>NC_060138.1:1056426398-1057048732 GCF_021461385.2 Schistocerca piceifrons
CCTTTCGACGTCTCCAGTGCTCATACTGAACGAATTGCGTACATAGCGGTTCATAATAATATCAACATTATGCCTTTCTCAGTATTTGGCTTTTTCTTCTCATGTCACATTACTAACCTATTACACATGGAACCGTTCCTGAACGTCTTTCTTACGTTCATAGCGCCAGATTTGCTTCTGGTGGCAAAAATTGTATCATATTTGTTTCCAGTGTAAATCGGTTCCTCATTAACTCATTAGAAGATGTGTCAAGTTTCGCTGGCATACGATAATTACAGCCCACACTGGAGCACTGTGAGTGGTCGTTCTTTAATTATAACCACCCGGTAGCTTGGGAGTGTGCTGAGACAGCAGAATATTGTGACAGCGTAACAGCAGCTGCCATCGACGTCGCCCTCGCTCACACAAGTCAGGTGTCAGCTCTGCAGCAAGACTTTGAGGATAGGCCATCGTCCACTGCATGCAGCCCAAGGTGGCTGGCGGGGAAGTGCGGACGTCCCAAGTAGAAACCAGAACCTTTGGAAACTGACAGGAGAATCAGACGGTGACACTCACTGGGTGGCAGCACCTCGCCCTGGAACCGTCAGGGCCAGCTGAGTGTTTGTTGGGCAGCGGCTTCACCTAATTGATGATGCTGATCTACGAGACTGCATCAGCTTGGACACTCATGCGCGGCGCCGATAGAATACCGCTATGGCTGGGTGGGGAACGTGTACGACGGTTCTCCAGAGAGTAAGTTGCGATCAGTCGCGAAATGGAAACAACTTCTCTAAATGCGATATTGCAGTGCCCGTGTTGTTAAGAATAATGTTTCCGATTGCAGCCGTTAAGAATTACTACATGAAATTTAGTTTGATTATCACTTCGTAAGAGGCATATGTGGATTGTGGCATTCATTATGCCAAAATTCATAAAGTATGTGTTGCCACTTTCATGTTTATTACTAAGATAAGGTACTGTCATTGCAAACTCAGTAGGACAGGCTTGAAAATAATCCTGTAAGGTTCAAAAGTAGTCGCCTAATACAGTACTGGCACTCCTGACAGGATCGTTAATAAACGCTTAAAAATATAAAATACAAGATAACGATACTTTCACTGACGTAGTAGCTTTGAGGCATAAGAGACGATGAAGCTATAATTCCTTTCACAAAATAAGAATATATGAGTATCAAGTGTGATTTATAGCAGTTACCTCCACTACGTGGACGTCGCATTTTGCGTGAGGTACATGCTGTAACTTACGACCTTTTAAAAGTCATAATTTCTTCACCTCTTCCGTGGTTATTGAAGTATGCTCACACGTCTACCGTCTAGTTACTTTTCAAACGCGGAACATATTAGCGACAAGGAAGTAATAATAGAGGAAATGAAATATGGAAGGATCGTTTTTATCTTGCATCGTAAAGGGGAGGAACGTATCATTAAGTGCTCATCAAGTCACAGCAGAATCTGCAAGGCTGTCGATGTCGTATACTTTACTGCTGGTTCACATTTCTTTCCAGCGAACAGCAAGAAAACGTTCGTATACTTCAAAGATTTATCCTACAAAAACATATTACAGAAAGATATCTCACGGTCGTTTTGGCGAACCATGGACAGTACGGTCCAGAAAAATTTGTTTTCACAGTTATTCATTAAATATGTGTTTCCCGTTACACAGCGCGATTTTAAAGTCTGTGGTCTCTTTACCCTTCATTTTAGCAGTTACTAATGAGTCTTACGGGAATCAAAGGGGACGTGTAGACTGGTTTCTTAGTCTTACCAGGTAAGACTAGTGTTTTGTTTTAATTTGTGTCTTACCTGTGGAGTGAAATCGGTGTAGTTTGTGGTCAATTTTTTAAAACAAAATATGTTAATGCCATATCAGTAGCCAGGCGCCTCAAAGATACCTCTTTCTCATTTCATTTATTTCTTACGAGATTGACGAATTATATTGAGTTTCTAGGTGAGATTAGTTCAGATTGCCCTATTCGGCTGATGTAAGAGAAATTAGGAGGTTCATTATTTGTTGCTGGACAACCATCCACAGTGTAATTATCATGTAATCGACGAAGTTCGCAAGATATGTGAAATGGTACCGATCACTGAGAAGACCCTGGGACGATGGCGTTGGTATGGTCACGATCCGAGAGCAAAAAGAAGTATGAGTGTAACGAAGAGACTGTTGTTTTTCATTAAAGCTATAATGGTTAGAGTTTTTCAAAAAGCTCGTAAATAATTTGCAATTAAGTGATTGGGAATAATTTCTTCTCATGTGTGTGTGTGTGTGTGTGTGTTGTGTGTGTGTGTGTGTGTGTGTGTGAGAGAGAGAGAGAGAGAGAGAGAGAGAGAGGGAGAGAGTTTAATCCTCATCTTCAGAAAAAAAACAATACTGTCTTTAATTCCCTGATGTTCACGTATAGGATCGGAAATGCTGTACATCTAGTATACACACAGCCACTTCAATTTAATGCTAAGTTTAATACCTAAATGAGCAGTCATATCCGCCCAGTTTGCATCGTCAAGCTCTAGCACATATTTTGATTTTGATATCAAGAACGATTTTAGTTCATTAATTATGCCATAAATTTTTAACGTCTTGTCTCGACTGAGTCACCTTACTGTAGTAAAATATATGATATCACCATGCTCAGCATCCAAATTTTCGAGGAATTCCTGGAACTGATGATAATTCAATTTCATAGGAAGCTATTCCATGTGCTGCCGAATGAAGAAATCGAATTCAATTAAAGCTCATCTCTCTGTATTGATCAACTGCTGTAGTAGAAATTGCACACGAAAGTAAAACGATTTCGTGAAAGCCCATTATAGAGATGTTCATGTTCAAATGTGAGATGATATCAATGTACATGATATTAAGTTACATATAACATAAATACGGTACTGTCAGATAGCAAACATTGACAGTAATTTGCTATTCACAGGAGGATTTCTAACTTCTACCGGCTTGTAGTGATTAAAACTGCAGCGGCATAGGTTCTTTATCACAAATTCTTAGAATTATCACATGATTTCCTTGTATTTCCACAAATTAATTTCATTATTCGTCTCCAAATCTCTTGTTACGCAGTTGCAAATGAAGTAACCGTAAGATAAGAGACCAGCGCATCTGACGGATTATCCGGTAATAAGAACGAGGCTCTCATGGACATACAGGACTGGCGGCCATGTTAAGAACGAGGTGGACCAATGAGAGAATAGCGTCGTGTGGCGGGAGTTTCATATTGAAAATATTCAGTTTACCCTAACTTTACATAAACGGAAAGTAATGGAGATTATTTGCTCGCTGATATACTCTATAGGCCACGGGTTGGGTACCATTGCTCTACACCCATACTCCTCCAACTCCTGCAATAATAGCGCAAAGGGCTATTCGATATGACAACAGGACTACTTTAGTAATTGTTGACGGGAAGCTCGATGCTCGCCTTCGCGTAGTAAGAATGGTAAACCCATCACTAACCAGTCTATTTTTCTGGAAAAATGGTGACGCTACTCAAAAAGAAGATGTTATTCCAGCAACTTCCACAATCTCAACATAGCCTCCGATCAAAACTCGTCGTTTCTGGACAACTTCTTGTTTTTTTTTTTTTTTTTTTTTTTTTTTTTTTTTTTTTTATCTGCGTGTTCGTCAAACGTTTGAACTGAGTGAGAGGAGGCCCCGCCCTCCTAGTGAACAGTAGTGTATCACTAAACCTATACAATCACAGATAACCTACATGAACTAACTATTGAGAGATACCCTTTTCACAGGTCGCTGAAAGACATTGCAATTGTGCTTAAAATGTGCTTCAGAGGAAAAAGTATAACTGGAATATATTTTCTTGAAGATATTCGAGATATTGATTATCTTTCATTTAAGCGAAATTTACGAACTTTCTTCCTAATTTTGTCTTCACCAAACGTCAGATGCTTCCCCGTATTTTCTGCCAATACTTGGAATCCAAAATCTGGGTCCATTCAGGCAAAGCAACATCATCTCCTTGAAGCAGACGCTTTCCAAAAACTTTCTGAATTACAAAAATCAGATGAACTAATTTCAGGAGTGTGTCTTTTCGAACTTCAAAAATGGCTCTGAGCACAATGGGACTTAACGTGTGAGGTCATCAGTCCCCTAGAACTTAAACCTAACAAACATCAGGACATCACACACATCCATGCCCGAGGCAGGATTCTAACCTGCGACCATAGCGGTAGCGCGGTTCCAGACTGAAACGCCTAGAACCGCTCGGCCACATCGGCCGGCCCTTTCTAACTTCACGGCGTACTTACTTTGAGAAGGGATACTGTAGTATGGGGCAGGATTTTCAATTATTTCTTCATAAACTTGGATCACATTCCTTATACTCCTGTGTCCTTTGTAGAAGTCAATATCCCTCTTGTAGACCTCAGTTCGCTAAGTTCTTGGAGAGAGTGACACATAAGGCCCATATCAAATACCTTTTTTCTAAGTGACAAACTGTTATTTCCGGCCTTCTCCACAATGACTGATCTTTCCACTTGCCAGCTCAACAGAAATTTCTGTCCACATGTCGACGGCTGGACTTCCGACTGTACGCCACAATTTACAGCGCAACATTTTCATTTTGACATACAGCCTGTCGTTTCTTTGGTAAAAAACATTGTTTTTGCAACAGTGCCAATCATAAACAGATTCTTTCTTGTCTTTACTATGTGCAGATTCCACAATTTATTCCTGCTCGACCTTCCTCTTCTGAGTAAGTGGCATAAAGAAAGTACGTATTGTACTCATTTTGAAGCACGAATGCACTGATTTAAGCTTGGCTGATTGAAAACTGACTTGGTATGCTCCCAAACACCTGCTTGTAACAGTGAAAACATGACAGAACAATAGACAGTGAATTGGCAAGCGCAACTGTCTGTATCCGATATCAGCATATGAAACAAACAAGTGCGGTGTCAAGCTATAAAGACTAAAACTGGGAATTTCATTCGGAAAGAAAGCATCATCGACCGAAATATTTATCATAAATTTTGCTCTAGATTAATCAAACATATTTTAAAACGTAAGAAAAAAGGTTCCATTAATGTGTATCGTTGCGTACCCCCGGATAAAAGCCATGACACCACATCTACATCTACATCTACATCTACATCCATACTACGCAATCCACCATACGGTGCGTGGCGGAGGGTACCTCGTACCACAACTAGCATCTTCTCTCCCTGTTCCACTCTCAAACAGAACGAGGGAAAAATGACTGCCTATATGCCTCTGTACGAGCCCTAATCTCTCCTGTCTTATCTTTGTGGTCTTTCCGCGAAATATAAGTTGGCGGCAGTAAAATTGTACTGCAGTCAGCCTCTAAACTTCCACAGTAGTGATTCACGAAAAGGACGCCTCCTTTCCTCCAGAGAGTCCCACCCGGGTTCCTGAAGCATTTCCGTAACACTCGCGTGATGATCAAACCTACCAGTAACAAATCCAGCAGCCCGCTTCTGAATTGCTTCTATGTCCTCCGACAATCCGAACTGATTGGGATCCCAAACGCTCAAGCAGTACTCAAGAATAGGTCGTATTAGTGTGTTATAAGCGGTCTCCTCTACAGATGAACCACATCTTCCCAAAATTCTACCAATAAACCGAAGACGACTATCTGCCTTCCCCACAACTGCCATTACATGCTTGACCCACTTCATATCGCTCTGCAATGTTACGCCCAAATATTTAACTGACGTGACTGTGTCAAGCGCTACACTACTAATCGAGTATTCAAACATTACGGGATTCTTTTTCCTATTCATCTGCATTAATTTACATTTATCTATATTTAGAGCCAGTCGTGCTGTTGAATCGTCAAAAAAGCCACTCAACCAACGACGGTCGAAGATCCCGAGACAAGTGCCAATAGATAACAGTTCATGAATTTGCTTTATTATAATAAAAGTCTTGGATCACTGACGTTTCTGCTTAGATCTGAAGATGGTCATTACCCAACGAAATTAATAACCTGATCAAAAAAAAAAAACCGTTATGATCTAAGTCTGGAATTACAATAAATCAAAATATTTCCTTGATCGCTGAACACTTTTTCGTAACTATGTCCCAACTTATGAACTTCAAAAGTTGGCAGCGGAGTATCATCAATTTCAAACGTTAGTGTTCTCCAGTGTCACCGCGCGTAAGAGCGGATGGCCCTTTAATCGCCGTCCTCAAACTCTGCCACTAGGCACGAGGTCTCAGCGGGTGACCCACGACACGAGCCGCCGGTCGGCCAGCGTTAATGATGAAATGTAAACGGGAGTCATAACCGAGGGCCGGGTCATGCGCTGGCCCCACCGTTTGACTCCGGGACCGCGCTCCGCCACGCGGTCGCCCGCCGGGGCACAGCTCAAACACCGACCACTCCCTGCAGCCGCGCAAGCGCCTCTCACACGATGCTCGTTATTTTACGAGTGTCACTCTACAGGAAATGCCCACTATTTTTTAAAAATCCATCTTTTATTCTACATGTTCGAAAGTTTTACAGTGTGTAGATACACTATTTGCCATTAAAATTGCTACACCACGAAGACGCGAAATTTAACCGACAGGAAGAAGATGCGGTTAGCTTTTCAGAGCATTCACACAAGGTTGGCGCCGGTGGCGACGTGCAGACATAAGAAAAGTTTCCAACCGATTTCTCATACACAAACAGCAGTTGACCGGCGTTGCCTGGTGAAACGTTGTTGTGATGCCTCGTGTAAGGGGGAGAAATGCGTACCATCACGTTTCCGACTTTGATAAAGGTCGGATTGTAGCCTATCGTCTTTGCGGTTTATCGTATCGAGATCCAATGGCTGTTAGCATAATATGGAATCGGTGGGTTCAGGAGGGTAATACGGAACGCCGTGCTGGATTCCAACGGCCTCGTATCACTAGCAGTCGTGATGACAGGCATTTTATCCGCATGGCTGTAACGGATCGTGCAGCCACATCTCGATCCCTCAGTCAACAGATGGGGACGTTTGCAAGACAACAACCACCTGCACGAACATTTCGACGACGTTTGCAGCAGCATGGACTATTAGCTCGGAGACCCTGGCTGCGGTTACCCTTGACGCTGCATCACAGACTCAACGACGAACCTGGGTGCACGAATGGCAAAACGTCATTTTTTCGGATGGATCTAGGTTCTGTTTACAGCATCATGATGGTCGCATCCGTGTTTGGCGACAACGCACATTGGAAGCGTGTATTCGTCATCGCCATACTGGTGTATCACCCGGCGTGATGGTATGGGGTGCCATTGGTTACACGTCTCGGTCACCTCTTGTTCGCATTGACGGCACTTTGAACAGTGGACGTTACTTTTCAGATGAGTTACGACCCGTGGCTCTATCCTTCATTCGATTCCTGCGAAACCCTACATTTCAGCAGGATAATGCACGACCGCATGTTGCAAGTCCTGTACGGGCCTTTCTGGATACAGAAAATGTTCGACTGCTGCCCTGGCCAGCACTTTCTCCAGATCTCTCACCAACTGAAAACGTCTGGTCGATGGTGGCCGAGCAACTGGCTCGTCACAACACGCCAGTCACTGCTCTTGATGAACTCTGATATCGTTTTTAAGTTGCATGGGCAGCTCTCTGTGACTCAATGCCCAGGCGTATCAAGGTCGTTATTACTGCCAGAGGTGGTTGTTCTGGGTACTGATTTCTCAAGATCTATGCACCCAAATTACGTGAAAATGTAATCACATGTCAGTTGTAATATATTTGTCCAATGAATACCCGTTTATCATCTGCATTTCTTCTTGGTGTAGCAATTTTAATGGCCAATTGTGTACATCCTTTAGGAACAATATTTTCATTTCTCCATATAATTTCCATTCCTCTCAACTGCCTTACGCCATCTTGGAACCAACGCCTGTATACTCGCACGGTAAAATTCTGGACCAACCTGTTGGAGCCACTGTTTGGCAGCGTGCACAAGGGAGTCATCATCTTCAAACCTTGTTCCACGAAGAGAGTCTTTCAGTTTCCCAAAGGGTGATAGTTACATGGAGCCAGGTCAGGACTGTAAGGCGGGTGTTTCAGTGTTGTCCATCCGAGTTTTGTGATCGCGTCCATGGTTTTTTGGCTGACAAGTAGCCGTGCATTGTCGTGCAACAGCAAAACATGCTGCTTTTGTCGATGTGGTCGAACACTACTCAGTCGAGCTTGAAGTTTCTTCAGTGTCGTCACATAAGCATCAGAATTTATGGTGGCATGATGCCCACAAATAAGAGTCCTTCGGAATCGAACAACACCGAAGCCATAACTTTTCCAGCGGAAGGTGTGGTTTTGAATTTTTTTTTCTTGGGTGAATTTGTATGCTGCCACTCCATTGATTGCCTCTTCACTTCTGGTGAAAAATTATGGAGCCATGTTTCATCACCTGTCACAATTCTTCCAAGAATTTCATCTCCACCATTGTCGTACTGTTCCAAAAGTTCGCTGCATACCCTTTTTCTTGTTTCTTTGTGAGCCACTGTCAACATCCTTGGAATCCACCTGGTACAAATCTTTTTTAACGCCAACACTTTCAGTATTCTGCAAACACTTCCTTACCCTGTCCCAACGTAGCGTGACAATTCGTTCACTGTGGTGCGTCTGTCAGCAGTCACCAATTCGTTAACTTTCTGCCCACTGTCTGGAGTGTGTGCAGTACGAGACCTGCCACTGCGAGGACAATCCTCAATATTGCCGTGCCAACTTTCATCACGTAACCTGCTTGCCCACCGAATAACTGTACTGCGATCGGCAGAAGCATCTCTATACACGTTTTTCAACCTCTTGTGGATGTTTCCCACTGTCTCGTTTTCAGAGCACAGGAATTCTATGACAGCACGTTGCTTCTGACGAACGTCAAGTGCAGCTGCCATCTTGAATACATGCTGTGACGACGCCACTCACGGGAACAGGTTGAACTAAGTCTGAAAACAAGCGGGAAGAATGTAACCACACACTGTAAAACTTTCACACATGCAGAATGAAAACTGTACTTTTACAAAAATAGTGTGCATTTCTTTTGGAGTGACCCTCGTATATCTTCTCGTGGAATCATTCAGATCTCGTACTCAAGCGATAGTACAGCGTGACAATTAATTACATGAAATCAAATCGTCATAACTTCTGAACGGTTTTCAATAGGTAGCTCAAACTGCACGACTGGCCCCGAGGCATGATGGGAATTAGTATGCGCTGTATGATTTGGTTTAGTGACGAAGTCCCCTTTCATTTGGATTGGTTCGTCTATAAGCAAAATTGGGTACTGAGAATGCCTCAACGGGTGACTGTGTGGTGTGCAATGTACAGTCACGGAATAATCGGTGACTAGCGAACGGTACGTGAAGGTTTTGGGAGATGATTTCATCCCCGTTATCCTAAGTGACCCTGATTTCTACAGGATGCGGTTCGTGCAAGAAGAAGCTCGACCCCATGGAAGCAGGAGTGTGTTTGATGTCCTGAAGGAGCACTTTGGGGACCGCATTCTCACTCTGGGATACCCAGAGACCACTGGCATGGGCCTCGATTGGCCGCCATATTCTCCGGATCTTAACACATGTGACTCCTTTTTGTGGGTCCATATTAAGGACGATGTGTTCAGCAATAGCTCTAAAACCAATGCTGAACTGGGAGCAGCGATTCAGGAGGTTATCGACAGCATCGATGTTCCGACACTTCAGCGGGGCATGCAGAATTTCGCTATTCGTCTGGACCACATCATCGCCAATGATGGCAGGCATACCGAACGTGTCATAACCTAAATCCGAATATCTGTAGTGGCATTTACATGTTGAATAAAGAGTGTGCACGTCTTAATATGTAACTAATATGCGTTTCTTTTCAGCGATTACAGAACTACTACAATATTTAAACACAGCTTTCCAGCATTCAATAACATAAGTGGCTACAGCTGTATACAGATATTCAGGTCTTTTGCGTGTTTTATCACATCACTCGTCGCTGCCAGGAATTCTTTGGAAGGACCCTTGTAGGCACGTGCGAGACATGTTGGTACAACATGGACAACTGTCTGTCGTTCCAAGCCACAGTCACAAGATGGTGATGAAGATTCGCCCCACTTATAAAGAGTGTCTGTGCATCTTCCATGGTTCATTAGGGTGCGGTTCAGGGTAGTCCAAATTGCCCATGACCAGTTGAATTCAGGGAGTTTCTTATGGATGCATGACAGGTTCAGGCATCGTGGAAGACAGTTTTTTTGCCAGTAGCGTTTCCATTCATCCATGGTACTGAATTCAGTGAGAGTCCTGGCTGTGATATGAGTGGGAATCTTGGTCTTCGTCTTTTTCGGTCCACAGGGAATACATCGTTCAATACTGGCAGGTCAGTGTTATCAGCTCAAGAAATGGCTCTGAGCACTATGCGACTTAACTTCTGAGGTCATCAGTCGCCTAGAACTTAGAACTAATTAATCCTAACTAACCTAAGGACACCACACACATCCATGCCCGAGGCAGGATTCGAACCTGCGACCGTAGCGGTCGCTCGGTTCCAAACTGTAGCGCCTAGAACCGCACGGCCACTCCGGCCGGCTGTTATCAGCAATTATCTGGTATTCAAGCAGTAGCACACTCTTCTGCCTGATATCAGGAGGTGGAATGTGGCTCAAGATAGGTATCCAGCGAGTAGACCGTATTGCATCTACTAACGATGCGCATGGCTTCGTTAAGTTATACGTCTATCAGTTTTACGTGTGTACTCCCCTGCCGAGTACACCAACCCGAGTGTTGGTAACCAAAGAGTGTCCGTTGACGATCACCAACGAGTGCCACAGAGTTTATAGAGAATGTTGTTTCTGTTTTTGAGTTTAGCAGACCTTCATGTCGAGGGCTCCTTAAAAGAAAGTGTCCTATCTAACGTGATCCCAAGGTAGTTTGGATGCCTGTTATGATGAAATAGTGTCGCTCAAAATAGTCATCGAGGGCTCTGTGATGTTTACGCAGGGTGCTAAATCTTTTAGGTTCAAAATGAAACGGATCTTCAACTGACTGCTTTAAAATGGGGAACTAATATTCAGAAACTTATACTTAATTTTTATTGGCAAATAGCTTACATCCGACACCAGCAACAGAATCTCATACCAGTGCTCAGAGGTATGAGCGCTAATCTGAGTATACGCATACAACACCACAGAAATATTTGACCTACTCTCCCAATTAGCCACTTTGTCTGTTGTACAGTGGGACTAGCAGCTGAGGCCCTACTCACAGTTTCTCCTCGGTTTCTACTGGGCTTCCGTATACCAGTGATTTCATTTAATTCCAAGCCCATAAGAGACGGCTGCAATAACAACAAAGGTCACTGGACAGGAACTCCCAATCAAATCTAGCGATGACAGTAGCTATTTGCAAGTTAGGCTAACTGCCTGCAAAATGTTAGGAGCAACGGAATATCGAATCTCATGCTTTGCAGTAGTGATGAGCTACGAGGTCACAAAACTATGCAGAGAATAAATTATATCGGTTAGCACATTAAAGACATATTCGGGACAGCGCCGGTTCAAATCTCCGTCCACCCATCCAGATTTAGGTTTCTCCTCGTTTTCCTAAATCGATCCAAACAAATGCTGAGACGGTTCCTTCCATATCCCAAGCTTCGTGCTCTGTCTCTAAATGACCTCGTAGTCGATGAGACGTTAAATTCCAAATCTTCCTTCCCAGAAATTACATACATTAGAGGAAAACAGAAAACTGTTTACTGTCGGTACTTCAGTGCGGTGGAATTCTGGCAATATTTCGATGCTAATCTACGAGAACGACAAAGATAGTAGTGTACGTTTTCTTAAATTCACATATGAACATTTTCCTTTCATGGACTAGGAGGTCATTACTGTTCATTGGTTGTCACCCAGTGAACATGACAAAGATCCTAAAATATGCTGGCAATTCCTTAAACATTTCCGAACAGCCTTGTCATGGCTTTTACTTCATTGTATCTACAACTACAAATTAACAAACGTCAGTGAAAAACAGTCTAGAGCACTAAATAATATCAAAGACCCACAGCACTTTAAAAAAATGCTAAAAATTGCTACAACTTAGCTTGAATGTAAGTAAATTCTGGAGAATTCAAATTGGAAATAACCGGATAAATACGTTAAAGTTTTGTGGTTATATTAGCTTTAAGGAATCTAACAAGACACGTAGTACGAACTGCTTCCTGAGGGTGTCACAGAAAAAGTAAAAATAAAATAAATAAGCAAAATACTTAACGAAATTAAGAAGTTTATCACATCAACTAAAGAGTGAAAATTTCCTGGATGGTGCACCAGGATGGATATCTCACAGAAAACAACACTGCAAATGTTTCTTGGTTATGACATTAGTGAGAGTTTCCACAGAATTAGTACGATGAAACAGGATAAGGTCGCACATAACATTGTCAGTTCATAGATATAACAATGAGCTTAATTATTCGTAATGCTGTGGCATAGTGATAGCGTATCTAGAGCTGTTAGGAGCGATAATAATTCAGATTCGTTTATATATCTGAAAATATATGTGACAGCAAAACTCTCCTTTCCCACAGCATTTGATTCACTGTTCTGTGGTTAATTACACGACTAATTTATAAAGAAGATTGTTTCCAACTAACTCTTTCTGTTGAATGCAACACCTCTAACACATCCATGAGTGATCCTGTATTAGCAATAGACATATGGATTATGAACACCGAAAATCTGAGCGTATGCCTAGGTTTTTGGGAGCAGTTTCTAACGCTGTCAGACATTTGGAGGGCTGCAGCTAAGTGCCTTACCCATTCTCATCTAACAATCTGGTCTTTTTTCTTTAACCACATCGATATCGACGTGAACTTACACTAACTACATCATTTCCATGACAAACTTTGACCTCAGATCAGTGGATTTGGAAAAGAATTTAATTCGTTGGGAGAAAAAAATTATAGCATTTACCTGTTGTAAACGCATTCGATAAATAATGCTTGAAACATAACTTAATCTTCATTTACATACAGCGTTTGTCAGTCACGAAGCAAGAGCTATATCCGGTATTGCGCGGGCTCTAATGCCGCTGTAGGAAGATCGCGATTGTTGCATGCTCTTCCGTCCATTGCTTGGACACTATGCCAGACGGCGTATCGACTTTAGCTGAGAAAAACTAGACGTGTTAGAAGCAGTCTTGGAAAGAGATCAGAGAAAATCTTTGCGACATTTAGAACTTCGGAATGGTGTGTCAGTAGGATCTGGAGACAGGCACAGACTCAAACCGAAAGCGTAATAAGTAACGATAAATGTGCAGCACGGAGAGATGGCCTATTGAAATTCCGAGAGAGTACGTTTCTGGAAGAGTCGGACAACGTACGAGGTGTGTGAGAAAAATAATGAGACTGACAGTACTGTGAGCGATCTGGCAACGTTGTCTTGTTCCACTTGTGAAGACCAGTTTCAGCTCCGTACAGCCATCAAGTGATTTTTGAGACCGACAACAGTGAAGAGTGAAGTTATGTTTTTAGTACGTGTTACGAAAATACAACTGTAGAATTTAGAGCAACGATATGCCATCACGTTTTGTGTTAAACATGTGGAATCCGCGTGTGTGACCATTCAAAAGCTAAAACAAGCCTATGGGCAACATTCCTTATCAAGAGCACAAGTTTTTCCCAGGCATAAATAATTTTTGGAAGGCCGGGATCACGTTGCAGATGCAGCTGGCTCAGTGAGGGCTTCAGTTTCAAAAACTGACGAAAACATCGTGTGCGTGCTCTTGTGAGATCAAAACGATGTTTAACAATAAGGATGATGCGCGATCCATTAAACTTAAAACAGTTTCACCGACCATCGAATTTCGACCGAAGTTAGGCCCATGCGAAAGGTTTCTGCGAAAATGATCCCGAAAAACCCCACAACTGAGCCGAAGGACAATAGAAGAAACGATGCGTTGATGACATTAGAGGACTACCGATAACCACGAACGGTTCCGTGGTGTGATCACGGCTGATGAATCCTAGATTTTCGATTATGATACTGACACAAGGCGACAAAGTGAGGAATGGCATCCCCTCGATCGAAAAAAACCTCGAAATACACTCATAAATTAACGATAATTGCAGAATGTGGTGCCACACAACGTGGCACTGCACAAAACATGCGCTAATAGCGTAGGTACATAGGGAACACACACTACACAGATCCGTAAGTCCACAGTACTGGTGATAAGTTGAGAGAACCGTCCCGAAACGCGTGTGCTACAAAACGCCACCGTTTCCTGCGCATGTACCCCGACATCAATATGGGGTATGATTACCATGCACACGTACACAGGCCACACAATGGGTTGGCATACTCTCGATCAGGTGGTCGAGCAGCTGCTGGGGTATAACCTCCCACTCTTGCACCAGTGCCTGTCGGAGCTCCTGAAGTGTCCTAGGGGTTTGAAGACGTGCAGCGATACGTCAACCGAGAGCATCTCAGACGTGCTCGACGGGGTTTAGGTCTGGAGAACAGGCAGGCCACTCCATTCGGCGGATATCTTCTGTTTCAAGGTACTCCTCCACGATGGCAGCTCGGTGGGGCCATGCGTTATCATCCATCAGGAGAAAGGTGGGACCCACTGCACCCCTGAAAAGGCGGACATACTGGTGCAAAGTGACGTCCCGATACACCTGACCTGTTACAGTTCCTCTGTCAAAGACATGCTGGGGTGTACGTGGACCAATCATTATCTCACCCCACACCCTCAAACCACGATCTCCATACAGGTCCCTTTCAAGAACATTGAGGAGTTGGTATCTGGTTCCTGGTTCACGCCAGATGAAAACCCGGCGAGAATCACTGCTCAGACCATACCTGGACTCGTCCGTGAACATAACCTGGGACCACTGTTCCAATGACCACGTACTGCGTTTTTGACACCAGGCTTTACGGGCTGTCCTGTGATCAGGGGTCAGTGGAATGCACCTTGCACGTCTCCAGGCTGTTCCAGTGGCTGCGGTAAGGTCCCAAGCAAGGCTACCTGCAGTACTCCATGGCCGTTATGGGATTTCTAGTGGTGTTGTACACTGTGGACGTCCCATACTGTAGCGCCTGGACACGTTTCCTGTCTGCTGGAATCATTGCCATAATCTTGAGATCACATTTTGTGGCACATGGAGGGCCCGTGCTACGACCTGCTGTGTTTGACCAGCCTCCAGTCGCCCTGGTATTCTACCCTTCATAACGTCATGAGTATGTGTTCTTTGAGCCATTTTCAACACACAGTCGCCATTAGCACGTCTGAAAACGTCTGCACACTTACCCACTGCACCGTACTCTGACATGCACCAACACACCTCTGCATAAGTGGATTGCTGCCAGCGCCACCGTGCGACGACCGCAGGTCAATGCCCCGCATGGACATACCCTGAGGTGATTTAAACCCGCAAACCGCCCACCAGAGCGTTGTTTCACCATGTATCAGCATTATCCTTAATTTATGAGCATGAGTGTAGCAAATCAAAGATCAAACCGATGCTGGTTTGCTTTTTTAACAGTATGTGTATTGTGCATAAAGAATTCGTTCCTTCAGAAAGACTACCAAGGAAGTTTTTTACAAAGATGGCCTTGAAAGACTCGGAAAAAGGGTGAATCGAGGGAGGCCGAACATCGCAGATAATTGGATGGTGCCTCATGACAACGATCCATGTCAAGCGGCCACTTCCATGACGGAATTTTTAATCTCAAAAGGCATTCCTGTTGTTCCAGAGCCCCCATTCCGCGACCTTCATATTCGCCTGATAAACTGATGAACGTCTTAGAATGACGTCTCTTGGGGACCCTGGAGAACATTCAAAAGAATATGGCTGGCTGACTGGCATATTAAAGGCCCTACTAGATGAAGCATTTCAGCGCTGCTACCAAGACTTGGAACCATCCCGCCGGTGTAAGCTTGCCGAAGGGAACTACTTTGAATGGGACAGAATTGTTGTTTGGAGAAAGTAAAAACTTTCGTAGATAAAAGTCGGTGTCATTACTTTTAAAACACACACAAGAAACAAGTGATCTAGAGAGGAAAATCATGCTATACCTTGTGGCAATCCGATGAAAGGGTTTGGGTTTGGCGAATCCCTGGAGAACTTACCTGCCATGAAGTGTAGCGATAACAGTCAAGTAACAAGGAGATAGTGTTATGGCATGTGGGTTGTTTTCTTGGTTAGGGTGTGATCCTCTCACTACACTTAAGAAAACGTTAAATAAAGAAGGATATGAACACAATTTATACCATTGTGTACTGCGTACAGTAGAGGAACAGTTCGGAGGTTATCATCGCTTGTATCCAAGTGACAATGTTCGATGTCATAAAATAGTTCGAATGGCTCTGAGTGCTATGGGACTTAACATCTGTGGTCATCAGTCCCCTAGAACTTAGAACTACTTAAACCTAACTAACCTAAGGACATCACACACATCCATGCTCGAGGCAGGATTCGAACCTGCGACCGTAGCAGTCACGCGGTTCCCGACTGAGCGCCTAGAACCGCTAGACCACCGCGGCCGGCTCCATGTCATAAAACAGCATCTGTGAGGAAATGGTTTGTGGACAATAATATTCCTGTAAAGGACTAGTTTCACCAGAGTCCCGAGCTGTATGCAATGTACCGCCTTTGGGATGAATTAGAATATCGACTTCGCTTCAGATCCTAGCCTCGAACATCACTACCTTCTCTCGTTTCGACTCTTGAGGGAGAATTGGCTGCCATTCCTGCACTCACATTCAGATACCTCATTGAAAGTGTCCTCACAAAAGTTCAAGAAGCTATAAAGGCAAAGGGTAACACACCTCGTCCGCTAATAGGTGTTCGGATATTTATAATCTGACAGTGTACATCGTAAGACGATTTGCGGAGCTTAGATGTACATGTTGACGCAGAGCACTTGCAGACCAGTTCATGCTATAATCGGATGGCAGTTAATCACAGTCGCTGCAGTTTGTGCAAGTCGGAAGTATTGACAGTAAATGCACCTTTTTGGGGTAAGCATGGTTGGATTCATCGGCATCCACGATCTCGTAGAACTACCGAAGATGGAGTCCTGAAAATCATCTTCAGCTGCGTCACGGTGTGAAAACAGGAAAAAGGTGCACCATTAATGGATCTTCTTTTTCCAGTGAACCATAACTTTTGATAGGCATGGAAACAAGGTATTACAGATTTTACAGAGAGCTAACAACCAATCACGATGTACACTGTCAGATCAATCTGTATATTGAGCAAGCAGTAAAGGAAACAATAAGAAAAATTCGGAGTAGGAATTAAAATTCATGGAGAAGAAACAAAAACTTTGAGGTTCGCCGATGTCATTGTAATTCTATCAGAGACAGCAAAGGACCTGGAAGAGCAGCTGAACGGAATGAACAGTGTCTTGAAAGGAGGATATAAAATGAACATCAACAATAGCAAAACGAGGATAATGCAATGTAGTCGAATTAAATCGGGCGATGCTGCGGGAATTAGATTAGAAAATGAGGCGCTTAAAGTAGTAAATGAGTTTTGCTATTTGGGGAGCAAAATAACTGATGATTGTCGAAGTAGAGAGGATATAAAATGTGTACTGGCAATGGCAAGGAAAGCGTTTCTGAAGAAGAGAAAATTGTTAACATCTAGTATAGATTTAAGTGTCAGGAAGTGTTTTCCGAAAGTATTTGTATGGAGTGTAGCCTATGTATTGAAGTGAAACGTGGACAATAAATAGTTTAGACAAAAAGAGAATAGAAGCTTTCGAAATGTGTGCTACAGAAGAATGCTAAAGATTAGATGGGTAGATCACATAACTAATGAGGAGGTATTGAATAGAATTGGGGAGAAGAGAAATTTGTGGCACAACTTGACTAGAAGAAGGGATCGGTTGGTAGGGCATATTCTGAGGCATCAAGGGATGACCAGTTTAGTATTGGAGGGCAGCGTGTAGGGTAAAAATCGTAGAGGGAGACCATGAGATGAATACACTAAACAGATTGAGAAGGATGTAGGTTGCAGTAGGTACTGGGAGTTGAAGAAGCTTGCACAGGATAGAGTAGCATGGAGAGCTGCATCAAACCAGTCTCTGGACTGAAGACCAAAACAACAACAACAACCCACAAAGAGATAGCCAGTTATTTCGTGTAGGATAATGCTAGTAATGTAGGACAGCATAACGACGTGATTTCGATGCTAGGTTGCATAACTCCAACGTCGATGGTTCTGCTTGTTCACGGGCCATTCCAAATATAGCCATACTTTATTAGGAAAAACAGTATCATGCAGAAACTGCAATGGGCAGTTGGAAGTAGTGACGTAGAGTTAGAATTTGTCTGTCCGTGCTCTACCGTTATTTTGAAATCTTTCAGTCTGAGTTCGTGCGAAGCACTGTGAGCAGATGGTGCTGACAGTCTCGAGCGTCCAACGACGCAACGACTTCCTAGGACTCGTTTTCAAAGCCGCTTCCAGCTATCCAGTTTCTTGGCTGAAAATGATACGCCACCTGCCATAATGTCCGAGCAAAGCGACAGAGCGTATGCGTCGATCGGAGACTTGCTACGGGTGTATTGGCTCCTGTGTTACGTCGGACATAGCGCCCCTGACGTACGTGGAACATCGTGTATATTTCTCTATTCACACACTCTAATTAAGACAACCTTCAGAGTTTCGCGTCACATTTAAGGAAGACACAGTGCGCGAGTTCTCGAGGTAATAGCGCAATGGCGATTATTACTTGCCTGCATCCGCAGTTACGAGACGGGATCGGCCGCACAGGATAAAGCGCTACGCCAACAACTTTCTACCGAGATTGGAATGTGAGTCTGGGACGCGCCTGAATAAATTCGCCCGTTACACGGGCCGCGGCGGTGTGGAAACCCGTGGTAGTGGCCTCCAACAGCCGCTGCTTTCGACAGTTATTTCCTGGCCAGTCGGCTCCGTGAAATGTTTTCATTGCCCGCACAGGCCGTTAGCAGGACGGCTCCGATGGGGCCGATTTGTTCAGCTTACCAATAATGTTAGCTCAGCGCGAGAGCGTCTAACAGCTCCGTAAGGGAGCGAGGTAGTTGCCGTCCAAGGACTCGGAATATCCACACTTATATTTCTTCATTTTACGTACCTGTATTGCACACCAAATCCTCGTTTCCACGATGTTATAATTCAAATTTATTTTTCGTGCATTATTTTGTTTTAATAAGCGCACACTTGTCAAACTAATGTCATTGAGATCAAGCGAAACACGCGAATCCAGGAAAGATATTTTAATTGTCATTTTGTTTGTTTCGTGTGACTAGTCTCGCTGAGAAATGGTGTATATCTCCTTCTTTATTTTTACGCTTATTAGAGTCGAAGGCTTGGGAATGAAACTGAGAAATCAAGATTACGTCTCTGAACTGAAACTTAATTAAATCGGTTTTTTACTTCTATTTCCCCTTTGATTCCCTAACGTTTCCGAAGGCAACCACAAGCAGTTCAAGATTACGATTCTGTCATGAAATTTAATGAGATCGGTTATTCACTTCTGTTCCTCTTCTGATTCCCTAATGTTTCTGTAGCCAGCCTCAAGGCGTTCTGCCTGAAGTATCATAAAGTTCTCAAGTCAACATCCCTTTCTCTCAACACGAGCTAAACGTATAGGGATGAAAGAGGTATCGTTAGGAAGGCTTTATAACCGCCTTCTGACATTCCATACCGATTTTGCGATAAAACTTACTATTTGCGTAAAATTTTAACATAAAAGAGGCTTTTAATTATCAGTTGGCAAAAAGGCAGCATGGTTGCACAGCTTTACTCTTATATCTTACGAGAATATCTTATTAATCACGAATAAGAAGCTCCCTTTTCATACTATCTTGTTAAAAATACTGTTTTATTTGTTTTTAAGTACTCAATAACACTATCTAATTTTTACAGAGCTTTGTCACAGATAATAGCCGTGACGACTGCGATAGTCCAATATCTCTGCACCTATCCCTTAAAGAAAACAAAAAATAAAAAATCGCATGAAGATTACATTCTGATGTCAAATACCGTTTATATCAAAGTATTGTAATTCTCTGTGAAGGATTTTGTTCTAAATTATGTTCATGGAAATATTTGTAAACGGATGTATCATGAATTCCTGATTATTACTTCACGTCGTTCGATTAATTTTTAAAGACTTTTATCCTCATTCCAAAAACAACCGTTATCCAGACGGCTACACTTATTCCAAACACTATCATTTTTTAAAACTATAAAAGTGCGAAAGTTTCGCACTGGTCCCCTGGTCTCTTCAAAATTTATTCACTGTTCAAAGCTCACTACTCATTATATACAGTTAACGACTAGTGGATGATGCTTGAACCCTAAGTGTTTCTATCACAGTCGCACAGCTATTTTAATATGTGTTGACAATAGTGAAGCCATGACGGAAAGAAATCTGATCTTCAAATTTAAGAACCCAGACTATTCGAGGGCTTTATGCACAGGACAGTAACACGGACATGCTCGAAAAAATATTAATCACAGTATCGGAAACTTATTTTCTTGGCGCGGTCAGGAAACGAAACAACCTAGTACCTATGAGTACAAGCAACTACATTGCCAAATGGAACTATAATTGTTCTTTCTCCGGGCGGTAATCTTGAAAGTAACAAAAACACACTGTCCGTCCAAAAAGGATCGAGACTAATTTTATTACTGGCGTATAAGCGACGTCAGCGCAGTAACTATGGTGGCAACTAGAACTAACAACTGTAAAAAACAGATATACGAGGAGCAATCAATTTTGAGCGGGCGGTGTTGAGTAATGGTTTTGTCGCTACAGTTGTCAACGTAGTAGGATCAAAAATTGAAATGGAACAACGAACTGAAGCTCTAATCAACTGTTGATGACGTTCTCCAATACGTTTTTAAGAAAAGAAGGTTTGTCCGACGCACCTCCACTCCCGGAAAAAAAAGACGGGTGGGCGCCTGCCGTGACTTTCTGAAATGCAACATGCGGACGGTTCTTTTTTGGAAAAAATCTTAATGTGTCATGAGACTTCATATCAATACGAACTTACGACAAAGTACAGAAACGCACATAAAGAGTCAACTCTTTGATGACATAACCGGCATAATCGACATTCAAGACAACATAAGTCTGAGCTAAACAGAATCCTAAAGAAGGACTTTCTGACAGTTTCACGTGGCTATATGAACATTCTTTGCGTTGTACCCAAGTTTGGGAGACCACGTAAAACACGCGAAACATTAAAACTACCAGCTTAACTTTTATCTAGTTTTTATTAATCCAATCTCAAAACTTTTCGGACTGTCGTGGTCAAGGCTAGCCAAGCGAATGAACAATATATCGAACGAGGAAGTTCTTTATTTGGTAGCGAGAGACTTAGCTAAGAATTTTGTTAAGATTTTATAGGTATACACGGTGGTAGACTTTCGATTCACATACATAGACGATAATTGTGGCATGTAAGTAAAAATGTGGTCAAGCGCCAAAAATCGGATACAGATAATCAACAAAATGCATATAGCAGTTATACAAAAGCAGTATAAAAGTTGGGGATCGCGATACAAACACAATAGTTATACAGGTTTCATGTCAGCGTTTTTATTCTACGTCACTAGGTTTAAGAACGAAATTACACAAAATTTGATGAAAGTGAAATGTTCTGTATTTAATGGCTTCAACATAAACATCAATACAAGTGCCATCGTACCCATTTTCACTAATTTCGAAAGGTTTTCGTAAAACCACTTGTTTTCCTCTTTTACAAAGGGAATCATTTTAGCTAAATAGGTTCTCTTTTTTGCAGACCACATAGGTTCACAGTGTAATATTTCCAGCTGCATCTGTTGAACGTCACAGGGTTTCACGTTCCTCTTCAATATGTAATGTTCCTTGAACTCATCAACTGCATTGACAGTTGACCGAGCTTTTGCAGTTTGCGTAACCGTTCAGAGCAATCTGATGCAATGTGCTTTTCAAATGTGCACTTTGGTGAAATTCTTATTTTTCAGCAGCTAATTTAAAGTCTCTTTCTAGCCTAAGAGTCACTGTAAATGGTGTTGTGCACGTAGATGCAGTGATGAGGCTAATTAAATCTTCCTGAACTTTACACACTATTAGCCTCTTTCGTTTCCCAGTTTGAGCGAAATCACGACATAAGAGTGTGTCCTTTCAACAAAAACTTATGCTCTGTTTCCATAAAGTAACTCTTTTCTGTTCATCACCATCATTAGTGTTCTGCCAAAAGGCAGGTTTACACATGGCAGTTCTCCAGGCTGTCCGGTCTTCTGCCATCCTCTTCAGGTCCGCATAATTTCCTCTTCCCTTATGTCGTCTGTCATCTTGTATCTCCTTCTTCCTCTCAGTCTTCTCCCACAAACCAGTCCTTCCAAAGCATTTGCTAGCACGCACTCCCTTCTCAATGAATGTCCCAACCAGTTCCTTTTTCCTTTCTCTTATAACCTTCAGCAGACATCTTTTCTCACAAAATTTTTTCATTACTCACTCTTTTCATCCAGCTTATCTTTGCCATTCTCCACCACATCCACATCTCAAATGCTTCTAACCTTTCGTGATCCTCTCGTCTCAGCGTCCTTATTTCTGCCCCATATAGTGCCACACTCTTGACAAAACATTTGCCAAACCCCTTTTCCTTAGACCTTGATCTAATTTGCCTTTTCTGTTCGGTAAGTAAATACTTCCGTGCAACTAGTTAACTATAACCCATAATCTGAGTGATGATTTTTGTCGCTACGAAATTCGTTTCAATAATAAATGAAATGCATTAAAATACTTTAACATTACGTACGTTGATTCAAAGCCTTATAATAACTTCTAAAATGACAGTGAAGTCTACCTGGTGCTTGGCAGCCTCTTTAGCTGCAACCACAATATTGTCTTTTCGAGTATATTCCTTCCCTTCTCTGCCTAGTTGCTTCCTTTCACTTTGAGCTCTACCTTCACCCCTCTTCTTCCGTTTTGGTGCAGTTTTCCTTTCCACTTTGCAGTGTTCTGTATTTTTTACATGTAATAACTACTCCAGCTATGCCTCATTGCTGCAAACAAACCACGGAGTTATTTCAGTTGTGAGCAATTCATACAAGTGCACTCTAAAACACTAAAAGAGAGTTGGCGCTTGGCTCATTATCTGAACATCGATGTTGGCTTTAGATATGAGTGCCATTAGACAGCTGTGAACACTGTTTCCCGCTGTTCTGGTGCTTGTGTTAGCGTATATGTTATTAGCATTGGTATTTACAACGAAATTTTACCAATAAATCAGGGTTTCCTCTTTGGCGCTTGACCCGTAATTTGCTTAAATGTCATAATCGGTTTTGACAATTATAATCGTTTAGGTGTGCAATGAGCTTCTTATTAGATAGTATTAAGGTTAAATTAGAGCCAAAGGACAGTCAAATGGTTCAAATGGCTCTGAGCACTATGGGACTTAACTTCTGAGGTCAGGTCATCTGTCCCCTAGAACTTAGAACTACTTAAACCTAACTAACCTAGGGACATCATACACATCCATGCCCGAGGCAGGATTCGAACCTGCGACCGTAGCGGTCGCGCGGTTCCAGACTGTAGCGCCTAGAACCGCTCGGCCACCCCGGACGGCAAAGGATAGCCCATCCTATTTTAGTGTATTAGTGAATGGGAAATGGCAATGACAAATGACAAGATAGAACTCATGACGGAAGAAATGGATAGTGGATTTTGTAATTGTAATGAGTTCAGTCTGAGAAGTTACTGGTAGTACCGGCCGTTAATTGGCTGCGAAGAAACGAGAAGGATCTCTGGGTTGTTGGACACAGACAAGAAATATGGATTCGTCAACGTTTTAAGAGAAATGGCTGCGAGGTGCCGCATTAGATGTATATTCTGTGTACACTGGAACCTGTGGGCAGTGGCAGTCAGTACGGAAAGTGTACGAAGAAAGAACAGTAATGTTACTAACGTGAACAATTTGAAGTGATGTAAACGGTACTGCAGGAAACATCACAGCAGTTAGGTCTGAAAATGTTCCCACGGTCTTCTCTGCATTGGCAGATGCTGTAACAAGTCGCTAATACATGTTCTTCGGCCACGGGGATAGATCTGTACACACGGAGAAAGTGGCAGAGATAACCGAGAGCAGACGTTTGTAGGGACACGTTCAGAAAACTAAATCTCATTCTGGAGGACCGAAGTATCCGGATGGCTCTCAAGAGGAACACATTCATTGCACGTATACCACGAGTCGGCACTTAGGCCAGGAAACGGTCGCGTTGACTTGGGACCACGCCAAAGGACTGCAACTTGCGCAACGGCCCATTGGAGGGGCACGTGCCTCGAATCTCCCGGGGGGCTAAGACGCTCAGTCGTGCTATTAGAATCTGTTCGGGTGCTATCAATTCCACTCCAACAAATGTGCTAGTGGTGGAAGCCATAGCAGGACCGTGGGAAATTCGCAAGGCAGCACTGACGTCACATCCATTCCTTCAGCGAACTTGACAGAGCTTTGGACGTGCCGCAGAGCAAACTATGTCGTTATTTGTCTCCCAGTTATCTACAACTTATCAGTGTGGTCGTACTGAACTATTGACACCACTGGTGTTCACACAGCATCGCAGAGGAAATATCGCGGGCACTACATGCGGCATACAAACAGGAGAGACTATACGCTAGAATAAGAAAGGCTCCACATTTGACAGATGAGCAGTAGACAGTAAAAGACACAGATGCAAAAACAGACAATGGCTCGGATGCTGTTTCTACATATCTACATACATATTACGCAATCCACCATATGGTGTGTGGCGGATGGTACCTCGTACCACAACTAGCATCTTCTCTCCCTGTTCCACTCCCAAACAGAGCGAGGGAAAAATGACTGCCTTATGCCTCGGTACGAGCCCTGATCTCTGTTATCTTATCTTTGTGGTCTTTCCGTGAAATGTAAGTTGGCGGCAGTAAAATTATACTGCAGTCAGCCTCAAATGCTGGTTCTCTGAATTTCCTCAGTAGCGATTCACGAAAAGAAGACCTCCTTTCCTCCAGAGACTCCCATCCGAGTTCCTGAAGCATTTCCGTAACACTCGCGTGATGATCAAACCTACCAGTAACAAATCTAGCAGCCCGCCTCTGAATTGCTTCTATGTCCTCCCTCAATCCGACCTGATAGGGATCCTAAACGCTCGAGCAGTACTCAAGAATAGGTCGTATTAGTGTTTTATAAGCGGTCTCCTTTACAGATGACGACTATCCGCCTTCCCCACAACAGCCATTACATAGTTGTCCCACTTCATATCGCTCTGCAGTGCTACCCCCAAATATTTAATCGACGTGACTGCGTCAAGCACTACACTACTAATGGATTATTCGAACATTACAGGATTCTTTCTCCTATTCATCTGCATTAATTTACATTTATCTATATTTAGAGTTAGCTGCCATTCTTTACACCAATCACAAATCCTGTCCAAGTCATCTTGTATCCTCCTACAGTCACTCAACGACGACACCTTCCCGTACACCACAGCATCATCAGCAAACAGCTGCACATTGCTATCCACCCTATCGGAAAGATCATTTATGTAGATGGAAAACAACAGCGGACCTACCACACTTCCCTGGGGCACTCCAGATGGTACCCTCACCTCCGATGAACACTCACCATCGTGGACAACATACTGGGTTCTGTTTCACAAACAGGAAGTGAAGACGAGGTACACATACAAACATAATAAAAGTAAGTTAAGGTTTTCCAACCCTAAATCGAATCGATTAAAAAATGTAAATCTCTACGTAGTTTGATGTTATATCATTTCACAACATGTAACACTATCTGAAGATATGACACTTCTTCTTCTTTCATTCCATCATGTGTGACTGACTCGAAGTTTTACTGAGCTTTCTCACATGATGCAGCTGACCGTGTCATATTAAATAAACTCCAAATCCCCACTCTTACCTTAAATTCGGAAACACATTGTAACCTCATTAATCGATACATTATTAATTATTACCACAGTCAAGGCAACTTATATAACATATGCATACCAAACACATAGGAGGTATAAATCGGAGGACTGTCACATCATATCTAAGCCAAATTTATTGTGATCTCTTGTTTCTTCCATCAAATACAATTTAAATTTTAACTTAAAATACATCCACAACCTAATAGGTATCTTATTTATTATCATTATCTAAGTTAGCAACAAATTTAAACAATATTGTATACATGGCGTCCCATTTATCTTGACTACCCTAAATAACTGTTTGTCCAGACGCAAATTACAAAATGTTTCAAGCAAATGTTCTTTAGCCGTCAGAGGGACATCAATCAGCATGATTGTCTTCGTTGTAGCCTTGTCTTTTACAAAGATATGAACAGTGGTATGATTTCTTAAACGGTATCCTGTATTTTTAATTGGGTAATTCATGTCCTCTCCTAAGGACCTATTCAAAAATGATTCACAATATAAATAGCAACTGATAATGGCGCCTTGCTAGGTCGTAGCAAATGACGTAGCTGAAGGCTATGCTAACTATCGTCTCGGCAAATGAGGACGTATTTTGTTAGTGAACCATCGCTAGCAAAGTCGGTTGCACAACTGGGGCGAGTGCTAGGAAGTCTCCCTAGACCTGCCGTGTGGCGGCGCTCGGTCTGCAATCACTGATAGTGGCGACACGCGGGTCCGACGTATACTAACGGACCGCGGCCGGTTTAAAGGCTACCACCTAGCAAGTGTGGTGTCTGGCGGTGACACCACACTGTAAACCACCGTCAGTTGAAGAGATGTGTGAATAGAATGTACACCAACGAAGAGAAGGTAGAAATGATACTCGTCTATAGGGAATGTACAGTAATTGCAATTCTGTTGTATTATGTACAGGTACGTTTAGTACAGTAGTTTAGTCCTTTTAAATACTGTTATGTACAGTAGGCATACAGTAAAGGCTATCCATACTACAGACTGCATCGACATAATGTTTCTTTTATTGTTGTTGCCGTTGTTGAAGGTAGCCGAAATGCTACGCAGGCAGCGGAATTGTACAGAGACCGTTATCCTTTCAATAACCCACCTTCCCGACGGTTGTTTTCTCGTCTGTTTGCGACGCTTCAGGAAACGGGAAGTTTCAACAATCATCGTAACACTTGCAGAGAATAAGCTGCCGAAGTTACTGTTCTCACTTACGTTGCTATGAATCCATATGTGAGTACACGACAGTTTGAACACGAGATTGGCATTCCTAAAACCAGTGTACATCGTATTATTACACATCAACGGTTCCATCCTTATCATGTACACCTACATCAAGAGATTAATGAGAATGATTTCCAGAGTCGTGTACAGTTCGGTCAGTGGGCACAGCAGCAAATCCTCCACAACCCGAACTTCCTCTCCAATGTTCTATTTACCGATGAATGTTTCTTCTCAAACAAAGGACAGGTAAATACAAGAAACATGCATTATTGGTCCAGCGACAACCCACGATGGTTTAGACAATGGAATATCAGCGTCAATGGAGAGTTAACGTCTGGTGTAGGATGCTTGGTACTACAATTATTGGTCCTTATTTCATCAATGGTAGTCTAAACGGCACAGAGTATCCAACTTACTCAGACGAATTCTTCCTCCTCTTCTGGATGAAGTGCCGCTAAGAACCAGAATGTTTATGTGGTATCAACACGATGGATGTCCAGTACATAACGCCTTGCGTGCACGTCCTGTTCTGAACCGAAGGTATTCTGCCAGATGGATTGGTCGAGGAGGAACCGTAGCTTGGCCTGCTAGTTGTCCTGATTTAAAGCCCCTGGACTTTTTTCTTTGGGGATACATTAAAGACACTGTCTATCGCGGTACTCCAACAACTCCAGAGGACATGCAGGAACGTATCGTGTTTGCTTGTAATTCTCCTCAGCAGGCAACACTGGAAGCAGTAAATAATTCTTTCTACGGCATATTGATAATTTTCACTTATGGACCGTCTGACAGCAACTGAATAAAACACAATTTTAGTGCCATACGCGTTTCGCCTTTATTTTCTGCAAGGCATCATCAGTGGCAGGTTGCGTAGACAGTTTCTTACATATTACGCTCCTGTTGCATTTTTGGTGTTGTTCTTCTTCCTATGGGCGCCAATTTGCTGTTTTTTCTGCATTCCACAGCACTATGCACTGAACGCTTGTTTTAATGTCTACGCAACCTGCCACTGATGATGCCTTGCAGAAAATAAAGGCGAAACGCGTATGGCACTAAAATTGTGTTTTATTCAGTTGCTGTCAGACGGTCCATAAGTGAAAATTATCAATATACCGTAGTATTACGCGCAACTGAGGAGGTCAGGACCACAAAAGTTGAATAATTCTTTCATTCAATGAGTGCCCCAGTGTATGAGTGTCCAGGGTCACCACTTTGAGCACCTTTGAATGTTCTACTCCTGGGAATGGTACAGGAGAGTCAAAAGTTAATTTTGTGTTATGTTTTTACTTGGTTTGCATTTGCTTTCTAACAACTCCAGCAAATGAACAAGTTTGTGATCCAGGGCTCAGTGTCAATGTAATTAATAACGTTGTGTTTCAGTGAATGGTACATTGTGATGCATTTTTGGATCGGTCTTCAGGAGAGGAAATGAATTACCGAATAAAAAATACAGGGTGCCATTTAAAAAAGTCATATCGCTGTTCATATCTTTGTAAAAAACAAAGCTACAACGAAGGCAGTCATGCTAATTGATGTCCCCCTGACGGGTAAAGAACATTTTCTTGAAGCATTTTCTAATTTGCATCTGGACAAACAGTTGCATACGGTGGTCAAGATAAAGGGGACACCCTGTGTATACATGTCTAATTTTTTAATTTTTTTGATTTTCATTTTTTATTTTATCCTTTTGTAAAGCTCTCAAAAAATGTACTGATAATAAAACTTAATTTGTATGATATAACACGTAAAATTACCAAATGTACGACCTGATATATAATAACAGGCAGCAGGTTTTTATTTGAGAGATAAATAAATAAATGTTCAGACATGAGTAGGAAACAGTCTCATAGAAACTGTAGCCTTTATTTTGTTTCCTCCTCGGACGCCGACGCCAAGGAATTGGACGTTATCCAGCATATCACAGAGTATCCAAAAGCTATCCCAGCGTGTACAGACAGATCCAAGTCTACAAAGGAACAGGATAATTATACTATATATGATCAAAAGTATAGGGACACTCCCAGAAACATAAGTTTTTCCTATTAGGTGCAATTTTCTGCCACCTACTGCCAGGTACTCCATACCAGCGACCTCAGTAGTCATAAGACATCGTGAGAGAGCAGAATGGGGCGCTCCGCGGAACTCACGGACTTCGAACGTGGTGAGTTGATTGGGTGTCATTTGTGTCATACGTCTGTACGCGAGATTTACACATTCCTAAACATCCCTAGGTCCACTGTTTCCGATGTGACAGTGAAGTGGAAACGTGAAGGGACACGTACAGCACGAAAGCATACAGGCGACCTCGTCTGTTGTCTGGCAGAGACTGCCGACAGTTGAAGAGGGTCGCAATGTATAATAGGCAGACGCCTATCCAGATCATCACACAGGAATTCCAAACTGCATCAGCATCAACTGCAAGTACCATGACAATTAGGCGGGAGGTAAGAAAACTTTGATTTCACCGTCGAGCGGCTGCTCATAAGCCACACATCACGCCGCTAAACGCCTAACAACGCCTCGCTTAGTGTAAGGAGCGTAAACATTGGACGTTTGAACAGTGGAAAAACGTTACACGGAGTGACGAATCACGGTACACAATGTGGCGATTTGTCGGCAGGGTGTTGGTATGGCAAATGCCCTGTGAACGTCATCTGCTAGCGTGTGTAGCGCCAACAGTAAAATTCGGAGGCGCTGGTGTTATGGTGTGGTCGTGTTTTTAATGGAGGGGGCTTGCACCCGTTGTTGTTTTGCGTGGCACTATCACAGCACAGGCCAACATTGATGTTTTAAGCACCTTCTTGCTTCCCCACTGTTGAACATCAACTCGGGGATGCCGATTGCATCTTTCAACACGATAGAGCACCTGTTCACAATGCATGGCATGTGGCGGAGTGGTTACACGACGATAACATCCCTGTAACGGACTGGCCTGCGCAGAGACCTGAGCTGAATCCTACAGAACACCTTTGGGATGTTTTGGAACGGTGACTTCGTACCAGGCCTCACCGACCGACATCGATACCTCTCCGCACTGCAGCACTCCGTGAAGAATGGGCTACCGTTCCCCAAGAAATCTTCCAGCACCTGATTGAACGTATGCCTGCGAGAGTGGAAGCTGTCATCAAGGCTAAGGGTGAGCCAACAACATACTGAATTCCAGCATTACCTATAGAGGGCGCCACGACCTTGTAGGTCATTTTCAACCAGGTGTCCGTATACTTTTGAGCACATATGTAAGTAATTAAGTCCTACTATAGAAAATGAAGCCGTTTACAGTCTTCCTCGTCAATGAAACAGCTTTACGGCCGCGGATCTAACAAAAAAGTCGTTGAAATGGCTCTGAGCACAATGGAACTTAACATCTGAGGTCATCAGTCCCCTAGAACTTAGAACTACTTAAACTTTACTAACCTACGGACGTCACACACATCCATGACCGAGGCAGGATTCGAACCTGCGACCGTAGCGGTAGCGCGGTTCCAGACTGAAGCGCCTAGAACCGCTCGGCCACTCCGGCCGGCGCGGATCTAACAATCTATGTAGAACAGGCGTCAAGGTACGCATACCATAGTGTGTTTGAAAAAATCCATGCGATTTTATGAGACTGTACATTAGCTGATCAGAAGTATCCGGACACCCATGTAACACGGAACTGAACACTAGACATCAGGATAGGCAGATCCGCCAGTATAGAAGGAAGCAGAGAGTACTGTGTTGCCAATAGCGGAGCGATAACAGCAGAATAGGTTGGTCATGAGCGCTGAATGACTTCGAATGTGGACTAGTCACTGGATGTCACCTGAGTAACAAATCCACCTGGGCATTTATACCATTCCGAAGCTGCCCAAGTGATTACGAAGTAGAAACCCGAAGGAAGAACTACAGCTAAAGCAAGACAAGGCAGGCGTCATGCACGGACCGACAAGGACTGTCGGGAATTTCGGAAGGTGGTTGTAAAAAATCGCAGGAAGGAATATAGCGTGAGTTCGAGAGTGCTACCTGGAGTCCAGCTAGCAGTGAGTGAAGGGTGTTAAAAAGAATGGTGTACAATGACCGAGTAGCTCCTTGTAAGCCACAGAGCGACGCCATCGGACAGCGTATGTTTGACAACAAATGATTGGGAGTGATAAATCAGGCTTTACCCTGAGGCAATCCGATGAAACGGTTCAGGTTTGGCATCGCGGGAAGAATGTTACATGCTATCATTTGTAGTGCCAATAGTGATGTACGGAGGAGCTTCTGTAGCAATATGGAGGTGTTTCTCGTGGTTTGGGTATTGCTCTTAAGAAGACGCTAAATCCGGAAGAATATAAGAACATTTTACAGCACTGTGTACTGTGTACAGTCGAGGAACAGGGCCGAGACGAGGACTGATCGTGCATGATAACGGAATCTGTCGTAAAGCGGCATCTGTGAGCCAGTGGTCTGTGCACAATGACACTCCTGAAACGGACTGTCCTGCCGAAATTCTCAACCCGAACACAATGGTACATCTTTGAGATGCGGTAGAACGTCGATTTCACTCCAGATCCCAGTGTCAAACATCCTTCTCTGGTTTCTGGTCTTTAGAAAGGGCTAGCATTCCTCCACAGACAATCAGACTTAATTGAAAATGTTCCCAGCAGAGTTGAGATCGCCATAAAGGCGAAGGGCGGGAAAACTCAGTGTCAATGTCCTTTTATTTATTTATTGCTTATTTAGCATGGTCAGATTAGGGCCTTAAGGCCCTCTCTTACATCTCACCAGGAGTAACACACGCCAAATGTATTACAAAACCTTACAAGTAATAATAAAAATGATGATAATAATAACTGACACTAATACCAATAATAATAATAGTAGTAGTAGAAAGGGCATATAGAATTATGTAGATCAGCTTAGCACATTTGAAGCCACGCTTAGTATTATCAGAAGCAGAATAGGTAAAGTAAGAGGAGAAGATTGAAATGACAGTGTCAGTGGCTGTTAAGAAAGAACAAACTGTAGCGAACTCTGACGAAAAGGGGTAGGGAGAAGTTCTGGGGAGGGGGATTGACCAGAACGAGCTGCACTAATGTAGAGATGGCTATTGTGATTGATGGTAGACATATAGTGTTTCGGGATATTTGTAAACATCCAGACATGCCATTGGGAAGCAGTCGACAAGAGATGCCCTTGAATAAATTGAATAAGGATAAATGTAGTGGGAAAGCGAAACTGTGTGTTTTCCTTTCTTGTATGCAGTGAATGTGGAGCAGTGGTGGAGCCAGCGAGAAGGGGACCAGTAAGAATGGTATTGCAACCACTGATCGTCCGGGAGTAATTTGTGCCATAGTGCAGCAAGAACCTGAATCCGAGAGCCATGGAGTAAATGACGCACCAACAAGGGCGTAATGAAGAATGGAACAGCAGTAGTTTTTTTTATCTGGTTGGCTCTCTCAGGTCCTAAAGTACGCATGTACCGACGTTTATGTTCAAAAAAATGTTCAGATGTGTGTGAATTTCTAAGGGACCAAACTGCTTAGGTCATCGGTCCCTCAACTTACACACTACTTAAACTAACTTATATTAATGGTTCAAATGGCTCTGAGCACTATGGGACTTAACATCTATGGTCATCAGTCCCCTAGAACTTAGAACTACTTAAACCTAACTAACCTAAGGACAGCACACAACACCCAGCCATCACGAGGCAGAGAAAATCCCTGACCCCGCGGGGAATCGAACCCGGGAAACTTATATTAAGAATAACACACACACCCATGCCCGGGCCTTTTTCAAATGTACGTAAGAGACTGGTATTACCGCAGCAATTGCTTGTTGTGTTGCTAAAAAAAAATTGTGAAAATGTTGGGCAAAAGATACCCCTGTTTGTGAGAAGTGCGGCTACTTATTTACTAGCGCAGTAGAGAGAACTTGCGCAAGAATTCCAGGAATCTTCACCGTAGTTTGATCGACAGGGAAGTCGCACGGAAGGATCCGGAACACCGCACAACTACTCGGAGAAGAGAGGATAAAGGTAATACCACTTTCATCTGGCGGTGTATTAGGGTCGGCAAAATATTGCCCAGTTATATCGGCCAGGGACGTAACTTCCCGCTAGTGCTGGTATAAGACCCACCACAAACCCTACAAAATATTCATCAGGAAGAGAAGAGGTTTTGAAGATATTTAATTTCTCTGATACTTTGAGGACGATTGTTCCAGAGTCGGATTCCTGATACAGAATATGATTTAGAAAACATGACATTGCTACGGCATGGTACAGAGAGAATCGTACTTCGCCGAGAACTAATTTTTGGGCCAACCTGTTCAAATAGTATAGTATTAGTTGAGGACAAATAAGAGGGAGTGCAGTGATTTAGAAGACTCTAGAAGCAACATAGGGTATGACAGTCTTTACTTTTATAGGCACGTAGTGACGCTAATTGTTTGTAGGCTGTGTGATATGGCCGAAAAAAAGTAAGTCACGTCTGTATCGTATATGAGCATTCATTGACAAGTCCAGCCTGCGTGAGCTTTCGTACAACAGTCCTTGGAAAATGGCATAGCAGTAATCAGGTATGGGGAGTATTAGTATCTCTGTGAATTTCCTTTTAAGCCCAAAAGGAAATACTCTCTTATATTTCTGTAGTGAGTGAAGTGGCGCTGACGCCTTCTTACAGACTGCAACTCTGTGTTCAGTTCCGTCTACATGATGGTCCACAACTATTTCCGAGTTCTTTACAGAAGAAGAAAATGTTATTTCTGTGCCGTTGAGGATAAATGGTGGAGGAGTGTCTCTGAACTGAGGGATAATAAGTCTTTTGTGACCGACCAGGATTTCTTGCGTTTTAGGTGGGTTAAGCTTCAAACCTCTGCACTACGCCCACACTGATAGGGCAAGTAAATCGGCATTTACATTCTGGATGGCTGTTCGTTGGACTTGCACCTAGAAATAACTGAATATCGTCAGCCTCTTATATTTACAGGGGGAGAGAGTAGATGGCACATCATTAACATACAATGAGACGAGTAATGGGCCCAATACTCATACTTGTGGGACCCCTGATCTTGCATGCATCCACTGTGACGTTTTTGATTCAATCAATACTCCCAGCTTCCAGGATTATGGAAAGATGTTGGAGGCTAGAGAATGGTTAAAAATGTCCATTTTTTGGGCTTTAGAAGATCGACGAGAAGAATGACAAAAAAACGTTTTGTCTGTACCAGCCATTGATACTTTACCAGAATCGACAGTTTGTGGCCTTCCGACTTGGAAAAGTAAACATGTCGGCAAAGTGTAGGGATACTTTTGATAAGATAGTGGAAAGTTCTACACGAGCAAAGATAGAAATTTGGGATATACACTGATCAGCCAGGACATTATGACCACCTATGCTATAGCCGGTACGTCAACCTTCGGCACGGATAACAGCGGCGACGCGTAGTGTTGTAACGCCGGAAATGCATATCCTCCTATTTCCATCTATTGTACTATAAATTTTTTCCTTATTTTGTTACCTGAATATATGACATTTCTGTGCCTTTATATATTGTAATTGTTTTACTATTTGTGTATATATATTTATGCATCTATGCCGATGTATAATTGGTTTGTTTTGTAAATATTATTTGTATTTTACGCTGGGTCTTGCCTAGGGAAAACTATGCTGTCGAACGAATACATCAATAGGTCGTGTGGATAACCAAAGTGTTTAGGATCTTTGGTAGTGTTAACTCTGCAGCGTGGAGCGCGGGCAGAGCGGAGGGGGCGTCTGGCTGGAGTAGTGCGGTTGAGGAAGTGTGTTGTGTGACGCTCCCGCGAGTTGCCGCGCTTTCGGGGTTTGGCAGCATGTAATTGCGCTCGACTTGCTATGATAGTTTCTGACACGGTGTCGCGGACGGGAAGCATTAGCTGGCGCACATCAAGAGCCCGTTTCACCTGGTAACCGTGTCGAGAAGAAGGCGCGCCAACATCCAGCTTCTGCAACAGCGACGGCCGACAGTGAGTGACTGTCGCCACCTCCTCGACCGACGACTTCAAACCTTTAATCAACCAACAAGGAAGACTGGAAGCACGTAAAGTTTTAGAACTGTATGGCAGACCTCAGCTTTTCAAACTGTTCAAATCACAAAATTACAGCAACGTAGCATGAACCTTTGTTGTTCAGTGTCCCAATTGCATTACCAAGCAGGGTCCCTTCCTTTTCCGGAATGAACCCGAGTGTCGTTGAAATTCATACGCCAGCATTAAAGTAATATCATTCCATTTCACTGCTTTAATTTCAAAGTTCAGTTTAAGTATCCATAGCTAGCTACAATATTTAGATTACACAAGCACAAATTAAGAGTGCGAGTTTTGTTACCATATTCTAGCTTACCTGTGACTGCAGCTCAGCTTGGTACGTACTAATTTTTACTATTGTTAATTGTTCAGAGTCATTTAATTCAAGTTCAGGGTTAAATCTCTTATTTCTAAATTGCGTAGATTCAAGTAGCTTTTGAAATGATTGTTGAGGTAGCCCAAGACTAACCGTATTTTACTGAATTTCGATGTGCTTCAGAAACAAAGCTCACTATTAATTTCAGTCACTAAATTAACTTTCAATTTTCCGGTTTTATTAATCATAGTCTAGCGAAATTTATTACTTCTGACAAACTTTCAGTTTTCACACTACACGTGTCAACCTTCAGTTGCCACGCTTCTAGTGCTAATTATATGTGTAATAACCTTTCTTTTTGAGTTACTGTAGTAACTGTCCATAGGACTGGCGACCGTAATTTCCTCCAAATCTCAAATATCTAATTACCGCTAGTTAATTGTTAACGTAACGGCCGCACATTTACTTTCTTTATTAACTTTACCCCTTTTCAAGATTAATTTCCACCAGTTTCATTTGCATTTTTCCTTTCATTTACATGTAACCCTTTCCTCCCTCTTTACCGAAAGATTGAAACGTCCCCTTTGACCAATCAAAGGGGACGTTTCAAGATTAACTTCGGTGACGATTGCTTTTCCCAAATTTCCATTAGGTACACGCGGTTTAATTTCTCACTGTCATTAAGGTCGATAAGTGAGGGGGAGGTTACAGTGTCATGGAAGAAATGAGGCCACGATAGGTCACTGGAGGGAGTTGGCACTACATCGGCACACACAAGTCACATACGTCCCGTCAGTTCCGGGGAGGGGGGAGGGCGATGAGCTCTGACGCCATGTTCAGTCACATTCCAGGTGTGTTCAATCGAGTTCAGATCTGGTAAGTTGGGTGGGGGGGGGGGGCAGGGGGGAAGCACATCAATTGAAACTCGTCACGGTGTTCCTCGAACCACTCCATCACACTCCTGGCCTTGTGACATGGTACATTATGTAAGTAGGCTGTTTAGGTTTTCTTATTGGTAACGCCACGTAACGCTCTGTGTGAGAATCACTGGCTGTGCTGTGTGCAATCCGTGGCTAGTCTGCATTGTTGTCTGCCATTGTAGTGTTGGGCAGCGGCAGCTGGATGTGAACAGCGCGTAGCGTTGCGCAGTTGTAGGTGAGCCGCCAGCAGTGGTGGATGTGGGGAGAGAGATGGCGGAGTTTTGTAATTTGTCATGAACTGCTATATATATTATGACTATTAAGGTAAATACATTGTTTGTTTTCTGTTAAAATCTTTCATTTGCTAACTATGCCTGTCAGTAGTTAGTGCCTTCCTTAGTTTGAATCTTTTATTTAGCTGGCAGTAGTGGCGCTCGCTGTATTGCAGTAGCTTGAGTAACGAAGATTTTTGTGAGGTAAGTGATTTGTGAAAGGTACAGGTTAATGTTAGTAAGGGCCATTCTTTTGTAGGGATTTCTGAAAGTCAGATTGCGTTGCGCTAAAAAAAATATTGTGTGTCAGTCTAAGCACAGTCTTATGTATAATTTTTCTAAGGGGACGTTACATATGTCGACCCTTAGCCGAGGATACCTCACTGGAATCTTCTGATTTTTTTCTTGTAGTTTGTGTAATTAGTGTAGATTTTGTTTATTGCTAGTGCGTAATTGTAGAGAGAATCTCCTTTGTAGTTGCAGTCTTTCATTGTTGTACAGTAAAACAGTTGTGGCATGCATGTAGATTTGCACCAAGTATTTCGCAGCTGCAATTAACTAGATATTATTTTCAGTGTTACGTTAATGTGTTCTCTTATTTTGCTCTTCAAATTGTGCTTTTCTTTGTTATCGTGTGAAATATTGTGACAATAATGGCGTGTGAAAAACGTAACACTAGGCTCCAAAGTAAACTGAGAAATAATAGTGACGGCGAGCATAGCTTATCAGCACCACTGTGTAATGAATTAACTGATGATCAAGGTAGTAATTTGGTAATTGTGCATAGGGAAATGGAGCGGGCTGCAAACAATGGCGTAGGCAGTGAAACAATTAGTGAACAGGGAAGCATTATCGATCGATCGGTCGGCAACAGCTCGCCTCAGGAATCCGAAATGACAGGACACAATTTTGCAAATACTGTAGATTCAGGTTTTGGGTCCTCACCGTTCTCGCAAATAAGTCAAGACACATTTTCTGCTTGTCAAAATGTAAATGTTGCCGGTGCAACTTCACTGCCGAAAAGCACTGTGGAACGTGTTTCAGACACCAGTGCATTGTTATTACAGTTAACGCAACAAATGGGACAAAAGCTTCAAAAGTTAGACATAAGGGAACAAAATCTTCAAAAGTTAGACATAATGGAACAAAATCTTCAAAAGTTAGACACAATGGAACAACACCAGAGACAAACACAGCAACAGTTAGACGCAATGGAACAAAATCTTCACACCACGCTTGAACAAACACGTGAAGATTTAACTACTGAGTTACATAACATCGAATCGAAATGTCAAAAAATCTGTAATGACGTAAAAACACAAATTTGTGAGCATTTCCAACCTATTTTTTCGCGTCATGAAAATGCATTACAGAATCACGAAGCAGCCATAAAAGAACTGCAAACTATTGTTCATGAAAATCACAACACCTTGCAAGCTAAAATTGACTCAGTTGCATCTACCGATTCGGTTACGCAACTTGCAAAAACTCAAGAAAACTTAAAGGACACAGTAGATACGATTTCAACACAAATGGACACTCTGAAACTTGGTTCAGAAAAACAAACTGAGGAAGTAAATACACTATCGGAGAAAGTAGCCGAACTTTCGGATCAGTTCACTAACTTATCTGCAAAGGTAGATGATGATCTGAATGACACAAGACCTGTAGCCATCACTGACACAGAAGAGTATGAACAAATTAAGAAATTCAAACAAAATCAGAATCAAATTAATACGCAATACAAGAGAGAAATCCGGGAACTACAAGATCAGTTGGCACAAGTAATACAAAAATTTCATATTTCAGAGGACACTCGCGCTCCAACACGGGAAGAGGAATTTAGAAATTCGGAAAAGCCACAAAATAATAACACAGGGCATTTCGGAAATTATGAAAGAAATTGGCAAGGTGCACCGAATTTTGAGATGGAACCGCCGACACGACGTAACAATGACCGATATGCGACTCGCCGACATGATGACTTTGACTATAAGCTGTTCATTACTACACGTAAATTCAAAACATTTAAGAATTCTGGCAACGACATTCATCCAGAAGCGTGGCTCCATCAATTCTCTCAATGTGTGGCTACTTGGAGAATGAACCAGCTGTAAGAATGCGATCGGTTATTCACGATTGCCACAATGAAGGAGATTTTTATCATGCCTCCCTCTCAGCATATTGGTCTCAAGCTACACAAGACCGAGTAAAACATAGCATCATAATGATGGAACATTTCGAACAATCTGAATTTTCCAGTCTTGTGCAATATTTTGAAGACATGTTGCACAAGAATCAGTACCTGACAAATCCGTACAGCCCCTCAGAACTCATCCGCATTTGCTTAATCAAATTACCTGAACATTTACGACATATTATTTTAGCAGGACGTTGCAAAGAAGACATTGAGGCTTTTCAGGGACTGTTACAAGAACTGGAAATTGACACTGACAACCGGGGAACACGGAAACAGGAGCACAATAATTACAGATCACATCCGTCACAATTCCGCGATGACAGAAATAATATACGACAAAGCTATTCTTTCAACGTAAATCGTGACCGAAACAGACACCACCCGTATGACAACCGTTGGCAGAGTAGTAATAATTACAGGGAAAGATCACCTCTCCGCGGTAATGACTATCACAGGGACAATCAGAGAAACAGACAATATGGGAACCAAAATAATTATTATCAAGGGACACAGAATAACTTTAGACGCAACAGTCCAGCGCGCAGTTACGATTCAGGGAGAAATTCTCCACCACGTGACCGACAAGAAAGAAACTATGGCATCTACCGACATGACGACAGACGATATGATCGTAACGACAGACCTGAATTGCATCAGAACTGGCGGGATTCAAACAGAGCAGGGCCCTCTCGAGGAGGTGAATTTGTAGAAGTTAGGTCTCCAAATCCCAATAACGACGCGCGCCAACAAAGAGACAATAGGCAATGACTCATACCGCTGGCAGCCACGAAACGTACGTATGAAACTGACGATGCAGCTGCCATAGCTAGTAATTACGTAAAAATGGAAGACATTAGGGACATCTTACTCCAGGAACACGACATAAAACATAACAACATTGCATATCCTGTGATTCACATTACAGTAAATGATGTAAAATTTACAGCAGTACTTGACTCTGGCAGTCCCATTTCAGTAATTAGTGAAACAGCCTTTAGCAAATGCAACAAATCGAACGATTGTCCCACACTTCCGTTACGTAAGATTAAATTACAAGGTGCAATCTTTGGAAAAAGTGTAGATGTACGCCAACAAACCAACTTAGAATTCTTTTGTCAAAGCCACAGCTTCTCTATGAGCTTTCTTATTGTTCCATTATTGTCGACGGAAATTATATTGGGACTAGACTTTTTGAATGAATACAAAGCAATCTTAAACTTTCACGATGCTGAAATAAGTTTAGAAAAAGAAGGTAAGTCAGTAGCTTTGAAATTTGAAGATTGGCTCTCAAACCATGACGAAGAAATTAATCGGCTTTACCTTCTGGTAGACAACAGTTCGGAATTTTCTACGGAACTAGACCTTTACAATCACTCTGCAAGTACTGACAGGGATGATATCGACGGCATATTTGAAATTAATGAGTTAATTCAGAATAAAATTCAAACAATTGAGAATTGTAATGACACTGATAGGCAGGACCTTTTTGAGATTTTACAAGCACATTCCACAGTTTTTACTCACAAAACAGGAACAATCAAGGGATTTCAATACCAATTTCGTGTTCGTGAGCATACTAAATTTTGTGTTAGACCATGCGTAATTCCAGCACATTATAGGGACCGTGTTAGAACAGAAATACAATCTATGCTTGACGAGGGCATTATTGAGCCTGCAGTAAGCTCATACAACAATCCATTACATGTTGTTGAGAAGAAAAATGGATCGATCAGGCTTGTCTTAGATTCGAGACAAATCAATACTCTCATTATTCCTGAAACAGACAGGCCGCATACGATGGAAGAACTTCTTCAAAATTTTAATGGTGTAAAAGTGTTGTCTTCCATTGATCTCAGATCCAGCTTTTATCAGATCGACCTTCATCCAGAATGTAGAAAATACACAGCTTTTCTTTGTTTCGGCGTTTGTTATCAGTTTCGGAAACTTCCTTTTGGTTTGAACATTTCTTCGGCAGCATTCATTCGCGGGCTAAATTCCATATTACCTGAGTTCTTAAAACGTCACATCACCTTATATGTAGACGATATTCTGATAGCAGAAGCCTCATGGGAACAACATAATCGCATCCTCAACAGTTTGTTACGTATTTTTGCAGAATCTGGAATTACAGTTAACTTGGAAAAGTCTGAATTCGGTAGGTCAAAGGTGAGGTTTTTGGGACATATTATTTCTTCTGAAGGCATTCAGCCGGATCCTGAAAAGTTAGAAGCAATCAGAGCCATTCAAGTTCCATCCACAAAAAGACAAGTCCGCAGTTTTCTAGGTCTCGTAAATTTTTACCGTCGTTTTCTGAATATGCAAATTCTTGTTACACCAAAACTTTGTTCTCTCACTGGAAAAAATACTATTTGGAACTGGGACGAACAAGCACAGTTGGAATTCAATTCTTTGAAAGAAGCGTTACTTCACGCGCCAATACTAGCTCATCCAGATCTGTCACAAGATTTCTGCCTTAGCATGGATTCTTCTAAAGTCGGTCTTGGTGCCCATTTATTTCAAGAAGCCATAGAAAATGACATTACTGTTCAGAAAACCATTGCTTTTGCTAGCCGAGTGCTAACAAAATCTGAAAAAAATTATTCCGTTACTGAATTAGAAGCTTTAGCTATCGTTTGGGCATTTAACAAATTCCGTTTCTTTCTTTCTGGTAAGCACGTAAAAGTATACAGTGATCATCGTGCATTACAATTTCTTATGTCCTCAAAATTAAATCATGACAGGTTAAAACGTTGGGCATTGTTTCTGCAAGAATTCCGCTTCACAATAGTCTACATTCCCGGCAAGGAGAACATTGTTGCGGACGCACTGTCACGCGCACACAGAAGGCAACCTCGAGAAAAATTTCAGTATTCTTTACATTCAGAAAGTCGCCTTTGAAAATTTCATCACCACATCTTTAAAGGACATTGCTCATGAGCAAGATAAAGATCCGATTTGGAAAGACATCAAGAGCAAATGGTATGAAAAGACACACACACAGATTCGGCATTATTACCTGGTTAGAAATAACATACTCTTCAAACGTACTGTTGATGACAAGCTATGGGTACTTTGCATTCCAGACGATTATGTTAATAAGCTCATTTGGTACATTCATTTCAGCTACGCACATTTTGGTCCACGAAAATGTTATCATATTCTTCGAACGACTTGTTATTTTAACAATATGGAAAAGAGAATTCGAAGAGTCTTGTCTATTTGTAAACTTTGTCAAAAGGCGAAACCATCTACTGTCTCACATCGTGCTCCGTTGTTTCCTATTATTCCTTCTAAATTAAAAGAATTTGCTGCTGTTGATCTCTTGGGACCGCTTGTCAGAACATCTAATGGATTTTCGTACGTCTAGTCGCTGTTGAATTTACTTCAAAATCTGTTTCTTTCACTCCGTTACGTAAAGCCACCGGACGGTCTGTATCCAACGCCTTTGTTAAAAATTTCTTACGTGAAGTTGGACACGTTAGTATAGTCATTTCAGATAACGGACCGCAATTCAGATCTGCTGTTTGGTCACGCATGCTTCGCAACCATAAAATCAAACCTGTTTTTATTTCATTGTACTCACCACATTGTAACCCCTCTGAACGGATTATGAAAGAAATCAATAAGCTTTGCAGACTTTATTGTCACAGAAAGCATCAGCATTGGGACAGATATTTACACTTATTTCAAAACGTGCTGAATGAAATGCCACATGATTCCACTGCTTTACCACCTACTCTTGTACTAAATAATGAAGAACCACCGAACAGAATCAGAGAGCTTATACCTTTCCCGAATACACATAAACTTCGACACAAAGACATAATTGATTTGGCTCTTTAAAATATAAAATCTGCAGCAGACAAAAGGAGAAAACTACACGGTAAAGCAAATGCAAAGAAATTGTATATTGGTCAGAAAGTTCTCATTAAAGCTCATTCATCGTCACATAAGAAGAAACACTTGAGTCACAAATTCTTTCTAGTTTACAATGGACCTTACAGAATCCGACGTATACCACATGATAATTGCGTTGAAGTTGAAACTCTGTGTACTAGGAAGAGTAAAGGTTTACACCACATTTCACATGTAAAACCGTTTATTGAAAGATAATCCGCTTTTTAACTTTGTCTTTGCCATATAACTTTTCACTTTACATTACTAGCACGCTTTGTCAGACTTAGAATCTGTTAATATGCAACAATGTTTAAAGTTAAATATCCAGAGAACTTATTTAAACAGAAATTATGAATGCATTGTTATTGTGAACAGACGACACAGTGTTATTGTGTGTGTACATTCTTGCTTGTTACTTGCATGATTACGTAACGACTATAAGGCTCACATACTTAGAACATTTACCAGTACTGCTAATGAGATTTTAATGCAACATTTTGGTTTACTTGAAAATACATCCTGGATTTAAAGTACTTTCTGTGGAATTAATGATGACTTAGCATTTGGTTTCTTTGACAGATACACGATTATATCACGACGCTACTAATGAGTGACAATTTACAATGTTGTTTTTGCGGTGTATGTGTTTTATATCCGCACAGTTTTTCTGAATTCTTCTGGAAAGCAAAACATGTTTTAGTAGTAAGCTACAATGTGAGGGCCTTTTTCGTAGCACAACAATACTTTACAGTATAGTACTTTCTTGATCACTGTAATGTACGTAATAACTATGATATCTATACACAAAGCATTTCACTTTCGTTTATGATGGGGTAAGTACATTGACTTCTGCAGAACTTAGCTTTCGGAGGACGATAATTACGACACTTCCACAGAATTATCTTACAGCAAGACGCACATTTAGAGCTACAGGACACGCATTTGAGTGATTAATTTTGTACTTAAAACATTTATTTTTAAAGATATTTGAAGTACAATGATACGAAGTTTTTCCGTGATACATTTCATTCCATTGCTGTAATGTGTAACACCTGAGGGTACAATTACATTGATCCTCAGGGGGGTACACGCTTACTTTGTGTACCATGTGTTTGGCAAGCACAAGGAGCCCTAGCTAATATGGTGTTTGCTTATACAACTTTACACATCGGTACCATATTTCTCTAACACACAAATTACACAGCTATCTGATCATTTAACTGAGAGATAAACATTTTTTTTTACTACGTCAGTGACAGATGTTTACGCAGTTACACAGTTGGATAACTTCACACTTATGAAACTGTATTTGTCTGTACTTTGTAAACTGTTCATATTTTTTCGGAACCATTGTGATACTATGAGAGCTTTGAATGATGTATTTGGTATGGGATTATGATTTTTAAAGTGCGTTTGAGGCAGATGACACTTTTGACATGAGCAGAGAATTTTTTTAGGTTTTGAAATCATCGGAGGAAGCTACAACGATTTTAAGAGTTGACTGAGGTGTTATGATGTTATTATTACGATGATGATGTGTATTATGCGGTTGTGGTATGTTTATGACCAATAAGCTGATGCTATATGAGTTATTTGAGTATGCTACGTATTTCTTATGATGAAATATTGAAGAAGCGTTGACAAATAAGGTAAGGAATAATGAGTAGTGGTTAGGGACTCTGGTTTGTGAAAAAGGTTGTTGGAAACCAAGAATCGTACTTTAAGAGTTATGAAATGTGTGTAAATGCGTGAATGTATCACAATGCCGACGAAAACTTTTTGAACACTGTTATATTCATAGGATTTTGAACGTAAATTCTCGACCTGTGAAATATTTTTGTATGAGACTGTCACTGTAGCGGAAACTGGTGTCGTAAATATTTCGGTAAGAAAGTTAAGTGGCCACCTGCATCTAATGCATCGTGGGCACCCAGCTAGGCGACAGTCGCCTTGAAAAAAGCCATTAGCGTGTGCCTTCCAGAGGCACAGGTGGAAAAAAAGGGAGGCCATTATCCTCACTATTGACGTTCCTTTGTAGAAAGCATCGCAAAAACGACATGGTCGAACTTGAAAACATATGATTACACTGTGGAGCTCTTAATTTATGATATTTCTGAAATGCCTAATAAAATGACGAGAAATATTTTTATGTCTATACACCTGATTATGACTACTGTCTTTCTAGTTGAGAGATTTTCTGTACTACCTTACGAAATGCCATATGGCTAATGAATGATGTTTCATGCCTTCCTTTGTACATATTTGCTCATTTTCTTTAATATCTAGTTTCTAGCTGCACTGCAGCATTGGTTAAAATAGAATTTTATAGATGTACTAATATAAATATTTTCTGTCTACAGATCCAGTAAATAATCACTTTATGATGTACTTAAAAAAAAAACGAAGGAGCACAAAAACATTTTCTTTTCAAGTACTTGGTAATTTCTTTTGTAGAATAAATTGTGATGCATCACTCTAGTATTAAGATGTGACATAGGTATTAGACATGGCCATTTTTAGTGTAATATTTTTTCTGCTTGAGCTATGTCGTGTTTAGATATATGTTTTTTTTTATTTGCTGCTGCTGTTTGCCAGGCATAATGTTACAGAATTTGACTTTGTATTACGATGTTAAGCCAGTTTCATTACGCATTTATTTTTCTTGTTTGCTGCACAGTGCCTTATATTAGTTGTAATATTGCAATTGCTTTGCCAGTTTGAATTTTTGGCATTGATGTTTGTGTTACTTGTTTTGTGCTGCTGCATTGCCTCGTCCCTTAGTTTAGCATCTGAGCTCAGTAGATTTAAGTTAGCTTAAGAGGGGGTAGAGTATATAAGAACCTAACTATGGAGAATAGGGAAAGAATGCATTGAGAAGTTATATGAAAACGATTTGGCCCAAAATGAGTATTGTACAATGAGCCATAATTATTTTGAAAGAAATATGGTTAGAATACAGAAAAGAGGTATAGATAGGACTTTTTGGGAATAATGATGAATGAAGGGAGATCTCCAATAAGTAAAGAAAGTTTTGTTTGCAAAATACTGCAGTACAACAAACCCTGTCCTTTCCTTTTGTATTATTCCGCCATATGTTTGTGTACCCTTGTGTATTTGTGTTCATCCTGTCTTTATGTGTTTATCTGAAACGATTTAGGTTGTAGAATTTTTCTAATACTCAGCTACATTCACTATGATGAGGAATACTGTTATCCTCAAATACAATTTGCATTAATAATAGGTTATTTACCTTGTAAATATGCTTAGCATTATTTATTCTGTTTTGTTTTAATGCTCATGTTGATGTTTCGAAAGTTATTCTGGTCTTTTATGTATTTACTTATGTCATAATTCCTGTAACACTGATGTATCTATTTATTTCTATTCTTTTGTAAAGCCTGTTTTACTACAAATGTTATCTGTATTGTTATGTTCTTTAATGATGTATTTTGTACCTTTGTAATTGTATTCTCATGTCATAAAATTGTAATTGACACCAGTTCATCAAATTAAGTACCTTGTGAGTTACATTTCACTGCACACGTTTCTGTTGGTCATAGTATATGGACAACATGTGAGAAGTAGGGACTGTAAGTATTTGCACGTGTGTTAATAATTCAGCAAGGGACTGGATAACAGCATTGCTGGTTCTAAAGACATTTCAAAAAAATATTGTGAGTGCACAAGTGGTGGTTCATGGACTTGCTATATTGTCCACAAGACTCTTCAATGGTGATTGTGCACCTGCACAGTCGCAATAGATGGCTGATGGCCATCTCTATAAGAACTATAGTGGGTCTGCATCTTTGATGACCCCCAATACCATTATCTCTACAAGGACTACAGTGGGTCTGCATCTTTGATAACCAACCAGTACCATTATTTCTACAAGGACTGCAGTGGGTCTGCACCTCTGGTGGCTCACCAATACCATAATCTCTACCAGGACTACAGTAGGTCTGCTCTGTGATGACCTAGCTACCAATATTCTTCAAAACTTCGACTGACTCTGCGGTGGGTTTGCTCTGTTGTGGACCATTACCTGTCTGCATGTCGAGAGTCAGCGCTGTCTTTCCGTTGGAAGGACAACACTACTTCTTCAAGACTTCAAGACTTCTGTGTGCAATTTCTTTTACTAATGAGGCTTTGTGAAAAAAAACTGTAATTACTATTATGATGAATGATCAGGACTGTCTTTATGGACTGTGACAAAATTTTAGCTTTTGACCAACATTGTATCAATAAGTGTGTGCATTTGATATCTTTGTTATTGTAATTATGAAAAATTTTATCAAATCATTATTGGCCACTGCCCAAAACAATTTGTAAAATTTTTTGTGGGGAGCATGGGGGCTATGTAAGTAGGCTGTTTAGGTTTTCTTATTGGTAACGCCACGTAACGCTCTGTGTGAGAATCACTGGCTGTGCTGTGTGCAATCCGTGGCTAGTCTGCATTGTTGTCTGCCATTGTAGTGTTGGGCAGCGGCAGCTGGATGTGAACAGCGCGTAGCGTTGCGCAGTTGTAGGTGAGCCGCCAGCAGTGGTGGATGTGGGGAGAGAGATGGCGGAGTTTTGTAATTTGTCATGAACTGCTATATGTATTATGACTATTAAGGTAAATACATTGTTTGTTTTCTGTTAAAATCTTTCATTTGCTAACTATGCCTGTCAGTAGTTAGTGCCTTCCTTAGTTTGAATCTTTTATTTAGCTGGCAGTAGTGGCGCTCGCTGTATTGCAGTAGCTTGAGTAACGAAGATTTTTGTGAGGTAAGTGATTTGTGAAAGGTACAGGTTAATGTTAGTAAGGGCCATTCTTTTGTAGGGATTTCTGAAAGTCAGATTGCGTTGCGCTAAAAAAAATATTGTGTGTCAGTTTAAGCACAGTCGTGTATAATTGTTCAAAGGGGACGTTTCAATTATCTTGCTGAAAAATGCCACTGGCGTCGGGAAACATGGTCATGGTGAAGGGGTCTACGTGGTCTGCAACCAGTGTACGGTACTCCCTAGTCGTCATGGTCGCTCAACATAGTTTCTAAAATTCTGATCTGTGATGTTATGTAAGGGAACATCACGGTGAGGAAAGAAAATGTCACTGTTAATGTGGAGGTTATCGTGTTCTGTTGATCCGATCAGGAAGGAGAATATTCAAGGGCGTAAAAGCGATGAAGGTAGTCATTAACAAAAGAGGAGTAAATCACTGAAACTTTATCTTTGTACTTTGTTAAAAAGGAACTATCATTACACCGCTCTGTTTTATTCACGCTTGTGCCAATTTAGTTTAATCAGATAGGTTAGAAAGAAAGTTTCTACATGATAAAGCCTGCGTTCTTTTATTTATACTAAATAGCTGCTGCTCATAGGCAATTTAATATATAGTTTATTGCATTAGTATTTTTCATCAGGTCGCCGTAGTCAAGCAGCATCGGGCTTGGCCAAGACTTGGATGGGGTTACCTCCTGAGCACGCCACGTGTCACTTCCCTTTGCCTGCACGGCAAACGGGAGGATAAGTGGTGGCAAAGAAGTTGCTGGTAATCAGACAGTGCGCCCATGTCCTGGGTTAAATTCTAAATGCCTCCACCGTGTCTCGTAAAGTGGGGGCGTGTGACAGGGTTGATGGTGATACGTCCGTTGGATGAGACATTAAGCTCGGCCGTCTCCTTGGTGCTATTCGACGAGAGAAATTTATGTGCTGGCACCAGATTTTACCCTCTCCATTCCCTTATAGTCATCCAACTCAAACATGACACCAAATAATACACACCCGCCACATTCCCGTGCACTTAACGGACAAACTTAATCATACAACTCTCTTACCTAATGAAGGACAGAAAAACCTTTACAATTAGGAAGGTGAGCTTGCCCTTCGGGATCTCGTAGCCAATCATGTCACATGACTTCCCTTCCTTTACTGGACATCTAATGCTGTTCATACATCGCAACTTCGCTTAACACAAATAACACTGATGCACTGTGTTGGTTAGTCCACCAGTCACAGAGAATTTCACCTCTGATCATTTACATACTCCCCAATACTGTATATATATATATATATATATATATACAGTTCCGTTGATATCTGACCATGTTCTCTGAGCGCTTCAATTTTTTGCCAAGTAGTATCTACAGAGTGTTGCAGAATTGGTCAGACAGGCTTGGAGGGGCTGTAGAAGGTGTCTTGAGGAACAAAATAAGGACAGGAGCCAGTTTCACGACACGCCATCTAACGACGCTGCAGAGGGTCCAAATAATAGGCGCCGACGCATCCCGCTAGGCCTCTACTCGGTAAGCACGCGTGACTTTGTACGCGAACAGAGCACGAGCAGAATGTCTTGTGACGTACCTTGCTACCTTGCAGAAGTGTGGATGTCACATGGCGCTCAAGGCGGCCACGCTTGTGACGCCAACACCGTAGGGACCGCTCAAAAAATGGCTCTGAGCACTATTTGACTTAAGGTCATCAGTCCCATAAACACAGAACTACTTAAACTTAACTAACCTAAGGACATCACACACATCCATGCCTGAGGCGGGATTCGAACCTGCGAGCGGCTTCACAATCTTCCCTCGGTCAGACTCACTTAGGTCACGCGCCTTACCCATACCACACGCAGACAGCACACACATTGATACTACACGTATCTGCCCAGCCTCGACATCCGACATCTGTACTGAGGGGTAGCCGCCCAACCCTACGACGTCTGGAGGTGGTTTCACCTTTGTTTCGCCACGTGTTGAAGACACTCACCTCAGGACCCCTCGAACACCCGACAAGTCGTCCAGTTTCCGAAATTCTCGTGCCGAGCCTCCGGGCCATCACAATCTGCCCTCGATCAAACTCGGATAGATCGCGAGTCTTCCCCATTCTAAACGCGGATACTACATACACAGTGCGTGTGTCTGACTACCCATCATTCCTCGCCAGGTGACGCTGCTATCGCCTGGAGGGGCTTATATCGATAGTGGGTCGGTGGTCATAACATCCTAGCTGATCTTGGCATCAACCGTTTTTGGATTATAGACCATGTCAGCGGGAAAAAATTTTATCGTACAGAAAATGTCTGCTGGCACTTCCCGGCGGCAGTAGGCGTCTTTTATTATTGTCTTTTGTTCCTCTGAGTGACGACAAGACGTAGGTACTCCGCAGCGTGTATAATGCCCCATGTAAAACGGGTAGGCCGAGAAAAATTTCAGTTAGCGATTCGGTTCTAAAATATGTTTCTCCGCCTCAACACTGATCCGTAAAGGTTTTGTTGCTGATAATCGGTCAGTCAGTTTACTGGTATAGGTAGCCTGCAGGTGTAGCACACCTGCTAGTTCGGTGTAATGTCGTTACAGGCCAAAGACTTCAATAAAAAGGAGCGCATCATCGCCAGGAAGTGTCGGAGAATGCGCTGCCTCTAACAAAAGTTGCTTCCCTTGATGTTCTCTATCACACCTAATGTCTGATGCAAAGACTCTGGAACACCCTGTATGTTAAGAGTCATATGTTCGTTTTTTAGGGAATTTTATTTTAATACCTCCGACGTGCAGCTCAGTTTTATCTTGTGATAACCGTTTCGACATTCTCCTAATGCATAAGTACAGGGTGTTTCAAACATCCTTCTACAAAGTTTGGGGACAGGTTCCTTATACTGAAACAAGAAAAAGGCGTCTAGTATACAAGTGCAATAAAATGCGTACCTTATGAGTTATGAGAACATGTTCATAGAAGAGATGCCTTTCACTGTAGTGAAGATGAACAGCTGCTCATAGCTCACAAGATATGCGTTTTAGAGTCCATATTCACTGGACATTTTTCTTGTTTTGGTCCATACTACCTCTTTCCAAAATATGGTAAGCAAGGAACTTGCAGTAGAAGAAATGTGTTTCCCAGAAAAGAAGATGAACAAGTGCTCCCAGCTCTTAAGTTATGCATTTTAGAGTCCGTGTTTACTAGACTTTTTTTCTTGTTTTGGGGTAGATACCTATGCCCGAAGTTTGTAATTTTTTTTAAACACCCTGTATAATCGTAACTGCTTATCGCAGTCTCCACTTGAAAATATAATTAAAATAAATATTGTGATAATGAAGTCTTCTCGGGTTGTCAGCTGAGCCAAGATGTCGTTCTGCGACAACGTTTCAACAAGTTTCCTGCTTGTCATCTTCAGGCGAAGACTTCGCCTCAAGTCGAGAAGTAGGAAACTTGTTGAAACGTTGCAGCAGAACGACGCTTTGGCTCGGCTGATAGCCCGAGAAGACTTCATCATCGAGGTTCACCGAGAAAGTCTAAATTCACCTAAAATTTTGGCCGAGCGGTTCTAGGCGCTACAGTCTGGAACTGCACGACTGCTACAGTCGCAGGTTCGAATCCTGCCTCGGGCATGGGTGTGTGTGATGTCCTTAGGTTAGTTAGGTTTAAGTAGTTCTAAGTTCTAGGGGACTGATGACCTCAGAAGTTAAGTCCCATAGTGCTCAGAGCCATTTTTGAACCTAAAAATTTTGTGATATTTACCTTCTTTTCCCTATGACATTTTCTTCTATTCGTTTTTTGTGTTTATATCGTGTTGAGTGTTATAGTGTCCATTGTTTTCTTTTGCCATAGACGTTCCTGATATTAATCCGAGATTGGGTATCGCAGTTGTTAACTCGAAAGATTCCTTTCCCGACGTAGTAAACTCTCGTAAACGAAACGGAATCCTTTCAACACCATTGTAATTAGCAGTAAGGTCTTGGATATTAGTAAACCGCTTGAGCTGTATTTAGTCCTTTGTTATTGGATCAGTAACGGTTTCGTGGCACTAAAACCCATATCTTCAGGTGGGCGATCTGTATAGCAATAAATTCAGAAGGAATAACAACCCTGAGATATGAACTGGTTTGCTAAATTATTTTAACGTAAAAAAATGAAAAATATAAAAAACTTTTGCATGACAGTACGTATTAAAATGTTAGTACTCGTATAACTAAAACATTAGAGCTGGAATGATCGTAATTTTATACCCGACATTCGTTGTCCGTCAGAACAAAACACGGTAATTTCCAAGAATGATTGCCTATCGAAGTCGCTGGTTCCAAAAGAAACATATCGAACGTGCGATGGTAAATCGATCAAGCGACTCTGTCGGGCGTTGTGAGTACGTTTATGTTCGTCACTACAGCAACGACAAAAGAAGAGCCTTACAAAAATACCTTTAATTGCAAAGGAGGCGAATTACCTTACTCGACGTCGGTGTTGTCGTCATGTGAAAGTCCATTACGGTGATCTGGATGGAAGAGTCGAACCATGTATTCTTCCTGATAGCTCTGAGCACTATGAGACTTAACATCTGAGGTCAGTCCCCTAGAACTTAGAACTACTTAAACCTAACTAACGTAAGGACATCACACACATCCAAGCCCGAGGCAGGTTTCGAACCTGCGACCGTAGCGGTCGCGCGGTTCCAGACTGAAGCGCCTAGAGCCGCTCAGCCACACCGGCCGGCATTCTTCCTGATACTCTTTCGTTTTCCGCACTAGATTCTTCCATGTGAGAAAATCCGCCGAAGAAACGTCAAGAACAGCAGACATCCCACTCAGTAACGACATAAATCGTCTGGGTTTCCCTAGCAACTCAAAAATAATTCGCTGAGGTACGTAATGTAGAGCAAGTAAGGGAACGATGGAAAACAGATAAAAATGACGATCACAGATAATTGATCACAATGCCCGCCACCGGGGTCGCATGATCGACTTACCATCGCACGTTCGATATGTTTCGTTTGGACCCAGCGACTTCGATAGGCAATAATTCTTGGAAATTACCCAAAACACAGCTGAAAGGCGGTATGCCATAGAATAAAAGAGCCTAATTCCGATACAGTGGGTGGGTACTATTCAATTCATACCATAGTGATCGATTGGATAATAGCTACGGTTGTCCTAACTACAGTTTTCTGCAATATCAGTAAGGTCTTTATCGACACGAATGAAAATGTAATCGAATTCTAACCACCACGGTCGTCCACAGTGTTTAAGGCAATATCCAGACTTATGCCATGAAAACAACGCCGGATGTCGTGTTGAAGACGACGTGTTGTTTACTTGCCTGACGCACGTTTGCTCTACGTCCCTGGAAAATGCCGGTGGTTAGCATCATGATTTGCGCTCGATTCGGCGCTGCAGTACCTGCTGCGCGCCGCCGGCGGCTGCCCGTGGGTCCCTGGCGTGAATCACGCCGCGGCGTGGCCAGCTGCGGCTGCGGCGCACGCCTTGTTTTTCGTCGGCGGAGGCGCAGGCGGGCCGCGCGGCTAATAACAATTTCGAGCACGCGCCGCACCGGCCAAACAAAAGAAAGCGCCGGAGCGTGTCGCCGGGCAACGCAGCCAGCGGCCGGCCGGAATGGCTAACGCCGGCCGCCTCTGCTGGCAGGCCGAGGTGCGAAGCGCGGTGTCCCAGCCACCGGCGCCACGCTGCCGTCTCACACACCACACTGTCGTCCTCCCAGCCCACTAACAAGGGGAGGCCGCCAATTGTGAAATTCAGATTCGATTCATACTGCGCATAATAAAAGCTCATGGCCAGAGGCGTAATGTGGCAAAGCACCAAGATGCACTTCTCAGCCGTTGTCGAGAAAATCGACAGTTAAAAAGAGACCGTTGCGGTGAAATACTCTCTACTATTAATAATTTTGTAGAGCGTCGTGGCGCAGCGGTAAGCGCTCGGGTTCGTAATCCGAATGTCGCCGGATCGAATCTCGCGCCACGCAACTTTTTTTTATGATTTGTTTTTTGTAATTCAAATATATATATATATATATATATATATATATATATATATATATATATATATTATGGCAATAAGTTGCAACAATTATGCGTATAATAAGTTGTTGAAAGTCGTTTGTCGTGGAAAAATAATACTTGAAATAAAACACAATATAACAAATAATATTCAAGTGGATACAATTTACTGAAAAGTTCGGTATACACCCGCACATAATTAACAATTAGTGACCAGAAGTAGCTGGAGTATCGCACGAAACAGAGTGATAGTTATCATAGAAACATGGAAAGCAGAAAACAGCACGACATCAAGCACATCTGATAAACGATGCGTTTTTACAAGAACAAATGTTTTTTTGAATTGTATGTCGGGAAACACACCTGATTGACATTCCGAAAAATTGTTCCATCGTTCGTCAGGTTTGATGCATACCACGCGTATCGTCTCATATCGGCAAAAATCGGAGAAGACAATTGGCAGTGGACGATGGATTGGATTTTTATACAATCGTCTCTGGAGTTGATGTTTCGATTAAAAAAGCACAATTTGTGTTCGTGGGGTCTCTATTCTAATTCGAACGTTTGACTTACACTATACGTATTCGTATTCGTTTCGGAATATCGTTTCTACGTCTTCCGTTAACTATACGTAGTAAACATTATGAAGACAATTAATAACATATGTGAATTGTTTGCGGAAAACATAATGATGTTCGAAGTCGTATATATATATATATATATATATATATATATATATATATGTGTGTGTGTGTGTGTGTGTACATTTGAATTACAAAAAACAAATACTAAAAAAAAAGGTTTCATGGCGCGAGATTCGATCCGGCGACCTTCGGATTACGAACCCGAGCGCTTACCGCTGCGCCACGACGCTGTAGGAGATCATTAATCGTAGAGAGTATTTCACTGCAATGGTTTCTTTTAACTGTCGATTTTCTCGACAATGACTGAGAAGTGCATCTTGGTGCTTTGTCACATTACACCTCTGGCCACGAGCTTTTATTATGCGCAGTATGAATCGAATCTGAATTTCACAATTGGCGGCCTCCCCTTGTAAGTCCCGTCGACTCTTCTCGCAGACCACACGCTATGAGTTAACATTTCTGTGCGACTTCATTTGTGATTTCCAATCAGAAAGGTCGTGATTCGTAGTAATTTCCGGGAAGTCATCTAGTCAAACCGAAGCTACCACTGAGGCTAGAAATTGCTGTAAACACTTTGCTTTTCCTAATCTTCACTCCGAGAAAGGAAAAAAGTGAAGCACCCAAATCCCTTGCTCCGGTATCAGTTTATCTGTGTACACTGACGCATGTCATCGGCTTGTGTCTAAATAATTAGCTTTCCAATTCTCTGTGTCATCTAGGTTGGCGGATGAATTCTAGTGTCCGATTCCACTCGTCGGCTTTGAGCAATGACGTCATACCAGAGGCAACGACGCTACATAGAGGTAATCTTTGAAAGCAGCGGATGATATTCTTCAACAAAGGTATGTAGCATACCATAAATGACAGCCAGACTCACGCGTTTGTTTACTTGGTCACGAATTATATCGGAACGAATCGAAGATAACGGAAATAAATGAGACCAAAACGAGAGAGAAGTATATAGCTGTGAAACAAATTACTGTCGTGATTTATGGGAGCAAGAAAAGCACAGACAACCTTTAAATTCCATTAATGTACAGTGCTTGGCAAAGACTTAACATTACAAAATAGCGTTAATTTACAATAATAATTATTGGATGTAACGGGATTATCGCGGGAAAGTGTGGTTTTGGACGGGGAAAAAAATGTAACGCAACAACAGGAAAATGAAATAAATAATAACTTATAGGAAAAAGTATCACGAATTGTGAAAAGTAGACACAGAAATGAAATACAATAGATGAGGAGTTAGTAGTTTTGAAAGACGAAATAGTGAAGCTAGCAGAGAATCAAGTAGGTAAAAAGAATAGGGCTAGTAGAAATCCACTGGTAACACAAGAGATATCGAATTTAACAGACGAAAAGAGAAAACATAAAAATGTAATAAATGAGGCGAGCACATTAAGCAGATTCAGAAGGATGTAGGTTGCAGTAGTTACTCGGAGATGAAGAGATATGCAGAGATAGAGTAATATGGATAGATGCATCAAACCAGTCTTTGGACCGAAGACCACAACAACATTTTTTATTTCATTTTCCCTTTGTTGTGTTACATTTTAGTTTCTCCCCGCTCGAAACCTCCACTTTTTTCACGGTAGTCCCGTCCTATTTAGCAATTGTTATTATAAATTGACGCTGTTTTATAATATTAAGACTTTATCACGCGCTATACCTAATGGAATTTAAAAGTTGTCTGTTCTTTTCTTACTCCCATAATTTACGACAGTAATTTCTTTCACAGATACAAACATCTCTTTTGCTTTGTTCTCATTTATTTCCGTTATCTTCGATTCGTTTCGCTGTTTGCAGATGGCGCTGTTGCTTGTAGGAAGGGCGGAACGTCAAAAACCTACAGCGAAATGTTGGAAGACACTCAGAGGTTCGGTGATCCCTACATGGTAGTTGACTATTATCTTAAATAGATGTAACGTATTACGCATAAATAGTTGAAGAGACCCGTTACCATCCGATTACACTGCTGACGGTGAATCACGGAAAACAGTACCTACTGTCAAACGGCTCGGAGTATTCGACCATAGCGACATAAAGTGAATCCACCACAAAAAAACTAGTTGTAGGAAGATCTAATTGTAACGACATGTAATTTATCCACGAAAAGAAGTGACTTGCAAAACGCCCGATTGTCCCATTCTTGAGTACAATCATTAGCGTGGTAGCCTCATCAGACTTGATTCCTATAAAAGTTAGGGATGATCCAACGAAGAGCAGGTTTCGTCACATTACTGATTAGTAAACTCTAGTCATCGAGATGCTGGACTAACTCCAGTGGAAATACAGTTTATACGGAGAATTCAAATGGTTCAAATGGCTCTGAGCACCATGGGACTTAGCTACGGCGAATTATTGGCAGTCGTTCTCTCCAAGCACCATTCGCGAATAGAAGAGGGAGAGGCAAAGATGGTAAGGGTACCAAAACTACCTCCGCCAAGTACGCCATCTATCACACGTAAATTGATGACAAAAAACCATATATAACCCTTTTTTATTTGTGTCTTTATTCAGCACTTGTTGTCAAATCGCTTGTGACGCTATATTATCCTGGCTCTATGTGTAACCAAGCGCCAAAATTTAATATGAAGAAAGGAAGGGGAACGAGAATTCGAGTTCGTAGAGGAGTCAAAATACTTACTGGTCCCTCGGCTTTCACCTTATGTCCATACAGGCAAAAAGAGTAAATCAAAAGAACCTTCGGCTTATGGTGCAGTCGGCAATACACTTCGATTATTTAGATGCATAGAGAGTTGGCGGTTCATAACCTTATATACTTCAAGATGAAGTAAAATGATACTGGTACATCGTCTGTCCGACAAACGCCGTACAAGGGCTCCTGGACCGCAGATGGAAATAGAGGTGTTGCTGTGTCCATAAGCTTCAGAAAAATTGAGACACTCGAAATTACGTTTTTATATAGTCTCCTGAACGGGACACACATTTTTCCAGGGACGCGGCTGAGACAGCAGCCAGTTGCATACGATCACTTCGTCAAATCTGTGTCCTCCGACTCCTTCCTGTAGTAGTCCAAACAAACCAAAATTGCAGGACAATAAGTTCGGACTACTGGTAGGATGTCCTACTGTGAACCTGAACAATTCCTGAAATTTTTGTTGTTTGGGGACGAGAGTTGTCATGAAAGACGATCACATCCCGTATTGGAAATGCGCGGCTTTTCTGACGATATACACATATTGTTTTGTCCAAATTTGACAGCAGTATGCAGTGTTCAGAATACAAAGTTTGTGGAGAAAATCGATGAGAAGAACACGTTTAAAATAAAAATAAAAGCAATTACAAGAATCTTGAACGCGGAGGGCAGGTTTTTGGCTCTGGCTGGTACAGATTCATCCGTTTTGCGCTATTCCATGCTGTTTTTTTTTTTTTCGATTCAGCAGATTGGTGATGTGTCAGTAACCGTTTGCACATCTCGAAACTATGAAATTCGTGCTCTGCGGTGGGAAGACGAGGCACCCATATTGCGGGCACTTCGCGAACTCCAGAGTTGTCAGTAATGATCGCCTGAGCACAATCGTAGCTTATGCCAACCTAATTAGCTATCTGAGTAACAGCTGTTCGACCATCGTCTTCGGTAAGCTGACTAACAATGCGAGTAATCTCCTCACTCTTGCTGGTCTTCAGGTGAAGTCACTGATCTGCATTCTCAGCTGTTTCCCATCCTCGTAAAAACTGTTTGTGCTATGCATGTTTCTCAGGGTGTTGTCTCCGAACTTTGCCACAAGTCTTTTCAAAATTTCGGCCTGATGCGAGAAACTCGATTATAACACATTGCGCAACAGAGGAAGGAACCTTTTGCTCTGACATTACGATTCTGACTAAAGAAACAGTACTATGGCCTCTAGCGGTGGAGAACGCTAACTGGAAACGAAAACAACAATGGGAAGAGGTGACACACCTCTCCGTGTACAAAAGGCACGTAAAACAAAAAAGTCCAGTTTATATTTGATTCAACTTCGTAGACGAGGACATTCTTATCCCTAGCGTATTTCATGATATACGTTTATAAGTTATCCGGGTTTCAAAGACAAGGAGTGTCTTACACTGTACACGATGTAATGGCTACAGTCTGGAGCCGCGCGACCGCAACGGTCGTAGGTTCGAATCCTGCCTCGGGCATGGGTGTGTGTGAGGTCCTTAGCTTAGTTAGGTTTAAGTAGTTTTATTCTAGAGGACTGATGACCTCAGCTGTTAAGTCCCATAGTGCTCAGAGCCATTTGAACCATTTTTTTGATGTAATGGCTAATTATCGACTTGAGCTGGATTTGACGTACCGGAAGAAACTTGTGAGGCCGTTATCAACGCTACAGGTGGTGTTGGTACTAACGCGATGGCTCTTCCGGCGTGAGTAAATTTTTGTCCAGTGTCCTGATTTAGCCGTAACATTGTATGAGGTCATAGCTAGTCCTTCAGTGGTTGTTATGTTTCGCTGGAACACGCTGGGCTCTCAGCAGTAGCGAGTCTGACCGAATTGCTCTCGCGTTCAGCGTTACGAGTGGCCAGAGGGTAAGCGTCGCTTGGCGTCGGGACGCCGGTGCGCTGCCGGGCAGACGCCACCCTGTTTACGGCCGGCGTCGCCGAGTGTGAGTCAGGCGGACCGGCGTACCTCGCAGTCGCTGCCGGCGTTTATTTCTGGAATGACGTCCACGTTGACGCAAGCCCTGCGTTGCGACAGGAGACGACGGTAAGCACACGAATTCTGCCCGCCGTGCCCAGTTTCGCGGCCGTTACACAACGGCTAATCGATCTGGACAGACGCGCCGCCGTACGGCACGCACCTTGGCCGGATCGCATGCGGTTGCCGCCGTCACAGGCGCCGCGGAAAATCCACTCCGGCCACGCGGAACGTATGCGGGGTCGTCCGGTTGCGCAACCGCAGAACCTGATATGACATAAATCTGCGTCCAGTCACGTACAAGTGTGGTATCTGAAATAATAGTTTATTTTGGCTAATTCATGAGCGTTGTTGCGCAGTAGTTACGACACTGAATACGTATTCGGCATGAACTCGATTCAAAGCCAAATCTCGTTTTTCTGATATGGTAGAGGTAGTCAGCGATCCGATGCCTGTGGACGTCTCCGGTGCTACCTTAGGGGGCGAAAACCAGTCGGAGGCCAACCGGAGCGCATGGAGCAACTGCTTCTTTTGGACGCGGCAGAGCCGTCCAGTGGGTTCTCAGTAACTTAGCAGTGCGCTCCGAATCGGTGTTCAGAAACAAAAGTTGAAATGGTCGAACATATTTCACGAAATAGAGCCAATTGACGCCCGCTATGCTTTGTGATAGACTAATGAACTGAGATCACTGCCCGTTGCCAGACTCGGTGCGACCAGGGGTACTGCGTGCACTTAACGCGGTAAGGAAATTATGCATTGTTTGACCAAAAGTATATGGACAGCTCTGTGTAGTGCGAAATTGACCACTAGATGTCACGAGAGGTGGACCCAGTAGTATTAAAGGAGGTGGGGAATATTGTGTTGTAAGCAGATAAACAGTGTCAGCAGAATGGATCGGTCAGGACAGCTCAGTGACTTCAAACTTGGACTTAGTTATTGGATATCATTCTTTCTTGCTTTCTTTCACTTGCGTCTTTGTCCCGCTATGGTCGCAGGGTCGGCGTGGTTACAACGGAATTGGCAAGGTTAGTTGAAAGGGGTGGCCGGATGCCCTTCCTGCCGCCACCCCATACCCCCCAGGACAGAATCAGTGTACCCCAGCTGTCTGCGTCTAGTGTAAACCATGAAATAGGGCGGAAGTGTTACAAATGTCTGCGTGTCGTGTAACTGAGGCGGGATGTAGGGGCCAGCCCGATATTCAATTAGCGGGATGTGGAAAACCGCCTATAAACCATACCCAGGCTGGCCGACACACTAGCCCACGTCGTTAATCCGCCGGGCGGATTCGATACGGGGCCGGCGCGCCTACCTGAGTCCAGGAAGCAGCGCATTAGCGCTCTCGGCTAACCTGGTCGGTCAGTTATTGGATATCATCTGAGCAACAAATCCGTGAGGGACGTCTCAGCACTTCTGAAACTGACCAAGTCGACTGCTGGTGATGTGATTACAAAGTGTAAATGCGGAGGAACAAACCCAGCTAAAACATAATCAAACAGATGTCACTTATTGACTGACAAGGAGCATCGAGCATTGTCGACGGTGGTGGTAAACCACATGACATCAGTGGAAGATGCTACCTGCGAACCGTGCTGCGGCTCGCGCTAGTGCTGTTTGTAGGTTTCTGTCCTCTGTTCGAAGCCAGACCACATCCTTTAGTTGGCATGGTTGCGGTTGGTTGTCTTCTTTTCGTCTTGACTGGCGCCACTCGTTTCGGAAGCGTTGCCTGTCTGCTAGTGTCAGCAGCGGCGGTTATCGATATGTAGTAACCGTTTCCCTATCTTTGGGGCGACGTCGTTGTTTTTCCGTGTCGTGTGAGTGTGGCAGTTTGGTTGGGGGGACAGGAGGAGCCAGGTCCGCGCAGTGCGAGGACACGCCGGGACTTCTGGTGGCGCGCATTGACTGCCGGATGGAAGGGCTGTGGTCACGAGACTGCACGACCTCGACATAAATCAGATCCTGCAGGCTTTAACATGAGCGCATTTCAAATCAAGTAGAGAAACAAATGGTTCAAATGGCTCTGAGCACTATAGGTCATCAGTCCCCTAGAATTTAGGACTACTTAAACCTAACTAACCTAAGGACATCACACACATCCATGCCCGAGGCAGGATTCGAACCTGCGAACGTAGCGGTCGCGCGGTTCCAGACTGTAGCGCCTAGAACCGCTTGGCCACTCCGGCCGGCTAGTAGAGAAACCTCCACCATTGTTACATCTCGCGATTCTCCAGTGACTTGGGTTCGTGTTGTTGCTCGTAGTGTCGCCGAGGCGAAGAGCAGCGAGTGGAGTGCTTGGGGGAAGCGGATCTGATCAGTTTTCCTCCACTTCCTATTACTATTTACTGCATTCAGCATGTTACAATTTGTTAGGTTCAACCAGCAGTATATTTCCTGCCTGGTTGCTAACGCCCCAGTTACCTGCCCTGGTGGTTAGTGTATGTAAAGGCAGCATACGTTTCCTCGTCTTGCCGCTACTGTCTGGTAAGGCCTGCAGTTTTGGCAGCTTTCTTGATTGTAGGCCGTTTGTGATTTTCTGCTCTGGTGGTAGTGATTCTTTTCTCGTTCCGGGTGCTCTAAGCTCAGTATTCTGGAGGCATAGTGCAGTCCGCCAGTTCCGGCTTTGGCGTGTTGTTCCAATCTTGCATTTGGTTTATTGGACGTCAGGTAGCTTCAGCAAGATTATCATTAGTCATTAGTTAGACTGCCACTAGTCTGAGTTACCATCCTGCGAAGTGAATGCAACTCTTGGCTGCCTATCTCATCGCTCGCAAAAATGTTTGTTGCCGGACCTTCTCAGAGGTCCATTCCTGGAGCACCGTCTGTGACTGGTCCTTGTGTTTTATTATTGCATTATTTATTACCATACCTTGTAATGCGTAAAGGTTATGTATGTCTAGTTAATAGTTCCGGTCGCCTTCTGGAATATATCCAGCAGTGTAAGGGTTGTGTTACAACATTACCATCATCTTATTTCACGCATTAGGTGGTCAGTTCTTGTTTCTTTTCATTAACCTTTGTTTGTATTTGCTGTTTTACAGCAGGTTTCTAAATTTTTTTATATAATTGCCGTGTCTGGCGTGTAAGGCCTTCAGTCGTGATTGTGATCATTTGCTTAAAAAATAATTCGATATTTGTATTTTAGCAGTGAGCCTTAACACCTTAATTATTGCCAGTCCAGGCGTGTAAGGCCTTCAGCCATGATCCCAGTGGCTTGTTTTCTTAAACATTATCTGTGTCTGTATTTTATGACGATTTGCTAAACTGTATCGCACTGAAAACACTATTATTTACACAGTTAGTTATTCCTTCATTAATAACTTGTGGTATTTTTTAAATTTATTGTTGAGTCTGGAATTACTGTTTTAAAAATAAATGTGTGTAAGTGTAAAAGGCAACCAATAGTACCTGATTACGGCCCCGTCCACCATCGTAACCGAATCCTGCCTTCCCTTGACTACCAGCTTTCAACCTGGAGCCCAGCTAGCACAATGACTGTGCACAGGGAGTTAAGAAGAGTGGATTGCAATGATGGTCGAACCTTCCCATGAGCCACAGACTCCTGTAGCCAGTTATAAGCGGTGTAAAGAGTGACGCTACAGGATAGTGGATAAATGGAAACGAGTGATTTGGTGTGACAAACCATGCTAAACCCCGTGGTAACCATATGGAAGGTCTCTGGTTTGGCGACTGCTTGGATACTGTTAACCGCCATCATGTGTAGAATCAAAAGTGGAGTTCGGGTAGGTGGTGTGTATGGGACTGTAATTCCACAGTCTGGCTGCTGCTAATTTGCGATGAAACGAAGTTTTGCAAGGTCATTACTTGTTTTCAGATGGCAGGTAAGATGTCAAGCGGTTACGGTAAGCTTGGTACAAAATATAGATGTTCAACCAGAACGTCGAAAATGAGCATGCCTTCCTTTACACTGCCATGCAGTCAAAGATCGGGCCGCAGTCACGTCAGAATGCCCCATAAATCTGGGTGTTACACTATTCAACCAGCCGGCCTAATGGAGACCCACTGAGGCCCCTTTCAAACTGCCAGGTGCTGATAAAGCTGTTTCACACGAGTGTGCAGCATCTCCATCTCTTTCACAGTGATCACTCAACATCTAACGCTGTTAACACTCCTCTTACACACTACGATACCTAGTAACAAAATGAAACATGAGCAACACTAATGCCCTCTGGCAGACATTCAATCTGTCAGAGGGAATGATAACTCTAATCATGTACGTATCCGCTGACGGTGTGTACATTGAAGTAGGTGGGTAGTGGGTGTTCTGGAAGAATGTATGCCACTGATGATATAACCGATGACGTCATCGATGACCTGATGTGATTTCCGTCACTCCTCTGACAAAGCTCAATTCCCTTATGTATATAATCGCGGGAAGTTAAAATTCTGGAGGGAAATTAAAAATGGTGCGAAATTCAAAAATAGCTGGGTAGAGTTAATGTGTTTCCCCCATCCGCATTCTTGTGATTTACTGTGTATAAATTCGCGGGAAATCGAAGATGGCTATCGAATTTGGCGACCAGACATGCTGGCACAGCTCTACGACATCAGAATCCAAGACCTGGGATTAGCATGACGTCAGAATCCAAGACAGCTGACCTGAAACACATCATGACACTCCATCATGGCGAACAGGGCATACTGCAGCATCAGAAACCTAGATAGTGAGTCTGGGATTCTGGCACAAATTTATATGCTGCCATAATTCAAGACCTGAAATACTGACGCAGCTCTATTCTGACGTCATGGAGCTGCAGCAGTGTAGCCAGGTCGCTATGTTGGATCGTCATATTGTATTCTAGATCAGCCATCTCGGATCCTGACGTTATATGAAGGCTGTGCCAGTATCTCAGGTCTCAGATTCTGACGCCATAGAGCTGTGGAAGTATGCCCTGGTCGCCATGATCGATCGCCATCAAGGACTTCCTACCAATTTATACTTAGGACAACAACAGCACCTCATAAGAGTGGGGGTGGGAGAAAACACTAACGCTACTCAGATATTTTTGAAATTTCCGCCATGTTTGAATTTCATGCCGGGATATTTATTTTGCGCCATTTCATACATAGGCCAGTCGTCTTTTTCTAGAGGAGGGAGAGGAAGAAAAATTCCAGATGTCATCGATGACGTCATCGGTGGCGTCATCAATAACATACTTTACGTCAGAACACCTCCTATCTGTTCACCAATACGAGGGTTCCAGAAAGTAAGTTCCGATCGGTCGCAAAATGTAAACCACTCGGAAAATCCGCTAAAGCTTTGCACAGATGTGTTGGACAGTGTATCTATTATGGGCATCGATCGTGTCGCGTCGCCCTTTTCAGTTTTGAGTGAACAGTGAGCACGTAAAGATGCATAGGGAATAGGGTCTCCCGCCAAACATGAGGGCCTGTTTAGCGATTTCGCCTGTGTCATGCAGCCCACATAACACAACTGTCGAGCAATTACTTCTTCATGCCAAATCTCGGCCGCACTCAGCAGGGGCAATGAAGACGCTCCTGAAGCGTTTCCGACGAGAAGTGTTTGATCACCCACAATACAGTCCGTAACTGGATCCCCCAGAGTCTCATCCCTGCTCACAAGAACCTCTGGCTATGAAGACAAATTTTTTCCACAGACAACGAGCTGCAAATCAGTGCAGATAACCGGCCGAAAGCACAGGCGGCTGCTTTCTATGACGAGGATATTGGAAAGTTCATACAACACGATGACAAAACTCGAAGTTGGAGCGGCGACTATCTAGAGAAGTAGGTGGAAGGCGTACCTAACTGTTGCAAATAAAACGTTTCTGGTTTTCACTGTGGTTTCCATTTCGCGACCGATCGGAACTTATTTTCTGGACAAGCCTCGTACACAACCATATCTTCTGGTGCTTCACTTTTTTTGTCCAACAGCGTACGTCAATACGAAGTTCAGAAGTAAGGCAGTAGTTTAAAAAAGCGTGGAAATAATTAGTATTAATGGATCAATGTAGGTTAAAGCTAACAATATTCCTTTTTCCTTAAATACAGTCGCTATCTTTATAAGTTTTCATACCCTTCTAACAGCAGCTACCTACTTTCTATGAAACGCGTCTTCAAGAATAAATACAAACTACTTTCTGTACTCTGAATTCCACGTTTTAAAAGTGATTAGATATATGTAGTTGTAACGCAGTTTGTAACCGGATAGTACCATCATTCTGCACACATTTTGTTTACCACTGAACTACAGTGTCTGACAGAAGAAAAGTGAATCACCCAGATACAGAAGAGGAAACGAAACAAAACTTCGTCAATTGAGAAGATATGTGACATCATTTCAGTGATTGCGAAACTGAGTCAAATTTATAATGAACTTGACAGTATGAGCCCCCGCCGATGGCGTGCACATGTATCGGTTTAATTGACATCCGACAGTGTGTTGTAGGTGCTTCACCTGTTTTGTCAGGTACTGCAGAAATTTATCGCTCATGGATAGGAAGTTTTCAGTAGAGTTCAAAGGAATACAGTGTATTCCCATAATTCATCACTATTATTAACAAAAACTTGTCCTCATACACTGAAAAAGACTTGAAATTTTATATTATGAATTAGACTGAGTCGGTATTGTGTACTTACCATGCATACATTTTTAGAATTCTCCAGCTATTTTTAATTTACATCACCTTTTATTTATGTATGACATATTCTGCGACTATTAGAACTACTAGCGTCTGCGTGCTCGATGTTATCGATAGCGATTGCAATTGCATGATGGGCTGTTTCAGCTTCTTGCATCAGCCAGTCGCCGGCCTCCTGCCTAACATCATTAGAGTGATAGACGGCAAACTGCCCAGTTCTAAAATCTAGCAGAGTGTACCGTCGCCCACTCCATCTGGCCCTTGCAATGTTCTTACAGTCCCCATACAGCGAAAGTAAGTTGTTGAGCCTACTCATTTTTTCTGTAGTATTCCGAAGCATCTGTTCAGTTATTTCCGAATATACTCAAAACGAAAAGTTGAATGAGTGAATCTTCTTTCTTCATAGACCTTGTTTCAAATTATACTTATGTGCAGAAAAACAGAAAACATTGAAAGACTAGAGACAGGACACACGTATTCACAGGACATATAAATTAATACGTTCTGCAGAAATGATTAGCATTTGCACCATGTCGTTCCGCAGGTTCAAGATCAACATCGATTTCACTGCCCAACACTACCTACCGGTAAAATGTACCCAGGGCTCTCGTTGTCGCTATAAACGGGAGGTCGCGGGTCAGTGTGACTTGAGCAGACTTGCAGGGTGACTCGCAGACGTATGCACGAGCCGCACCGTCAAATCAGTGAGTTTGAAAGAGGCCGCACTATGGGCATGAGAGAGGGCGATGCATCCATCCGGGATATTGCTGCTCGTGTGGGACGAAGTGTCTCGGCTGTGCAACAGGTGTGTGCAGATGGTTCACGGAAGATCGTAGAACACTGCGAGATGGACCATGTCGCACCCCCCACCCCCTTTCTCCGAGAAGATCGACATTTCATCCGAATGGCATTGCAGGACAGATCTGCATCCTCCTAGGGTCTGGCGCAACAATGGAACAGTGTAAGACATCGTACACTATCAGCAGTGACAGTCCGTCACCGTTAATTACGGCTTGGGTACGTGAGTGTCTTCTACTTCTCCACCTGCCTTTGACGAAAGTGCAAAAACATGCTAGACGGCAATTGTATATTGAACGACGTCACTGGAGACGGGAATGGTATCAGATAGTCTTTTCAGACGGGTCCAGGTTCTGTTTGTTTGAAAAAGATGGCCGCATTCTGGTTCTGCGCAGACAGGGGTAGCGGTATCACAGTGACTGCATTAGCACAAGACATGCAGCGCCAACTCAATATCTCTAGTGTACAACCACAAATCACAGTTGGTCCTCGTCCAGGACACTGTGACCAATGTGACCCACGTGAATCAAATCCTGCGACTCTTAGTCATACCCTTTTTGCGCAAGACCCCAGACGCGGTTTTACAGCAAGATAATGCGCGACCACATGTCACAGGATGTCAGCCTGTTGCCCTGGCCTGCCAGATCGTCAGGCTTGAGGCCAGTCGAAAATGTGTGGGATATGGTGAAGCGACGGGTGCAGTGCTGTGGCCCAATGCCAGCCACCACAGATGAACTTTGGAACCAGGTGAGTGCAGCATGGATGGCTACACCACAGGACGCCATTCGCGCCTTATACGCGTTGTTGTGACTTGGCAAGACAGCCAAGTCACTATGAGAGGAAGCCGAAAGGCACGCGCTTAAGCTCATGCAGGCTGGCGCGAGGTCTGGACCAGTTAAGGGAATTAATAGTAGCAAATAAAGTACGTAGTTGATGTAATACTTAACTTTAATCCATAATTGGAGAACATCGCTCTTGACGGTACATGTTTTATAATTTCAATATTAACTGGTAATGGCGCCTTGCTAGGTCGTAGCAAATGACGTAGCTGAAGGCTATGCTAACTATCGTCTCGGCAATTGAGAGCGTATTTGTCAGTGTAGCATCACTAGCAAAGTCGGCTGTACAACTGGGGCGAGTGCTAGTACGTCTCTCTAGACCTGCCGTGTGGTGGCGCTCGGTCTGCAATCACTGACAGTGGCGACACGCGGGTCCGACGTATACTGATGGACCGCGGCCGATTTAAAGGCTACCACCTAGCAAGTGTGGGGTCTGGCAGTGACACCACACGCGTCGATGTCGTCACGCGTGGAACAAGTTGTCAGGACCCATGCCGGACCCTGTGCCCACTTGTCAACAGGATACGTGCTGAACCAAAGTTACTGAGTGATCCTGCTTTGGCATGAATTCCAGCTGCGATGAGAAACACTATATTCTGATCGTACGATACCACTCCTCCTTCTAAAAAGTTCGCGCCCACAGGTATGCAACCACATGAACAGATTCTCAAAGTGGACTGTCGTCGCGCCTTCCCGGACAGTTCCTGTCAATAAATTGACGTTGGCCGCATCATAAACGGTGTCCTTACTGAGTATCTGTAAAGTAAGTTAAGAACATCCAGAGATGTTCTATCAGCTGATGTGCGTCTGTTTTCTGAATGCCTTGTAGTTTTTGTGGAGTTGTATTCTGAAACCGTGGAAGTACCTCTGAGTAACCCTGCATGTGTACTTCTCCCCAAACTGGGAAACATATTGTCACTTCTGGCTACGACAACTGCACATTAATGTCTTTTATTCCGAAAAAAAAACAGATCGTGACAGGGTTATACCCACTAACTGTTTGTAAATTGCAAGGGCCATTTATTTTTCAACCTCCGATCTGTTGTGAAATTTTCACAGTGAAAATCCAATGAAGCTTTGTGCAGATGTGTTGTGCAGTGTCTCTAGTATACCTGTCAGCTGCATCACCTTGGACTTTCCAGTTCTGAGAGCACGTAAAGATGCTTGGAACAGTAGTCTCCTGTTAAGTTTCAAGTGCCCGCCGAGGGGTTCCACCTGATTTCATGCACCCCCCCCCCCCCCATAGCGTAAGTATCATGCGTTTCTTTACTCGTGACACTGCTCAGCTGCATACTGCAGTTGTAACAACGACGCTCTTGCGGCGTTTTCGTTACAGCCCAGACTTGGCTCCCTCCGATTTTCATCCCTTCACTCCCTTGAACTGCTGGTGATGAAGACAGCATTTTGGCACAGACAGCGAGCTGCAGATCAGCTTAGGAAATTGGCAGAAACCACAGGCGGGCCGTCGATGGCGATGGTGTCGGAAAGTTGGTATCACACTACGACAAATATCTAAGTCGGAGCAGAGACTATGTAGAAAAGTAGCTGGAAGGGTAGCTAAATATTGCGAGTAAAATACTTCAAAACGTACTGAAAACAATCTTGACTGCAGTAAAATATTTATTTACAATCATTACCGCTTTGGTAAATAAAAATAAAATGGCGTGCAAAGTAATTGGTCACAACAACCGTTCAGTTCGCAGCCACGGCCTGCTATCATGGTATAATTGGTCTGAAGATATTCGTATTCTGTCCAAAACCGGTAACCTTTGTAAAGCACTATTTTACTGCCATAAAGATAAATTTTTATCCATTTTGAAATACTTTGAGTCAGATTGCTGTTTTTCCACGATATATGTTCTCAAAAATTATTCGGGAAAACATTTTTGACTTTCACCGTGACTTCCACTTCGCAACCGGTCGGAGTTAGAAAAGAAATGCCCCTGATCACGAATGGTAACTAGCACTTTAATTATACTCGTAATTTACAAACCATTAAGAACAGTAGTACATTGTGTGAGTTTGTTGGAATCGTCTTGTGTTTGCCATTTTGCTCTCTGTAAACATTTCGTTTTTTTTTTTTTTTTTTTTTTTTTTTTTTTTTTTTTTTTTTTAACGATGAAATCGTTTGTGCAACTACGAAGACGTAGTAATACCTGTCACAGTCTATGTGCAAAATTTATGCCTTCAGTCAACAATTATATGGCTGTGGTACCCATTATAGCGAAGATGTTAGGTTTTAGACACTAAATAACTTTTCGCAACTCTCTTTCGAGAATCATCGTAAATCATTGAGAACCCTTAAGAGCTATAATATTAAAATACAGAGTTTTCTATACAGGTTTAACTCAGAGTGCCTTTCTACATTTGTGCAATACATAATTTCCTCACAGTGCTGCAAATAAAAAAAATGGCGTGCAAAGTAATTGTTTCTTTGTCGTGCCAGGAGTAAAAGAAATTAAAATCACTAATTTCTTCGACTGAGTCGATCTGCTAGTATATCTTCAACACCGGATCATTTTATTTAACTTATTTACATATTTTCAATGTACTGACCCACTATCATGCAGGTGGTGACAGTACGTTGAAATAAATAACATAAAAATCTGGTGTTGAGACATATAAGTAGACCTACTCAGCGTCTAGCGACAGCCATGACGTGAGTACGGCGGTACTCACCCCTGGGCAGAAACCGGGCTCTGGCGGAATCCCCGGCGCGCTACTGCCCTACCACCTCGATCTGGAGGCAACAGTCTGCAACGGAAGAGTTCACAAAGCGGTGGTCACACAAATGGCGAGCAAGCGTTCCGTTTCGGTATGAGTCTCAAGCACGACGCAGAATCAACAACACACTAGCAATGTTCCGAGAGCAGACCACAGCCTGAAGCCTTACTTGTACCACAGTGCAACCGGACAGATCCACATCTGCAATACAACATATGTCAACAGAGGGGTCGGTTCAGTAAACGGTAGACAACCTTATGCAGTGCACATACACCCGGCGAAAAGCAGCGCCACCACTGGCGATTTCTTAGGCATCTAGGATGAAAAATACAGCGAAGATAGCAGAAACTCTTACACTACAAAGCACCAGTCCGATATTTATCCCACCTTGCGGAGAGATTATCATTCGATCGATATTAAATGACTAAGATTTGATTACATTCTGAATTGCTGTCCACCATCAACATCAATATGCGTTGTAACGGCTGACGCCTACGGGCACAAATACACTATTGTATAGCTTGAATCAAAGAGTCTGTAAATGTCATGTCGTGGAGTTTCTTGCCACATATGAAACACAAGCTGCTTCATTTTGTGAAGAATGCTTGCTGGATACAGGTATGATAGTACGCGTCCTCCTATTGCATCACAGACGTTCACTATGGGCGACAAATCGGGGAACTCAGTAAAATGGGTCTAATGGCTCTAAGCACTACGGGACTTAACATCTGAGGTCATCAGTCCCCTAGATTTAGAACTACTTAAACCTAACTAGCCTAAGGACATCACACACATCCATGCCCGAAGCAGGATTCGAACCTGTGACCATAGCAACAGCGCGGTTCCGGACTGAAGCGCCTAGAGCCGCTCGGCCACAGCGGCCGGCGAACTCAGCAAGGATCGGTACATTCTCCAGTTGCGTTTGTGACGTTAACTGTTGTGTGGGCTCTCCTTTATCCTGCTACATCTGCATCTATGCACATGCACCCCAAACCACCGTGTGGCGCGTGGCGGAGGGTACCCTTTACCACTACCAGTTATTTCTTTTTTTTTCCATTCGCAAACAGAGCGAGGGAGAAATGACTATCTATATGCCTCCGTGCGAGCGCTAAACTCTCTGATCTTATCTTCACGGTCCAAAAGCGAAATGCACATTGGCAGCAGTAGAATCACACTGCAGTCAGCTACGAATGCCGGTTCTCTAAATTTTCTCAATATTGCTCCTCCAAAAGAACGTCGCCTTCCTTTCTCCAGTGATTTCCATTTGAGTTCCCGAAACATATCTTACGTGTTGTTCGAACCCATCGGTATCAAATCTAGCAGCTCGTCTCTTAATTGCTTCGATGTCTTTCTTTAATCTGACCTGTGCGGATCCCACACACCCCAATAGTATTCAATAATAGTTCGCTCTGGTGTCTTATATACGGCCTATCTTACGGATGAACCACATTTTCCGGAAATTGTCCAAATAAACCGAAGTCGACGATTCACCTTCCGTATTACAGCCTTACATGCTCATTCCACTCCATATTGCTTTGTAACGTTGCGCTTAGATATTTAATCGACGTAACCCCTTTCTCCCGCTGCCGTTAGACCCCCTCGTCACCACCTAATTTAGCACCTAACTAAATTCGGAATGAAAAAGAATTTTTTTGAACACTTTTACTTTTAAAACGATGAAAGATGAATGATATTCAGTTTCTGGGGGTGTTTTATAGGCCACGAAGTAATGTCAATGAGACAACTGGTACTGCTTACATGTAATAACCCTTTCTGTATGTGAGTTGTTCCCAGTGAACGCATATCATTAATTACGCTGCAAATCCATTCAGTTCCTTGTTTTCGTTTTCATTCCTAAGTCTTGAATTCCACATTCTTTCTCTTGAGCTATTTCGGTTGAGAAAATGCCGTATTTCTTTTAGGACATCGTGGAATATTCACCATTGAGCCCTTGTAGTTTCACGAAGTTCCGATAGGCAGTGGCGCTATGTGTAGCTTCCACAAAATGGCGTCTGTAATGGAGGTGTGTTCCAAGCGGAGAGCTGTCATTGAGTTTCATTCGGCGGAAATCCGGAGCATCGTAGATATTCATAGGCGCTTGCAGAATGTCACGGAGACCTGGAAGTTAACAAAAGCTCGGTGAGTCGTTGGGCGAGGCGTCTGCCATCATCGCAAGAAGGTCGCGCAAACCTCTCAAATCTCCCGCGTGCCGGCCGGCCGAATACACCCGCATCAGCGTGTTCATCTCCACTAAAATGCAAACGAACTTCTGCTTCTTCACGACAATGCGACCTGACACAAGTTTGCACAACGGAAAGCAGCTCAAAAAACTTCATTGGACTGTTCTTCCTCACTCTACCTACAGCCCGGATATCTCCCCTTCCAATTTCCATCTGTTTGGCCCAATGAAGGATGCTCAGGGAGCATTACTTGGATGGTGGGGAGGTTACTGATAAAGCGAGGCGATGGATCCGACGTCGACCATTAGAGTGGTAAGGTCGCCGCATTGAACGGAAATGAAATGATCGTACGGCATTGTTGGCCGGGAGACCCCATGCGGGGTGTTCGGCCGCCGAAATTGCAAGTCCTTTTTAGCTGACGCCGCTTCGGCGACTTGCGAGTCAATGATGATGAAATGATGATGAAAGACACACAACACCCAGTCATCTCGAGGCAGAGAAAATCCCTGCCCCGCCGGGAATCCAACCCGGGACCCCGTGCGCGGGAAACGTGAATGCTATCGCAAGACCGCGAGCTGCGGACATTGAACGGAGATTATACTGAAAAAAATGGTTTTGCAACCAAAAGACCGGGAAATACTATTGTGTATCGGAATCGTGGATAAAAACGGCCTCCTTTCAGAAAAAAAATGTGTTGCATGATTTATTGAACGCCCCTTATACAATTTATATGGCAGAGGAACAACGACGATTGTACGAATACCGTCCGTTATTGTCGAACTTCTAAGGGTGACTCGCTCTGGCGAGCTCATGCATTACGTAGGCAGGCGGTCCTGAATCAGTGTTGGAAGAGGTAGTCTGTGTCACCAGAGCACCAGGGTGTCTGAATTACTAGCATGAGGGTACACTTCTGTCAGTGTTAAACAGGAACAGTAACAATAGGATCTTTCTACTCGGCTCTTTACCCGACTTTGATCATTACAGGCTGTTTGTTACATTGTGATCTGGTTCTTTTGATGTACTGTTTCTCTTCGTATGAAATTTTGAGCTTGATTTTTGCTTCTATTTCGTGATATTTATTTGCTGACTGTCCTAGTTTTTGCTCATTATTGGAGAAACTTGCAGCACCATCAGAAAATGCTGGGTAATGAAAGCCTTGCAAACACAATGTTTATATTCTTAATCTTCTTTCCCAGATGGTACCTAATCAAATTTTCCAGGCCAAAGTGATTCAAATTAAAAATTATTTGTGATGGTACATTTGCAAGGACAGAATTTGTGTCAAGTTTAACAATTTCCGCAATAGTTCTTCTTGCTGTGCTTGTTTTCAGTTTAGATTTGCTGTGCTGACACTTATGTTACAGATAGGTGATATGCAAGTGTGTAATTTGATTTTTGGAGCTAACATTGATAGTTTAGGCCTATTTCTTTAAAATAGTGGCACACATAACGGACTAGTATACATGCTACCGAAACGAAGAATACTAACGCTCACTGCTGCATCTACATCTACATATGAATTGTACAACCATTGGAAAGTGTATGGAGTAAGATCTTCCACACTAGCGTTGGTGGCTTTACGTCTTATTCCATTTGCATATTGAGCAATGGAAAAGTTATTTCCTGTATGCGTCTGTGCGCATCCTAATCTATCTCATCTTATTCCCATACAGCTGCAGGAGATCTACAGTAGTGGCACCAGGATGATCATGCAGTTTTCTTGGACTACAGGTTCTTTATACTTCTATCGCAAGAAAAATGTCCCTTTTTTCCTAGTATTCCCATTCAAGCTTACCGGCCATCTCAGTTACACTTCCATTTATTATGATTCTACTATCGCATTTCTGAATTCGTTCGTGTTTGTTGTCATGTCCAGTTAACAAGTATCCAAACACTGGAGCAGCACTGCAGACTTGGTCACACTATCGGCTTTTGAACGGTTTCCTTTACAGATGCACTGTAAGTTCCCAGAACCCTTCAAAGGAAGCGAAGTCCTCCATTCGTCTGCCATAATACTGCTGCATGGTAACTGACCCTGAGGTGGGCGGATTCAATTCTGGTTGTGGCTGAAGTGTTCCCTCTTGGCGAGAAGAGTATACTCTTACCAAACCCTAGGCATTGGTAAAGTTCCCATCGTGTATGGTCGTGGTCACGAAACTTTTCCTATGTTTCGTCGAGAGCTGCGTTGGATATCTTCAGAGGTTATCTCCGCCGATCACATGTAAAATTCTACCATGCTCCTTTTCCACAGTATTTATGTCACTCTCCCACTTTCGACCAGCCAGTTCAAATGGCTCTGAGCACTAAGCGACTTAACTTCTGAGGTCATCAGTCGCCTAGATCTTAGAACTAATTAAACCTAACTAACCTAAGGACATCACACACATCCATGCCCGAGGCAGGATTCGAACCTGCGACCGTAGCGGTCGCTCGGCTCCAGACTGTAGCGCCTAGAACCGCACGGCCACTCCGGCCGGCGACCAGCCAGTCAACAAGACTCAGTCGAACTGCGATCACCTCTGAATATGCCCAATGTAGCTCTGAACGAAACGTCAGAGGCGAAAAAAGTTTGGTGGCCCAATCCAATCCGGAAGCTTCAGTAGCAGCTAAGACAACCGGTAGTAAAAGCCTTCATTGTATTATCAAATCTTGTCTTTTCAGATGAAAACCAAACGGAAGCAACGAACAGATCTACATCTACATACATACCCCGCAATCCACCATAAGGTGCGTGGCGGAGGGTACCTCGTACCACAACTAGCATCTTCTCTCCCTATTCCACTACCAAACGGAACGAGGGAAAAATGACTGCCTATATGCCTCTGTACGAGCCCTAGTCACTCTTATCTTATCTTTGTGGTCTTTCCGCGAAATATAAGTTGGCGGCAGTAAAATTGTACTGCAGTCAGACTCAAATGCTGGTTCTCTAAAATTTCCTCAGGAGCGATTCACGAAAAGAACGCCACCTTTCATCTAGAGCCTCCCACCCGAGTTCCTGAAGCATTTCCGTAACACTCGCGTGATGATCAAACCTACCAGTAACAAATCCAACAGCCCGCCTCTGAACTGCTTCTATGTCCTCTGTCAATCCGACCTGATAGGGATCCCAAACACTCGAGCAGTACTCAAGAATAGGTCGTATTAGTGTTTTATAAGCGGTCTCCTTTACAGATGAACGACATCTTCAGAAGTGTGAATGACCTCTTCCTTCTTCAATTATTATCAGCGTGGTGGACGAAAAACTTAGGAAACAAGTCTCGATGCGAGACAGAAACCTGGTAAAGGTCAGAGGCCCGAGTGTGGTGGTGACGTAGCCCCTGGAAGTGGAGAAGCCGCTGCTGCGGTGGATGGATGCGCACACGTGGGTGAGCGAGGCTGGCCGGGAAGCGCCCGGGGCGCTGGTCCGGTGCTGGGTGCGTTCCCACAGCAATACACGATGCCCCCCTCGGCACACACGAATAAATCAGAGGCGCATCGCCGCCCGTCGTTAGTCCACGCGCCGAACACCGTAATGTTAAATAATTAGGCCCGGGCATTAGCAGCGCGCCCGCCGCCGCGGGGCTGCGCCATCAAGCACTCGCGTACACCGACACGACACACACACACACACACACGTTAAACGAAACAGCTGAAATAACACACGTGGTGCGTCAAAAAGTTTATAAGCACTTTGAGCGGTCATAGAAAATTTAGTTTCGTACCTGCAATTTCTTTGATAAATGCTTCTAAAATATCTTATGGCATCAGATTTGTTGTTAAGCTTTCGACTTAGTTTGTCGTCATCACCAGCAGCTGTCTCGTGTGGTACTGTATTTGCTTGCCGAATTATGACGTGGAGGTGTCACGAAGTCACTGAACTTCCATATGCTACCACAGGTTGTGTCGATGTCTACGGAGTGGTCGGTAGGTGTGGACCCATCTTTCTAAAGCAAATACAGCTGATTAAAAGAAACTGAAGTCAGTTACTCAGAGGTAGGAGAGGCGGTAAACGTTGTAAGACGTGTATATTTCTATTGTCTATTGTCAAACCACAATTTATGGTTCAAATGGTTCAAATGGCTCTGAGCACTATGGGACTTAACTTCTGAGGTCATCAGTCCCCTAGAACTTAGAACTACCTAAACCAAATTAACCTAAGGACATCACACACATCCATGCGCGAGGCAGGATTCGAACCTGCGACCGTAGCGGTCGCTCGGTTCCAGACTGTAGCGCCTAGAACCGCTCGGCCACATCGGCCGGCCACAATTTATGAAAGATGTTTATATTTTATTAATAGGATTAAGTAGGAATAATTAATATTTGTCATCTTGGAAATAACTGTGGTAGCAGAGAATGTCTGCATCAAAGTATTGTTGGCAAGAGAGACCGCACATTGATATAATTTTAAAAAGGGCGGGAAAGACAGCGTATGGATACATTTTAAGAAAAGAGCGGGAAAGACCACGCATTGATACATTTTGTAATGGTAGCAGGGATTGTCTGCACCAGAAAGCATTGTTGGCAGGAGAGAACGCACTTTAGCGTTCGTAGGAAGTCAGTAGTAAGCGGGAAGTGAAGCGAGTCGGTAGCAGGTCTGAAGTGAGAGGTTGAGAGGAGCGGTGTGCCTGCCAGCCACCAGCTATGATTTGCCAGAGATTATAAACTGATGTACAGACACATCAGCTAACTATTATCATAAGAGGAACTAATATTACTGAATTATTTTTTTTGAGAAACTCAAGACTACTGAAGGTATGTTTGCGCAATGCTAGTTGTAAGATTATTGTAAAAAGTAAGTCCATTTTGAACGTTTGTAAAATCATTTCATTCAAAATGTAATTAATTTTTGCCAGCAATATTGCATTACTGATTATAATCCATCCCAAAAACCATCAACGTAAACTTTTGCAAAATTTTATTGTAGTCAAGGAAAAGTTTAACTATGGATTACGTAACGTCAGCTTTGTTATTAAAGAATAACGTCAGCTTTGGTAATAAATACAGCCACTTATTATGACAGCCCACCAGCAGCTAATAAAGTATACTAAAACAGAGTAAATATATTCATGTCGCAGTTCGATGTAGCAGTCAGATGGTGATCCAGTAAAAGTAAAAAAGGTAAGGAACAGTTTTGGGTTATTACAGATAACGACTGAGGGCCACGACGACGACACATTCTATGTTTCGTCGAAATAATCAGAAAATCACTTTTAATAAGCAGCAATTAAATTTGTATGTGAAGATTGAGAAAGAGAATTAATTTCAAAAGGAAGATTTCATTTGTTATTATTACGCAAGAGGTAGAAATCCTAAGGGAAGGTTTCATAGGTTATTGTAAAAGGGAAGGTTGCGTAACAAAAGAGATATAGAGGAGACGGGAAGGTTTCAACCTGTGAGATATGGTTCCAACACGGTGGTTATTTCGAAGTCCGTCGTCTTGGATGCAATTCTTAACTGTAGTTTGGAAAGGGTGTCAAGTGACATATGGGACAGATAGACCATTATTACATGAAAAAAAGGTGGCTCACTGTCGAGCTATGACTGATCTTTTTTCTACATCTACGCTTACATCTACACCAATACTCAACAAGCTATATGAAGGTGTGTGGTCGAGGGTACTTCTGGTCCCCTGTGCCGTGTTCCACTCGCGAATGTCGTATGGGAACAAATGACCTAGAGAGAATTTCCGTATGGTGCGAAAAGTGACAATTAGCACTAAACAAATTAAAGTGCGAGGTCATCCACATGTGTACTAAAACAAATCCGACACATTTTGGTATACGATAAATCGCACAAATCCAAGGGCTGTCAATTCGACTAAATACCTAGGAATTACAATTACGATCAACTTAAACTGGAAAGACCACATAGATAATATTGTGGGGAAGGCGAAACAAAGACTGCGCTTTGTTGGCAGAACACAGAAGATGCGACAAAACAACTAAAGAGACAGCCTACATTACACTTGTCCGTCCGCTGCTGGAATACTGCTGCGCGTTGTGGGATCCTTACCAGGTAGGATTGACGGAGGACATCGAAAAAATGCAAAGAAGAGCAGCTCGTTTCGTGTTATCGCGCAGTAGGAGTGAGAGTGTCACTGATATGATACGCGAGTTGGGGTGGCAGGCACTCAAACAAAGGCGGTTTCCTTTGCGGCGAGATCTATTTACAACCTTTCAATCACCAACTTTCTCTTCCGAATGTGAAAATATTTTGTTGACACCCACCTACGTAGGGAGAAATGATCAACATAATAAAATAAGAGAAATCAGAGCTCGAACGGTAAGATTTAGGTGTTCCTTTTCCCACGCGCCATTCGAGAATGGAATGGTAGAGAAGTAGTATGAAAATGGTTCGATGAACCCTCTGCCAGGCACTTGAGTATGAATTGCAAAGTAACCATGTAGATGTAGATGTAGATTGTCGATAAGCCTCTATGTTAGTTCCAGTTCCTCGAGTTTTCTCGTAGCACTCATTTCGTCAGTTGTATATGGGGGGGGGGGGGGGGGGGGATAATAAGTTCTCCGATTCTTCCCGGAATGTACCGTCTCGAAATTTCAATAGTAAACCTCTCCATGATACACAGTGTCTCTCTCGTACCGTCTGCCACCGGCATTTGTTGATCACCTCGGTAACACTCTAGCGCCGACTACACGAACCCGTGCTGAGACGCGGCGCTGTTCGCTGGATCTCTTCAATCACTCTTATCTGGTAACGGCTCTGGATTGATGAACGTTACTCAAGAATCGGTCGAACAACTGTGTTGTAAGCCGCTAATTTTGTGGATGAGTTACATTTCCTTAAGACCCTTCCTGTGATTCTCAGTCTGGCAACTGTTTTAACTGCTATTCGTTTTACGTGGCTATTCCACTTAAGGTCGCTCTGGATAGTTACTCGTAGATATTTTGCGGTAGATTCTATTTCCATCAATTTTTCATCAATATTGTAGTTGTACAGTAGTGGATTTCTTTTGTCGCGTATTAGCAATATGTTACGTTTAGTGACGTTCAAGGTCAACTGCCAGAGTCTGCACCATTCATCAGCCATCCGAAGGTCATTATGAAAATCTATACTGTCTTCTGGCGTTGTTACTTTCTTAAAGATAACAGCATCGTCTGCGAACAGTCTTAAAGAGATTTCGACGCTTTCTGCTAGTTCATTTACGTAGATACTAAATAGTAACGGTCGTGTCGCACTCCCCTGAAACACTCCGGAAATTATCTTTACATCTGTTAATTTTCTTCCTTACAGGTGACGCTGAAGCTGACAGAGTTTAATGACGCTATTGGCAGACGATTTTGATTGTCCCATCAGGGACAGTACGTGGAGCTTTGCTATTTTGCTTTGCTTTCTCCAGCTACGATACCTTCAAAACGAAAAGGCACAATGAATCCCTTAGGAAACAAACTGTACCTCACAGTCATATCCAAAAAATTCACAGCCTTATCAACAGTACTCTAGGGACTATTTTTAGTCGAGTAAATTGTGGTAACAGACACTTCCATTAACACTGAATTTGCTTTGTCCGATGAAACAGTGTGACTTAAAAATCCCGTTCGCGAGTAACAATCCTTTGAACTTGTTCAAAAAAAGTAATCTTACGCACTTAAATTACTCTCATGTGACTCCTGAATTGATGAACTTTTGTTGAATGGTGAAACAGCACCACATTTGAGGATTCATCACTTGTAGCCGTGTGAGGTCAAATTTCTGCACAACACACGCCGTTCCATAGACCTCGAATTTATTGTAGGTGGATCAGTATCACCTTCGCGTATCCTCTGTTTCCGGTCCGCAGTAACATCCTGAGACTTCCACATCCATATAATAACTTTCTTCTGCTCTTCAAAACTCAAGCGAACGTCCGGTAACCTGACGTTAGTTTCTGCCACCGCCTGGGTTTCGAGTGTAGATCGATGATCCTACTGCCGTCTGCCGAGGAAATATAAAATCACTTTTTTCTCCGAAACATGACCCTGTAGCAGCAAAACATATTTTCTAATACAGTTCAAAGTGTGTATACAATTTTTACGCGCCATTTATGTGGCATCTCATCTAAATATTATTTCTCGAAGCCCAGCAGTTACGGAAATAATGTTTTCGACACGTAATATAATGAAAAGGGCTGTTAATTTTCTCTGTAGTTAATGTGTGAAACACTTTTCTAGTACCATATATTGCAGCAATATGATCTTTTGAAGCAGAACTATATGCTTCTGACGTTATTCGAAATAGAGCGCTAGATAAAAACGTCAGATTTTCTCAGTACTCATTACGAAAACAGGCAACGATCTTCCCGCAGTGGATACACCGGCTCCCGTCAGATCGCCTAAGTTAAGCGCCGTCGGGTGTGGCCGGCACTTGGATGGGTGACCGTCCGGGCCACCATGCACTGTTGCCATTTTTCGGGGTGTACTCAGCCTCGTGTTGCCAATTGAGGAGCTACTCGACCGAATAGTAGCGGCTGCGGTCATAGAAAAACCATCATAATCACCGGGAGAGCAGTGTGCTGATCACACGCCCCTCCTATCCGGATGCTCACCTGAGGATGACACGGCGGTCGGATGGTCCCGATGGGCCACTTGTTGGCTGAAGACGGAGTGCTGCTGCTGCATTACGAAAACAATTTATTCTAACAGGCCATCCATTCTTGTAACAGCATTGACGGTTAAATCTTAGGTATTCTATATGGTGCAAAAGAGGATCAACGAGAGGAAAGACTTCAATTTATACTTGAAAACACTCGGTTTTTCACTTATTTCTTACAGATTGTTTGTGGAAACCTATACTGAAGACTAACGTATAATTTTCTGTGCGGTAGAGAAGGACGTTGTTCAAATGGTTCAAATGCCTCTGAGCACTATGGGATTCAACTGCTGTGGTCATCAGATGGGCCACTTGTTGGCTGAAGACGGAGTGCTGCTGCTGCATTACGAAAACAATTTATTCTAACAGGCCATCCATTCTTGTAACAGCATTGACGGTTAAATCTTAGGTATTCTGTATGGTGCAAAAGAGGATCAACGAGAGGGAAGACTTCAATTTATACTTGAAAACACTCGGTTTTTCACTTATTTCTTACAAATTGTTTGTGGAAACCTATACTGAAGACTAACGTATAATTTTCTGTGCGGTAGAGAAGGACGTTGTCCAAATGGTACAAATGGCTCTGAGCACTATGGGACTCAACTGCTGTGGTCATCAGTCCCCTAGAACTTAGAACTACTTAAACCTAACTAACCTAAGGACATCACACACACCCATCCCCGAGGCGGGATTCGAGCCTGCGACCGTAGCAGCAGCGCGGCTCCGGACTGGAGCGCCTAGAACCGCACGGCCACCGCGGTCGGTAGAAGGACGTTGTCTCTGCGCAGAGACCCCTTCTGTATCAGTTGTTGTCGGCCGGTGTGGATGTGTCTGATGTCCTTAGGTTAGTTAGGTGTAAGCAGTTGTAAGTTCTATGGGACTGATGACCCCAGAATTTAAGTCCCATAGTGCTCAGAGCCATTTGAAACATTTGTGTCAGTTGTTCATTAAATTGAATGTTATACTACTACGTGAGGGTAACATTTCTTTCTTATTAATGAATGCAACGGATCTTACCATGTACAAAAATTTGAGAAGTGAACAATTAGCATAAATTTCCAATTGACGCCGGGATGGTAAATTTTAATAGATTTTTGGTTTCACTGCGACAGAAAAAGTTACAAACGAAGCGTTGATGTGTCGTATGTTATCGTATAGAAAAATAAGTGTACCATTGCGATAGTTTGCGTCTGACTGCGTCATGGCAGCAGAAAATAATATATGAAGGAAGAGACAGGCTTTCAGATGTCATATAACAGAAACTGTTCTCGGCAGCCCTATATGAGATGTTTATTCATCTCTCTAAAACGGGAAAACGAAGATGGAAGATGTGTTAATAGAATACACCTGAAGCAGTTTCATTTTGCTGATGACATTAAACCGTTTGTCGCAACTGCAAATAAACTTATCGATGAATGAAAGAGCTTAATATTGCAAGTTTGAATCTAAGGCTGAGAGTCAGTTATACTGATAATTAACAATGCATAAGCAACACATTCAAACATAATATACATTAAAAATGAAGCCATAGAACCGTTTCATTGCGTTTTTCATTTAGACAGTTGGAGACAGGGACTGGTTTGCAAACGAAAGAAATAAAAACAAAACTAAAAGTGGCACGGAGAACATCTTTTAAATTAAATGATACCAGATGATACCCAAGAATAACCTTGATGTTCATAACTGAAGATAGTATGCAAGATTGGGTATGATTTTACGTTAGTCGATAAAATACACTACGAGAAAAGTCGTTTGTTACTCTTAAGACATATGAGAGAAATGACGTTGGAAGAAATTACACCCTGTAAAATCGATAAGAAGTACGCCAGAAAGCTTGAAGAAGTCTGCATGTGGCCTTTATCTGACAACGGACATCGACTGGCTGATGATGATGATGATGATGTTGGTGGTGATTGTGGTGATAATGATGAAATAGTGGTCTGCACAAGGTTCATGAATTGACGTAATGTATGGCCCTATGGTCCAATGTACACCATTCGACTAAAATTCCTTAAGTTAGAGATTTCGCAAAATATCATCTCCTGCCCAGAAATGCATTCCCGTGCTGAGCGCTGAGCAAATCCATCCATCTTTTCCGAAGGAACGGCCGCTCAATTGACGGTCACTTCACGACTTCGAGCGTTCTTGTTACTATCTCTTTACTATGTATAGACACATAAGTGTGAATTCAGATGTTCATGTAGAAATCATGGCACTACAGTCTTTACGCCTCGTAGGCGCAAAAAAATTTCTACATAATCAAGCCCGTGTGATTAGATGCCGGTCAGTGTGGCCGAGCGGTTCTAGGCGCTTCAGTCTGGAACCGGGCAACCGCTACGGTCGCAGGTTCGAATCCTGCCTCGGGCGTGGTTGTCAGTGATGTCCTCAGGCTAGTTAGGTTTAAGTAGTTCTAAGTTTTAGGGGACTGATGACCTCAGATGTTAAGTCCCATAGTGCTCAGAGCCATTTGAACCATTTTTGATTACATGCAATGCCTTTAAATTTATAGCGGAAGACGTGAACGAGGAACCAAAATCCTCATTAAAACGTTTGTTTGATGGAGTTACACAGGATGCACTAACTATTCCAATGGCACTATAAAGAGTAAAGGACGAGGGGAGAAACATAGTGTCAGGTACTTCTCAAGGCTTCCTTACTTGAGGAAAGGCGTTGAGGAAGTAGTAGGTAAATTTATATTTAGACGGTAACGTTGAGAAAGTTGTCAGGGGTCTGAAACATAATTTCCGCGAGACACATGTTCTTTCAAATGGCTCTGAGCACTATGGGACTTAACTTCTGAGGTCATCAGTCCCTCAGAACTTAGAACTACTTAAACCTAACTAACCTAAGGACATCACACACATCCATGCCCGAGGTAGGATTCGAACCTGCGACCGTAGCGGTCGCGCGGTTCCAGACTATAGCGCCTAGAACCGTTCGGCCACCCCGGCCGGCACACATGTTCTTTATTTTACATTTCCAGTACGGTGCATCTGTCTTGAGTCACACACCATTCCCTGAGGCCAGACAAAAGATTGCTCTACTTCGTGAATATCAGAAGGTTGTCGACAACCCTGACCTTCCAGTACTGAGCGATGTATTCTTTGCGGAATGAAAAAGATTAATATCAAGAGGTCCTTCTCTTATCACAACCAGGATTTCTACTGAAAATGAGTGGTGACGTTGTTGGGAACAAAATTGTCCTCCTGGATTTGACGAGCCTTGGATCACTTGGACTATCCTGAATTGCATCCGACCGGGCCTTGGCCGATGTACAGATGCCCTCCACAAGTGGGCAAAACTTCATCCCATCAAGTGACTGTTGCTAATGTTGTATCAGTGTCCTTTCAAAAATTTCGTGATAGTGACGATTGGCAGCGTGTGGCAGCTAAACTGTTAATGAGGAACCGATCTGTGCTGCAAAAATAATAGTTCCAATTTTGACCACCAGGTACAAATCTGGCGCTGTACAGCATCTTGTCGGCGTCTCTGGTGCTCACATGAGCAAACTGCGCTGGTGGCGGTAATTAATAAAATCAATATTATACCTTTCTCACTTGTTTGACTTTTCCGCCCATGTCCCGTTCCTGATCCAATACATATGGAAATGTTTCTATACATCTATTTTGTATTCATAGCGTCAGATTTGCACCTGGTGTACAAACTGGAACTAACTTTGTTGCTGCGTAAATCGGTTCCGCACTAGCGTATTGCAATATATATCACGTTTCGCTAATGTACGATAGTTACAGGCCACACTGAACCTCTGTAAGTAGCTGCACTTTAATTACAGCCACCCGGTGTGTAAAATACCTTGATATTCTCCTATAGCTATCGTTATTTGTGTTATGTTATGCTGGGGAGCATTGCTGAAATGTTGATGTGTAGCAGTTTAGTAATGGTTGTGGATATTTTTTATTCAAGAACTTTTAATGTATACAATACGATAAATAATCAAATCGTTATCATAGTAAAATGGTTCAAATGGCTCTGAGCACTATGGGACTCAACAGCTGAGGTCATCAATCCCCTAGAACTTAGAACTACTTAAACCTAACTAACCTAAGGACATCACACACATCCAAGCCCGAGGCAGGATTCGAACCTGCGACCGTAGCAGCGGCGTGGTTCCGGACTGAAGCGCCTATAACCGCTCAGCCAGAGCGGCCGGCTATCACAGCAAGTGACGTTGTATGTTACCCTACATTTTTAACCCTTTTTATGACATGTTCGCCCAGCAACGCGTAATCGGACTTATTTTGTGTTGATTCATCTTTTTTATGGGATTATTTCTTTTTTTTCTTTTTTGGTACTCTAGTGAGGAACTATTAACTTCAAACGTCTACTATTTTTCGAATTACTGGTCATACTGACATAAACTGTTAATACCCTCGTTTGAGACTCGATAGCTGTCGCTTGCAAGTCACGCAGATACTTATTTTTGCGTAGGCTTCAACTGTAGAACTGTACGTCCCCCCCCTCCCACCCGTTCGCAACGGAGCGCCCATCACTACCATATCACTACCATTCTCCCTTCTCATACCGCACTTCCTGTACGGACACAGGCCATATTGCTCTCCATTCCAAAATAAACAGCAAATATCTGACTTAACCTCAACAGCTCTGGCTCTGAGCACTATGGAACTAAACTTCTGAGGTCATCAGTCCCCTAGAACTTGGAACTACTTAAACCTAACTAACCTAAGGACATCACACATATCCATACTCGAAGCAGGATTCGAACCTGCGACCGTAGCGGTCGCGCGGATCCAGACTGTAGCGCCTAGAACCGCACGGCGACCCCGGCCGGCAGCCGTGCACCTTTGTACCGTGTAGTACAGTCAGAGAAATATGCATCCAGCGAAGTTATCAAAACGACGCCACTTCATACCATTTACGCGGCAGAATCCAGGCTATGAGTACGAATTCCGGTGAATTCATTATTTCGAGCGTGGGATAGCTATCTTTCTAATGGCACTGGGCGCGCTGTGTTCACGTGTCGGGTGACTGTTGTTCGCCTGGGGGCGCCGTAGACGAAAATTGCTGTCTACGAGCCCGCACTCCCCCAGTCGCGGCCTTTAATCGCGGCGCGCGCCCTCGCATTCGATGAACGCCGCTCGGAAGACACCCACCGTGACGGCCCTCGCGGCCCTTCGAGGCGGCGATAGATTCTCCCGGTGAACGGTTCGTGCGCGGGCTACCGAAAATAACAGGCCGTGAAACGGCGCGCCAAATAGCTGGCGAGCGGGCCCGCTTATTTCCTTATTACGGACACTATGCGCCGGCCATTACGCAGCCACGCCGCGGCCGCCCGATACACCAGCCCGCGCTTGCAGCTAATCGCAAAGTAATGATGCGCCGCCAGCGCCGCGTTCTTCTCGCTGGTGCACGGTAATACCCGCACCTTGCGAGGCCCGGACTCCGCCTAACGGTTCCTGCCTCTGGGGCGCCTGTGCGTTACTGCAAATACGACTGATGTTACCGAATGGGAATCTTAGGCCGCTCTGTCGACAACCGTCGATCTGATGTGTACAGATTACTGAGCCAGCTCTGTATCGGGCTCATCATATGCAGCAAACTGGTAACACCAAATAAAGTGTTCCTTCAAATTACGAAAGGAAAAACAATCGCCCATCCAGTCAAACTCGGTAGTTCTTGATGGTGTTAGGACAGCAACCAGCCACAAATTTACTTTCAGTTCCTCTATTCAAAGGAAACCGTTACCGGTTTCGAATCGTTGTGATTCATCTTCAGGCGGTTTACACGCTTTCTTTATGACATTTGGCGTGTTTTTACAGATTAATTGTCGTGAAACGTCGGTTTCGAGTGTTTGTTTTCATAACATTCGTCCAACAGATTCCCACTGTATCCTCGTTGTTGCACACGTAAATAGTTCTCACTGTACGCTTTAGATTTGTCGCTGAGATCATTTCAACCACGCACCACATGTGTGTGGTTGAAATGATCTCAGCGACAAATCTAAAGTGTACAGTGAGAACTATTTACGTGTGCAACAACGAGGATGCAGTGGGAATTTAGTTACATCTGTTGGACGAACGTTATGAAAACAAACACCCGAAACCGAAGTTTCACGACAATTAATCTGTAAAAACACGCCAAATGTCATAAAGAAAGCGTGTAAACAGTCTGAGGATGAATCACAACGATTCTAAACCGGTAATGGTTTCTTTTGAATAAAGGAACTGAAAATAAATTTGTGGCTGGTTGCTGTCCTAACACCATCAACATTTGTCTTCAAACAACAGCCACGGTCTCCATCATGTCATCATATGACAAAATCGCATTGGTAGTTCTTATTCAGATATACGGTGGATCTCAAGCTATCAACATCCATTTCCCAAGTCTACATCTCCCATTGTAACACCACAATGGTCGCACGAAGCTTTTGGAAGTAATGAAGAATACTGCGTGGCCCAAATTTATTCAAGCTGCTCGCTAAATAAAATGAGCTTGTTGCGAGTAATTTATCTCATAATAAGCACTACTTCGCACCTCATGCAACGCACCGCAAAGTAAGATCCAGCCAATATTTTGTAGCTGTGTAATACGCTTGCCAACGCCTTTGTAACGTTTTGCAATATTACAGTGTCTTTCGTCGAAGAACAAACTTGTCAAGAGAATCTTCATTGACCCAGGCTCTTAACCATCAACGGGGTCCTATCGTGTCACCATAAATTCTGTGAAAGTCACAAGTTCAAGAAATAGTGAAAAGAAGGCAGATCTACTTTAACTGGTTTTCAGTCAAGCAGTTCAGATAGTGCAGCATTACTACTGCAAACAATCAGCCTAACGAGGTCAGGAAAGGTTCAAAATCATGAAATGTAAAATTTTTTGCAGTTTAAAAATTTACAGACTTCCCCTTTTCAATTTATATAGATATATATATATATATTGAAAGGGCGTTTGTAGATATATATATGTTGTTGTTGTTGTGGTCTTCATTCCTGAGACTGGATTGATGCAGCTTTCCATGCTACTCTATCCTGTGCAAGCTTCTTCATCTCCCAGTACCTACTGCAGCCTACATCCTTCTGAATCTGCTTAGTGTACTCATCTCTTGGTCTCCCTCTACGATTTTTACCCTCCAATACTAAATTGGTGATCCCTCCATGTCTCAGAACATGTCCTACCAACCGATCCCTTCTTCTAGTCAAGTTGTGCCACAAGCTCCTCTTCTCCCCAATTCTATTCAATACCTCCTCATTAGTTATGTGATCTACCCATCTAACCTTCAGCATTCTTCTGTAGCACCACATTTCGAAAGCTTCTATTCTCTTCTTGTCTAAACTATTTATCGTCCACGTTTCACTTCCATACATGGCTACACTCCATACAAATACTTTCAGAAACGACTTCCTGACATTTAAATCTATACTCGATGTTAACAAATTTTTCTTCTTCAGAAACGCATTCCTTGCCATTGCCAGTCTACATTTTATATCCTCTCTACTTCGACCATCGTCAGTTATTTTGCTCCCCAAATAGCAAAACTCCTTTACTACTTTAAGTGTCTTATTTCGTAAACTAATTCCCTCAGCATCACCCGACTTTATTCGACTACATTCCAGTATCCTCGTTTTGCTTTTGTTGATGTTCATCTTGTAACCTCCTTTCAAGACACTGTCCATTCCATTCAGCTGCTCTTCCAAGTCCTTTGCTGTTTCTGACAGAATTACAATGTCATCGGTGAACCTCAAAGTTTTTATTTCTTCTCCATGGATTTTAATACCTACTCCGAACTTTTCTTTTGTTTCCTTAATTGCTTGCTGAATATACAGATTGAATAGCATCGGGGATAGGCTACAACCCTGTCTCACTCCCTTCCCAACCACTGCTTCCCTTTCATACCCCTCGTCTCTTATCACTGCCATCTGCTTTCTGTACAAATTGTAAATAGCCTTTCGCTCCCTGAATTTCACCCCTGCCTTCTTCAGAATTTGAAAGAGAGAATTCCAATCAACATTGTCAAAAGCTTTCTCTAAGTCTACAAATGCTAGCAGCGTAGGTTTGCCTCCTCTTGATCTATCTTCTAAGATAAGTCGTAGGTTCAGTATTGCCTCACGTGTTCCAACATTTCTACGGAATCCAAACTGATCCTCCCCGAGGTCGGCTTCTATCAGGTTTTCCATTCGTCTGTAAGGAATTAGCGTTAGTATTTTGCAGCTGTGACTTATTAAACTGATAGTCCGGTAATTTTCACATCTGTCGACACCAGCTTTCTTTGGGATTGGAAATATTATATTCTTCTTCAAGTCTGAGGGTATTTCGCCTGTCTCATACATCTTGCTCACCAGATGGTAGAGTTTTGTCAGGACTGGCTCTCCCAAGGCTGTCAGTAATCCTAATGGAATGTTGTCTACTCCTGGGGCCTTGTTTCGACTCAGATCTTTCAGTGCTCTGTCAAACTCTTTACGCAGTATCATATCTCCCATTTCATCTACATCTACATTCTCTTCCATTTCCATAATATTGTCCTCAAGTACATCGCCCTTGTATAGACCCTCTATATACTCCTTCCACATTTCTGCTTTCCCTTCTTTGCTTAGAACTGGGATTCCATCAAAGCTCTTGATATTCATGCAAGTGGCTCCCCTTTCTCCAAAGGTCTCTTTAATTTTCCTGTAAGCAGTATCTATCTTACCCCTAGTGAGATAAGCCTCTACATCCTTACATTTGTCCTTTAGCCATGCCTGCTTAGCCATTTTGCACTTCCTGTCGATCTCATTTTTGAGACGTTTGTATTCCTTTTTGCCTGCTTCATTTACTGCATTTTTATATTTTCTCCTTTCATCAATTAAATATAATATTTCTTCTGTTATCCAAGGGTTTCTACTAGCCCTCGTCTTTTTACCTATTTGATCCTCTGCTGCCTTCACTATTTCATCCCTCAAAGTTACCCATTCTTCTTCTACTGTATTTCTTTCCCTCATTACTGTCAATTGTTCCCTTACGCTCTCCCTGAAACTCTGTACAACCTCTGGTTCTTTCAGCTTATCCAGGTCCCATCTCCTTAAATTCCCACCTTTTTGCAGTTTCTTCAGTTTTAATCTAGAGTTCATAACCAATAGATTGTGGTCAGAGTCCACATCTGCCCCTGGAAATGTCTTACAATTTAAAACCTGGTTCCTAAATCTCTGTCTTACCATTATATAATCTATCTGATACCTTTTAGTATCTCCAGGGTTCTTCCATGTATACAACCTTCTTTCATGATTCTTAAACCAAGTGTTGTGCTCTGTGCAAAATTCTACCAGACGGCTTCCTCTTTCATTTCTTAGCCCCAATCCATATTCACCTACTATGTTTCCTTCTCTCCCTTTTCCTACTGACGAATTCCAGTCACCCATGACTATTAAATTTTCGTCTCCCTTCACTATCTGAATAATTTCTTTGATTTCATCATACATTTCTTCAATTTCTTCGTCATCTGCAGAGCTAGTTGTCATATAAACTTGTACTTCTGTAGTAGGTGTGGGCTTCGTATCTATCTTGGCCACAATAATGCGTTCACTATGCTGTTTGTAATAGCTTACCCGCATTCCTATTTTACTATTCATTATTAAACCTACTCCTGCATTACCCCTATTTCATTTTGTGTTTATAACCCTGTAGTCACCTGACCAGAAGTCTTGTTCCTCCTGCCACCGAACTTCACTAATTCCCACTATATCTAACTTTAACCTATCCACTTCCCTTTTTGAATTTTCTAACCTACCTGCCCGTTTAAGGGATCAGACATTCCACGCTCCGATCCGTAGAACGCCAGTTTTCTTTCTCCTGATAATGACGTCCTCTTGAGTAGTCCCCGGCCGGAGATCCGAATGGGGGACTATTTTACCTCCGGAATATTTTACCCAAGAGGACGCCATCATCATTTAATCATACAGTAAAGTTGCATGCCCTCGGGAAAAATTACGGCTGTAGTTTCCCCTTGCTTTCAGCCGTTCGCAGTACCAGCACAGCAAGGCCATTTTGGTTAGTGTTACAAGGCCAGATCAGTCAATCATCCAGACTGTTGCCCCTGCAACTACTGAAAAGGCTGCTGCCCCTCTTCAGGAACCACACGTTTGTCTGGCCTCTCAACAGATACCCCTCCGTTGTGGTTGCACCTACGGTACGGCTATCTGTATCGTTGAGGCACGCAAGCCTCCCCACCAACGGCAAGGTCCATGGTTCATGCTTATCAATTAAAGGGTATATATATATATATATATATATATATATATATATATATATATATATATATATGTATAATATTTCAGATCAGAAGACTACAACTTTTTATGAGATTGTTTACGACCGATGAAAGTCCCCTTCATTATTTGTGTCCCAAAGAAGAAAAAAGCTGGTGAAAGTACAACAAGGGATTGCTGACTGGTGAAGTGTACACTTACAAACATAGTCTGCCTGATGCGGTAATGGAGGTGATAAAACCTATTTTCAGAGACTTAGCAGCACCTGAACTGTTGAAAAAGTATGTTCGTCGAAAAACTAATAACCCGAATGAACGTGTAAATAGTGTTACATGGTCAAGAATCTCCAAGATTGTTTGCTAGAATAGAAACACTTTACTTTGGTGTGTACGATGCTGTTGCTACTTTCAGTGATGACGGCGTTGTAAGGTGCACGTATTCGAAATATGGGAATGAAGATAGGTTTCAACATTGTACCAACGATGCTTACTTTAGACAAGGAACGTCTTCAGGCTGCTAACAGGACTGTAAATAGTCTAGAAATACAACTAGAGTAAACAGAAGGAGGACAAAGTGGAAGCTGGAGGAATTTGCAGAAGATGAAGATAATCCATCCTATGGATCTGGAATGCACTAAAAAGGTAATCCAAGCTTTTTCGGTCTATTTCCAAAAGTATTATTTTTTCACACGCATTACATGGTTTCTCAGGACCTACCAAACCAATTTGCTTGAAATTTTCCGGAAATGTTACACAGTCCCTTCTGCGTACCATGACACAGCCTTTTCCCAAAAACCTCTATATTGTTGAATTTATAAACAAAAAATGGCACAAAAAGTAGTAAATTTTCATTACAATAGAAAAAATAAATCTCTAACAACTGAATTCAAGTTTTTTTTTAAATCTCTGTGTTAAGTTGTATCCAATAGTCCAATAAATAATCTGTAAAGATTTCAAGTGCCTTGCTCAAATACTTTCTGAGAAAACATGTAATTTATAAGCGCTATTGTAACGTTGGAAAGATAGGGCTTTCCGGAGCCCCTTAAATTAAAAGTCATTTAATTAAAATTCATTTTCTAAGACAAAAGTGTGCTGACTTTCTTGTAGTCAAAGTACTTCTAGAATTGCTTGTTACGTCTCCACAAAATATACCGAAAAATATTACGTGAATATTGGAAAACTAGAAGAATAACGAAATGTGACGAGTCTGGCCTAAGGATTTGATCTTGATCACAGCTTGCTTTCACGTGCATAGAGACATCTAGAACCACAGAAACCACGTTACAGGATAAGAAATGTTTGGTAATGGTACAGTTTACCCTCCGCCACACGTCATACGGTGGCTTGCCTAGTATCTACGTAGATGTAGATGGAGAGGAAAGGCACAAAAGTAAGCGGACTGACTGTGTAGAGTGTACAGAACGAATGAGTGCCTGCTCCAACTCATCGGACCCTGCCCGTGACTTCGGTGCCGCTAGCGAGCCAGAGTTGGCAGCTCGCAGTGACCCCTGAGTTCCATTCCTAACGGTGCCAATTAAGAGCCGCTCGTAATTCCCGCTTATTTTTAGCGTAACTGTCCCTCAGAAGTGGGTGTCGGTTCAGCCTTACGAAACCCAGCTCAGCAGATAATTTGGCAGGCCGCTGATTACTGAAACGTGAGAGATCTTCATTACTGAGGGTTAGCACTACACCATTCAGCTATTTCTATCGTGTGCAGTTTCGGTAGCGCGCTGTTTCAGAAATAGCTGAAGCAAACTAGTTCAGTGATTCCGTAATACGGGAATTCGCGGGCTGGAACCGAATTTGGCACAGGACGGAGGGTTGGGTGAAATATGGCAGCGTCAAGCATGCAGTGAACTGAAACTTCCTAAATAAATCAACCTAAGGGCTGGACTATGACTCTAAATCGTTAGTTTTCCTCACTGAAACATTAGTCGAATGTGAAATGCTCAGACAATGACTTAGGACCCACTTAGGCCACCAGGTATAATCTGTAACGCTTGTTTATAACATAAATCACCACCCCTCCTTCCTTCAGTGTAGAAGGCTTTTTTTCTGGAACAAGCTCTTAGGTAGTTGCTACGCTGTTCTCCACCATAGGCGTTTTTTAGAGTATGTTACTGCAACAAATGTTAAGAAAAATACATATATTCGGGTCATCACGCATGCTCGATTAATTTAATTAGTAGAGTGTTGCCTCATAAGGGCAAAGATTGGAGTTCGTTTAACAGGCTAGCTGCCACGTTTAGTCTGCCTGGAAGTTCATTGTATCGCTCAGAATGCTGCAGAGCGGAAATTTGTGTCTGTCACACAGTGGATTCTCGCTTTATCTCATTGGAGCAACAGCGTCATACAGAAAGAAGTTATTACTGCACTATGATGCCTCATTGAAACTCACATCAATCCCTAATAACAAGGAGCAGAAAGTAATTTCTTTAGGGGAGTTTGTGACACGCAGCTGTGCCGCTGTTCACAAAAGTGTGAGTAAACACGCTGCAATAATCGTCGAAATGATCCACGTCGGAGGAGGGAGCGTTACGGTCTGGGGAAAGTCATCGTGGCATTCCCTGGGTCGTTCTGGAAAGCACAGTGGATCCTAAGGGACCATGTCCACCTTTACATGCAGTTTGTTTTTCCTCAGCACTACGGCATCTACATATGCAGACACAATAGCGCCATTCTTAGCATTCATATACAACCGCTCACTTGACGGAAAGTCTGTTCCTGAAGATTGGAAATCTTTATTCCCATGAAGTAACGAGTACTGTCGACAAGAGATCTCAGATAGATTCCATATTCCTAGATTTCCAGAAGGTTTTTGACACCGTCCCTGACAAGCGACTATTAATTAAATTGCGTGCATGTGGAGTATCATCCCAGTTGTGTGACTGGATTCGTGATAGACGGTAAATCATCGAGTAGAACAGAAGTGATATCAGACGTTCCGCAAGGTAGTGTCATAGCCCCTCTGCTGTTTCTGATTTACATAAATGACCTAGGTGATAATCTGAGGAGCCCCCTTAGATTGTTTGCAGATGGCGCTGTAATTTACCGTGTAGTAAAACCATCAGACGATCAATTCCAATTACAAAATGATCTAGAGAGAATTTCTGTATTGTGTTAAAAGTGACAATTGGCACTAAACAAAGAAAAGTGCGAAGTCATCCACATGGATACTAAAAGAGATCCGATAAATTTTGGGTATACAATAGATCGCACAAATCTAAGGGCTGTCAATTCGACTAAATACCTAAGAATTACAATTATGAGCAACTTAAATTGGAAAGACCACATAGATAATATTGTGGGCAAGGCGAAACAAAGACTGCGCTTTGTTGGTAGAACACTTAGAAGATGCGACAAACCCACTAAAGAGACAGCTTACATTACACTTTTCCGTCCTCTGCTGGAATATTGCCGCGCGGTGAGGGGTCCTTACCAGGTAGGATTGACGGAGGACATCGAAAAATTGCAAAGAAGGGCGGGTCATTTCGTGTTATCGCGCAATAGGGGTGAGAGTGTCACTGATATGATACGCAAGTTGGGGTGGCAGTCACTGAAACAAAGGCGGTTTTCTTTGCGGCGAGATCTATTTACGAAATTATGATCACCAACTTTTTCTTCCGAATGCGAAAATATTTTGTTGACACCCACCTACGTAGGGAGAAATCATCATCATAATAAAATAAGAGAAATCAGAGCACGAACGGAAAAATATAGGTGTTCCTTTTTCCCACGCGCCATTCGAGAGTGGAATGGTAGAGAAGTAGTATGAAAATGGTTCAATGAACCTTCTGCGAGGTACTTAAGTGTGAATTGCAGAGTAACCATGTAGATGTAGATGTAGATCTACCAGCAGGACAATGCAACGTGTCACAAAGCTCACAGTGTACGTGCGTGTTTCTAGGAGCTCCAGGATAAGTTAACCGTACTTCCATGGCGACCAGACTCCCAAGATTTACACCCAATCGAGAATCGACCGGGCTGTTCACGCCGTGTGTCCTCAACCGAAGAATCTAGTGCATCTGGCCACAGTGGTAGAGTCGGCATGCCTCCACACCCCTGTTGTTATCTTCCAGAAGTTCACTAGCTCTGTTTCTGCACATCTCGCAACGGTACGCTCTGCAAAAGGGGATTATTCACGCTTTCGACAGGTGATCACATTAATCTGACTGCACAGAGTATTCAATGGGGTAAGCGTTGTTGTCGCTAAGGGAATGCATCTTTCAAGACGACAATGCCCCACAGACCGCCTGATTTGAATATTAAGGTGATATTATACGTCTAATGAAAAAACAGTTAGCTACTCATTAAAGTTTTGCAATCCAAAGAATTTTACCATTGTCGTTGTTGTGGTCTTCAGTCCTGAGACTGGTTTGATGCAGCTCTCCATGCTACTCTATCCTGTGCAAGCTTCTTCATCTCCCAGTACCTACTGCAGCCTACATCCTTCTGAATCTGCTGAGTGTATTCATCTCTTGGTCTCCCTCTACGATTTTTACCCTCCACGCTGCCCTCCAGTACCAAATTCGTGATCCCTTGATGCCTCAGAACATGTCCTACCAACCGATCCCTTCTTCTAGTCAAGTTGTGCCACAAACTCCTCTTCTCCCCAATTCTATTCAATACCTCCTAATTAGTTATGTGATCTACCCATCTAATCTTCAGCATTCTTCTGTAGCACCACATTTTGAAAGCTTCTATTCTCTTCTTGTCCAGAATATTTATCGTCTATGTTTCACTTCCATACATGGCTACATTCCATACAAATACTTTCAGAAACGACTTCCTGACACTTAAATCAATACTCGACGTTAATAAATTTCTCTCCTTCAGAAACGCTTTCCTTGCCATTGCCAGTCTACATTTTATATCCTCTCTACTTCGACCATCATCAGTTATTTTGCTCCCCAAATAGCAAAACTCCTTTACTACTTTAAGTGTCTCATTTCCTAATCTAATTCCCTCAGCATCACCCGATTTAATTCGACTATATTCCATTATCCTCGTTTTGCTTTTGTTGATGTTCAAAATGGTTCAAATGGCTCTGAGCACCATGGGACTCAACTGCTGTGGTCATAAGTCCCCTAGAACTTAGAACTACTTAAACCTAACTAACCTAAGGACATCACACACATCCATGCCCGAGGCAGGATTCGAACCTGCGACCGTAGCGGTCACGCGGTTCCAGACTGTAGCGCCTATAACCGCACGGCCACTCCGGCCGGCGTTGATGTTCATCTTATACCATATTCGTAGTGAAAATGGGTATAAAATCCCATTGACTGTGAGATGCATTGGTTTCCTCGAGTGTCCATGCTATTTTGGACGACGTGTTGGATGTGAGTTGACTTTATTTGGTCCTGCGCCAATGGGAAGGCTGTTACAGTAGCGAGATGGCACGGAGTAGGCGGTGGCCGCAGCATTACGCCGGCGTGCTGTTCTGGTCGCTGACACACGGCCCCTGAGGCCCTTCCCTTCGGCCCTGACCCCGGCGCCTCGGCAGTCTTCGCAGAACCGTGAGCTCTGTTTCCGACCTCTTGTCTCGCGTACACTGGAGTGAGCTGTCCGCTCACGTCCTTCCTGGAACTCTACGGGCCGCACGGTGTGCGCCCGCCAGCCTCGATCACCGGCTATTTCGGAACGCCGCCGGTCTTTGATCCTCGCTTGTTTATACAACCGCTTTTGACTGTATTAATCCAAAGCTATTCGCAGAACTCGAGGTGTTTTTGGACACCGAGAAGAATCTCAGCGCAGGAATTTCACGAACTGAGCATTATTGCGCGCAGGACACTGTAACTCTTTACTGTGGATAGCTTCATTTTAGAACAGAAAAAAAAGTATCTGACAAGGGGAACTTTCCATAGATCGCTCTCTGATAGTGAAAGAAGGGTGAAAATAAAGGGACACCTACTCGTATTTTGGCTTAGGTGGCAACACTCAATACTTTTCAAACAAATTATGGTCAAAGTTTCGACTCTACGTAATCAGTCCACTTGCGCAGCGTGCATCCACGTGACCTGATGCTGCAGTTGCTGGGCAAATACCTGGTCACGGGATATCACCTTTGAATAATATTGAACGATCTTGAACCCCAAGTTCGAACCCACCCGCTATGTAACTTTTGGGAGGGTGGAGGACTATTGGAAAAAAATTGTGGCTGAGAACACAGGTTGGGATTTTTGTCCTCTCGTGTTTAAATCTACTCTTATGTTGCTTCTGTAGCAGAAGTATGTCATCAGTACTTTCTGTGGCCGTTAAATACAATGAAATTATCGATTAAAGTAACTACCGTTCCAAATCTTGTTAAAAACAGATTTCATTATCACAAATTGTATGAGATACATTTAAAGTAACTGAAAATTAAAATAATTTACTATATTGTAGTATTTCATTTTTTGCTTTGACTTTCACTTTAATGTTCCAAGAGAAGCATCGCATTCCCCATTGTCATATTTAATATAAAAAACATTCAACGCATAAAAATTTGGAACACCACAAGCAACCTGTTAACTCACATATACCACGGTCACATTTCTTAAGTTAGTATAATTAGGAAAATATCCTCGTTAACGTAGCAAAATACCTCGTGATTCGGCGATAACATCGAGGCAAACTACGCATTTCGAAGCACTTTCTCGAAAGCTGCTGCCTGCTGTTGATAATGGGTCAAACCGCGTGTTGTAACTGTATCACTTCTACCTGCGATTTCCCTTTATTGTGCGATGGAAATAGGGCACTTCTTTAATCGGCGAAAGCTGTTCTTCAGCTATCAGTAAGAGAATGCGTTACAGGGCTAAAGTAAAGGCACACACTTTGGAGGCATTACTTTTAATGAAAAAGTCGGTATTCCGATTTCATCGTCAAACAGCCCGTCTTAGAAGTAATTATGGATTTGCCCAGATTACCAGTCAATAGTGTAAAGAAACGGGGCCAGGTTTTGTACTGTCGCAAAACTTTATCAAAAAACTGACAATGGGTTCTTTTGGAAGGTCTCCCGCTATTGTAGCTCTTGTGTATTTGCCACTGACTTATTAGAAATGTTGGTAAAGTTTTCTGGAAAACGTTAATCCGTGTCAAATGTAATGATAAAATCTATTTTAATAATATTTGCAATGCTTACTACTTTTGCCAGTAATACCATTGTATTTCATGATGTCATACAAATACTGACGTCGCACAATTCCGCGACAACGAAAGAGAGAAAAAGAACATAAATCTGGATTTGAACACGGCGTGCAGAAAATCTATTCTTCCTCCTAGTCGCTGCTCCACCAATACCCTCGCACACAAGCCGCGCTAGAGGACTCATGAAGTGGCATCAAATTTTTGAGTGTTGGTACCTAAACCAAAATAGGTGTCCCTTTATTTCACCCTTCTTTCGTACTGCCAAGTTTGGACTGTCTCAGAGAGCGACCTATGGCTGGTTCTCCTTGTGAGAGAATATTCCGTATTGCCCCGCCTGGAAAGACACCGTGTGCTGTCGTTTACAGGACGGTGGAGAAGTTGTTTCGGAAGCAGATGCAGTTTTAACAGGCATGTGAGATTATGATTTGCAATAAGATTTTCGTATATGAAGTATATTTTTTTTATTATTCTTCCAGTTGTCACATTCAAACGCTATAACATACAACACCTCTTCGACAGTATTCAGCACATTGAATACAACAAAAATGTTTAAGGTTTCGTGAAGGAACCCTAGAGACCTGCTACAGCTATTCCAAGCAAAAGAAAGTAGTGAGTTTGGCTCCTCGTTGATCTTGTGGTCATTACAGATAGAGCACTAGCTGTGATTGGACAAGGACGGGGAAGGAAATCGGCTTTAATTTTGTTTGAGGAGATATCCCGACATTCGCTATGACTGATGTTGGTAAATCACGGAAATCATGCCGGCCATTGTGTCCGAGCGGTTCTAGGCGCTTCAGTCCGGAACTGCACTGCTGCTACGGTCGCAGGTTCGAATCCTGCCTCGGGCATGGATGTGTGTGATATCCTTAGGTTAGTTAGGTTTACGTAGTTCTAAGTCTAGGAGACTGATGACCTCAGATGTTAAGTCCCACAGTGCTCAGAGCTATTTGAACCATTTTGAACGGAAATCGTAAATCAGGAATTTCAGCCTCTCTTCTGCTGAATACGGCCAAAGGGCCTTGCCACCTTGGTAACACTGGTTCCCATCAGATAACCGAAATTAAGCGCTGTCTGGCTTGGCTAATACTTGGATGGGTCACGGTCTGAGTCTGCCGCATGCTGTTGGCAAATGGGGTGCGCTCAGCCCTTGTGACACCAATTGAGGAGCTACTTGACTGAGAAATAGCGACATCGTTCACGAAAACTGACAACGGCCAGGAGAGCCGTGTGCTTTCCAATGCCCCTCCCTGCCCGGATCCGGTGACGCCTAAGGGCTGAAGATGACACGGTGGACGGTAGGTAGCGTTGGACCTTCAACACCTCATTGGACGATAGTATCTTCTCAATACGAGTCCTCTCCCAAAACCTCTGCGATACATCACTCAGTTTATGAGCGCAAGGGTGTTCCAAGGGTTTTGATATTTTGTATCGATAAAGGATTGAATGCCGAGAGCCATTTACGGTCAAGTTGCTGACTGACAAGTTAAGCTTTTTGTCAAGTCCAGTGGCTAAAATGGATGTCTCAGACTCCTGTAGCCGTGTCAGTCGTCAACCCTCCAATTAAAATGAGTGGCGCAGAACTCTTGAAGACCTGTCCACACGCACGCTGAAGGCCATTACGTTCCTCCATTCTTAACAATTGGTAAAAAAGGAAAGTGTTCTGCTGCTTCAAGAAATCCGTAACTGCCTGCTGCACATCCTCGTCCGATAGGAATCGCCGACCCTTCAAGGCCTTTTCTAAGGTACCAAAGGCACCATAATCGCATCGGGGGGGATCAGGATTATAGGAAAGGTGCTCGAGTGTCTTCGACTTGAGTTGAAGTAATTTCTACATCGCAACATAAGTGACATCGGGCGTTCGTTATCATGACGCAGGAACACCCCGTGGCGCACCATTCCAGAACTATGGTTTTCGACAAAGTTGGTGCCCCATATACATTCTTCATGTTAATCACATTTAACTTGACCGACAAAGTGCAACAGGCATGAAACTCCATTTCATAAACTGGCAACCCGCACCTGTACAACAATGCATCCACGTTTGCATGCTTGCATTTAACATTCTGGTGGTTACACCACTTATTAATGTACCAGCATTTCACATTTGCAATGGCTTATCTCGCGCTTACATTAACGTATGGTCTTGCAATGTTAACCACTTAAGTATGTTTCCTAGTCAGATGTATTCCAGAAATTTCATTACTCTTCATCAATTATTTTTTGGTGTTGCGATTTTTTCCGCTCAGCTACTTTCCAGTCCATTCACGTACGGAATTAGCGAAGAATGGTTGCATGAATTCTGTGCCAGCGTGGATAAGTCTAATCTAGAAACTTTTTAACCGATTTAAACTATGCGCTAGAGCGAGTCTCAAGCTCGGACTTTGCCTCTCGCGAGCAAGTGCTTTATCAGTTGTGTTACCCAAGCACGATTGACGACAGGTCCTCACAGCTTTAATTACGCCAGTACCTTATATCCCAGGTTCCAAACTTCACTGAAGTTCTCCCGCGTTACTTGCAGGACTATCATCCCGGGAAGAAAGGACATGACTTACCCAGATCCAAGCCTGTGGTTAACACAATGCTCCGCAGTATACTTTCTTCCAGCGGTGCTAGTCGTGCAAGTTAGGCAGAAAAACGTCTGTGAAGTTTGGAACGTGGGAGACGAGGTACTGACGTAATTAGAACTGTGAGAACGGATCGTGAGTGGTGCTTGTGTAGCTAAGCTGATGCAACACTTGCTGGCGAAAGGCATAGGCCCAGGTTCGGATCCCGGTCCGGAATACAGTTGCAGTCTTATAGACGTTCCGTATCAGTGCACACTCAACTGCGAAGCGAAAATTCACGGAAGTCTAATCGTGTCTTGGGGGCCTCTACAGGAACGACGCGTAGAGGGTTGTGGTACATTCCTCGATTCATCAATTGGTTCTTGAAACTTTATAAGCAGGCTTCCGCGGTATAGATTGAGTCTATCTTCAAGCACATGACAGTTCAGTTTTTTCAGAAAATGGTTCAAATGGCTCTGAGCACTATGGGATGTAACATCTGAGGTCATTAGTACATTAGAACTTAGAACTGCTTAAACCTAACTAACCTAAGGACATCACACACATCCATGCCCGAGGCAGGATTCGAACCTGCGACCGTAGCAGCAGCGCGGTTCCGGACTGAAGCGCCTAGAACCGATGGCCAACGCGGCCGGCAGTTTTTTCAGCATCTCCTTGACATTCTCCCAAGATTCAACCATACCTGTGTTGCCCTTTTCTGTAAATGTTTAATATCGTTTGCTAGCTGTGTTTGGTACGGGTCCCACAAACGTGTGCAATATTCTGCGATGACTCTCGCGAATGTTTTGTAGGCAACCGGCTTCGTACACTGACTGCGCTTCCATAGTATTTTACCAATGAAACGAAGTCTGCCACTTGCGTTACCTACATCTGTAAGGTCGTTAATAAACAGCTTGACAGCAAGGGTCTCCACACACTTCTCTGAGGCACATCTGAAGGTGCTTCTGCATCTCTAGGTCACTTTCCATCCGAAATAGCATGCTGAGGGCTTTCTACCAATAAATCTTCAATCCAGTCGCAAATATCGCTTGAGTTCCCTATAATGATACTTACACTACTAAGAGTGCGTGTTACACTGGATAAAATGCTTTTCTGAAGTCAATATACACTGCATCTACCTGACTGTTCTGACCAATGTGTTTCAGGATGTCGTGTGAGTTGGCTTCCATATGATCGATATTTTCGGAATCCTTGCTGATCTGAATGCGGACATTCTGTTCGAGATATTTCATCACATTTGAGCGCAAAATGTGTTCTAAGAATCTGCAGCAAGTGGATATCTTTGTCCACAGAGTCGATGCCAATCTATAAATAGGAAACAGATCAACTAATGACTAATATAGAACTGGGTTCCTTTTAATCTGTCATCCGTCGGCACTTGGTCTCAGATGGTTGTCCACAAAGGATGGATTGTTAATGGTAGAATTTTGCATCGTTCCTAACCGTTTCTAACGTGCATGACGCATTCCGGAGTAATTTTAATTACCGTCCGGCCACTTTAGTTTATGTTTTCAAGAGTTGCCACTAACTCATTTCACATGAATAACAGACTGGTAATTTCGAAATAACATTTACTGATATCGATCCACTGAACTCTTCCGCTACGTGTTTCGTGTCTAGTGACCGGAACGAAACGCCAGACACAAGGGGTACCATTCGACATAAAGTAACGCAATTAACTCCACAATCAATGATGGAGAAAGATGTCAGAGCGTGAATGATGATGAAGTCACTTTGTCAGAATCAGCGAGTCACACCGCACGCCACTTATGCTACGCAGGTGACACAGGCCCCACCGCGCACGCTGCACCACGTGGAGGTCCCGCCTCGTGAGGATTACGAGTAACATGTTTAAGTTGGCGCCCGGTAAAATAGCAGACCACGATTATATGATAACTTATGTCTCTCTGGTTTGATCCATGTTTAATGATCCTATATTTGGGTGTCTACATGTTCGTCTTCCGCTGTGGCCGAGCAGTTCTAGGCGCTTAAGTCCGGAACTGCGCGACTGCTACGGTCGCAGGTTCGAATCCTGCCTCGGGCATGGGTGTGTGTGACGTCCTTAGGTTAGTTACGTTTAAGTAGTTCTAAGTCTAAGAGACTGATGACCTCAGATGGTAAGTCCCATAGTGCTTAGAGCCATCTGAACCATTTTGTTCGTCTTCGTGGGCTATGTCCTCTGTGTCGGTGTTGGAGGAGTCTGTTGAAGTGGAATCGTCTTCTGAACTGATCCAGCCGTCTCTCTGACGTATACATTAATTCTGAATGATGGGTCCCTTGCTAGAAAACGAAATGCTTACGTCCGCTTATCTGAGATAGGTACGCAACCCATGGCGGTAGTTCGTCCGTGGAAATTCACAACAGGACCAACGGAAACAAATACAAGACCTGTCCTTGGGATGAAAGTGAGGCCCATTTCAATCGGCATGTACACTGAGGTGATACAAGTCATGGGATACCTCCTAATATCGTGTCGCACCAATTTTTCCCAGCGTAGTGCAGCAAGTCGACATGGTATGGACTCAACAAGTCATTGGAAGTCCCCTGCAGAAATACTGAGACGTGCTGCCTCTACAGCGATGCAAAATTGTGAAAATGTTGCCAGCACGAACTAACATTTCGATTATGTCCCATAAATATTCGATGGGTGGCCAATCAACTCGCTCGAGTTGTCCGGAATGTTCTACAAACCAATTCTGGTCCGGTGACATGGCACATTGTTATCCATAAAAGTAACATAGTTGTTTGGGAACATGAAGACAATGAATGGTTGCAAATGGTCTCCAAGTAACTGAACATAGCTATTTCCAGTCAATGATAGGTTCAGTTGAACCAGAGCACCGATTCCATTCCATGTGAATACATCCCACACCATTAAGGAGACACCAATAGCTTCAACAGTGTCTTCTACATCTACATCTACATCCATACTCCGAAAGCCACCTGACGGTGTGTGGCGGAGGGTACTTTGAGTACCTCTATCGGTTCTCCCTTCTATTCCAGTATCGTATTGTTCGTGGAAAGAAAGATTGTCGGTATGGCTGTGTGTGGGCTCTAATCTCTCTGATTTTACCCTCATGGTCTCTTCGCGAGATATACGTAGGAGGGAGCAATATACTACATGACTCCTCGGTGAAGGTATGTTCTCGGAACTTCAACAAAAGCCCGTATCGAGCTACTGAGCGTCTCTCCTGCAGAGTCTTCCACTGGAGTTTATCTATCGTCTCCGTAACGCTTTCGCGATTACTAAATGATCCTGTAACGAGCGCGCTGCTCTCCTTTGGATCTTCTCTATCTCTTCTATCAACCCTATCTGGTACCTATCCCACACTGGTGAGCAATATTCAAGCAGTGGGCGAACAAGTGTACTGTAACCTACTTCCTTTGTTTTCGGATTGCATTTCCTTAGGTTTCTTCCAATGAATCTCAGTCTGGCATCTGCTTTACCGACGATCAACTTTATATGATACTTCCATTTTAAATCAATCCTAATGCCTACTCGCAGATAATTTATGCAATTAACTGCTTCCAGTTGCTGACCTGCTATATTGTAGCTAAATGATAAAGGATCTTTCTTTCTACGTATTCGCAGCACATTACACTTTATATTGAGATTCAATTGCCATTCCCTGCAGCATGCGTCAATTCGTTGCAGATCCTCCTGCATTTCAGTACAATTTTCCATTGTTACAACCTGTCGATATACTGCAGCATCATCCGCAAAAAGCCTCAGTGAACTTCCGATGTTATCCACAAGGTCATTTATGTATATTGTGAATAACAACGGTCCTACGGCACTCCCCTGCGGCACACCTGAAATCACTCTTACTTCGGAAGACTTCTCTCCATTGAGAATGACATGCTACGTTCTGTTATCTAGGAACTCTTCAATCAACTGGTCTGAGAGTCCATGTGCTCTTACTTTGTTCATTAAACGACTGTGGGGATCGCATCAAACGCCTTGCGGAAGTCAAGAAACATGGCATCTACCTGGGAACCCGTGTCTGTGGTTCAAATGGCTCTAAGCACTATGCGACGTAACTTCTGAGGTCATCAGTCGTCTAGAACGTAGAACTAATTAAACCTAACTAACCTAAGGACATCACACACATCCATGCCCCAGGCAGGATTCGAACCTGCGACCGTAGCGGTCGCTCGGTTCCAGACTGTAGCGCCTAGAACCGCACGGCCACTCCGGCCGGCCCCGTGTCTATGGCCCTCTGAGTTTCGTTGACGAATAGCGCGAGCTGGGTTTCACACGATCGTCTTTTTCGAAGCCCATGCTGATTCTTACAGAGTTGATTTCTAGTCTCCAGAAAAGTCATTATACTCGAACATAATACGTGTTCCAAAATTCTACAACTGATCGACGTTAGAGATATAGGTCTATAGTTCTGCACACCTGTTCGACGTCCCTTCTTGAAAATGGGGATGACCTGTGCCCTTTTTCAATCCTTTGGAACGCTACACTCTTCTAGAGACCTACAGTACACCGCTGCGAGAAGGGGGGCAAGTTGTTGACAGCGTGGGTCAATGGCTTCGTGGGGTCTTCACCACAATCGGACCCTATTATCAGCTCTTAACAACAGAAATAGGGACTCAACTGACCAGGCCATGGTTTTCCAGTCGTCTGAGGTCTAACCGATATGGCCATGAGCCCAGGAGAGGCACTGCAGGCGATGCGTTGTTAGCAAAGGCACTCACGTCGATCTTCTGCTGCCATAGCCCATTAACACCAAATTTCATAGCACTGTATTAACGGATGCGTTGTCCGTACGTCCCAAATTGATTTCTGCGGATATTTCACGCAGTGTTATTTGACCGTTGACACTGACAGCTCTACGCAAACGCCACTGCCCTGGTTGTTAAGTGAAGGCCACCATTCACTCCGTTGTCCGTGGGATGGATATTTATTTTACTGTGTTTCTTTATTTCTTCGAAAACATCGTCAGTAGTAGCATTTTTGTCTAATTTCGGCATCCATCTGGAAGTGCTGTCTGCATGCACATTTTCCACGCACTTCACTGTTTGACACTGATGCTTTTGTCCTAATGTCACACTGACTTGCAATACTGCACGTCTCTTGACGTAAAACACCACAAAATTTTGCATTACTTGTGATACAATATTTTCTCACTTAAGGAAGCAAATACGTATTGCTGTACGAAAAACGCTAATGGTGTAATTTTTTATCGTCTTTTACATCAAGAAATATGCGGTCTGCAAGCCAACTTGACGATGGGCCAAAAACATCCATGCCAAACAGTATAACTAGAAAATGCGCGTTCAGACAACACTTCCAGCTCTAAGCAGAAATTAGACAAATGTGCTACCATTGACGATGTTTGCACCTTGTATAAAACTAAACAGGCATTTCTTAATAATTGCAAATACGAATTTCCAGTAACTGTAATATGTATCTGTAAGGAAGGAAGGACAGAATTTGTAACTGATTTTAAAGATGGTATACAGGCACTTCGGCATTAAACAGTTTTATCTGAAGTGCAGTTAGTGAAATTTTTTTGTCTGGCATGGAGAGCAGCAGGTGTGTTTCACAGCTCCATGCTGCGCAAAGTGCCCTTCTCCTTTCGCAGAGTTAAATGAGAAGCTGTTTGTAAGTCCCGCCCTAGTGGTTTCGCATATCAAAGGAGCCACTCTGCTTGAAGAACAGTTCAAATGGTTCAAATGGCTCTGAGCACTATGGGACTCTACTGCTGAGGTCATTAGTCCCCTAGAACTTAGAACTAGTTAAACCTAACTAACCTAAGACATCACAAACATCCATGCCCGAGGCAGGATTCGAACCTGCGACCGTAGCGGTCTTGCGGTTCCAGACTGCAGCGCCTTTAACCGCATGGCCACTACGGCCGGCGCTTGAAGAACAGTCGGAGACGCCAATGACCATCAGTGGGGCGCACAGTCCTGTTTCCAGAAAACTGCGAATGAATTTCTGGGAATCAACTCACTGCAAACTAAACACAGAATCGCATTACATAAAGTTGGTCAACTCAGTAATGGAGGTTTTCCTACCGTTAGTACAGCACCTAGACCTTTATGCGCGCTGAACAAAATCAGCTCGCAGTCATAACGCATGTTAATGCTTATAAAAATTCACTTTCACGGCATGGAGGTGTACGGTTTGCTGTGTAACAACAGCATTAAACATTGAATGATTTATTGTAGTTTAATAGCAGAATAACGGTGGACTCTAAATGAGTCATTGCAATTTAGTAGCTTAACAGAAGAACATTCAAATGATCAGTAGATGCTTTCTTGCCGTTTGGTAATTTGAGGCTGATACGTACGTGTTTATGTAACAAACCAACAAATTTTAAGTAGAGATGACTAAATGACCCACTGCAATTTAGTAGCTTAAGAGAAGAACGTTGAAATTATCAGTAGACGTTTTCTTGCAGTTTGGTAACTTGAGGCTGATACGTACGTGTTTACATAACAAACCAACAAATTTTAAGTAGAGATGAAAACATCCTGCAACTGGTCAACGAGGAATAGAGAATTCCTAACAAAGTACATAATGGATCGAAGACAAAGAATGGTTGGTCAAACACATTAAGAGATTAGTTGCAGTCGCTGGGATGGTGGATCGTAGTGTGAAGCAACTGCGTTAGCTCTATTGCCGATAGCCGAAGGTCAGCAAAGAGCCGTCATTTTATACTATTCGAATATTCCAGAGAATATTTCTATAAAATTAATACGAAAGCCTCAGATAATTGTAGATAACATTTAAACGAATAAAAAGATATATGCCGAAAGAAGGACGCGAACCGGCGAAGTTTCAGTTCAGAGTTCGCTGCTCCACTCACTACATTTACATGTCTTTGCTACTGTAATGTCCTAAAAGCTTCATCCGCCCATGTCATTACCAGACATTCCTCGATATGATGGTCAACGGTGGTCCTGAAAAGGACCAAGATGATGTTTCTGGGGACACAGTGGGGATCACATCCACAAACTATTCGCTGTTCTGCAATGGCACTGTGCTATTCTACTGCTGAATATGCTTCTCCAGTCTGGTACAGGTCATCTCATTCCAGACAAGTGGACATTGCTCTCAACGAAACCTGCAGGTTGATCGCAGGTTGCTTAAGACCTACCCCAACTGATAAGCTCTACTGCCTGGCTGGAATAGCGCCACCATGGGTACGCTGAACAGTGGCTGCACGGACATAATCCACCACAGCAACGGCTGAGATCGCGAAAGAGCTTCCTGAGAACATCCGGGAAGCTCACCATTTCACCAGAGAAGGCAAGGCTGGAGTTATGGAAGAAGTCGACGCCTCACCTGCAGACGCCAGAAGCTGAAGAACTACCACCTGGACACAACGAGAGCTGGCTGGTGTGGAAATCTTTAAACAGATTACGATCAGGAGTTGGACGATCGAGAGACAACATGAAGAGATGTGGCTTCATAACAGAACATACGTCCTGTGATTCTGGACAAAAACAAACCACAAGCCACATGTTCCAATGCCTTTTGTGCCCTACATCCTGCTCGAAGATTGATCTCCTGCAAGCCACTCCAAGCGCCTTGGAGGTTGCAAAGTACTGGGCACATGTAATATAAATACAATTTGTATATATATATATATATATATATATATATATATATATATATATTGATGTGTATGGCTACTGTAAATTTGTATGCTTCTGACTCGAGAATAATAATAATTACCAGGCAACTACAATTAATCGTACCAAAAACGACGAGTTTCAAGGGGTTATCAGTGCGTCGGTGCTTTGTAACAGCATTCATCAGCACAGCTTCGTAGCACGTAATGAATTTTGATATAGACACTACCGCACACATCTTCACAAGCAAAGAGTGTACTATCGGGATTTCTGCGTGTGGTGTAGAAAGTGATCTTACATCATTTGTGTAAGTTCCTTTACACGCTGCAAAAATATGACACGTCTAATTCTGTCGTCCATGCTCGGGAATGCTCAGTAACGCGAAAGTCCGTCTTGGCCCACAAGAAATACAGGCCCTGCAACGAACTTGTGACGTCACACTAGTCGACTTGTCCGTCACTCTTCGCGAACGCTCGATTCCTTGCAGGGCCCACGGGAAATCAATATGTAATTGAATATGTTCGCGTCAAAGATCTTAACTTCGCCGTGTGCTATCGAGAGCTTGCAAGCATTTGAACGTGCTGGCACTCGTAGGACCTGCAATGTCACGTACCGTGTCGCACGCACCGCGGCCTGCTTTTCTCGTGGGCGTCGAATTCCACTTTGTGATGTCACAAATCTCGTCAAGCTTCACGTCCACGTTCGCTTTCTCGTACTGTAAGTAGAGAGCTTAACGGTTAACTGCCGAAATCATAACAGGGTCAGTAGTTAGAGCTGTGTAAGTTCAAACAGTACTGTCGTATGAGCATCATATCTACTACACTGACCTAATGGAGATTCTTGCTGCACCACAGCGGGGTGCGCTGATGTGAAGTTTGAGAATAAATCGACTTTGACGAAATGCAGAGACTCACTTAGAAATGGCATTCAAATTGAGCACTGAGAGGGTTGTTGCAGCGGTTGACTCTTACGAAATTCACTATTAAGTTTAGTAAGCCTATCAAGGAATAGCAGTCGTATAAAATACGGGGATATCTCAGGTATACATAAGCAGTCTGAAAAATGTCGCGTTCTGGAGTTTAGAAAAACGTTGCGCTGAGAACGTAAGCCGCCCAGAGTGGCCGAGCGATTCTAGACGCTTCAGTCTGGAACCGCCCGACCGCTACGGTCGCAGGTTCGAATCCTGGCTCGGGCATGGATGTGTGTGATGTCCTTTGGTTGTTAGGTTTAAGCAGTTCTAAGTTCTAGGGGACTGATGGCCTGAGATGTTAAGTCCCATGGTGCTCAGAGCCATTTGAACCATTTAGAATGTGAACCAGAGGTATTCCAGCAAATTTGGCAGTCTGAGGAAGTCAGTGGCACGGGCATTGAAAACACATGAAACGATCATGACCTTAATGCAGTTTATCGGTTGCGCATGTTTCTTCAAACTGGAAGTGAGTGGAATCTAAATTTTTGCAAGTAGGGACGCTAAATTTTAGACGGTCTAAGAACAAGAAATTGAGTTCGCCGCAAAGAACGTGAAGAAGGCGCCCGAAACCAGTATGGAAATTGCGAAGGAGTGATTAGCAGTCTTAAGATTTGTGAATGACTTTGTCTTTGCGCCTAGAATTAAGGCAACCATGGAAGAACAACTGAACAGTTAATTTGACTTAATAACAAAACAGGATTACAAAAGAAATGAGAAAGAAAGAAGGTGAGAATAAAAGCCGGATAAATCACAAAATTAACTGAAATTTGGCATAAATCGTATTTCACATGTAATGGATATTATTCGAAATTCTGTGAGAATAGTACAGCCAGTCAAAAGAAATCCCTTTTCGAAATAATGAGTCTATCGGTTTCATTCTCGTTCGCGTTGAGCACCATCTAGCCGTTCTTTGGTTTGACGAAAATAATTTTGCCAAGGCAGGCAGTTGTAGTTCATCCTTTGCAGGAGATACAGGAGCATTTCCTTTCGGCTGCTCTCTTTGTCTAAAACTATGTTGTTCTTCAGTTCAGTATGGTTTCTTTCGAATAAGATGTTACGTATTTCTTTCTGAAATTAAGAAACTATACGCCACAAAATAACTGTAACAAATGAATTGGTAGGCTTACTTTATAATATGCACATAATTAAGTGGTGTGGACCTTGAAGAAACACGCCCCACGTCGTCACATGTTCATATGAAATTTACGTCTGGCCTCTCGTAGAAACAAGAAAGCTAATAATGTCGTGTCATATTTCGTTGTCAATGTGATGGCATTATCCATCTACTGCATCATTCTGCTAGTCCACCCTGAAATAAATTGTGCCCTGGCGTTATTGTTTTATATTACGTACCATTCCTCTTGTCATCTGCTATCAGATACCTTTACAATAAATGCATGTATGTAGCTAATAAAACGTGGCTTGTTCGGCTTCTTCGTTCGTACGTATATTACGAATTTTTGCTAAATTAGTCGCCACAACCATTCCACTTACTATCATTTAGTGAAAACCATCTTCAGATATCTGCAACCTTTGCAGAAACTTTAGATTCTCAACCTGCGGTGGACCAACCAGCATAAACAATGCACCAGAAGCTAAAGTACTGACCCTCGCAAAGCGTTGTATAATACAGGGTGGGGCAAATAAGAGTGACCCGGAGAACAGAGTTCCAGTGTACAAAGAAACACAGCGGAGGAAAGGAAATACAATGTTACCCTGACTATAGCAGACGTTGAAATGACCATCATTCATTTATTGGCACTTTTGGACTCTGGTTAGAAATTTGCTCAATCATGATGTCTGGTTTGTTGGGCGCTCAAGTCCGCAGTCATCAGCGCCTGTACAAAGTCCCAATTCTTACAGAGTCCATTTTTTTCACAGTCCAATGTAGACGCTGTCACAAATGATAAAGATGATGAAATGATGAGGACAACACAAACACCCAGTCCCTGGGCAGAGAAAATCCCCAACCCGGCCGGAAATCTGACCCGGTACGCCCTGATCCAGAGGCAGCAACGCTAGCCACTAGACCACCAGCTGCGGACAGCAGGCTACTGAAGGCATATCGAAGCTGGAATCCAAGATTTGCTCCAGTCTCATCCGAAATGTTCTGCTGTAGTTGTTGAAGACTGTGAGGGTTGTTGCGATGCACCTTAGACTTGAGAAGTCTCCACACAAAGTAATAGCACAGTGACAGATCAGATGACCTGGCTGGGCAACTTGGGCTGCGACCAGACTGGTCTCTGCTAACAACCCTGCCAGGCGTGAAGAGTGTGTAAATATGCTCCAAGGCCCCGGCAGCTGTGTGGGCAGTTGCTACATCCTCTAGAAAGTAGCTGTAGGTCTCTTCATCCTCCGTTAGTACATATAATACATACAGGGCTATTACAAATAATTGAAGCGATTTCATAAATTCACTGTAGCTCCATTCATTGACATATGGTCACGAAACACTACAGATACGTAGAAAAACTCATACAGTTTTGTTCGGCTGAAGCCGCACTTCAGGTTTCTGCCGCCAGAGCGCTCGAGAGCGCAGTGAGACAAAATGGCGACAGGAGCCGAGAAAGCGTATGTCGTGCTTGAAATGCACTCACATCAGTCAGTCATAACAGTGCAACGACACTTCAGGACGAAGTTCAACAAAGATCCACCAAATGCTAACTCTATTCAGCGATGGTATGCGCAGTTTAAAGCTTCTGGATGCCTCTGTAAGGGGAAATCAACGGGTCGGCCTGCAGTGAGCGAAGAAACGGTTGAACGCGTGTGGGCAAGTTTCACGCGTAGCCCGCGGAAGTCGACGAATAAAGCAAGCAGGGAGTTAAACGTACCACAGCCGACGGTTTGGAAAATCTTACGGAAAAGGCTAAAGCAGAAGCCTTACCGTTTACAATTGCTACAAGCCCTGACACCCGATGACAAAGTCAAACGCTTTGAATTTTCGGCGCCGTTGCAACAGCTCATGGAAGATGATGCGTTCAGTGCGAAACTTGTTTTCAGTGATGAAGCAAAATTTTTTCTTACTGGTGAAGTGAACAGACACAATGTGCGAATCTGGGCGGTAGAGAATCCTCACGCATTCGTGCAGCAAATTCGCGGTTCACCAAAAGTTAACGTGTTTTGTGCAATCTCACGGTTTAAAGTTCACGGCCCCTTTTTCTTTACAGGACACGTGTATCTGGACATGCTGGAAAATTGGCTCATGCCACAACTGGAGGCCGACAGCGTCGACTTCCTCTTTCAACAGGACGGTGCTCCACCGGACTTCCATCATGATGTTCGGCATTTCTTAAACAGGAAATTGGAAAACTGATGGATCGGTCGTGGTGGAGATCATGATCAGCAATTCATGTCATGGCCTCCACGCTCTCCCGACTTAACCCCATGCGATTTCTTTCTGTGGGGTTATGTGAAAGATTCAGTGTTTAAACCTCCTCTGCCAAGAAATGTGCCAGAACTGCGAGCTCGCATCAACGATGCTTTCGAACTCATTGATGGGGACATGCTGCGCCGAGAGTGGGAGGAACTTGATTATCGGCTTGATGTCTGCCGAATCACTAAAGGGGCACATATCGAACATTTGTGAATGCCTCAAAAACCTTTTTTAAGTTTTTGTATCTGTGTGCAAAGCATTGTGAAAATATCTCAAATAATAAAGTTATTGTAGAGCTGAGAAATCGCTTCAATCATTTGTAATAACCCTGTATATACATACAATACGTCCAATCGTGTCCACTTGCCCAAGCCACTTTTATTTGCCCCACCCTATATTACTAAATGCATTGTCGAATGGTTAGGCGTTTCCGTTTGTTTTTATACTACTATTTACACAGTTGAAACTTCCTGGCAGATTAAAACTGTGTGCCGAACCGAGACTCGAACTCGGGACCTTTGCCTTTCGCGGGCAAGTGCTCCACCATCCGAGCTACCCAAGCACGACTCGCGCCCCGTCCTCACAGCTTTAACTCTGCCAGTATCTCGTATCCTACCTTCCAAACTTTACAGAAGCTACCCCGCAAACCTCGCAGAACTAGCACTCCTGAAAGAAAGGATATTGCGGAGACATGGCTTAGCCACAGCCTAGGGGATGTTCCAGAATGAGATTTTCACGCTGCACCGGAGTGTGCGCTGATATGAAATTTCCTGGCAAATTAAAACTGTGTGCCGGGCCGAGAGTCGAACTCGGGATCTGTGCCTTTCGCGGGAAAGTGCTCTACTATCTGAGCTACCCAAGCCCCGTCCTCACAGCTTTACTTCTGCCAGTATCTCATCTCGGTCCGGCACACAGTTTTAATGTGCCAGGAAGTTTCATATTAGCGCACACTCCGCTGCAGAGTGAAAATCTCATTCTGGAAACATCCCCTAGGCTGCGGCTAAGCCATGTCTCCGCAATTTCCTTTCTTTCAGGAGTGCTAGTTCTGCAAGGTTCGCAGGAGATCTTCTGTAAAGTTTGGAAGGTAGGAGACGAGGTACTGGCAGAAGTAAAACTGTGAGGACGGGGCATGTGTAGTTCTTAAGTAGCTCAGATGGTAGAGCACTTGCCCGCGAGAGGCAAAGGTCTCGAGTTCGAGTCTCGGTCCGGCACACAGTTTTAATCTGCCAGGAAGTTTAATATCAGCTCACACTCCGCTGCAGAGTGAAAATATAATTCTGGATTTGCACAGCTGTAGTAGCTCAGGCCTCAAATATGCCCGCTTCCGATATAGACAATATTTCTGGACAAGTGACTCTTGTGTTCAGGAGTGTTGGGATGGATAATTCCAGTGGTATAGGCAATGTGCTTCACGTTCCGATTAGTCATCAGATAGGCGCCACCTGCTGCTAGCGAGGCGTTCAAACCACACACGTGGCGCCTTCCCGGAATGATGGTTGTGCACTGAATGTGCAAGCGGTCGGTGCCGAAGGCGTAGCGCGATCAGAACAACCCGTACCGGGAAACAGACAGCCTGTCTTCCCAGAAACGGCATTTGTTGGTTCTCTTTCTCACAAGCACTAAGCGCAACACCGTTCGGTGTCCACCGCAAATCTGCGTCCTGCAAAACCTACGACACGATTTGTGCTATTTTAGTGCTGCGGTCCCGTGTGATACGTTATACACTTTGCTTGATACTGTTAATGAACAGTCCAACTGTTTCGCTGTAATTTTGAATTATTATGTATTTATGCATTTGTGACACGTTTTCAATATTGGCGTGTTTACATGAAAGTTTAGCAGGTACCGTTTCTTTAAACATCACTGTATCAGTTATTTCACCTTAGAGGTAACGTTTATAGCTACTTCTTCATAAAGCTATGTAGTTTCTCTTTTGACAAAGATAGCAACTTTTTATCGATCCATGTTTTGGTGCAGACATAATTTACCAAAAATTTGGACCTACTCTGATACTGTTATGACAAACTTCAGCGATATATTTAATCACAAGTTCTAAGATGCCCGCCTCAGAATTAATAGTTGCCCTTTCGAGATTGCAGAGCGAAATTGTTAGTGAGTACTGCGTGAGCTTGCGTTGTGGGCCTGCGATACGCCAACTGTTGCTGTTCTTACAGCAGAAGTTTTATGTTCTATATCAGTGTTCATCAGCAAAATATTTGTAAATTGTTACGAAAAGTGTACTATCCGCATCCATTTGCCATGTCTTCGAGACAGCCATTAGCCGCGCCGCGAAACGGTTACGCTTGTTAAAGTGATCGCTAGCATCGCCGGGGTGAACTAACGCTAATTACCAGAAACCGTGTCTGCTATGAAAAGTAGTAACAATAATGTGAAGGGTGGTTTTCAAATAATCGAGGTGCTAGTAAACGGACAGGGTAGGTGACCAGCACGACTGTGTATGCAAATAGACCAGTGCTACCGAACTGGTAATTACAGCTTACGTCTGTTGTGTGACCAAACAGTGTGTGAAATGGTGGAGCCCGCAGTAGTATGTTGTACTGATAGAATAGGGTAAGTGCGGGATAGTTGGACCACATTATTTCTTCAGCATAAAATATTTTTGCTTTTCAACATTGTTCGACTTCTGGCAGCCTGATCGTATAGAGCATCATATGTAATCACGTACATTGTATTATTGACGCACTAGCACTTAAAATATAAGTAATATGAGTGCATGAAAATATACATCAGTGATGCATCTCACATATACGACCAATCTACTGGAAGAGATTGTCCATATAACAGGGGCTGTTACATGAAGAACAGAGTTGATAAAAAAAATTATATTTTTGTTCGGAATATGTTGTAATGACTACAAAATTACGCTACTAAATATTTTAGCCCACAGGAAAATTATTATAAATCTTGGCAGAACATAGGCTTTTCTAATGAGTTCCTGGTTTTGTTTAAGCATTAGCCCGTCTTTCTCTCACCTCAGCAGTTACACTTATTACCATATCTGACCATCGCGAACCGGAAGCACGCTAAGTCCAATCGTCATTTTTATTAGTCTCGTAATAGATGTCACCACAGCAAACATTCATAACCATCTCATTTATCAAAGTTATTTTCGTAATATTCAAGAATGTCTGCACCTGATAAACACGGTGAGCTGGGTGCAGTATTTGTCTTATTGAGATTCTTCAGTCTGGTTTCCTCTTCACTACCATTTCCGTTTGGTGATCTTTATTGTGCCTTTTTCTTTTTCCTTTCATTTTTTATCCGTCTTTCTCTTTAAGGTTTCAATATTTTCAGCAGAGTTTAGCCCTACGGATACATGTCCTGCCTTCCTCCTCAATTGTATTGTTTCACCAACAAAAGGAACAGGTGATATTTCTTCCAAACGTTTTGTCTGTGTTGGCTTAGGAGTAGTCAGTTTTGAGGTGGTAATCTTGAAATTTGACTTGCGGAGATAACTCTGCAATTTTGATGTTCTTGGGATTAGCAGATCTTCTGGTGAGCTTTGAAGTGGTTTGTTGGCCTGTGTGTGAGAATTTGCTCTTCCATTTGATGGCACAGACCTATCTTTCGACCTATAAATATAGTCTGAGACTGCAGTCATCATCAGTGGGATTATTGCACATGCCTTGAAGCTAAATTGAATTGCGCTCCAACTCTCTCACCTTATAAGAAGTGGTCCATCTCTCCCAGGTAACATTGGTTCATCTCTCCCGATATTATGAGTGAGATGAACGACTCTGACTTCTATCTGTAGGCAGCGAACCCGATGGCAACTTCTCTGACATCTAGAATGAAATTTTCACTCTACAGTGGAGTGTGCGCTGATATGAAACTTCCTGACAGATTAAAACTGTGTGCCGGACCGAGACTCGAACTCGGGACCTTTGCCTTTCGCGGGCAAGTACTCTACCACTGAGCTACCCAAGCACGACTCAGCGCACGAGAGCTTCTGTAAAGTTTGGAAGGTAGGAGACGAGGTACTGGCAGAAGTAAAGCTGTGAGGACGGGGCGTGAGTCGTGCTTGGGTAGCTCAGTGGTAGAGCACTTGCCCGCGAAAGGCAAAGGTCCCGAGTTCGAGTCTCGGTCCGGCACACAGTTTTCATCTGCCAGGAAGTTTCATTCTCTGATATCTATCTGTAGGCGACCCTGGTGGCCATTTCAGGGTAGTTTCTTGCCTGTACATTTGTCAAGGTCACAGTAAAACATTTGAACTAATATTGTACAAACTAAGGCTTAATACTAAAATTATGTATCTACACGATACAATTTTTCGGTTACCAGAAATGGGAGCGTGATTTTTCTCCAGAACTAACACGAAAATAGCATAAACAAGTCCGCACTACGTTTGTTTACAAAAGAACTTCTTCGCAAGTAGCGGAAGCTGTTCTCCAGCGGTGCATTTGTGAACTACGCCACTGGTCAGTTTCACCCAATGGTCCGACTCTCGCGGACTTACCCTATACGTAGATCTCGACCAGACATTTGTGGTCTTCATTATGTGCAGCAGCTAATTAAATACAGCAGACTATTTGCAGTTGATTGGTGGTTGCAGCAAAGAAAATATAAGCGCCGAGTGGCAGATGGTCATTAAATATTCAGATCCACGTGATTGTAGTGTATAAAAGTAGCAGTGCGTGAGTAATCACAGTGTTTAACCGCCCCCCGCCATTTACAAATGGACCAGATTGCAAGTAGAAAAGAATTACTGGTGATGAATGTTTTAATGGCTCGGCTTGTTACAAAGAAGAAAGGCAGATTGATATATGTGAGATGTATGTGACGTGTTACTTGCCTGCAGCAGAAAACCATGCCGCCGGAGGCGCGGACACCCAGGAGCCAGCATTCAGGGGCCGCCAACCTGCAACACATGACGTCACACGTATCAGCCAGCCGTCCTGCGACACTACATTCTACTCTCACAAGCGAGTCACGGTTATTTTCTTCAAGGAAATTCTCAATAGTATCTTCTTTTACTGTTGCAAATGGTTCAAATGGTTCAAAATGGTTCAAACGGCTCTGAGCACTATGGGACTTAACTTCTAAGGTCATCAGTCCCCTAGAACTCAGAACTATCTAACCTAAGGACATCACACACATCCATGCCCGAGGCAGGATTCGAACCTGCGACCGTAGCGGTCGCGCGGTTCGAGACTGTAGCGCCTAGAACCGCTCGGCCACCTCGGCCGGCGGTTCAAATGGCTCCGAGCACTATGGGACTTAACTTCTGAGGTCATCAGTCCCATAGAACTTAGAACTACTTAAACATAACTAACCTAAGGACATCACACACATACATGGCTGAGGCAGGATTCGAACCGGCGACCGTAGCAGCAGCGCGGTTCCGAACTGAAGCGCCTAGAACAGCCCGGCCACTCCGGCCGGCTTTACTGTTGCCTTTTCCCACTTCGATCTCATTATTATTTGGTAACTTACATAAATTTGTATGTCATTTTCCCCCAGTAAACTAGCTATAATAAGCAGGCCGTCGGTAACCAAGTACTGATTACCAGAAGTCGGCACCATTTGTAAGACATCCTATCGACCGCTCTCTGTTTCAGATTGCTGCCACTCATAGTGACGCCAAACTTGTGGTGCTGTAATTGCCTGACAAAATGTTATTGTGTTATCTCTGTGGGCGGATATCAATAATAGTAATTGTTCTTATATTTAAATCCATAATGCAATGTGAGACACAATCACAAATGTTTACAAAATGTTTTGAATGTCATTTTTTTCTGCTCGTTGGTGCTCCACCCCTGCGAAAATATTGCGGGGGCGTGAAATCTTCAAAATTGTTAACGACGTCCCTTTCCTGAGCGAGATTCATATGAAGAAATGTCACTTTCACAAACCTGTCTCCGCATGATGTTGGTGTTCGGAATTTGTATGTTTCGAATGTTTCTACGATCAGTATCATCCAAAGGAATACGCCAAACCTTCACGAAGAATAACCATAAGAATTAAGGACTGATGTAAGAAAGAAATATGTATTATGTAATAAATGTATGACACTTATTATGAAACCCAGTTTTAATTTAACAAAGAATATTGCGTCCTTGTATCCTCTAACTTGATAAGAAACGTTCGTGCCAAATCTTTTACGGACAAGGGGAAGATAAATTTAAAAAAATGAAACAAAAGAGAGACTGTGACGATAGCTACTATGCCATCGTTGGGCTGAGCTGACCGCGCGCTGAAAAACATCTAAATTACGGCGGAAACTTTGACTCTCCTTTTCTAAGAAACGGTCGCGTAAATACGGACAAACTGAGACACGTTTTTCATTGTTTTAGCTCCTCTTCCACAAAGAGAAGTTTCTGGTAAATCGGATTATACCACTTATCGAGTTCTCCTCGTTAGCTCACGGCCGAATTCAGCAACGTCCATTAAAATTACGTACACCTTAAAATACTGTCTCTGTACAGATTTTTATTTGTTACTGAGTAGGAAAACTACGCTCGTAAGAAGGTCTGACACTTGTTACCGCTTTTGGATTCAGCTGTTAGCTGCTAGATGCATATTGTTACAAAATAGGACTGAGAAACGCGCGCCTATCCGGGCCTGTAATATCTTAAAGGTACATTTAATATTATTAACGATTTTAGATTCGCTAAAGCCGTGCTTCAGAAACTCGTTTAGTCGATACGCAGTCTACACCTGTGATTTCGCACGTAGGATTTCTGTAGCCCATTAACCTGCGATCTAAGTTCTAACAGCCTGGGTCCAAAATGTAAACATGATCGCCTGACCTTCAGACCATTCGACTGTTGTGCAAATTGGTCCGACATTGCACCAATCGCGCACGACTTACGGAATGTAAGTACATGTGTAAGACCCAACTGGTTTAACTTGATAAGTAATTGCAACCCCTTTTTGGAAATACCACAAAAAATTTATTACCAATCAATGCAATATAATATAAATCAATAGAGTTTATCTCCAATTCATGAACACATTTACAATTCACATAATTTTCACTCTTATATAAAGCGACAACTCAAATCAGTTATCTTTAAGGGTGTGATGTCGTTCGAAACATACGAGTGCATGTAACGGATATCCGTGTCCCTTGCGTTCCCACGTTGTTTCAGTACGTTTTTTAGTTTTCGTGCGAAGCTTCCAGAGTACTGATGGCCTTGAGTTGATGCTGTTCGGTTCAAGGTATGTTTTTTACCGTTATTTATTTAAAACAGACGAACTGGAAAAACCAACATCTAACAAATAAAAGAGTATTTTTCAATATTATTTCATGTATTTTCCTATGATTGGAAGTATGCTGTTATTTTGTCTTGACGATCAGGTGCAACCATTCCCTTGTTGTACTCTATAACACAACTCGGATTCGAAGTAGTATTGGATCCTCGTGTAATCATTTCTACTATTTCGTGTTTTGTCGTCATAATACAGCCGGCCTCAGTAGCCGAGCGGTTCTAGGCGCTTCAGGTTGGTTCAAATGGCTCTGACCGCTCCGGTCGCAGGTTCAATTCCTGCCTAGGGCATGGACGTGTGTGATGTCCTTAGGTTAGTTGGGTTTAAGTAGTTCTAAGCTCTAGGGGACTAATGACCTCAGAAGTTAAGTCGCATAGTGTTCAGAGCCATTTTGAACCACGTTAAAGAGATCAGCAAAAGAGGGTCGTAGAATGACCACCATTGTTTCGTAAGCTAGCAAACTAGTGAATTTAAGTAAGGCTTACAAGGCTCCTCGAAGACGAGGTCATTAGAGTCGGAAAACTAACTCGGATTAAGGAAGGACGGGGAAGGAAATCAGTCGTTTCCTTCTTAATGGATCCATTCCGGCATTTGCCTTAAACGATCTACGTCAGCCACAGGAAAACTAAACAGGGGAAAGACCGTCCTCACGAATACGAGTCTAGTACCTGAACAATGCCGCATCTTTTTTCTTGGGACTGATTCAATGGCACATTATATAGACGTTTACGGCAAATTCAATGGATATACGTGTAACCGACATAAAAGCTATTTAATCAGTTGTTCGTAACGGTTTGGAAGTTTGAGCGAGGTACGGTGGTATAAGCCAAGATTCATGTAATGTACATACATTCTTCAGAAAACGTTTCCTTAATCGATCTAATATTATAAATTTGTAAATATTGAAGTACAAGTGAAAAGGAAAAGAAGTTATAAAAGCGAGCTTCGAACAAACTGAAATTCGTTCTGTTGTTTCCAGATTCAGAATAGCGTAATGGGACCAGAATGAGATTTAGGAGACGAGGTACTGGCGGAAGTAAAGCTGTAAGGACGGGGCGTGAGTCGTGCTTTGGTAGCTCAGTCGGTAGAGCACTTGCCCGCGAAAGGGAAAGGTCCCGAGTTCGAGTCTCGTTCCGGCACGCAGTTTTAATCTGCCAGGAAGTTTCAGCGTAATGGGATTCCGTCAATATAGAGTTCGATACGTTTGCTTCTCTGTCGATTGCATATCCTTTAAGAACGGCTTTATTTGAAAACTTAAATGTCATAAAATGCTAATAAAAGTGAAATTTTAACAAGGCGACTTCATTGGGGAATTGAATGTTATACTCCTAGAAATAATTCTTCCAGATTTCTGGACGTTGGACTTCCTTGTTAGGTACCTGACAAATTATGAATGTAATTTCGTATTCAACGTATTAATATATCTTCATTCACAGCGAATTCCTCCGCTAACTAACATTATCGTACGTACGTGAAGTGCCCTCCGCCACACACCGTTGGGTGGCTTGCGGAGTATAAATGTAGATGTAGATGTAGATATCTGTGATGCATTATCTTTGCTTCATATGAGATATAATCGGCTCAAAAGTAACCATTGTACTTTAAGATGTGGCACATACTAAAAGTACAAGCCGAGATAAAAATGATTGCCTCCGAACTTTTTGGGAAACCTCTTAAAGCTTTTTAAATAAAATAAAACTTTATTAACATGCTACGAGTACATCTTTATTCTTCATGTTGATCTATTTATATCTAAACTTAGTCACCTTGGCTACAAACACATTTCACCCAACGAGAAACCAGTTCGTTTATACTATCACTGTAGAGCATTTGACTTTGTTGACTGAGCCACAACCTCACCCCTGCTTGCTCCACTTCATCTTGTGGTGTTGCTTTTTCCTTTTCTTTTTAAAAAAAATATTTATATTTTGATTAAATTATTATTCTCTTTTGAAGATTCAGAAAACTGTTGAGTTTTGTACCACTTCTTGACGGGAAGAGCAAAGACTTTTTTTAAAAAAAAGCTTAAGTACTGTATGTGATATGTTTCCTGAAATCGTTTGCAGAAGGCATAGCGTTCTCAAGATCAGGAACAGAGTTCGCATTGCCACTTAATTTATTTGTGTCGTGATCATGTTCGATCACGACCGGATATGAGACATAGCAACTACGAACAGAGAAACCTAAGGGATCAGACAGAGCTGGAAATTTTCTTTGCTGTACTACACCACACGTTAATAGAAGTTGGATTTAAATCACAAACAAGGTAAATAGCAATGCGCCTTCTGCCTTAACTACGACGTTTGCCGACATGCAGTCGGTCCCTGGTAGCTGTATGAAAACTATAAAAACACCGTTAATTCTGTTGCTATTAATAGGAGATGGATGGCATGGAAATACTTTAAGTAATAAGCAGGCACTACAGCATTTGAGAGCACAATAACCAATTTAATTATCTTAGTCAGTATTGCTAACAATAGGCTCCGTACATTTCAATTTTACATCTTGCTGGCTATTTCTTTAAATAAAGTCATTTAACATTTTCGACATTTCATCTTCGCTGCACACATAAATTCTTTCATAGCACTGCACAATAGTAATATTTTATAATAACTAATTAGCGATTGCGGACCACGCCATGTACACGTCCGCCTTCTTTAAAAAATATCACGACTGTGGTAACAGAGAGGATTACAGTTCTTCAGCTGTCAAAAAGTAAGAAACACAAAATATCACTATCCATACAATTTATGAACAATTCGTATTCCGCGCCGTGGCGCGTATGGTATTCTTTGAAATATCAGGTGGTAGCTGCTCAGCGACGTTCTAAGAAATTTTTACACAAATTGTATGGCTTTTATGAGCCTGCATGGTTAGATTGTCGAATGTAAGTTTATTTAAGCTATCGATTCAGATACTAATATTACAATCTCTATCAAAGTGAAATTCTCTAATGTGTCCTGTAAGTGTTGGAAACAGATCAAAATCTGATGGTTCAAATGGCTCTGAGCACTATGGGACTTCACTTCTGAGGTCATCAGTCCCCTAGAACTTAGAACTACTTAAACCTAACTAACCTAAGGACATCACACACATCCATGCCCAAGGCAGGATTCGAACCTGCGACCGTAGCGGTCGCGTAGTTCCAGACTGAAGTGCCTAGAACCGCTCGGCCACTCCGGCCAGCCAAAATCTGATGGTGCCAAGTCGAGATTGTATTGAGCATGATCAATGACGGTGGATGAAAGGCGCCGCATTGTTGCAGATGTCGGAGCGCTCGTCTGTGGTGTGAAGGAGAGGGTGCTCAAAGTGTGGACGCTCTTCGAATGCGTGTTCTCAGTTTTCTGAAGGTCTCGCAGTGCCTTGCAGAATTTATGGTGGTTTCTTCAGACACGAATTCCAAGTGCAGCACACCTTGAACATCACAGAGGACTGTGGGCATTACGTTGCGTGCTGATGGCACGGTCTTTAACGTTTTTGGTGTCGGTGGTCCTTTGTGGCAGAACTTCACTGATGCTGCCTTGTTTTCGTGATCAGAATGGTGTCCCAGTTTTCATCACCTGTCACAATTCAATAAGGAACCAATCATCCTCAAGCTCAAAAAGCAAAAGAAATTGTTGACAGATGTCCAGTCTCCTCTGCTTCATGTCGAGAGTGAGCATTCGAGGCACCCACCGCTCACACAATTTTCGGTATCATACACTACTGGCCATTAAAATTGCTGCACCACGAAGATGTGCTACAGACGCGAAATTTATCCGACAAGAAGAAGATGCTGTGATATGCAAATGATTAGCTTTTCAGAGCATTCACAAAAGGTTGGCGCCGGTGTCGACACCTACAACGTGCTGACATGAGAAAAGTGTCCAACTGATTTCTCATACACAGTCACCAGTTGACCGGCATTGCCTGGTGAAACGTTGTTGTGATGCCTCGTTTAAGGAGGAGAAATGCGTACCATCACGTTTCCGACTTTGATAAAGGTCGGATTGTAGCCTATCGCGATCGCGGTTTATCGTATCGCGACATTGCTACTCGTGTTGGTCGAGATCCAATGACTGTTAGCAGAATATGGAATCGGTGGATTCAGGAGGGTAATACGGAACACCGAGCTGGATCCCAACGGCCTCGTACCACTAGCAGTCGAGATGACAGGCATCTTATCCGCATGGCTGTAACAGAGCGTGCAGCCACGTCTCGGTCCCAGAGTCAACAGATGGGGACGTTTGCAAGACAACAACCATCTGTACGAACAGTTCGAAGGCGTTTGCAGCAGCATGGACTATCAGCTCAGAGACCATGGTTGCGGTTGCCCTTGACGGTGCATCAAAGACAGGAGCGCCTGCGGTGGTGTACTCAACAACGAACCTGGGTGCACGAATGGCAAAACGTCATTTTTTTGGATGAATCCAAGTTCTGTTTACAGCATCATGATGGTCGCATCCGTGTTTGGCGACATCGTGGTGAACGCACATTGGAAGCGTGTATTCGATATCCTCATACTGGCGTATTACCCAGCGTGATGGTATGGGGTGCCATTGGTTACACGTCTCGGTCACCTCTTGTTCGCATTGACGGTACTGTGAACAGTGGACGTTACATTTCAGATGTGTTACGACTCGTGGCTCTACCCTTCATTCGATCCCTGCCAAACGCTACATTTCAGCAGGATAATGCACGACCGGATGTTGCAGGTCCTGTACGGGCACATTCTCCAGATCTCTCACCAATTGAAAACATGTGGTCAATGGTGGCCGAGCAACTTGCTCGTCACAATACGCCAGTCACTACTCTTGATGAAATGTGTTATCGTGTTGAAGCTGCATGGACAGCTGCACCTGTACACGCCATCCAAGCTCTGTTTGACTCAATGCCCAGGCTTATCAAGGCCGTTATTACGGCCAGAGGTAGTTGTTCTGGGTACTGATTTCTCATATCTATGCACCCAAACTGCTTGAAAATGTAATCACATATCAGGTCTAGTATAATATATTTGTCCAATGAATACCCGTTTATCATCTGCATTTCTTCTTGGTGTAGCAATTTTAATGGCCAGTAGTGTAGCTTTGCAGTGGTGGTCTATACACGCTCTCGTAATATGCCATACTTACCTGAGAGCTCTGTCTGTGTTAGCCCTCGATTTTCTCTGATGAGTTGATCAACCCGAGTCCGATGAGCCTAGCGTTTGCCCACTCCGAGTGCTGCCACACAGGTTGAGGTTGACACTATCGTTCCCTTCATTACGAGCACGAACAACATTGCGTCTCACATTACCGGTATCGCTACAGTCATCACAGCACACAGCTTTCATTCTGCTATGGAATTCAATTGGAGGCACGTTTTCTGCGGTTAGTAACTCGATTACAGCACGCTCTTTGTCACGCACGGACATAGGTACCTTACACACCGGTATGCCACACGGTACATTCGGAGCCCTCTGGTGGCAGAGGGTTGCAACTTGTGTCAGCGAAGGGTGAAAGTCGACCGAGTACCATGCAAGAAATGCAACATCTCAGCCGATATTGAAAACAGAATAAAAAAAATCGGAGGTATCACTTTTCAGCACGCTCTCAATCATAGATTTGATTTTGAACAATAGGTCTACATATTTTCCTTCAACATGTTGATTTACAGCTGGTTCAGCTAACCTAACTTTTGCAAATTACATTTCCCGGCATCTTAAAATGGTAGTAAAATGTAACGTGTTATTGATAAGTTCATGCATGTAATTAGATATTTTGATAATATACTACTACAATTTCTGTTAAGTTTGAAAATGATGATGCTTCTTAAATAACCTGAACACAAACACTCAAGGACTAATTGCGATGCCAAAAACAGAAATTAACTCTGATAGACTTCAGTATATTAAGAATCTTCGTAGTGCCCTCCATCACTGGGTGGTTATCTTAGGCTTTCATGTCTGTAAAGAAATAATTCTACAGTGCATGAAGTACACGCAGGTATATCAGCGGAAATATTATTTACATTCAAAAACCCTCATACGTTGAGAAGGGAGAAGAGTAGACACAAAAAGCAGAGCCTAACATATTTTATCATAGGGTTCAGCTGTAAGTGACAAGTTTCTCATAATTCCTTGACAATTACGAGTTACAGTTGTTTGGATTATAACCAGACACCTTTTAACCTGGTAAGAACAAATTAAATCTATTCTGTTACCGACCAATATTACTGGTGCTGCTTGTGAAGACCCTTGGGACACGTGTTACTAGGATCCACTTGACACTTCAGGCAGAGGCACAGGCCAATTACAGTTTTGCATCTGCCTATGGTGGGAAGTAGAACATAGTTTACGCTTTTAGACAGTGAACCCAGTTCAGCACTAATTTCGGAAATGAAAATTTCTATATATCAATAGGTCAATAAAGATTATCTGGCTTTTTTGTTCATAATACTTTTAGACAGTTCGTTAATATGCTCTCTGATAAGCCGCACAGGAGGGGGTGTAGAGGTGCCCTACAAAAAATCTTGGTGCGACGAACTGCTAGCAAATTCTATGATTGTCATTTCTATCTCCTTTCCAGGACAGTGTTAAACAGATACCTAATCAGCGCTCTCATACCGTAGGTAAGAGACTAATTACGAACAATAGCGGAACCGGTGAATTGTGACAAAACTTAGACCACCAAGGTCGTATAAAAACTCTGGTAGCAACGGTTTACTGGGAGCAGAAACTGTCGAAATGTAGTCAGTATATCGGGTAAGAACCCGTCTAACTGACAGACTGACAGCTTCAGAGACTACAGGTTCAGCAGCGGAAGTTACGGGAGCGAACTGGATTGCTGTGTCGTGTAGACAAACACTCCTGAGCAACTGGCAGTAAGAGCACCAGGAGCCAACAGCAAATAACCAGCTTCGCTATGGTCAGATGGAATTCTTGTCTACTGACGTCACTTCCGCGACTACTTAGCGTTTTTTCTTACTATCTGTAAACATCACGGGCCTCGTCTGGCAGGAACATTTTTTTCTCTTTAATCCTGGGTAAGAATTTTACTAGACGCCCATCACAGGCACGCTGAATACATCGACTCTGACACTTAAGGAGTGATCGCCATTCTTAAAAGAAAGTGATTTTCGAGAAACATAATCGTATTATAATAGTGCACCAGCAGTATTGTAACACTTAAGCCATTCATTTGTCTTCGCTGCTGTTCAGACCTGCAACATTGGAATGACCTGGAGCTAAATAGACGATTAAGTGGCACCTACTAACATATTTGAGCTGAGCTAAACACATTCAGACTGTGTCGCCTGGCCACAAAGAGCTGTTGCATAGCGATTTGATTCACGGATCCAGTTATATGGCTCCTACCGTGTTTAGCGATATGACGTGTGGGGCCTTAAGATGGCATCAATGTAATACCGAAACTGGTTGCATATAAGAAGTTCATAAAATAAATTTCTGCAATACATATGGCAGTTGGTAAATTATTTTATCAAGAAATACATGTCAGCCGTTGTCCCACAGTCCCTAATGGGTCAACAAAGAGTTCAGATAACGTCTCAACGTGAGTATAGGCAGAAGAAGTGCTCTCAATCAATGAACACTGCATACTCAACGACGACTTCCAATGCGGAGGCAAAATCCACAATCGTGTAAGTTCGCAACAGTACAGTGCCTCATGAGAGCAAAGACAGCAAGTCCGTCTGTACTAACAAAAGCTGATACTGAGCGGCTGTCCATCATGGGCGTTCAAAATGGAAGACATCTTCTCTTCTCTCCACTGCTGGCTTCCCAGCAAAGTTCGGCTCCCCTCCCTCTCATCTCAGAAGGCGAATCTTATTCTCGAAACCACGGAATATTCTCCCTCTCTACAGATTTTCCGAAAGACATCCAACCATATTTTAGTCTTTTGTCATCCAGCGCAGGAAGTTTGCGAGGAAATACCTATACTCATACAATTGTACGCTTCTCAGAATAAAAATCCTCCGAAATAACCCAGCCTGCGATTTCCAAGGTAACAATTCCTCGTCCCTCTCTGCTGACTCCAAGATTATCAGAGTTTCCAAAGTATTATCCGGCCATCTTTCCGGCCCCACTACAATACCGGCTGGCCACCGCTGTATTGTGCTTCCGCGCTCAGGTGCCCAGACCGTCCGTTTGGCACTTCCTGTGTGAAGCAGGACCAACACACCTGTGCGGGCTTTTCCACCCACGGCTTGAGTTACGCCTGCCATTTCATTACCACTGGCGTTCCAACCTCTACTAGTATAGGCAATCATTCATTACGCCGTTTTGATAATAAAGAGACTCCGTCACCTTTCATGCAATAAGCGTTAACAATTATTTACAAGGTGTACGTGACAATGACAATCTTCTTCAAAATATTTATATATACGATGTACAACCTACCAAATGATACCTAAATCCGGCTGTAAATCACGACAAGGTATGTAGATGAAATGAAATGCCGTGTGGCTAGGGCCTCCTGTAGGGTAGACCGCTCGCCTGGTACAAGTCTTTCGAGTTGGCGCCACTTCGGCGACTTGCGTGTCGATGGCGATGAGATGATGATGAATACAACACAACACCCAGTCCCTGAGCGGAGAAAATCTCCGACCCAGTCGGGAATCGAACCCGGGCCCCTTTGCATGGCATACCGTTGCGCTGACCACTTTATTTTTATCTCATTTTATCTCATTTTGTTCGCTTTTGTTCGTTGACTCTGCTCGGGGCGGACGTCGTAAGACATCCGTTTAAGTTCGTTGGTGATCGATTAACTCAGTTTTTTATTACAGAGGGCAGCTAACCCTCTGACCGAACACGCTGAGCTACCGTGCCGGCATCACTCAGCTATCGAGGCGAATGTAGGTGAGTGCTCGTAAGGTACGAAATTATAGCCACCTTTCAAAGCGCCTGTAATGTTGTTAACACTCTTACAGTTATTGAAATAGATCTTTTACTCGATATAATATGTATTGACTTTTTATGGGGAACACTGGAGAGTAGAACAAATCGAAAGCCAGTTTCACTGGAAGATAAACCTGAGATGAGCTTGAGGAAAAAATTCTATCAGCATTCAGGCAAGAAGCTTGCACGTACATGTAAAGAAAATAAAGACAATGTCACAGAAGACATTCAGAAGCATTTTTATTGATATAGGGTAGCATTTTTATTTGTTTGTAGCAAAATGGCCAAACGTTTAAGTTCGATGATTCATTTTTATTTTGCTCTATTCTGTTTATAATGGTATGTTGCTTTTTTTTGTAATTTTATACTCACAAACCTGGTAGTGATAATATAGACTGGCAGTTGGGTAATAGCTAATCATGTTGACGACAGAGGCAGATGTAATTTATCTTTCTAACGAAGTCTACACTGCGTTGCTTCAGAATATTTACGGTTGCATGAAGTTGCAGCAAGCTGGAGGATTGCTATTTACGCCAATCAATAGGAAACCATTTCCGAAGTCTTGCTTCGAAATAGCGTACGAACGCAACGTGGCTGCAGATTCGTCCCCACTTGTACACACTAGAGCGACGAAAAGCTTACAAGGCATGATACTGTCTGCATGATTTTAAGTTATTTCATGTTTGTGGAAGATCACTGTGTTAAATAGCATTACTGATTACCCCGATATGCTGCAATATTATTATATTAAGTTGTCTATCCCAGTAGCTAAAGATTATTAGCCAGCTGGACTATTGCAATTTATTGGCATTGCAGTCAAATGTTCCAATGGAGCTAGCAGTCCGTCATTACTTTAACAAGAGAATTCAGTCACTCTTGTTAAAACTGTTACTTCTGCCCCTTACTTTTGTTGTGAAGCTCCGTTGTCTCACGTTTAGCAGCACATCAGTTATAGTAGGTGAGGCTGGTTGTGATTTCGTGCTGTACACGCAAGATCCTCATTATTTGCGCCAATGAAGTTAGTTGTGTAAACATTTCAAACGTAAAAACGTTAGAGAGACCTTTGTACATTATTTAATAACAATCACAGAGACTATAACTTCAAGTAGTTATTTTTTATATGAACATAGAATATCATTCTTTTCTCATCGATCACAGAGAACAGTCAGTTACAATATGGTACAAGTAAGCACATTGGTTCGGTTTATACATAAGTTCGTAGCGATTTTGTTTTGCATGTTAATGTTCCGGTTTCTATGGGTTAATTTATCAATAGTCATTTTTTATTTGTAGTTCTCTGTTGCTATTTGAGTTTACATTGTGTCGTTTTGTCATCTAGACATAATGACTGGAACTGTGAACGCTATAAAATGTAGTGCCAAGTGGAGAAACTGGAACACTTCCGAATTATTATTTGAGGTCAGTAGCTGCGACGACAGCTGCGGAGGTAACCAGAAATACTTGCGCCGTGTATGGGGTAATGCGACTGGAAAGAGAACTGGAAGGAAATGGTTTTCTCGTTTTAAGGACGATCGTTTAGACATTAGTGGCTCTCCAGATTCAGGAAGACCTTCGGGGTCTGATGAAGATCATTTAAACGCCTTAACCCACAATGATCCACGTCAGTGTAATTGGGAACTGGCAAATGTGATGAACTGTGCTCATCTGCATGCAGAGGGGTAGGTTCAAAGATCGAGTTTATGGGTATTGCGTACTCTAAGCTTGGTCATATGTGCATCTCTGCTTGCTCGTCATCAGCTGGCCCGTGAACAGCACCAACCATTCATATCCTATATCGTTACTGGTGACGAGGAAGGATGACTCTATGCTAACGTAAAGAAAAGGAAGAATTGATTGAGCCAAAAAAAGCAGCATCTCCCCGTAAAAAGACCTGTGCGCATTCACAAAAGGCAACGTTATGCATCTGGTGGAACAGCGATGGTATGCTGTACTACGAAATGCTTCCCCGAATGTAGCCATCACTACTGACATTTATTGCCAGCAATTGAGACGTGTTGCAGGAGCAATTGAAGAACAATGATCAAGACGACTGTGTGAATAAATGCTACCCCACGATAACGCTCTCCCGCATTCCGCTAGACTGATAAGAAACACTACACAGAGTTGGGTTGGGAAGTCATGCCGCACCGACCTAATTCACGTGATCTTGCGCCCTGACATTTTTACTTTTCCCGCTCTCTATCGAAAGACCTATAGCGCACTTCCTTCCCGGACGAAAATGCGCTCCGAACACGGCACGACGAGTTCTTCGCTTGAAAAACCATGTGATTTCTACTGTCGAGGAGTAGAAAAGTTACCCCAGCGTTGGTAGACTCTTGCAAATCGTGAAGAAGAATATATTATTGATGACTAAAGTCTCTGCTACGTGCGTTTGTTGTTAACATACCGAAAAACGCTACCAACCTAATACTACCTCTGATAGTGTTGGTTAATGTGCAAAATACCGAGTTGCAACATGGTTCGGAGTCCACTGTAGGCCTCCCTATAACTGGCTGATTAAATCTGTTCAAAGGTGGGGCGAAGGCAACGGCATAACAACCAATAAACAATGCTTAGTGAAGAACTGTACTGCTGAAGACGGCTTTAATTTTTTTTTAATTCTTAAAATGGAGTGGTTAATTTTAGGTTATCGCAGGAGAAGCTAGCAAAGGAGCGGATGAAAAGTGTTCTTAAGTTTCTTTAGACATACTCTCATGACTTCGTGTATCCGTTGTGATTCCAATTATAAAGCGTTGGATACATCTCACATCTGTTAACTTAACACGTAAACATTACCTCCAGGGTGGCAATCATCAACGACAAAAAGTGCTGAGTTTTCATTGTGCTGGTTCATCGAAATTTACAGTTCAAATACTTACAGTAAACTACGTACAAATGTTTACCAGCACCTGGTTTTCAGGGAAATATTTTTTCATACGAAAGAACGTTTACTGCTTTTTATTTTTTGTTGGCTGTTAATAAGATTAATACACTCCTGGAAATTGAAATAAGAACACCGTGAATTCATTGTCCCAGGAAGGGGAAACTTTATTGACACATTCCTGGGGTCAGATACATCACATGATCACACTGACAGAACCACAGGCACATAGACACAGGCAACAGAGCATGCACAATGTCGGCACTAGTACAGTGTATATCCACCTTTCGCAGCAATGCAGGCTGCTATTCTCCCATGGAGACGATCGTAGAGATGCTGGATGTAGTCCTGTGGAACGGCTTGCCATGCCATTTCCACCTGGCGCCTCAGTTGGACCAGCGTTCGTGCTGGACGTGCAGACCGCGTGAGACGACGCTTCATCCAGTCCCAAACATGCTCAATGGGGGACAGATCCGGAGATCTTGCTGGCCAGGGTAGTTGACTTACACCTTCTAGAGCACGTTGGGAGGCACGGGATACATGCGGACGTGCATTGTCCTGTTGGAACAGCAAGTTCCCTTGCCGGTCTAGGAATGGTAGAACGATGGGTTCGATGACGGTTTGGATGTACAGTGCACTATTCAGTGTCCCCTCGACGATCACCAGTGGTGTACGGCCAGTGTAGGAGATCGCTCCCCACACCATGACGATGGGTGTTGGCCCTGTGTGCCTCGGTCGTATGCAGTCCTGATTGTGGCGCTCACCTGCACGGCGCCAAACACGCATACGACCATCATTGGCACCAAGGCAGAAGCGACTCTCATCGCTGAAGACGACACGTCTCCATTCGTCCCTCCATTCACGCCTGTCGCAACACCACTGGAGGCGGGCTGCACAATGTTGGGGCGTGAGCGGAAGACGGCCTAACGGTGTGCGGGACCGTAGCCCAGCTTCATGGAGACGGTTGCGAATGGTCCTCGCCGATACCCCAGGAGCAACAGTGTCCCTAATTTGCTGGGAAGTGGCGGTGCGTTCCCCTACGGCACTGCGTAGGATCCTACGGTCTTGGCGTGCATCCGTGCGTCGCTGCGGTCCGGTCCCAGGTCGACGGGCACGTGCACCTTCCGCCGACCACTGGCGACAACATCGATGTACTGTGGAGACCTCACGCCCCACGTGTTGAGCAATTCGGCGGTACGTCCACCCGGCCTCCCGCATGCCCACTATACGCCCTCGCTCAAAGTCCGTCAACTGCACATACGGTTCACGTCCACGCTGTCGCGGCATGCTACCAGTGTTAAAGACTGCAACGGAGCTCCGTATGCCACGGCAAACTGGCTGACACTGACGGCGGCGGTGCACAAATGCTGCGCAGCTAGCGCCATTCGACGGCCAACACCGTGGTTCCTGGTGTGTCCGCTGTGCCGTGCGTGTGATCATTGCTTGCACAGCCCTCTCGCAGTGTCCGGAGCAAGTATGGTGGGTCTGACACACCGGTGTCAATGTGTTCTTTTTTCCATTTCCAGGAGTGTAGTTTCATTGCGGCGTGGAGAGTATGGAATGCTCAACTCACACTTACGAATATGCCTCTTACTTGTTATATCCGTCGCTTAGTGAGGTCAGCTGTAGACACGATAACCGTCCTTATCAAGACATGTATCGACAGAAGTTTTCTATTATCCGTTAATTAATAATGAATTTTGCTATTACCCACTGATTAATAACATCACTGGAGTATCTGACATTATTATCAGTTTCGTTTGTCTGGCCCATTTCCAGCAGTACAGACCACTTCACATTTTTTGCATCACGATTGCTTGCTTATTTGTGAATAAGAGGTATTTTGTTAAGCTCTTCGCACTTGCGTATAATTATTAGAGATATGTTTTACTAATGTAGTAGCCTCAAAAATACCCCAGTTTCCTCACACAGTCACACCAGCCCCTGAACAAAATGGGAAGTTAGGAAATATGCTGAAAGCTTCATCCTGGTACGGGTTCCTGCCTACACCTTTCCAAACTGAAAATTTGTCCCAGCACTACAGCGCACAGCTGAAGGGCAACTTCTCTTAAAGAAAGCTCAATTAGTGGTTCACTGTTTAAGCCTGGTGCTGAGCTTAAAGTTGTAGAAAGAACAAGTGCGCTAATGTGAAGATTTGACTCACCCCGTGAGGCGTCCTTCGGCAGGTTAATCGCCAGGGCTGTCTGTCGTTGTGAGATGACCTATCTCAGGACAAACAGTCCAGACTATGTATTAATCTTCATCTACATAAGTAGTTGTTGTGATTAAAAGCCCCATCTACACGGAACCTACAGTTACGGAGCACAAAATAAGTTCGGTAAGGATAGGTCTAACCGAAAGGAAACTCTCGGAAATTGAAATAATTTAACTACAGTAAGACTGAAATTGTAAATGAGCATGGTCCTTTGAATCTCTTCTGTCTGTTGGAGGATACAGGTACGACAGCTACTCAATATTGATTTTCTTCAACTTTATTTACTGGTGCTAAATTTTACTTACACTGTCGAAACTAGGTAGTTATTGCTTCAAGTTCCTTGACAGGGCACACAAATCACTCGAGATCTACGAACTTGCACTGTCGGACACACGAACCAAACGGACTTGAAGTATGATGACACTATAACGATATAACTGAGTGATATATAATGATATAGGTAATAAAACATTGCATCATTTACTTTTCTTGTGCATATGACGTTGCGTTTCAGGAATTCATTCTCATTTTCAGATGCTACTATTTAGATTCGTATTGTTGTATGATGTCTGATTGTGTGTTGTTATGCTTCTGTAGTACTACAGTTGTTTGTTTATTGTTTCACCACAATCAGAAATAAACCATTAGAGTTAGAACCTTTTGTACACCCAAAAAAAGTCAGGAGAAAAAAAATTCTCAGTGATAAACTAGATAGTGAAACGTTTAATTTCTTTGTATGTTTCTCTTGTACATGACAAGGATAGTAATATCATAACTCTGTTCTTTCCTTCATACATCCCCTCAATATTTCAACTAAACACTATAAAAATATAATGTGAAGCGTAAGTGTTAATTACAAAAGTCATTGTTGTTACTTATAGCAGTACGAGAGACAGTTCAATTTAAATAATGTTATCCACTAATATAAAACGTTTCTAACTACATTCAGACTCTTCAAGAAGCAATAATGCCGCAATATCTTTCTACATCTACATCTACATGGATACTCTGCAAAACACATTTAAGTGCCTGGCAGAGGGTTCATCGAACTACCTTCACATTTCTCTATTAATGCTATCTTTCAGTACGAGCTCTGTTTTCCCTTATTTCATCGTGGTGATCGTTTCTCCCTATTTATGTCGGTGTCAAAAAAATATTTTCGCATTTGGAGGTGGAAGTTGGTGATTGTAGTTTTGTGAGAGTATTCCGTCGCAACGAAAAACGTCTTTTTTGAATGATGTCCAGCCCAAATGCTGTATCATTTCAGTGACACTCTCACCCATATTTCGAAATAATACAAAACTTGCTGCCCTTCTTTGAACTTTTTCGATGTACTCCTTCAGTCCTATCTGGTAAGAATCCCAAACCGCACAGCATTATTCTAAAAGAGGACGGACAAGATAGTGTAGAACATCTCCTTACATTTTCTACTTACATTTTCTAAGTGTCCTGCCAATAAAACACAGTCTTTGGCTAGTCTTCCCCACAACATTTTCTATGTGTTCCTTCCAATTTAAGTTGTTTGTAATTGTAATTCCTATATTAAGCTGAATTTACGGCCTTTAGATTTGACTGATTTATCGTGTAACCGAAGTTTAACGGATTCCTTTTAGCACTCATGTGGATGACCTGACACTTTTCGTTATTTAGGATCAACTGCCACTTTTTGCCCCATTCAGTATATCTTTTCTAAATCGTTTTGCAATTTGTTTTGATCTTCTGATGACTTTGTTAGTCGATAAACGACAGCGTCATCTTCAAAAATCCTAAGACGGCTGCTCAGATTGTCTCCCAAATCGTTTATATAGGTAAGGAACAGAAAAGGGCCTATAACACTGGACCGAGCGAGGTGGCGCAGTGGCTAAACACTGGACTCGCATTCGGGAGGACAACGGTTCAATCCCGCGTCCGGCCATCCTGATTTAGGTTTTCCGTGATTTCCCTAAATAGCTCCAGGCAAATGCCGGGATGGTTCCTCTGAAAGGGCACGGCCGACTTCCTTCCCTGTCCTTCCCTAATCCGATGAGACCGATGACCTCGCTGTCTGGTCTCCTTCCCCCAAAACAACCCCCCAACCTATAATACTGGCATGGGGAACGCCAGAAATCACTTCTGTTTTACTCGATGACTTCCTCCAATTACTACGAACTGTGACCTCTCAGACAGGAAATCACAGATCCAGTCACATAACTGAGACGATGTTCCATAAGCACGCAATTTCACTACAAGCCGCTTGGGCGCTTATGTAGTAGTGTCAAAAGCCTTCTGGAAATCCAGAAATAAGGAATCGATCTGAAATCCATTGTCAATAGCGCTCAACACTTCATGCGAATAAAGAGCTAGTTTTGTTTCAGAAGAACGATGTTTCCTAAACCCATGTTGACTGTGTGTCAATAGACCGTTTTCTTCGAGGTAATTCATAATGTTCGAACACAATATATGTTCCAAAATACTGCTGCATATCGACGTTAATGATAGGGGCATGTAACTACCTTTTTTGAATATTGGTGTGACCCGTGCAACTTTCTAGCCTTTGAGTGAAGATCTTTCCTCGAGCGAACGGTTATGTTTGATTGTTAAGTGTGGAGCTAATGCATCAGCATACTCTAAAAGGAGCCTAACTGATATACAGTCTGAACCAGTTGCTTCACTACTTCTAGGATATTTACTTCTACGTTACTCATGTTGGCAGCTGTTCTCGATTCGAATTCTGGAATATTTACATCATCTTCTTTTATGAAGGCATTTCGGAAAGCTGCGTTTAGTAACTCTGCTTTGGAAGCGATGTCTTCGATAGTATCTCCATTGTCCCATGTAATGATTCTGTATAACGAAACAGTATGAGTGAAGGTTTGCGTGTGTGTGAGTTTCCGCGCAAGGAAGGAGGCACAATAAATGCTAGTAAATACACAAAAAATACTGCATTCTAACATTAGCACCCAAGAAAAGTTCTAAGTTTTTATTTTCCGACTGCAGTAAAACCACGAACAAATGACTGCAGGGAAAGAGAAGCAGATTAACACACATGCACACATCACCAATGGGTATATTAGCACCTGAAAATTGGAATATATTCCTGAAGTATGTGGTGATAAGAACGGAAAAAAGGTAACTGGTGCAGTATCTTAGTATTTAAATTTTTATTGAGTCAATTACAAACTTTCAAAAACATCGATTATGATGAATTAAATTTAAAGACGCATACTGGAGCAACGCGAGAAAAAAGCACGTTCTTTGCGGATCTCAACTGATTCGCGTGTGATAATTAATTTAGGGAGATCCGCTTCACTTGAACTCATGTTTATTTAAACCACGATCGATTCAGAGATTTTAAAATCCCATCTTCAAGTGTACGAAATTATAGTATTTGGTAATGCAAAACATGCGGTAGGGCCAATCAGTGCGTGAGTTCCAATCATTGCATGTACCAAAATTGTGATTCATGCATGTTATTAAGGCACTGAAAGTAAGACTACCAAGCTTCAAAGTCGATAGCGTGTAAAACTAACACAAATAAGTATAGGTGAAGCAATAGAAAAAACAATCTTTCGCTATTTATGAATCCCGTACCTACATGCATACGGCGGGGGAATGTCTACTGTGGCTAGGGATCAACTGATAGCATGTGGAACATTCCCAAGTGTAGTGGTCCGCCATTGTATCAAGGCGAGAGGCCTCAGGCTGCGATACAACTGCAGAAAAGGAAGAATCAAGTGGGACTATTGAATTCCGGGGTGGGGTTAACTAATTGCCGTCGTATCTGCGGCCACCTACGTCGCTTCTTGTGTGTGTCCGGCGGGTGACTCGGCAGTATCAAAAGGAAAGGCGCTCCATTGTGCTCTACAACGAGACGTTTCCGCTGATTCAGAGCGCACAGATAAGGCAGCGTATATTGTTTCATGCGATTGAGAGACTGTGTGCCAGAAAGGCTGGAACGAAACACTGTATCAGTAGTTGAATGTGTGTGTGTGTTCATACTGCTGGAAGTGTCTAGGTTTTTATCTTGATATTAATCTCTTTTACTAACTTTATTTGAATGGACTCGTAATTACACCGAGGTGACATGAGCCATGGGATAGTGATATGCATATATACAGATGGCGGTAGTATCGCGTACACAAGGTATAAAAGGGCAGTGCATTGGCGGTACTGTCATTTGTACTCAGGTGATACGTGTGAAAAGGTTTCCGAATCGATTATGGACGCGCAATGGGTATTAACAAGTCTGAACGCGGAGCTGCAGTTGGAACTAGACGCATGGTACATTCCACTTCAGAAATGGTTGTGGAATTCAGTATTCTGAGATCCACAGTGTCAAGGGTGTGCTGAGAATACCAAATTTCTGGCATTACCTCTCACCACGGAGGATGCAGTGGCCGACGGCCTTCGCTTAACGATCTTATACGGAGAGTTGTTAGTGATAACAGACAATCACCATTGCTTGAAAAATATAGGACGTACGACGAAGTATCCGTTAGGACAGTGCGACGAAAGTAATGGGCTTTGGCAGCAGACGACGGACGCGAGTGCCTTTGCTAGCAGCACGACGTCGCCTGCTGGGCCTCCATGGGCTCGTGACCGGAAAACCATGGCCTAGTCAAATGAGCCCCGATTTCAGCTGGCAAGAGCTGATGGTAATCTTCGAGTGTGGCGCAGATCCACGAAGTTATGGACCCAAATTATCAACACGGCACTTTGTAAGCTGATGGTGGATCTATAGAGGTGTGGGCTGTGATTGTATAGAATGGACAGGGTCCTCTAGTCCAACTAAACCGATCACTGACTGCAAATGGCTATGATCGGCTACTTGGAGATCACCTGCAGCCATTCATGGTCTTCATTTTTATGGACGACAATGCAACATGTCACCGGGCCACAATTGTTCGCGAATGGTTTGAAGAGCATTCTGGACAGTTCGAGAGAATGATTTGGCCATTCGTATCGTCCGACATAAATCGAGAGGTCAGTTCGTGCACAAAATGCTGCATCGGAAATACGAGGGGCGTTTGAAAAGTCCGTGCAAATTCCGAGAGATGGCACCACCGGCGCGTATCGAGGACCTCTTTAGTTAGTAGCATTTTTGGGAAGAACGCACACCAAGTTTCAACCATTTTGGTCTATTTCTTTGTGTTTGGCCTTCGTGTGAATCAAGGAAGTCGAGTGATTGTCAAAAAATGGACGAAAAAGAATTTCGTGTGGTGATTAAACATTACTTTATAAAGGCAAAACGCTTCAGGAGACTCAAGAGATAAGCTTGATAAACATTACGGTGACTCTGCATCTTAGATTAGAACAGTTTATAAGTGGTTTCAAAATTTTCAGAGTGGCCATATGGGCACAAGTGATGCTGAACGCTCTGGGCGCCCTGTGGAGATTACGATCCCAGAAATCATTGATAAAGTCCATGATATGGTGATGGGTGACAGAAGAGTTAAGGTGCGTGAGATTGCTAGTGCTGTGGGCATCTTGAAAGAACGGGTACATAATATTGTGCATAAACATTTGAACATAAGAAAGCTATCCGCATGATGGTTTCCGCGATTGCTCACGATTGACCAAAATCGGAATCGTGTGAAGTGTTGCAAGGATGGTTTGCAGCTGTTCAGGAAGAATCCACAGGACTTTAAGCGTCGTTTCGTCACTGTGGATGAAACATGGATACATTACTACACTCCTGAGACCAAACAACAATCTAAACAATGGGTTACCAAGGGAGAATCTGCACCAAAAAAGGCGAAGACCGTTCCTTGGCCGGAAAGGTTCTGGGGACTGTCTTTTGGGATTCGCAAGGGATAATCCTCATCGACTATCTAGCAAAGAGTAAAACGATTATAGGTGCATATTATTCATCGTTATTGGACCGTTTGAAAACCGAACTGCAAGAAAAACGCCGGCGATTGGACCGCAAAAAGTCCTTTTCCATCATGACAATGCACCAGCTCACCTCACCAGTTGTGGTAGCAAAATTAATGGAAATAGGATTCCAACTCGTTTCACATCCCCCCCTATTCTCCAGACTTGGCTTCCTCGGACTACTGTTTGTTCATCAATTTGAAGAAATGGCTGGCGGGACAAAGATTTTATTCAAACGAGGAGGTAATTGCAGCAACTAATAGCTATTTTGCAGACTTGGACCATTCCTATTATTCGGACGTGATCAACAAATTAGAACAGCGTTGGACGAGGTGTATAAGTCTAAAAGGAGACTATGTCGAAAAATAAAAAAGGTTTACCCCAAACACGTAAGCAGCTTTTATTTTTGCACGGACTTTTCAAACGCCCCTCGTACTGCCGTAAATATGGACGACTATAGAAGCAGCATGACTCAATAGTTACGCAGGGGATCACAACAACTTGTTGAGTCCATGCCACGTCGAGCTGCTGCACGAAGCCGGGCAGAAATAGGTCCGACACGATATTAGGAGGTATCACATGATTTTTGTTACCTCAATGTATTTCAAAAGCGGCAACTCGTTCAACAATCTTCGAAGGTGTCTCCACATAATGCTGTATTTCTTTCATTACACTGTATCTACATATACATCTACATCCATACTCCGCAAGCCACCTGACGGTGTGTGGCGGAGGGTACCCCGAGTACCTCTATCGGTTCTCCCTTCTATTCCAGTCTCGTATTTTTCGTGGAAAGATGGATTGTCGGTATGCCTCTGTGTGGGCCCTAATCTCTCTGATTTTATCCTCATGGTCACTTCGCGAAATATACGTAGGAGGAGCAATACACTGCTTGACTCCTCGGTGAAGGTATGTTCTCGAAACTTCAACAAAAGCCCGTACCGAACTACTGAGCGTCTCTCCTGCAGAGTCTTCCACTGGAGTTTATCTATCATCTCCGTAACGCTTTCGCGATTACTAAATGATCCTGTAACGAAGCTCTCCGTTGGATCTTCTCTGTCTCTTCTATCAACCCTATCTGGTACGGATCCCACACTGATGAGCAGTATTCAAACAGTGGGCGAACAAGCGTACTGTATCCTACTTCCTTTGTTTTCGGTAAAACGTGGTTAACTACACACATCCCTCCTCCATCCATGTCCTCTCGTGACATCTTGTGGGCAATTCGGCGTAACATAGAGATGCCAGGATCGTTTGATCAGATAGTGTAACTGGGGCGAATGTTCGAAGTCATTCAGAAAATGTGGCTAACTACACAGAATGCAAATGATAACGGAGGACAAAACACAGGATGAGAGGACGAGAGTAAATATGCAAGAACAGAGTAATAATAAGGATTACAGACACCACCCACAGTTGACTTGGGCTGCCTTAGAAGGGTTGAAATGCCCCTGCTGTATTTACTGCTCACGCGACGTCCACTGAGTAATCAAGATTCGAGGTTCAAAAATGGTTCAAATGGCTCTGAGCACTATGGGACTTAACTTCTGAGGTCATCAGTTCCCTAGAGCGTAGAACTACTTAAACCTAACTAACCTAAGGACATCACACACATCCATGCCCGAGGCAAGATTCGAACCTGCGACCGTAGGGATCGCGCGGTTCGACTGTAGCGCCTAGAACCGCTCGGCCACTCCGGTCGGCCAACGTTCGAATTCACTGACCTCTCATGACCCATTCATTCTGTTCTTATTGCTTCTCTTCTGGCAGCACAGTACTCCCTACCTCCTTTTATACTGGTGGGTCAGCCTCTCGTGACATCTCGTGGGCAATTCACCATAACATAGAGATGCCAGGATCCTTTGATCAGATAGTGTAACTGGAGACGAATGTTCGAAGTCATTCAGGAAATTATGAGTTGGGTGTATAAATTCTGTGTTACTGCTCAGACAAAATGCTTATAAAGTGTAGAATTATTATTGTCTTTCATGGAAGAAGCATGTCCGAGGAGCGCAACAGAAAATAAAGCAAGTCCACATAAGCTTCTGAGGCTGTACTGTTGGTAGCTGTGGACATCTTGGCAGCGAGACGGCAGGATGTCACGGGCAGCTGTAAATGCGAATTTAGAGTCAGCGACCTGCGTGTGTGAGAACACCGGTTTCCACGCGACTACCGAATGCAGGCAGCAAGCAGTGGGTGCGACCGACGGCTGCTGGGTTCGGCCCGACCCATCTATGGTAGCTCCTCCGTACGGAGGCTGGGGCCAACGTCCGGACCACGTCAACGCCTCAGGGCGAGAAGGCGCTCGGCGGCTTAATATTAGAGGCGCCTCCTGCAGGTCAGTCTGAAATGCAATTATCACCATTCGCAGGTTGCTATGGCTCTTGGCTCCAGGTAAAAAGGCATTACAAAAACAAATTGGATAAAAGTCACCGTAGCTGAGCAGCAAACGTGCCCGACTGGCACATTAAATATCCAGTTTCGAAATGTTTGTTTGTGTGGTTCACAGCCCAGTGCAACACCCTCTAGTTGCCAGTATATCAGCAGCTTGCGTGACAAATGTCTTGAGAGTAGCTGTGTAGTATAGGTCGCTGTGATGAATGTATTTCAAGGGCAGTGACGCATTTGTGTTGGTATGGGTGATAAGACATAAAACAGGTGGAAGGGCCTTGTGGGGGGTGGGGGTGGAGGGGGGATACTTAGCAACTTCCTTTTCGCGAATGCCACCAAGGTAACCCCCCCCCCCCCCCTCAGTCTTCACACCTCCAACACCCCCTCCCCCCCCCCCCCCCCCCCGCCAATTAACAATTAAATGGTGGAACGTTTGTTGAGCAGGAATTTTATAATTTTATGCCACCAACTGATCTTCTCTTCTGACCAAATACTGGTCACAGAATTTTCTGTCATAATTTATTTTTGATATCTTTGCTTCGTTCGACCTGTACATATACGTCAAAGAGCCTCTAGTCAAGAACGGTCTTTGCCCTGTCAGTCTCCTGGTATACAAATTTGGAAACATCCACCAAGAAAGTTAGGTGTTTATGATTCTGCTGTGTGCGTACACAAACTCTGAGACTGAGATGTTATTATCGCGAACAGTAGCGAGGAGCAGTTGTCGAGGGGAGTTGGGGAAGTTGTGGGACGCAGGAGTGGTGGAGAGAAACCGCGTGACATGAGAGGTCGCAGCCTGCCGTAATCGTGCAAGTAGCGTCGGAGGAGACTTTGGTATTAATTGGGGATTTGTTGGTAATATGCCTTTTTGCTGCTCGTAGTTGGTTGCTTGCGCGCTGGAGGGATTTTGTCAGATTTATGTACGCGTACACTCAGAGTAATATTCGTTTCTTTGGTGTGGCCAGAAACGTAGTTATTGAGTATAGACACTGTGGAATAATTAAAAGTCTGTGTAATGTTTGTCAAAATTTAAATCATCAGTTTCCTGGATATATTAAAAGTTTTTATTGGTTTCTTTCATTTTTCTTTACATCGTTTAAGGTTACTTCTCCAAACCCCACCTGATCAATCAATTTGTTTGTATAAAAGTATGGGAGTAATTGTTGGACTTAGTTCATGAATTGCACTCTGCATGCATCGCAGTAATGCTTTTTGAAATATTTTAGCATGTTGTTAATCACGCAGTTGCAGCAGCAAGACGAAGTAAGTTGTCTATTGCGTAGAGGAGCATTGCAGAACAGTTGCTAGGAGACATTAGAGGATATTTTAAAATTTGCAGTCAGATGGTTGAGAATTGATTTCTTTATAATATTCATGGGAAGAGGGGCTTAGTTAATTGTTACTTATTAGTTTTTCTTTGCTGTCAATCAGAATTCCAATATTGTCAGAGATGCTATGTCACACACGCACACACATTTCCGTGTGCCTTACAGATTGATTGCAAACCCGTTACACAAATTTACGTACGCCTTATGGATTGTTATAAACCCATTTGAACCACCATAGTCCACGCATCACGTTGTGTAACCGTAAACATACAGAATTCAAACAGAAAAATTAGATTATACTTTCATCAAAGTATCCTCCCTTGCATTTAATGACTGATTCACAAACTCGAGGCTTGTAGTCAATAAGTTTTTGTAAATATTACTAGTCCGTGATTCCATAAAGACTTAACGACATTCCATAGATGTTCCTTGCGCAGTACGTGAACTTTTCGGATGAGTCCGTCCACTTCATTCAAGACCATTTCAATAGGATTACAATCAGGGCTCTGGGATGGGCGCGTCTTATCCGTCAGTAGCTTCTGTTTTTTCTTTGATCCAGTGTACTTGTTACAGAACGTCGATCGTTGTGTGTGTCATCACCCTGTTCTGATGTAGCCCTTTCCATATGCGCAATCCGCCTGGTATCATATGACGCTGAAGTATGAGGCGGTAATGCTTCTCGTCGATATGCTATTCTATTTTCACAATGTCACCTACTCCGTCTCCTGCAAAATAGTCCTAAAACATAGGAGAATCTCCACCTTGTTTAACCATAGGTAGTACGCACCGCTGGGCCACACTTTCTCCTTCAGAACGATGAACAAGTGTCCCCCCTCTGGAAGAAAAACCTCGAATTTCGATTTATCTGTGAATAACACTTTCTTCACTTTTTATGTGTCCACTTACTATGTCCTCTAGCCCATTCGCGTTCCTCTTTTTCATCTACGAGTTTCAGCAAGGGTTTCCTCGCTGCCACACGTCCTGAAAGGCCTGCATCAATCACTATTCTTTGCTCCTTTTTCCTGTTGCTATAGATATGTTTTCTTTCTTTTGTTATCAGTTCAGCGCGAGTTTGTGGTGTTGCCTGCTGTTTTGAACCTTTTTCTCTTTCTAGTAATTCTTAAGAATTTTTCATCACTTTTAGTCGCTCTACGAGGTCGTCTTGGTTGTGGTAGGTCCTTATTACTACATGTTGTCTTCTGGTAGTGCCGGGTGTAATGCACTAACCCTATCGACACGTCACCTTGCTTCGCAATGTGGGACATAGATAAACCTGCCTGTCTGAGTGCTACAACTGGAGCACATTTGTATGCGGATATTTCGACTCTTGGAGCCACAATAACAACGTGCACGGTGTCATGCAATATGTATCGTACCACTCTCTGAATTACACTGCCGAAATTACAACACTACAGGGAACACAGGGCAGAATGGAACGGACATTCACTCGTCACACAGGTAAAAAAAGAATACCAGTTCAGGTAACTATTTTGTATGTACATGAAAACAAACACAGAAACCTGACATGTTTACAAATACTGTACTATCCTTCGCTTACTCAGTCGTATTTATGGTATTGCATGCCATTCGCAGGGAATCAGATGTCAGTTATTGGATTTATGAAGTTAATGAGCCGGCCGCTGTGGCGGAGAGGTTCTAGGCGCTTCAGTCTGGAACACCGCTGCTGCTACGGTCGCAGGTTCGAATTCTGCCTCAGGCATGGATGTGTGTGTTGTCCTTAGGTTAGTTAGGTTTAAGTAGTTCTAAGTCTAGGGGACTGATGACCTCAGATGTTAAGTCCCATAGTGCCTAGAGCCATTTGAACCATTTGAAATTAATGAGGGATAGTATGAAATGGTCTGAGCATCCAGATGGGAGCACTTTTCTCCACCGGCCAGCTGTTGGAACCGCCAACGGTAGTACTCCTGAAGCATTTAGCCACTGAGATTGTATCCAAGACACGTACCCACCGACCAGCCCACATGAAATCGACGACAGACGTCTGTACATCTAAGCGCCTGCACTCTGCCCATGGTCTTCGTCCCCGCACGATGGAAATTCACCTGCAAATGCGGACGCCTCAAACGACGCGTAAGCTCTGAAAGTTTTGAGTTAAGGGTAACAGCAAATACTGGAGAAGAAAATGTCTGCAACAATCATTATTGGCGACCGTTATTAATTCTGTCTATAACCAAGAATGAAACATCCCACCGATGGCTACGCCAGTAAAGTAAGACAATCAGTTTCTTTTCTTGACAATGAGGGCATTATTCAGTCATTCACTGTTTCTCCTCGGTTCGTTGTCTACTGATTAGCGTTGCTACTTCTAGATCGTGGGGACCCGCCTTCGATTCCCGTTCGGATCAAAGACTTTTTTCGGGTGGGGACTGATTGTTTGCGTTGTCCGAATCATTTCATCTCATCTTCCCCGTAAAGACGCCCAAGTCTGCGAAGTGGCGTCAAGTAGAAGGACTTGTATCATGAGGCCGAACATTACACATATGGAGGGCTCCGTGCCGATAATGCCATATGATCAATGGTACAGAGTGGCTGCAGGAACACTCTTCTGAGTTTAAACACTTCTGCTGGCCACCAAATTCCCTGGAAATGAACATTATTCAGCATATATGGGAAGCATTGCGACGTGCTGTTCAGAAGAGATCTTCACCCACTCGTACTTTTACGGATTTATGGACAGCCCTGCAGGCTTCAAGGTGTCAATTCTCTCCAGCACCGCTTCAGACATTAGTCGAGTCCATGCCACATCGTGTTGCAGCACTTCTGCGTGCTCGCGGAGGCCCTACACGATATTAGGCTGGTGTTCCCTTTTCTTTGGCTCTTCAGTGTAGAACCCTACAGCATGCGATATGATAGCTTCATATTCGGAATGCCTGTCCCTATGTGACTGATGTGAAAGTGATACAGTCCGACTTCGCCGGCCGCGGTGGTCTCGTGGTTCTAGGCGCGCAGTCCGGAACCGCGTGACTGCTACGGTCGCAGGTTCGAATCCTGCCTCGGACATGGATATGTGTGATGTCCTTAGGTTAGTTAGGTTTGAGTAGTTCTAAGTTCTAGGGGACTGATGACCACAGCTGTTAAGTCCCAAAGTGCTCAGAGACATTTGAACATTTTTGAGTCCGACTTCCGTATTCCAGCAACTGGCTTCGTATAATTCTCTTTCATATTCTATTGTCTGAAGAGCTGTACATGTTTATTTCATTTTAGTCATAAGTAATGATTTGAGCAATCTGATCCATTTCCATCCGTGTTGAGGGGCCATACTGAAATATATTGGGACCTCTTTCGGGTGTTTGACACAGTAAACTGGCACCCAGATTTATGAATTGTCCACCTTCATCTGACGTCACACATTTTAGAATCGCTAACACGTCTAGCGGCTGTGCGTCGGTAATGAAAACTTTCAGACACACTTTGCCGACGGACTCCTAGTGGCGAAAATTTCTTTCACTACCACGATTCGAAACTACTACCTCCAGTTCTAACACGGAAGCACTAACGTGTGTCGGCAACATCAACAACGGAGAGTATGTCTCTGCTCTTCGTACCGGATAAATAAATCTGTAAATCCATACACATTACAAAAATGTATGCCCGTATATACGTGTGTGTGTGTGTGTGTGTGTGTGTGTGTGTGTGTGTGTGTGTGTGTGTGTGTGTGTGTGTCACTCGACTGACTTCAACGAAACTTATTAAGCACATCCCTTCCTGTCAACCAACAACAGATGTCAGGGTTAAGAAGCACCTATGTATCATAGTTCAGGAGATATGACGTCATAAACAATGAGATGGCTAAAAAAAACTTCCGCGCTGTGCACGATGTTTAAATTTATTATTCCTCTGCTACCTGATCTATTCACAATCCATTTTGCAGACAGTATAGACATATATCGCTGAATGTACCTACACAAAAATATCATTGTACGACATATAGTTCAAGAGATATGACGTTACAAAACACTGAACTGCTTGAAAAAATGCCGCATAATGCATGAAGTATTAAATTAATATACACCATCAAAAAGTTTTTCATCACTCCAGTTCCCAGAACTCCTGAAGATAGACGTTGACTGCGGATATTGTACCACAGACATAGTCCCTCTTACTGTTCAGAGATGTCACTAAACCCACACAAGGATGGAAACAACCATGCATGAGCAGCGCCTGTTAGACGGAGCTGATCACTTCCAGTCATTCCATCAGGAAGGAGGTACACGACTCATGTTGTCTGTAGTCCAACCTTGCCTAGATTGCCTATAACGCGGTTCGATTGCGCCCGCATTGTTACTATGTGCCCGGAAGGGCTCTCAACAAGACAAGTGTCCAGGCGTCTCGGAGTGGGCCAAAGCGATGTTATTCGGACATGGAGGGAATAAATGAAATGATCGGCATTGTAGGCCGAGAGGCCCCATGCGGGGAAGTTCGGCCGCCGTATTGCAAGTTCTTTTTGTTGACGCCACTTCGGCGACTTGCGTGCGTCAATGATGATGAAATGATGATGAAGAACACACAACACCCAGTCATCACGAGGCAGACAAAATCCCTGACCCCGCCGGGAATCGAACCCGGGACGCCGCAAGACCACGAGCTGCGGACGGACATGGAGGAGATACAGAGACAGGCACCGTCAATGACATGCCTCGTTCAGGAGGCCGCCCGAGGGCTACTACTGCAGTGGATGACCGCTACCTGCGGATTATGGCTAGGAGGAAACCTGAGAGCAACGCCACCATGTTGAATAATGCTTTTCGTGCAGCCACAGGACGTCGTTTTAGGACTCAAACTTTCGCGCACAATAGGCTGCACGATGCGCAACTTCACTCCTGACGTCCACGGCGAGGCCCATCTTTGCAACCACGACACCATGCAGCGCGGTACAGATGGGCCCAACAACGGGCCGAATGGACCGCTCAGGATTGGCTTGACGTTCTCTTCACCGATGAGTGTCGCATATGCCTTCAGCCAGACAATCGTAGGAGACGCGTTTGGAGACAACCCGGTCAGGCTGAACGTCTTAGACACACTGTCCAGCGAGTGCTACAAGATGGAGGTTCCCTGCTGCTTTTGTGTGGCAGTGTGTGGGGCCGACGTACACCGCTGGTGGTCATGGAAGGCGCCGAAACGGCTGCACGATATGTGAATGCCATCCTCCGACCGTCAGTGCAACCATATCGGCAGCATATTGGCGGGGCATTCGCCTTCATGGACGACGATTCGCGCCCCCATCGAGCACATCTTGTGAATGACTTTCTTCAGGATAACGACATAGCTTGACTAGAGTGGCCAGCATGTTCTCCAGACTTGAATCATAACGTACATGTCTTGGATAGATTGAAAAGGGCTGTTTATGGACGACGTGACCCACCAACCACTCTGAAGGATCTACGCCGAATCGCCGTTAAGGAGTGGGACAATCTGGACCCACAGTGCCTTGATGGATTTGTGGTTAGTATGCCACGACGAATATAGGCATGCATCAATGCAAGAGGACGTGCTACTGGGTATAAGAGGTACCGGTGTGTACAGCAATCTGGACCACCCCCTCTGAAGGTCTCAGTGTATGGCGGTACAACATGCAATGTGTGATTTTCATGAGCAATAAAAATGGCGGTACAGTTTCCGAAAGTTTCGGAAGAGAGGTGACGCAAAACTTTTTGTTTGATGTGTGTATATATTCTTTAGTACTAATACGCTCCTACAGTGGAGTCAAAGTAAGCAAATCTCTGACACCTGGCAGCGCTTTTGATTACTATCACCTCTGAAGCCCAACCGACTGTAGGCGAAACCAATCGCCATCTACATACGAGGCGTATTCGGAAATTTCGATTAGGTGCGAAATGGAAACCTCTGCGAAAATCCGATGGAGCTTTGCACGGATGTATTGGGCAGTGTCTTTAGTAAGCCTTTCAGTCGCTTCACGTCCCTCTTTTCAGTTCAGAGTGCAAAGTGATCACATATAAATTCCTAAAAGAACTGTGTCTCCCGCCAAGTATGTGGATCTGGTGAGAAATTACGGAGCCCACATAACATAAGCGTTGTGCGTTTCTTTCTTCAAGACAATTCTCAGCCGCATTCTGCAGGGACAGTGAAGACCCTGCAGCGTTTTCGATGAGAAGTGTTTTATCACCCACAACACCGCCCTTAATTGGCTTCCTCCGTAGTTCATATCTGCTCACATGTACCGCTGGCTACGAAGACAGCATTTTGGCACAAACAACGAAAGACAGACCAGAGTAGAGAATTGGCAAAAGTACACGCAGCTACTTTCTGTGACGAGGGTACTGGAAAGTTTGTAGAACTCCACGACAAATGTCTAAGTCGGAACGGCGATTACTTAGAGGGGTAGCTGGAAGGTGTGGCCAACTGTTACGAATAAAAACTTTTTGATTTTCACTGTGGTTTGCATTTCCCGATCGATTGGACCTTATTTTCAGCCTCTATAGCTAAGAAGAGATGTCGCCTTAAAGATGTTTACAACATGGCGTTGCAGACACGGGAAGCAGTTGCGCCCAGCGTACAGAAACTCTCTGGGGGATTACACTAAAAACACAATCCATTTTTTGTTTTAGTTTCTAATAGAAAAATGGCAAAATGAATACCCGGGCAATGCCGGGTTCGTCAACTAGTAGACAAATAAAAGAAAGGTATTAACTACGCGTCCTTTTTGCCGGACAGGATGGAATGCTCACGAGAGCACGTACGCCCACGGGCCTTCCGAGTAGTTTGGAGGCGACTACTTTAGCACGTTGGCAAAGCTGTGGTGAAAATTAGCCGCGTTAACAGTGAGCCCGGCGGCAGATGGATAGAGATTTCTTGAGGCCCAGACGCAGACGCCATTAGTCGTAATTAGAAGAACACGCGGCCGCAGCATTATAATACGGGATGCGAGTATTTTACGCTACTTCTGCTTAATTGCCATATCCGGAGTTGTGGTGCTTGAGTCAATCCTTACGTAGAAAGTGTACCGCACTAATTCACCCTAATTGCCGCTGCCGACACCACGTCACACCATTTTCGTTACACGCGCAGCGTTCCCTCACGTACAGATTTTTTTTAGCTCGTCTGGCGTCGGCCTAACGTGCCGACGGCGGCACGAGTGCATTTCGCGCTTCGGAATTAAGCTGGCCTCACCCACCGCCGACGCGACCAAGGTGCACTTCCGACCATTCGTCTTAATTAAACGACGGCTGCTACCAATGCGTAAATTGTTATTCGGAGACGCCTAAAACGAGCCGTGAAATTCCTTCACTCCCCACGACTAATTCTCCGCTGTTATTTACGATCGTTTCCCCTGACAAATGTACCGAACGACTGGCGTGAAGAACACCAGCAGTGATGCAGCACCTGAGACTGACTGAGCACAGCAGAGGCGTGCTGATGAAACGTTGCTAACCGAACATTTATTCTTATTCTTTGACTCAACCTTACGCTTGATTGACAGCATGATAGTTTAATTGCAATCTTACTCGAGCCACTCGCTTCATTATTTCATATGATCTCCGTCTTCTGACGTCATCCAAGAATTCTACTTTTGACCTTTCTCATCAAAGTTTCCTTTCTAGTTCCTCTTCTATTAAACCACTGCACCTAGGTGAGTGACATATTAATGACCGCGTATCTCTTTTCAGTTACTTCCTTTAAAGCAATTACGTCTTCTGCGTTTCTCAATACTTCTTCAATCGGCCTTTTACTTTTCCAGACGCACCAGCACCACTATAGTTGATGACTGGAGAGACAGCAATACGGTTACAGGTAGTCTGCGAGACCAGTTATAGATATTGGCCACTAATGCATCATGTATACGAACATTAACCACCTACGCATCTGCTCAGGCCTGAAGATGGTGTGTGTAAGCACCGAAACTGGTAGCCATATAATAAATGACGTCATAAGGACTGCTGTAGTTGTTTCAAATTATTATAGCTCTGTAAGTTGACATATTTTGCATACTTCCATTCAACAATGTTATATGGAATAATGTTCTGGGATAACTCATCTTTAAAAAAGAAAGTACTCATTGCGCAAAAACATACAGTAAGAATAATATGAATAATATGTGGTGCTCGCCCATGATCATCTTGTAGAAATTTGTTTAAAGAGGTCTGTATTCTGACTACTGCTTCACAGTATAGTTATTCTCTCATGAAGTTTGTTGTAAGTAATCAACTACATTTCAAAAGGAGCCATGCTGTACATAATCAAAACATCAGAAGAAAAAATGACACTCATTACTCTACACTAAGGTTGTAGCATAAAAAGGAGTGCACAATGCTGCAACAACATTTTTTGACCACTTAAACAGTGATATAAAATATCTGACAGACACAAACTAGAATTTTAAAATAAATTGAGGACGTTCCTTCTTGACAACACCTTCTATCCCGTATAGGATTTCCTATTACAATAACGTGTCAAAGGTGGTGGGGAGGAACTACTAACTCACATCTGTATATATTTTTCATTTAAAAAAATTGACACAGAAATGTTGAGAATGTAAAGACATGTGCAAATTAATTGTCGACGTGAATCTAAAATGACTCGTTCCACATTATTACGATTTATAGTGCAAAATGATCCATTGAACATGCAAAAAACAGACTAAGTAACTTGTTTATATGGATCACTTCTGGCGCTCTTTCTTCCCATAAATATCATAAAAAATAGGCGAGACGTACACTCTTGTGTCTCACCTTGGTTTCTTAAAATATATTCCTATATGAAACAGGAAACGTCAAGTATAATACTAGTTCTATTATAAGAACTTTTGGTGCAGTTCACTAAGGGATTTGGGTTTCCACGTTTTTCGTAGCCTCTTTCTATCTATCCTTTCAAATATTTTTTTTTTTTTCAAAATCTACGGTGTATTGTTAACTGATATTCTCTCAATATGTTCAGTCACGTGCTAATATTTACGTTATTTTGTGACAGAAGACTAACCTTGGGGCATTTTCAAGAAGGAATGTTGCTATTTTGTACATCTTGAGGGTTTTTAATGGTTGGAACAAATATTGGTTGGGGTTTCGTCGACTACCCACATACGATAAATAGCTGTAAACGTGTACGCGTGCCGAAGCTCTTGGCGCGTTGTTTGCAGAGGAACGCCGCGCAGGCGGCAGGGGTGTTGTCCATTGAGGCGCCTCGGTGTTAATCACCATATCCGTGGCGAAGACAATTGAGCCGGCTCCTGGCGTAACTCTCTTGAATTGGCTTTTCCGTCGTGTCTCCACGTACGGCCGACGCCACTTGGCAGCCGAAAATGATGCCCTCTATCCCTCTCCCTCCCCTCTTCCCTCCCCCCCTACCGCCCCTCCGGCCTTAAACGGTGCAGTTCTCCTAAATGACCGCTCCGTCCAGTCCAGCTGCGCGGACTTGCTGCCAGAGATGGCTGCGCATTCCAGGTTCGTTCAGCAACTATTGAAAAACAAACACAACACAATTTAGTCAAAACAAAGGTAGCCACTTGGATACAGTAGCTAGCTAAATTAAGCTTCTTTTAGCGATACACTTTAATATCGTAACAACGTTATTAGAAATACACAGTTCTGCTATACATTAATTCGATAACGGGATTCAAAAATATCCGATTTTCAAAATACACTAATTCTGTTAGTTATGGCAAAACTTTTGTCGTATAAATAAATTACAGTGGATGTCATTTTTATGTATTGTTGCAAAGCCTTCAATTAATTGAAGTGACTCTCGCGCCATCAATGATGTTGTCGGTCAGCAACGCGATTTTAGAGAGTTAAGATGTCGAACATCCAAAAAAAAAAAAAAAAAAAAAAAAAAAAGCGTGAGGTGAAGTTACGTCAGCTACAGCTGGTAAGCCGTAGAAAACAACGAAAAAGTGGAAATGAATTCGAGAATGGCTGAAACAAGGAGTAACTTGTCGTACGTTGATTTACTGACTAAAATCGTAATCACGGATCCAAAAGATATCACAGAATATTTTCTGATAGTTCACCTCTTTTACGACAGATTATGAATGTTGGTTCGACATAAAATAGAGAAGCAAAATGCGTTATAGAGGGAGGCAGTCAAAGCAGAGGAGAAATTAGGTGCAATTTTGAGATATCTTGCGACAAGCAGGTCATTCGAATCCCTGAAGTTTAGGGCGGTAATATCAGCTAATTCAAAATAGAAAAATTATTATTGTAACCTATCTCATGGTTATATCTATCCTGCAATGACGTAGTTAGGTAATTAACGCAGTTCCTTTGTTTTTTGTAATATGCGGTGATACTAAATTTATTTCGCAGACCTCTTATTACTTCTTGCATACATATGACGAATTTTTCGAAGGTCAAGACTTTACTGTGTAGTTTAACTAGCTAACAAGCACAGGAATGCTATAATGAAGCCTCCGTTTACTACCTTAAAATCGTAAATACAACTACTATCCCTGCATAGACCTCTCAAAACTGTTTTGTGTTAAAAGTTTACTAGAAAAATCCAGTCTGAGGAACTATATACACGAAGGCGAACTGAAAACGTAAACATTGCACACCGACGATGTGTGGCTGGCTCATGAAGCTGTGCCATAACCTGAATAGCAGGTGTTGGCAAACCGTCAATTCTTGTCCTCGGAAGCTCAGTGCACAATGAGAATACAGAGAATATTTTTGGGGCCATCAATACTATTCGTCCGTATTTCTAGTGCTGACAACAGTCGACCTCAAACGAACGATATACTGACGGTTTCAAAATATTATTGAACTTATGAGGACCCCTTAAATGTAGCGTATACGCTTACGCAAAGCCGAGGAGGTTTACCCTTTCTTCCACCGGTGGTTATCATTGAACTGCCGCACAACTGGCGCTATTTTGGCTACTGTCGCAACGGGGAACTACAATGTGGATTTGTAGTGCGTTGCGCGTTGTCGGATCGAAGTGATTTCGTAACAGTCGATATACATTGGAGATGCCGAAAAAAGTCGCTAGTATTTTCGTGATTATTACCATTCGGTGGAAGTTTATATTTCAGACAACGTCACGTATGTCAGGAATTGAGATACCGCAAATTATTTCGAATGAGTCCAGCTCCTCCAGACTCAAATGAAATTCTTTTGTATTGGTGCACGATTGAAAAGAACTTACCCTGATTTTTAATAAACTTAGGATATTAACTATAGAGTCTTGAGACAGCATGTGACCAGGACAGGAGACCGAACTCACGTTAACCTTCAGTTGGATGCAGTGAACACTGTAACGAGATGAGGCGTAGTGTATTAGGTTTGATTTATTAAACATACACACATCAAAAAAAGTTTTGCGTCACCCCGGTTCCCAGAACTCCTGAAGATAGACGTTGACTGTGGATATTGCATCAGAGATACATTCCCTCTGACTGTTCAGAGATGTCACTAAACCTACCAAAAGATGTAAACAACCATGCATGAGCAGCGCCTATTAGACGGAGGTGGCTCGACAGCCGATCAGTTCCAGTCATTTCAACAGAAAGGAAATACACAGCTTGTGTTGCTGAAGTTCGATCATGCCGAGACGGTCAATATCGCGGTACGATAGCGTCCGCATTACTACTTTGTGCCAGGAAGGGCTCTCAAAAATGGAAGTGTCCAGGCGTCCAGGAGTGAACCAAAGCGATGTTATTCGGACATGGAGGAGATACAGAGAGATTGGAACTGTCGAATACATGCCTCACTCAGGCCTCCCTAGGGCTACTACGGCAGTTGATGATCGCTACCTACGGATTATGGCTCGGAGGAACCATGACAGCAAGGCCAACATGTTGAATAATGCTTTTTGTGCAGCCACAGGACGTAATGTTACGACTCAAACTGTGCGCAGCAGGCTGCATGATGCGCAACTTCACTCCCGACGTCCATGGCGAGGTCCATCTTTGCAACCACGACACCATGCAGCGCGGTACAGATGGCCCCAACAACATGCCGAATGGACGTCTCAGGATTGGCATGACGTTCTCTTCACCGAGGAGTGTCGCATACGCCTCCAACCAGACAATCGTCGGAGACGTGTTTGGAGGCAACCCGGTCAGTCTGAACGCCTTAGACACACTGTCCAGCGAGTGCTGCAAGGTGGAAGTTCCCTGCTGTTTTTGGGGTAGCATTGCGTGGGGCCGACGTACGCCGCTGGTGGTAATGGAGAGCGCCGTAACGGCTGTACGATGCGTGAATACCATCCTCCGACAGATAGTGCAACCATATCGGCAGCATATTGGCGAGGCATTTGCGTTCCAATCGTGCACATTTTGTGAATGACTTCCTTCAGGATAACGATTAGAGTCGCCAGCATGTTCTCCAAACATGAACCCTATCGAACATGCCTGTCACTGACTGAAAAGGGCTGTTTGTGGACGACGTGACCCACCAACCACTCTGGGGGATCTACGCTGCATCGCCATTGAGGAGTGGGACTATCTGGACCAACAGTACCTTGATGGATTTGTGGGTAGTATGCCCCGACGAATACAGGCATGCATCAATGCAAGAGGACGTGTTATGGTTATTAGAGTACCGGTGTGTACGCAGTCTGGATCACCACCTCTGACGGTTTCGCTGTATGGTGGTACAACACGGAATATGTGGTTTTCATGAGCAATAGAAAGGGCGAAAATGATATTTATGTTGATCTCTATTCCAATTTTCCGGAACTCTCGGATCCGAGGTGATACAAAACTTTTTTTGATGTGTGTATTACAAGTGGCATACGTGTTTACAGTAATATGAAGATGACATCGGAGCATCAGAATAACAGATATATTCATATTGTGGTTGAAGCTCACTTTTTGTTCATATTTTCGCTTCTTAATGTATGTTTATGGAAGTACAGTTCTGCTGGCGCAGAGTTCATTTATTTTCTTATTATCACTTACTGATGTTTATATGGCTGTCTTACATTTGTAGTACAGTTGATATTTTGCTCCAGTACGTGATTTTCTGTCTATTTTGCTTTTTCATGCTTCTGCAAGGTTTGCTTTAATGGCTTTAATGGCTCTGAGCACTATGGGACTTGACTTCTGAGGTCATCAGTCACCTAGAACTTAGAACTACTTAAACCTAACTAACCTAAGGACATCACATACATCCATGTCCGAGGCAGGATTCGAACCTGCGACCGTAGCGGTCTGGTGGTTCCAGACTGTAGCGCCTAGAGGCGCTCGGCGCATGGTTTGCAAAGCGTGCCTTCTAACACAGTGTCATTCATACTCCTTTTGGTATCTGTGTCTAAATCTACGTCTGTACTTCGCAATTCGGGAATGACATGTATTACTTTTAATTTTACGAATTTTCTCGCAATTTGAGTACGCAACCTGTTGATGGTGCACGACACGTCACTTACAGCGTCTGCCATTGGAGTTTGTTGGGCATCTCTGTAACGTTCTCGCAAACAACTAAACGGTCCCGTAACGAAACGCTCCGCTCTACGTTGGATCTTCTCTGTCTTTCCTATTAATAAAACCCGTTATCGGTACCACACGGATGAGCAGTACTCGAGATTCGGTCGAACGAATGGTTAATAAGTGATTTCTTTCGTGGATGAATTACATTTCCTTAAGATTCTTCGTCTGAATCTGGCGGCCGCTGTTTGTTTTATGTAGTCATTCTACTTAAGGGCGCTCCGAATGTCTACTCCTAACCATTTTACACTGCAGGTTCCAGCAATTTCTCAGAAACAGTGTTGCTGTACACTAGTGGATTTCTTCTGGTACGTATGCAAAATATGTTAAATTTTTTTAATGTTTAGGGTCAAATGCCACTTTCTACACCGTTCATCGATCTTCTACACGTCTTGCTGCCATTCGCTACAGTCTCTTGACGTTGCTATCTTCTTACAGACAGACACATCACATACAATCAGCTTCACCCAGCTTCCGACGGTATCCTCTAAATCATTCATGTATGCTGCAAACAGTAACGGCCATATCACACTTCCTTGTGGTACTTCTGAAATTACTCTTACATCTGTCGATTTTGGTCCATTAAGTGTTGTCTACAGAAAAAGTCTTCAGTCTGTCACAGATCTGGTCCGATATACCTAGCGCAGTGGTTAGCACACTGGACTCGCATTCGGGTGGACGACGGTTCAATCCCGCGTCCGGCCATCCTCCTTTAGGTTTTCCATGGTTTCCGTAAATCGCTCGAGGTAAATGCCGGGATGGTTCCTCTGAAAGGGCACGGCCGACTTCCTCCCCTGTCCTTGCCTGAACCGACGAGACCGATGACCTCGCAGTTAGGTTCAAAAATGGCTCTGAGCACTATGGGACTTAACTACTGTGGTCATCAGTCCCCTAGAACTTAGAACTACTTAAACCTAACTAACCTAAGGACATCACACACATCCATGCCCGAGGCAGGATTCGAACCTGCGACCGTAGCAGTCGCGCGGTTCCGGACTGCGCGCCTAGAACCGCTAGACCACCGCGGCCGGCTCGCAGTTAGGTCTCTTCCCACAACCAACCCGACCCAACCCTCTGGTCCGATACTCGGTAAGCTCTTATGGAACTGAACTACAGTACGAGACTGTATCAAATGCCTTCTGAAGTAAAGGAACACGGCGTCAACTTTAGCACCGATGTCTGCAGCGCTGTGGATCTCGTGGAACAACAGAGTGAGCTAAACGTCATATTACGTTCTATAATTCCACAGCAGCTTGTAGTAATGAACCCAACGCAGGCACAAGGCGTCGCCCATTCACGTGAACAGTAGAGAGTTGTGTGACGGGGTGGCACTGGCTCAGTTCTCCAGCATTCCGAGGAGCGGGGACAGAGGTTTCGCCCAGCGCAGCCGGGCCAGCCGCCGGCCGGAAGGGCAGCTGGAGGGGAAGGTGTGGCCCTAAGTGGCTACGGTGATGTCGGTAATGCGCCGCATCCTCCTCCGTCCTGCGCTGATCTCAGCGAGCCCACACATGCCCATCCCGGCATGCCTCGCCGCCGCAACAATTGACACCACAAACACCTGTTTCCTTTCTGCGACGAAAGAATTACTTCCTACTTTGCGCGTTGCCCGGCTGCCCGGCTATCGCATTATAAAATCTGGCCGGCCGGCTGCGACCGAGTCGCCGCTGACGTAAGCGGAGCCAGCCGGGGGCAATTGCGGAGGACGGCGAGTCGCGTGCTCACGGCCCGACGGGCGCGCGCCGCCACAGCACGGGCGCCGGCTAGGCCGCGGCCGCCGCAGGGGTCTCTCCACCCAGTCTGGTTCCGGTGGGAGCCTACTGACACGCTGTGCGGACAACACCTCCGGGCAGACACGAACTTCGCAGTTTAGAAAGCTCCATGAAGGCCCCACTACTCCCTCAACTATACAATCAGGGAACAAAAGTCATAGGATCGCGATAAGCACATATACACAGGGCGGTAGTATAGCGTACACAAGGTACGCTACCGGCCTTTAAAATTGCTACACACCGAAGATGACGTGCTACAGACGCGAAATTCAACCGACAGGAAGAAAATGCTGTGATATGCAAATGATTAGCTTTTCAGAGCATTCACACAAGTTTGGCGCCGGTGGCGACACCTACAACCTGCTGACATGACGATAGTTTCCATCCGATTTCTCATACACAAACACCAGTTGACCGGCGCTGCCTAGTGAAACGTTGTTGTGATGCCTCGTGTAAGGAGGAGAAATGTGTACCATCACGTTTCCGACTTGGATAAAGGTCGGATTGTAGCCTATCACGATTTATCGTTTCGCGACATCGCTGCTCGCGTTGGTCGAGATCCAATGACTGTTAACAGAAAATGGAATCGGTGGGTTCAGGACGGTAATACGGAACGCCGTGCTGGATCCCAACGGCCTCGTATCACTAGCAGTCGAGATGACAGGCATCTTATCCGCATGGTTGTAACGGATCGTGCAGCCACGTCTCCGGCTCTGCACGAACAGTTCGACGAAGTTTGCAGCAGCATGGACTATCAGCTCGGAGACCGTGGCTGCGATTACCCTTGACGCTGCATCACAGATAGGAGCGCCTGCGATGGTGTACTCAACAACGAACCTGGGTGCACGAATGTCAAAACGTCATTTTCTCGAATGGGTTCTGTTTACAGCATCTTGATGGTGGGATCAGTTTTTAGCGACATCGCGGTGAACGCACATTGGAAGTGTGTAATCGTTATCGACATACTGGCGTATCACCCGGCGTGATGGTATGGGGTGCCATTGGTTATACGTCTCGGTCACCTCTTGTTCTCATTGACGTTACATTTCAGATGTGTTACGACCCGTGGCTCTACCCTTCATTCGATCCCTGCGAAACCCTACATTTCAGCAGGATGTTGCACGACCACATGTTGCAGGTCTTGTAAGGGCCTTTCTGGATACAGCAAATGTTCGACTGCTGCTCTGGCCATTACATTCTCCAGATCTCTCACCAGCTGAAAACGTCTGGACAATGGTGACCGAGCAACTGGCTCGTCACAATACGCCAGTCACTACTCTTAATGAACTGTGGTATCGAGTTGAAGCTGCATGGGCAGATGTATCTGTACACGCCATCCAAGCTCTGTTTGACTCGATGCCCAAGCGTATCAAGGCCATTATTACGGCCAGTGGTGGTTGTTCTGGGCCCTGATTTCTCAGGATCTATGCACCCAAATTGCGTGAAAATATAATCACATGTCAGTTCTAGTAAAATACAGGGTGATTCAAAAAGAATACCACAACTTTAAAAATGTGTGTTTAATGAAAGAAACATAATATAACCTTCTGTTATACATCATTACAAAGAGTATTTAAAAAGATTTTTTTTTACTCAAAAACAAGTTCAGAGATATTCAATATGACCCCCTCCAGACACTCGAGCAATATCAACCCGATACTCCAACTCGTTCCACACTCTCTGGAGATGTTAGAGAATTGGCTGTTCCCTCAGCTCGAACAAGAAGCACAACAATTCATATTTCAGCAGGATGGAGCGCCACCACATTGGCACTTATCTGTCCGTAACTACCTGAACGTCAACTACCCGAGGCGATGGATCGGCCGCCAGGCAGCCCGTGACAGAGCACTTCATCACTGGCCTCCAAGAAGCCTTGATCTTATCCCCTGCGATTTTTTCTTATGGGGGTATGTTAAGGATATGGTGTTTCGGCCACCTCTCCCAGCCACCATTGATGATTTGAAACGAGAAATAACAGCAGCTATCCAAACTGTTACGCCTGATATGCTACAGAGGGTGTGGAACGAGTTGGAGTATCGGGTTGATATTGCTCGAGTGTCTGGAGGGGGCCATATTGAACATCTCTGAACTTGTTTTTGAGTGAAACAAAAACCTTTTTAAATGCTCTTTGTAATGATGTATAACAGAAGGTTATATTATGTTTCTTTCATTAAATACACATTTTTAAAGTTGTGGTATTCTTTTTGAATCACCCTGTATATTTGTCCAATGAATACCCGTTCATCATCTGTATTTTAATGAGCAGTAGTGTACATTGGCGGAGCTGTCATTTCCACTGAGGTGATTCATGTAATAATGTTTCCCACGTGATCATGACCGCACGACGGGAACGCAGGTTGGTAGTTGAAGATAGACGTACGGGACATTCACTTTCGGAAATCATTACGTAATTCAGTATCTCGAGATCCACAGTGTCAAGAGTGTGCCAAGAGTACCACATTTCAGGCATTATCTCTCATCACGGGCAACGCAGTGGCCGATGCCTTTCACATAACGACCGGCAGCAGAGGCGTTTGCGTACAGTTTTCATTGCTAACAGACAAGCAACTCACATTAATTTCTGCCGTTATTGTGGAACGTACGAAGAACGCATCAGGTAGGACAGCGCGGTGAAATGTGGCGTTAATGGGCTATGGCAGCAGACGACCGACACGGGTGCCTTTGCTGAGAGCTCGGCATCGCCTGCAGCGCCTCTCGTGGGCTCGTGACCATATCGGTTGGACCTCATGCGACTGGAAATTCGTGGTCTGGTCAGATGAGTCCCGGTTTCAGTTGAAATGAGCCGATGGTAGGGTTACGACGTGGCGCAGGCTCCACTAAGCCATGGGCCGAAGTAGTCAACAAGACTGCTGGTGGCTCCTCAATGGAATGGACTGTCTCCTCTGATACAACTAAACTGATCATTGATTGGAAATGGTTATTTTCGGCTACTTGGAGACTATTGTCAGCCATGCATGCACTTCATGTTCCCAAACAACGATGCAATTTTTACGAAGCACAGTGCGCCATGTCACCAGGCCACAATCGTTTCCGACTTGTTGGAAGAACATTGTGGACAATTGGAGCGAATGAGTTGGCTACACAGATGACAGACATAAATCCTATAAAAAATTTATGGGACATAGTCAAGAGGTCAGTTCGATCACAAAACCCTGCACCGGCAATGGTTTCGCAGTTATGGACGGCTGTAGAGGCAGCATGGCTCAAAATTTCTGCAGAAGCCTCCAACGACTTGTTGAGTCCATGCATGGTCGAGCTGCTGCACTACGCCGGGCGTAGTCCTACTCGGTATTATGGAGTACCCCATGACTTGTGGCTCAGCAATGTGAATATAATAATTGGCAACCAATGCTGTACAATCGCAATAAAGTCATGAGATGTTCAATTGACTCTTTTATTAGAACATGTTACGCGTTTCGGGGTTACACCCATCTTCAGACATCACAAACTTCAACTCCTTCCTAACCAACCAGACGTACGGCCTTGACAACTCGAAGTATACGCTCTGCTTCAAGACTGCTTGTGTCGCATCATATGTTATTCGCCACTTTCTTTGAATGCTAAATATGGGTCGCCAGCTTCGATTTGACCCACGAGACTGCCTTACGCTTCTCAAAACTCCAAGGCAATAATTAAATAGCTCTAGTTATCTGACTATTTTCAGAAATATTCCGAGATCCAACCACTCAACTGAAAAATGCCACCGCTAATAACACAAGTCAACAGTGAACGCGTAACTGGGATGAAATAAATGTTTCTTTAATTACATCGACCACACGGATAACGATAACGACAATGAAAAACTGGAATTAACTCTCGTTTCTTAGTTAAAGAGGTCTTTTTAATTATAATTGTATTTTATTAGCATTTATTGTGAATCTCTTTCCATATAAGCTTCGAAATCCCACTGACTGCAGGCAGAGTGATGAAGTTTCAGGCAACATAGCTGTGTGTACTTTTGTCGTTATTTTGAGCCCGGCCTTGCAGCAACAAGGGGAAGGGAAAGAAGAAGGGAGGAGCGGAGAATGTTTCATTTAAGCGTAGTTTCAGTCTCTTCCGAGGTGTGTTCTGTTCTTGAGCTGGAAGAAAGTGTTATTAAAGTGTAGCTAGTGCGTGTGGTCGTTGTAATTCCTGTGATACAATATGCCTCGCAAATACATAAACAGTGCCGACAGTTTTTGCTACTTCTGCGGACAGGCTACATTGAAACAGCAAAGGAGGCCAATAATGCGATATATTAGGAAGGAGTACAGACTGTACTTTGGCTGTAAAAACAGGTACTGGGACAAGCCCTGGGCTTGTCTTGTTTGTTGCATGTCTTGTGCCTCGAGTCTTCATTCGAGGTGCCAGCGTAAAATGTCTTCCATGACCTTTGTTATACCCGTGATCTGGCGAGAACTAGCAGCCCATGCGAATGACTGTTACTTTTGTCTGACAACTCCATTAACACATGATATTTCCAAGGAGAAAAACTTTTCTTCGACATATCCTAACATACCACAGTCTTGTTCCCAGTGCCTCACGAAGACGGTCTGCCTGTTCCTCTCCCACCTCATTGTGGTAGTGACGATGGCGGTAGTAAAACTAGTGCTGCACTATCACCTTCAAAACCCAGTTCTTCGAAAGGTCCTGATCTTTTGTGTGTGTGCGTGTGTGTGTGTGTGTATGTGAGTGTGTGTAAGTAACAATAAGTGCAATGAGATTCACAAAACAACACAGCGTGACTTTAATGACCTACTGAGAGACCTGGAATTGCCGAAAGGTAATGCTGAACTGTTGGCATGAAGAATACAACTGTGCAATCGTCTTGAAAGACGGTAAACATGAATGCGTTCCGCAACCGCGATATGCTATTCCTTCCATTTTTCGAAAGTTAAAATAACTTGGTATTATTGTTGATGTACAGAGACTAATGGCAGCTATGAGCATTGACCATAAAGGTGATCATTGGAGGTTGTTCATAGACTCCTGCAAACCATGTCTCTACTGTGTGTGCCGCGCGAGGTAGCCGCCACGGTTCGCGCGGGTTCCCCCGTCGGAGGTTCGAGCCCTCCCTCGGGCATGGGTGTGTGTTGTCCGTAGCGTAAGTTAGTTTGAGTTAGAAGTGTGTAAGCCTAGGGACCGATGACCTCATCAGTTTAATCCCATGGATACTTACCACAAAAATGGTTAAAATGGCACTAAGCAGTATGGGACTTAACATCTGAGGTCATCAGTGTCCTAGACTTAGAACTAGTTAAGCCTAACTGACCTAAGGACATCACACACATCCACGCCCGAGGCAGGATTCGAACCAGCTAGCGTAGCAGCAGCGCGGTTCCGGACTGAAGCGCCTAGAACCGTTCGGCCACAACGGCCGGCACTTACCACAAATTTCCAAATTATTCAAATGCGTGCTACTGCATAATGGCAACGTGTTTCCATGGATTCCTATCGAGCGTGCATCTTACGTATAGGAAACACGTGGTACATCGAACAATTGCAATTGCGATTGAACTATGACGAGCTGGAATGTTAGATTTCCTGTGATATGAAAGTCATAGGCATGTTAGTTGTGCTATCAGTCTTTCCGACTTATTGTTATACCAAATCGAGCTATACAGAATGACTCAGGTGCCTGCCTATGGGATTTATGGAACTCACAACGTATTCTGGTACACAGGCACGATTTTCATCTTTTGTCACTTGCTACACTCAAACTATTAATCCTACAGAAAAAATGAACAGGACTTTTTTGTGGGAAATTCTTTAGTGAGATACATTTTCACTACAAGCAGTGGTTTTCGAATTATTCAAGAAAAATGTACAAAAGTGACGTTCAAATTGTTTTTTCTTGAATAACTCAAAAATCATAGCAACCAGCGGAAACGTATGCTAGTACAAATAAGTACATTAATTTTCCTGCTTAAAGGTCCTGTTAATTTTTTCTGTAGGACTAATAGTTTGCACATGGCGAGCGAGAGTATATTAACATCTCGCACGTAGTTTTTGAAGGTGTTGTGGGTTGCATAAAATCCATACGTAGGGGCAGCTGAATCACCTTGTACAGCGGTGGAAATTGGCTGTAGCAGGGCAACCCTTTGTGAAATGTAGGGTTTCTGTGGTCCTGGGGTACTGTGCATCACAAGATAAGTCAGCTCCAGCGGAAGGGCTGGATACGGAACCTAGCGCTGCAGTGCCACTCCCGACTTGGGTCTCGGGCTCATTATTCCTGAGGTGTTACTGCTTGTGCTCCATGATAATATAGTACAGCTCGGCAAATGGGCACTTCTATCCAAGCGTACCTAATGGAGCCTATGTCTCTAGGGCCAGTGACCACCGCAAAGCTACGGAATGGTGGACTAGCAATGGGACTGCAAGATGGCAGGTGCGAGGTCAGCGTACTGCCGGGAGCATTAATTTCACAACCGAAGGTAGCCGTCGCTCAAAGAGACGCGGGGCTCCATAATTAAGGTCCATTCCTGGGACAGAGACTGGACTGTCCGCTAGGTGTTGCGGCTGCCTGGTTTACTTTCCTCGCCGCAGGGCATAAATTTCGCGTCCGCTGTAATTCGCGAGCCGGCCGACTATTAGGGGGGCACGACGGCCGCACTGGACTGCACCAGATTTACGAGCTTATGGTAATGTTCAGCGCCGCCGCGTCCATTCCGTGCGCCCGTTAGTCGCAGCGCACTCGCACTGTCGTGGATCTTCCCCGTTCCGTTACGTCAGCCGTTCTCCAGTGTCCTCCCAGGGTGAAGATGCTTGATTTCTTAACATCTGTGACACCTTAGGCAAAGAAGCTGAAGCGAGATGACTGCAGGAACTCTGTGAAGGTATCGAAAGGAAATGGTCTTCGGAAGGACAGATTCGGCGTGTATTAAAGTTAAAGTAACTATTGAGAAAAGTAAAAGTGAAAGCATCGACATTAAGAGGGCACTAGGAATATCGCTGCTACACACAGAATAAAGAAACAATATATGAAAATAGTACACTGAGAGCTTGTACCATGGGAGGACCTAACTGCTGAAGAAAAAGAAAGATCTGCCGGTCTGGCCCCAGACAATAGGGACCGACCGACCACAGTGTAATCCTCAGCTTTAGCGTCATTTAAATGCGTTATGGAGGACCGAGGGGACAGCATACCGTTCACCCAGTCACTGTTTGCTTTGCAAACGTTGGAGTCACTACTTGTCATTCAAGTAGTCCCGCCTTAGCCAACAAGAGGTTGAGGGGAGCCCGCCCTAGTCTTCACACCAAGGAAAAGTTTCTGGCAGTACTGAGAATTGAACTCGGGTACTCCGCGTTACTGTCACTCACGCTTTCCACTCAGCTAAGAGGCGGACAACTATATGATAACGTGACAGATAATATAATGAGAGTCTATTTGAAAGACAAAGTGGACCTTTGGAGGACTTACTATTAACAGAGTCCTGTTGAATTTTTAAAATCAGTAGGTGAGATGACAGCCATACGATTCTTCAAATCATTGTGTGGACTCTATCACACTGGAGACATACAACTGCACTTTCGGAAGTATACCATGGACACAATGCTGTAATTGCAAAAAAAAAAAAAAAAAAAAAAAAAAAAAAAAAAAAAAAAAAAAAATGCGGGAACTGTCGCGCAGTGAGTTCGGCAGGTCAAACACCCACATTACTGACTGCAGTATTATAAAGAAGATTGGTAAAGAAAATACAGGGTCTTATAGTAGACGATCAGTGTGGGTTCAAGAAAGATAAAGGCATCAGAGAGGGAAGTCTCGCATGATGCTTGAGAACTGGAACAATGTTGTTGTTGTTGTGATCTTCAGTCCTGAGACTGGTTTGATGCAGCTCTCGATGCTACTCTATGCTGTGGAAGCTTCTTCATCTCCCAGTACTTACTGCAACCTACATCCTTCTGAATATGCTTAGTGTATTCATCTCTTGGTCTCCCTCTACGATTTTTACCCTCCACGCTGCCCTCCAATGCTAAATTTGTGATCCCCTGATGCCTCAGAATATGTCCTACCAACCGGTCTCTTCTCCTTGTCAAGTTGTGCCACAAACTGCTCTTCTCCCCAATTCTATTCAATACCTCCCCAATAGTTATGTGATCTACCCATCTAATCTTCAGCATTCTTCTGTAGCACCACATTTCGAAAGCTTCTATTCTTTTCTTGTCCAAACTATTTATCGTCCATGTTTCACTTCCATACATGGCTACACTTCATACAAATACTTTCAGAAAGGACTTCCTGACACTTAAATCTATACTCGATGTTAACAAATTTCTCTTCTTCAGAAACGCTTTCCTTGCCATTGCCAGTCTACATTTTATATCCTCTCTACTTTGACCCTCATCAGTTATTTTGTTCCCCAAATAGCAAAACTCCTTTACTACTTTAAGTGTCTCATTTCCTAATCTAATTCCCTCAGCATCACCCGACTTAATTCGACTACATTCCATTACCCTCGTTTTGCTTTTGTTGATGTTTTTATTTATTTATTTATTGTTCCGTGGGACCACATTAAGGAGAAGTCTCCATGGTCATGGAACGAGTCAATACATGAAATTACAACACGATTGTAGAAACAGATAAAATGAAATATAAGAAACATATTCAGTTGTAGATTGTAGAAACAGATAAAATGAAATATAAGAAACATATTCAGGCGACACGTCGTTAGTTTAAATAAAGAAAATCAAGAATGTAACACTGGAATTTGCTTAATTTTTTAGCTCTTCCAGGAGCTCCTCGACAGAGTAGAAGGAGTGAGCCATGAGGAAACTCTTCAGTTTAGACTTAAAAGCGTTTGGGCTACTGCTAAGATTTTTGAGTTCCTGTGGTAGCTTATTGAAAATGGATGCAGCAGAATACTGCACTCCTTTCTGCACAACATTCAAGAAAGTGAATTCCACATCCAGATTTGATTTCTGCCTAGTATTAACTGAGTGAAAGCTGCTAACTCTTGGGAATAAGCTAATATTGCTAACAACAAACGACATTAAAGAAAATATATACTGTGAGGGCAATGTCAAAATTCCCAGACTATTGAATAGGGGTCGACAAGAGGTTTTCGAACTTACACCACACATAGCTCGAACAGCCCGTTTTTGAGCCAAAAATACCCTTTTTGAATCAGAAGAATTACCCCAAAAAATAATACCATATGACGTAAGCGTATGAAAATATGCGAAGTAGACTACTTTTCGTGTTGAAATGTCACTTATTTCAGATACTGTTCTAATGGTAAATAAAACGGCATTTAGTTTCTGAACAAGATCCTGAACATGGGCTTTCCACAACAGCTTACTATCTATCCGTACGCCTAGGAACTTGAACTGTTCCGTCTCGCTTATAACATGGCCATTCTGTCTGATTAAAATATCAGTTCTTGTTGAATTGTGAGTTAGAAACTGTAAAAACTGAGTCTTACTGTGATTTAGCATCAAATTATTTTCCACAAGCCGCGAACTTATTTCATGAACTACATTATTTGATAATGTTTCAATATTACACACAAGATCCTTCACTACCAAGCTGGTGTCGTCAGCAAACAGAATCACCTGTAATACTAGATGGCATATGATTTATATAAATAAGAAATGTTCATCTTATATCCTCCTTTCAAGACACTGTCCATTTCGTTCTACTGCTCTTCCAAGTCCTTTGCTGTCTCTGACAGTATTACAATGTCATCGGCGAACCTCCAAGTTTTTATTTCTTCTCCATGGATTTTAATACCTACTCCGAATTTTTCTTTTGTTTCCTTTACTGCTTGCTCAGTATACAGATTGAATAACATCGGGGAGAGGCTACAACGCTGTCTCACTCCCTTCCCCACCACTGCTTCCCTTTCATGCCCCTCGACTCTTATAACTGCCATCTGGTTTCTGTACAAATTGTAATTAGCCTTTCGCTCCCTGTATTTTATCCCTGCCACCTTTAGAATTTGAAAGAGATTATTCCAGTCAACATTGTCAAAAGCTTTCTCTAAGTCTACAAATGCTAGAAACGTAGGTTTGCCTTTCCTTATTCTTTCTTCTAAGATAAGTCGTAAGGTCAGTATTGCCTCACATGTTCCAACATTTCTACGGAATCCAAACTGATCTTCCCCGAGGTCGGCTTGTACCAGTACTGGAACAATACTAAAGAAAAATCAAGATACTTTTAAGAGATTTGTCGACCTAGGAAAGACGTTCGACGAATTAAGTGTTACCAGATATTACAAATCTTCGGAGAATTACGTATACTCTGAAGAGAAATATGGGTAATATAAAATATGTGCAAGAAACAAATGACAATAATGAAAGTGGAAGATCAACAGAGATCTGCTCGAATTAAAAAGGACCCAAGGTAAGGAAGCAGTAATTCTCTTCTCCTCATCTCTGATGACAAGGCAGAGATATTAGTCCTTTGAGGGACTATGCTTCGACACCTTCCGCGCAAAGTGCACTAGGCGAGTGAGGTGTTCACGTCCTATGATAAACACCGATAAATACTCGGTCAAATCTCACCGAGAGTCTCTACAATGCGCAGAGTGAAGCTTCCAGTAACACAATATTTGGAGTGATGGAGATATGGGTGTGATTTTTCTGAATGTTTTATATTTTTGATGCATTTGCTTCCTCAAACCTCAGAGGAACTTATGGATAATCTCATAAATTCAGTGTAAAGAAATCCTTTCTGAAAGCATTTGTCTGTAATGTAGCCTTCTGCGGAAGTGAATTGTTGGCGATATAAAATCCAGGAAAGAAGTGAGTAAAACAGAATGAAATGTGGTACAATGGCATAATGTTGAAGCTTAGATGTTTAGACTGGATAGTAAATGAAGAGCTACAGAATCGTAATGAGAAAAAACAAAATTTGTGGCACAGTTTGACGAAAAGAATTGATCCGTTGATGGGATACAGCCTGAGATGCCCACGAACCTTCAGTTTGCTAGTGGAGAGACATTTGAGTGTCAGCAATATGCAGAGAAAAACCAATGCTGACTATTGTGAGCAGATCCGAAGAGCAAAACACCACCATTCATGAAGAAAGGAATAGGAAGGGCGAAATGTGACACTGACGTACTTCGTAACCTTCATTAGAGATTGTAGTTAGTTTGCAGAGCAGATATACAGATGTGGATCAAATTAAGTACTTTTTAAAACTTATTTGTAACTTAAACTTCCACAGTCAGTTTTCCAGTTTTTAAATCATGTGGGTAATAACGTGAGACGTATGATGACAAAACATAGACATTAGCTGGATCTGAGTCTGCATTTCGATCGTGTTCAAGCACAGTGAACAAGGTGGCTTGGATGATCAAGTCCTGTGCCAAACAGCGCAAACGTCTGAAGACGACTTCCTTGTACTTGTATAACGATCCGTCTCTCGTTGCCTGATTACGATCACGGCATTTCACATTGGTTCAACGAGAGAACTTCGTCTTCATCACGCTTTCTCTCTCGCCTTCGAATCTTTACCCTTGTTTAATGACCCCCGTATCGATCGGACTTTCAACGGGGGTCCAGCTTCAGCAACTAGTGTCCCACTCACTTCCGCTACTACCAACAATGGCCACCCACTACGCAACCTCCCCCCCCCCCCCCTCCCTACCCACCGCCGCGGCGCTCTGCTCTTGGACCACATTCTAACTATTGTGTAACAATATTGTAATGCCCCTTATCTTTCAGTACTTGATTAGAAGTATCGATACATCACTACGTAATGCGAAATTGACCACTAGATGTCACGAGAGCAGAATACCCAGGACAGAACGAGGCTTCAGTAGAGAAGCAGTGGCAGCACAATGGATATATCAAGAAAGTTCACTGATGTTGAACGGAGAGTAGTCAATGGATATCACCTGAGTAACAAATGCATCAAGGACATTTAAAGCCATCTAAAGTTGTGCAAGTCGACTGTTGACGATGTGACTGTAAAGTCGGAACACAAGGGAACTAACACAGCTAATCGGAGACCAGGCAGACATAATGAACTGACAAGGAGGGACCACCGAACATTGAGGAGGGTCGACGTAAACAATCACGTGAAATCGGAGGAAGGAATCACCCACAAATTGTAAAGGGCTGCCAGAAGTTCAGCTAGCACAATAACTATGCTTAGAGACTTAAAGAATTGGGTTGCAATGGACTAGCAGCTACACATATGCCACACATTTCTGTATTCGACGCTAAGCGACGCTTGAGTTGGAATAAAGAACTACGCCACTGGAGGAATGGAAACGACGCTAAGCTCTGTGCCAGTCCGGTGGAATGGTTTCCGTTTGGCGAATACCAGGAGAACGTTACCTGCCATCCTGTGTAGAGCCAGCAGTGAAGTAAGGAGGAGGTCTTGTTACGTTATGTGGGTATCTTTCCCGATTAGGTTGTGGACTCATTGTGGTTAAGAAATCACTACATCCGGAATCATATGAACACATTGTACAGCAGACCAGGGACACTCTAGTGGTCGATCGCGGTCGACCGTTCGATCGCCGTGACCTTACATGTCGAAATTTCAATACTTTCATCCGAATACTGTTTAAACCAACTGTTTTTGCAAAATACGAGTTTGTTGACAATGAGTGTTTTTCACGGTATTTGTTGGCGATAAATCTGACACCAATGTCTCCGCCTCTTTCGTCTCCATGTGCATTTCACCGCTTTTAATGCTCGCGCGAAGCAACAGTCTTCCCCTCTTCGTGGCGGGTAACTACTCACGAACTATAACTTGGCGTCTTATAAGTAGGGTTTGCGGGAAGAGTGTTCAGGGTTGGATGCAGGGGAGGGGGGGGGGGAGACGGGAAAATGCTCCGCCTCCAGTAGGCAACACTTTTGACGAAACCATAATGTGCTTGACTGAGGTAATGATCAGTTAAATATTTTGTGTTATCGAAACCAAAGTTGCTGTTCGTACTGACATGCCAAATAAGCACCTCATATTCCAGACCGTGGAGGTTGATTTTGACAAATTATTCACCAGATGAGCAGATTCTAATGAACTGTCAATTATGTACAAAGCCAAGAATGTCATTAAACTTTTTTCAACAGTTTAATGCTATTTCCCTTTTTTTCCAGAGCTGTAATATTTTAAAAACTGAGTCGTAGGCCTACAACTTTTGATATAGAGCAAATTACCTGTTATGTATATTGTGTAACTGAAATTCTTACTTTTGGGCTACGGTGTTGCTTAGTGCTAAAACCTTCATGACATTTTAAGTCACTAGATCTCTAAATGGACTCAATTGCTCGTCGTAGATGTCTAGTCTAAAAAGGTTGTGCGCCCCCAAGGAACAGTTCACCGACGATGATTGTACCAGCATTACAATGCCGTCTGTCATGAAGCAGCATGTGTGAGACAATGGTATGTAGGCAGTAACATCGCTGAAATAGACTGGCCTTCCAGAGACTTGAATCCAGCGGTGCATCTAAAGAGTTTGAACGCCGACTTCGCTCCGGATCGCACCGTCCAACGTCATTATCTTCTCTGGATCCGTCTGTTGAGGAAGGCTGGGCTGCCATTCCTTCACAGACAGACATCTCATTGAAAGTGTCCCCAGCAAGGATGTAGTCGCCATAAAGGTGAAGGGTGGGAATACCCAATAGTAATGTCTACTACACTACTGCCAATTAAAATTGTTACACCAAGAATAAATGCAGATGATAAACGGGTATTCATTGAACAAATATATTGTACTAGAACTGACATGTGATTACATTTTCACGCAATTTGGGTGCATAGATCCTGAGAAATCAGCACCCAGAACAACCACCACTGGCCGTAATAACGGCCCTGATACGCTTGGGCATTGAGTCAAACAGAGCTTCGATGGCGTGTACAGGTACAGCTGTCCATGCAGCTTCAACACGATATCACAGTTCATCGAGAGTAGTGGCAGGCATATTGTGACGAGCCAATTGCTCGGCCACCATTGACCAGACGTTTTCAGTTGGTGAGAGATCTGGAGAATGTGCTGGCCAGGGCAGCAGTCGAACATTTTCTGTATCCAGAAAGGCCCGTACAGGACCTGCAACATCCGGTCGTGCATTATCCTGCAGAAATGTAGGGTTTTGCAGGGATCAAATGAAGGATAGAGCCACGGGTCGTAACACATCTGAAATGTAACTTCCACTATTCAAATTGCCGTCAATGCGAACAAGAGGTGACCGAGACTAGTAACCAATGGGGAACCATACCATCACGCCTGGTGATACGCCAGTATGGCGATGACTAATACACGCTTCCAATGTGCGTTCACCGCGGTGTCGGCTAACACGGATGCGACCGTCATGATGCTATAAGCAGAACCTGGATTCATCCGAAAAAATGACGTTTTGCCATTCGTGCACCCAGGTTCGTCGTTGAGTACACCATCGCAGGCGCTCCTGTCTGTGATACAGCGTCTAGGGTAACCGCAGCCACGGTCTCCGAGCTGATAGTCCATGCTGCTGCAAACGTCGTCGAACTGTTCGTGCAGATGATTGTTGTCTTGCAAACGTCCCCATCTGCTGACATGGCTGCACGATCCGTTACAGGCATGCGGATAAGATGCCTGTCATCGCGACTGCTAGTGATACGAGGCCATTGGGATCCAGCACGGCGTTCAGTATTACCCTCCTGAACCCATCGATTCCATATTCTGGTGACAGTCATTGGATGTCGACCAACGCGAGCAGCAATGTCGCGATACGATAAACCGCAATCGCGATAGGCTACAATCCGACCTTTATCAAAGTCGGAAACATGATGGTACGTATTTCTCCTCCTTACGCGAGGCATCACAGCAACGTTTCACCAGGCAACGTCGGTCAACTGGTGTTTGTGTATGAGAAATGGCTTGGAAACTTTCCTAATGTCAGCACGTTGTAGGTGTCGCCACCGGCGCTAGCCTTGTGTGAATGATCTGAAAAGCTAATCATCTGCATATCACAAAATCTTCTTCCTGTCCGCTAAATTTTGCGTCTGTAACACGTCATCTTCGTGGAGTACCAGTTTTAATGGCCGGTAGTGTATTAGGTGTCCGAATACTTTTGCTCAGATAGTGTAGCTACGACCTAGTTATGGAGAGATGTAGCGTCTTCAAGTGCCCTGTTCGCAAGCATGTCCCTTCTGGTGGTGTCTTGTCCAGCGGACGGCACGCCGCCAAGTGCCGGAAGAGCGCCGGTGGCAGGTGGTTGTCGGGAGCGGCTGATCCTTTCCTCCCCGGGGGCTGCAGCGGGTCATCGGACGGGCCTGGCTGGAGCAGTTAGCGCGCCGGCAGCTGGCCGGAAGAGCGCCACGCGCCTCGGCGGGCCAGCACGCGCCCGCCAGGAAGACGGCACTCTGCCACTTGCCGCCGGCGCCCACACGCAGCCTCCGCACGCACCCCCCGGTCCACACGCACCTCTCTCTGCAGCTCGCTGCCTACAGTGAGAGGACACAGGCGGCCGTGTCTCCCCCGCCTTTAACCGTACCCACACTCATCCCTGCAAATACACTACTGGCCATTAAAATTGGTACACCACGATGACGACGTGCTACAGACGCAAAATTTAAGCGACAGGAAGAGGATGCTGTTATATGCAAATGCTTAGCTTTTCAGAGCATTCACACAAGGTTGGCGCCGGTGGCGACACCTACAACGTGCTGACATTAGGAAAGTTTCCAACCGATTTCTTACACACAAACAGTATTTGACCGGCGTTGCCTGGTGAAACGTTGTTCTGATGCCTCGTGTAAGGAGGAGAAATGTGTACCATCACGTTTCCGACTTTGATAAAGGTCGGATTGTAGCCTATCGCGATTGCGGTTTATCGTATCGCGACATTGCTGCTCGCGTTGGTCGAGATCCAATGACCGTTAGCAGAATATAGAATCGGTGGGTTCAGGAGGCTAATACGGAACGCCGTTCTGGATCCCAATGGCCTCGTATCACAAGCAGTCGAGATCACACGCATCTTATCCGCATGGCTGTAACGGATCGTGCAGCCACGACTCGATCCCTGAGTCAACAGATGGAGACGTTTGCAAGACAACAACCATCTGCACGAACAGTTCGACGACGTTTGCAGCAGCATGGACTATCAGCTCGAAGACCATGGCTGCGGTTATCCTTGACGCCGCATGACAGACAGCTGTGCCTGCGATGGTGTACTCAACGACGAACCTGGGTGCACGAACGGCAAAACGTCATTTTTTCCGTTGAATCCAGGTTCTGTTTACAGTATCATGATGGTCGCATCCGTGTTTGGCGACAATTCGGTGAACGCACCTTGGAAGCATGTATTCGTCATCGTCATACTGGCGTGATGGTATGGGTGCCATCGGTTACACGTCTCGATCACCTCTTTTTCGCATTGACGGCACTCTGAACAGTGGACATTTCAGATGTGTTACGATCCCCCCCATGAACCATGGACCTTGCCGTTGGTGGGGAGGCTTGCGTGCCTCAGCGATACAGATAGCCGTACCGTAGGTACAACCACAACGGAGGGGTATCTGTTGAGAGGCCAGACAAACGTGTGGTTCCTAAAGAGGGGCAGCAGCCTTTTCAGAAGTTGCAAGGGCAACAGTCTGGATGATTGACTGATCTGGCCTTGTAACAATAACCAAAACGGCCTTGCTGTGCTGGTACTGCGAACGGCTGAAAGCAAGGGGAAACTACGGCCGTAATTTTTCGCGAGGGCATGCAGCTTTACTGTATGATTAAGTGATGATGGCGTCCTCTTGGGTCAAATATTCCGGAGGCAAAATAGTCCCCCATTCGGATCACCGGGAGGGGACTACTCAAGAGGATGTCATTATCATGAGAAAGAAAACTGGCGTTCTACGGATCGGAGCGTGGAATGTCAGTTCCCTTAATCGGGCAGGTAGATTAGAAAATTCAAAAATGGAAGTGGATAGGTTAAAGTTAGATATAGTGGGAATTAGTGAAGTTCGGTGGCAGGAGGAACAAGACTTCTGGTCAGGTGACTACAGGGTTATAAACACAAAATCAAATAGGGGTAATACAGGAGTAGGTTTAATAATGAATGGGAAAATAGGAATGCGGGTAAGCTACTACAAACAGTATAGTGAACGCATTATTGTGGCTAAGATAGATACGAAGCCCACACCTACTACAGTAGTACAAGTTTATATGCCAACTAGCTCTGCAGATGACGAAAAAATTGAAGAAATGGATGATGAAATCAAAGAAATTATTCAGATAGTGAAGGGAAACGAAAATTTAATGGTCATGGGTGACTGGAATTCGAGTGTAGGAAAATGGAGAGAAGGAAACGTGGTAGGTGAATATGGATTGGGGCTAAGAAATGAAAGAGGAAGTCATCTGGTAGAATTTTGCACAGAGCACAACTTAATCATAGCTAACGGTTTAAGAATCATGAAAGAAGGTTGTATACATGGAAGAACCCTGGAGATACTAAAAGGTATCAGATAGATTATATAATAGTAAGACAGAGGTTTAGGAACCGGGTTTTAAATTGTAAGACATTTCCAGGGGCAGATGTGGACTCTGACCACAATCTATTGGTTATGACCTGCAGATTAAAACTGAGGAAACTGCAAAAAGGTGGGAATTTAAGGAGATGGGACCTGGATAAACTGAAAGATCCAGAAGTTGTACAGAGTTTCAGGGAGAGCATAAGGGAACAATTGACAGGAATGGGGGAAAGAAATACAGTAGAAGAGGAATGGGTAGCTTTGAGGGATGAAGTAGTGAAGGCAGCAGAGGATCAAGTTGGTAAAAAGACGAGGGCTAATAGAAATCCTTGGGTAACAGAAGAAATATTGAATTTAATTGATGAAAGAAGAAAATATAAAAATGCAGTAAATAAAGCAGGCAAAAAGGAATACAAACGTCTCAAAAATGAGATCGACAGGAAGTGCAAAATGGCTAAGCAGGGATGGCTAGAGGACAAATGTAAGGATGTAGAGGCTTATCTCACTAGGGGTAAGATAGATACTACCTACAGGAAAATTAAAGAGACCTTTGGAGATAAGAGAACCATTTGTATGAACATCAAGAGCTCAGATGGAAACCCAGTTCTAAGCCAAGAAGGGAAAGCAGAAAGGTGGAAGGAGTATATAGAGGGTCTATACAAGGGCGATGTACTTGAGGACAATATTATGGAAATGGAAGAGGATGTAGATGAAGATGAAATGGGAGATACGACACTGCGTGAAGAATTTGACAGAGCACTGAAAGACCTGAGTCGAAACAAGGCCCCCGGAGTAGACAATATTCCATTGGAACTACTGACGGCCTTGGGAGAGCAAGTCATGACAAAACTCTACCATTTGGTGAGCAAGATGTATGAAACAGGCGAAATACCTTCAAGAAGAATATAATAATTCCAATCCAAAGAAAGCAGGTGTTGACAGATGTGAAAATTACCGAACAATCAGTTTAATAAGCCACAACTGCAAAATACTAACACGAATTCTTTACAGACGAATGGAAAAACTAGTAGAAGCCGACCTCGGGGAAGATCAGTTTGGATTCCGTTGAAATACTGGAACACGTGAGGCAATACTGACCTTACGACTTATCTTAGAAGAAAGATTAAGGAAAGTCAAACCTACGTTTCTAGCATTTGTAGACTTAGAGAAAGCTTTTGACAGTGTTGACTGGAATACTCTCTTTCAAATTCTGAAGGTGGCTGGGGTAAAATACAGGGAGCGAAAGGCTATTTACAATTTGTACAGAAACCAGATGGCAGTTATAAGAGTCAAGGGACATGAAAGGGAAGCAGTGGTTGGGAAGGGAGTAAGACAGGGTTATAGCCTCTCCCCGATGTTATTCAATCTGTATATTGAGCAAGCAGTAAAGGAAACAAAAGAAAAATTCGGAGTAGGTATTAAAATCCATGGGGAAGAAATAAAAACTTTGAGGTTCGCCGACGACATTGTAATTCTGTCAGAGACAGCAAAGGACTTGGAAGAGCAGTTGAATGGAATGGACAGTGTCTTGAAAGGAGGACATAAGATGAACATCAACAAAAGCAAAACGAGGATAATGGATTGTAGTCGAATTAAGTCAGGTGATGCTGAGGGAATTATATTAGGAACTGAGACACTTAAAGTAGTAAAGGAGTTTTGCTATTTGGGGAGCAAAATAACTGATGATGGTCGACGTAGAGAGAATATAAAATGTAGACTGGCAATGGCAAGGAAATCGTTTCTGAAGAAGAGAAATTTGTTAATATCGAGTATAGATTTAAGTGTCAGGAAGTCATTTCTGAAAGTATTTGTATGGAGTGTAGCCATGTATGGAAGTGAAACATGGACGATAAATAGTTTGGACAAGAAGAGAATTGAAACTTTCGAAATGTGGTGCTACAGAAGAATGCTGAAGATTAGATGGGTAGATCACGTAACAAATGAGGAATTATTGAATAGGATTGGGGAGAAGAGAAGTTTGTGGCACAACTTGACCAGAAGAAGGGATCGGTTGGTAGGACATATTCTGAGGCATCAGGGGATCACAAATTTAGCATTGGAGGGCAGCGTGGAGGGTAAAAATCGTAGAGGGAGACCAAGAGATGAATGCACTAAGTAGATTCAGAAGGATGTAGGTTGCAGTAGGTACTGGGAGATGAAGAAGCTTGCACAGGATAGAGTAGCATGGAGAGCTGCATCAAAGCAGTCTCAGGACTGAAGACCACAACAACAAACAATACTATCCGTGGCTCTACCCTTCATTCGATCCATGCGAAACCCTACATTTCAGCAGGATAATGGACGACCGCATGTTGCAGGTCCAGTACGGGCCTTTCTGGATACAGAAAATGTTCGACTTCTGCCCTGGCCAGCGCATTCCCCAGATCTCTCACCAATTGAAACTTCTGGTCTATGGTGGCCGAGCAACTGGCTCGTGACATTAAGCCAGTCACTACTCTTGATGAACTGTGGTATCGTGTTTAAGCTGCATGGGCAGTTTTACCTGTACACGCCATCCAAGCTCAATGCCCAGGCGTATCAAGGCCGTTATTACGTCCAGACGTGGTTGTTCTGGGTACTGTTTTCTCAGGATCTATGCACCCAAATTGTGTGAAAATGTAACCACATGTCAGTTCTTGTATAATATGTTGGTCCAATGAATACCCGTTTATCCTCTGCATTTCTTCTCGGTGTAGCAATTTTAATAGCCAGTAGTGTATGAGAGAGCTGAAGAGAACATACACTGATCAGCCAGAACAATATGGCCACTGATCTACTATCGACATAAACCCATCCAGACGATAGGAGCGTCGCCTGGCGAGGAATGACTGCTAGTCAGACACATGCCCGGTGCGTGTTGTATGAGTGAGTATTCTGTTCGCGTTTAGTGTGGGGAAGAGCGCTAAAAGAGCGCTATCTATCTGAGTTTGACCGAGGGAAGATTGTTATAGCCCATAGGCTCGAGCATTTCGGAAACTGCACGACTTGTCGGGTGTTCGAGGAGTGCTGTGGTGAGTGTCTTCAACACGTGGGGAAGCCACATCTACATCTACATTCACATGGTTACTCTGCAATTCACACTTAAGTGCCTGACAGAGGAATTACCGAACCTTTTTCATACTAATTCTCTACCATTCCATTCTCGAATGGCGCGTGGGAAAAAGGAACACCTAAATCTTTCCGTTCAGGTTCTGATTTCTCTTATTTCATTATAATGATCATTTCTCCCTACGTAGGTGGGTTCGGAATAGAAAGCTGGTGATTGAAATTTCGTAAATAGGTCTCGCCGCAAAGAAAACCGTGTTTGTTTCAGTGACTGCCACCCCAGCTCGCGTATCATATCAGTGACACTCTCACCCCTATTGCGCGATGACACGAAACGAAATGCCCTTCTTTGCACTTTTTCGATGTCCTCCGTCAGTCCTACCTGGTAAGGGTCCCACAACGCGCCGCAGTATTCCAGCAGAGGACGGAGAAGTGTAATGTAGGCTGTCTCTTTAGTGGGTTTGTCCCATCTTCTAAATGTTCTGACAACAAACCGCAGTTCTTGTTTCGCCCTCCCCACAATATTATCTATGGGGTCTTACCAATTTAAGTTGCTCGTAATTGTAATTCCTAGGTATTTAGTCGAATTGACAGCCCTTAGATATGTGCGAGTTATCGTATACCCAAATTTATCGGATTTCTTTTAGTACCCATGTGGATGACCTCGCACTTTTCTTTCTTATTGCTAATTGCCACTTCTCGTACCATACAGAAATTCTCTTTAGATTATTTTGTAATTGGAATTGATCGTCTGATGATTTTAGTAGACGTTAAATTACAGCGTCATCTGCAAACAATCTAAGGGGGCTGCCCAGATTATCACCTAGATCATTTATATAAATCAGGAACAGCAGAGGGCCTATGACACTATCTTGCGGAGCGCCAGATATTACTTCTGTTCTACTCCATGATTTACCGTCTGTCAGTAGGAACTGTGACCTCTCTGAGAGGAAATCACGAATCCAGTCACACAACTGAGACGATACTCCATATGTGCGCAATTTGATTAATAGTCTCTTGTGAGGAACAGTATCAAAAGCCTTCTGGAAATCAAGGAATATGCAATCGATCTGAGATACCTTGTCGACAGCACTCACTACTTCGTGGGAATAAAGAGCTAGCTGTGTTGCACAAGAACGATATTTTCAAGGTGATTCATAATGTTCTAGTACAGTATAAGCTCCAAAATCCTACTGCAAATTGAGGTCAGTGATATGGGTCTGTTATTAAATGGATTACTCCTATTTCCTTTCTTGAAGGAAACGACGTCCGGACGTCGTGGGGTCGGGTGGCCACACCTCACTGCAGATGTCGAACGTCGTAGGCTGGGCGGACTGCTAAAACAGGGCAGGTGGCAAACTGTAGCGTAACTAACACAAGACTTTAATGCTAGGCAGAGTACAAGCGTGTCTGAACACACAGTGCACTGAACATTCCTAACTATGGGTCTCTGCAGCCGACGACCCATGCATGTGCCAATGTTAACATCGCGACATCGGCAGCAACGACTGAAATGGCACGTGACTATCAGCACTGGACGTCACGCAGTGCAGAGCGTTGTATGGTCTGATTAATTCCGATAACTTCTTTATCATGCCAGTGGAAGGGTGCGCGTCCGTCTTCTTCCGGGGCAACAGCTCCTCGACCCTTGTACTACGGGACGGAGGCAGGCTGGCAGCGACTCCGTTATGCTCCGAGGAACATTCAGATGAGGATCCATGGGCTCAGTGGAGCTCCTGAAAGACACCATGGCGGCCAAGAAGTTTCGTACAGTGGTTGCAGACCACGCACACCTCTTCATGACGATCATGTTTCCCAATGGCAATGACATTTTTCAACAAGATAATGCGCGATGTCGCAAGGTGTGATGGAGTGGTTCGAGGAACACAGTGGCGGGTTCCAATTGATGTGCTGCACTCCTCAACTCGTCAGATCTGAAACCGACCCAACACATCTGGGATGTGATTGAGCGTGGCGCCAGAGCTCATCATCCCCCCCCCCCCCCCGCACCCCCACCCGGAATTTACGGGAACTTGTGTGTGCAAATGTATGGCCAACTCTCTCCAGAGACCTACCAAGCCTTATTTCTTGCAGGCCACGACGCGTCACCGCTATTACCCGTGCCAAAGATGGACATACCGGCTGTTGGCTAGGTGGCCATAATGTCCTGGCTCGGCAGTGTATTGTGGGTATACAATGGTGAAGGAAGCTGAGCTTCGATGACAGATACGGGAACCTCATTCCATACTGCTTCAACTCCACCGCAGCGACTGGCGATTGGTAGTAAGACAGTCTTTCGGCAGCTCACAACAAGATGTTTTATTGGGTGAGAGGTATGGAGAATGTGTTGGCCAGGGGCAATCCAACATTTTCTGTATCGATATAGATCAGAACGGCAAGACAGTATGCGGTCTTTCTTTATCTTCACGAAACATAACGCACCGGAGACCTGAAAGATACAACACTTACGTCGTCCGTAACAGGTCAGAAACATAACGGGTGTTGCCCAAATCCCTGGCTATGCAGTGTAGATGTTATCTTATGCGCAGTGGTACTCCGTTCCATCTCGTCGCGCGCTGGGCCGGTATGACGCTCTACATCTACATCCACATGACGGCTCTGCAATTCACAATTAAGTGCCTGGAAAATGGTTCATCGAGCCACCTTTAAGCTGCTTCTCTACCACTCCGCTCCCGAACAGCGCGAGCTCTGACTTCTGTTATCTTATTATGATCATCATTTCTCCCTATTTTGGTGGGCGCTAACAAACAATTCTCACACTGTGAGGAGAAAGTTTGTGATTGAAATTTCGCGAGAAGTTCATGCAGCAGCGGAAAACGCCTTTGTTTTGACGACTGCCACCTCACTTCGCGTGTCGTATGCAGGTCTCTCTCTCGATAGCAGTAAAAAGCTGCGCTTCTTTGAAGTATTTCGATCTCCTCCGTCAATCCTATCTGAGGCGGATCCTACACCGCAAAACAATAAGCCTACTACAGAAGAGGGCGGACAGGCAATTTCTAAGTGTTCTGCCAATAAGTCGCAGTCTTTGGTTTGCTTTCCCCACAACATTATCTGTTTGATCGTTCCAATCTATGTTATTGGTATTTGTAATCCCTAAGTATTTAGTTGAGCTCACAGCCTTTGTATTTGTGTGACTACCGAGTAACTGAATTTTTGCGGATTCTTTTTAGTGCTCATGTTTGTGGCTTCACACTTTTCATGATTTACAGCCAGTTGCCAATTTCTGCAACATAGTGATATCTTCTTTAAATCATTTTGCAATTCGTTTTGATCATCTGGTGACTTTACATGACGGTGAATGACAGCATCATCTGCAAACAGTCTAAGAGGACTGTTCAGATTGTCTCCTAAATCGTTTATGTAGATCAGGGACAACAGAGCTTCATTAGGGAACGTCAGATATTATTTCTGTTTTACTCGATGACCTTCCGTTAATTATTACGATCTGTAAAGTTCCTGTCAAGAAATAACGCATCGAGTTGCACAACTGAGACTGTAGTCCATAGGCACGCAATTTACTTATAAGTCGCTTGTCAGGAATGGTGTCAAAAGCCTTCTGGAAATCTAAAAATGTGGAATCAGTCTGACGTCCACTGTCGAGAGCTCCCATAACGACAGCGAATGAAATCTTGCCACGTCCGTTCTCGTAGGTTGCTTCACGCACGCATATATCCAACGTGGTGCTAAACGCAGAACCGAGACGCGTCTGAGAAGACGACGTGGTGAGACTTCTGTGTTCTACATTGTCGCTGGGCGCAACCGCTGTCGGAGTGCCTCGAGCTGCTGGCTGTCAAGGCTCTGAGCACTATGGGATTTAACATCTGAGGTGATCAGTCCGCTAGAACTTAGAACTACTTAAACCTAACTAACCTAAGGACATCACACACATCCATGCCCGAGGCAGAATTCGAACCTGTGACCGCAGCGGTCGCGCGGTTCCAGACTGTAGCGCCTAGAACCGCTCGGCCACTTCGGCCGGCAGACTGTCAAGGGAAGCAGCAGCAATGGTTAGCGTGCGACGGCCCGCTGTGCTAGAAACGTCTACGTATTGTCTGTCTGAATACTTATCATGCTACAAACAAGTGTACTTCCTGCCGTAAGGTTTGTGAAGTGGCTGTAGACCCTGCAAGGACAAATATCGTTCACTAACTCTTCTGTTATTTTCTCTCTGATGTGATTTATAACACTAGTATCGTCTGCAAAAGGACCTGTTTTGTTTATTGAAAAGTGGAAGTAATTCGCATGTATGAGGAAAAGGGACGCACTCACTGTGTTATTTCACCCCAGTCACAAAAGTTCTCTACCTGTCTGACGTTGTCTGAATAATTCAGCACAACCTTTTGCATTCGGTTTGTCAAATATCATTCAAGAGCCATCAGTTACATAAAACTTGAGTTTTGTCTAAGAGAGTGTCATGATCAATATGGTTGGAGACCTTGGACAGATCACACAAAATACAGACTGGCAATGTATTATTATTTAAGGCTTGTGCTGTTTCATGTGTGATTGTATAAATAGCATTCCCAGCCGAGCAACCCTTCTGGAATCCAAACTGTTATATGTTAGCTCAATTGTTTCCACTTAAGTGTGCGACTACTCTTGAAAAACGTTGTCAATAAGGAAAATGGACAATAATTGTTTAAGTCTGTCTTGTCAACTTTTCTTGTGGCGTGGATTAATAACGGCATATTTTAACCTGTCTGGAAAAATTCCCTGTGCCACTGATGCATTGCATATATCACTAAGGACATTACTTATTAAGTTGGAACAACTTTTCAGAATTCTATTTGAAATTCCATCAACCCCACAAGATCTTACGTTTTTCAGAATTTTTATAATAACATTAGTTTCAGGGAAGAATGTTGGTGCTGCTTCTAGTTGATTTAAGTTTTGTGAAAGGACATTTTAACATATTCTTCTGTTTCTTCAGCTGAACGATGTAATCCTATATTTGCTACACAGTTTAAATTTTCTAATTGGTACACAGTTATAAAATTTTATTGGCAGGTAGAATCTAAAATATTTTATAGAGACAGAAAAAGCATGCGTATACATACTATATATAGTTACGTATGCTCTTTCTGTCTCTAAAAAATATTTTATTTTCTACCTGGTACAAAAATTTTACGGTTGTGTACCAGTTACCACATTTTATTAAAATCACATATTTACATCTGCAGTTGACGAAGACATGAATGCTCAAGCGACCTCTAGCGGTACTAAATGCCAAGATGTGTTCTGATAACTTGTGTCAAGCCAGTGACTTACTCTGTGAGTTTTTATATGTAACGGATGCATTTGGCGAAACATTTTGTAAATAATGGTTTTTACTTTGACATGCCAATGCATCTTACGTCAGCTTCCCAGCTAGTTAAGAAATGGAGTACTTTTATAGACCTGTTTGCAATAACCTTTACCGAGGTGTCTTCAGTAATAATTCTCCCTATGTATTATACTTATCACAATGTACGCTAGTTTTCGTAATTTAATATTTCACACTTTATGTGTAGTGTTCATGGATCAGATGATGGTAACTCTGTTTTACCGAAACCTGCCATCCTAAATAAACATTTTACAAATGCGATCTTAGCTGAAAAGTTGTCCTCATTCAGGCTGAATATTTACAGATCACCCTTTCTATTCAATATGAGCAAGATAATATTTGTACTAGTGTATATGATTCTCTCGGTGGTCGCTGGTTTTCTCTACGCTCACCTTTGAGATATCTGAAGTGCAGCTCATCACAAAAAAGGGTCATCACACTACCAGCTAGTTCGCTGTCGATACTCTTCTGTACAGTAAGTATGAAACGTTCTTTCGTCTCGTCCTCGGAGCTGGCGTCACGCACAGTCTCAGACGCTCCCGCGGCCGGAATCCACGCGCTACTGGCACGCGAGACAAATTGTGCGATTTATTACTCCGAAGATTATCTTGTAATCGTTTATTGGCCAACCTGGATCAATTTTCTGCACTACTACCCATACAAAATAATCTTAATAAGGATCGCCAGCCATATTTTGACCTGCCAGACAATGTATAACTTGTCAATGTTCCAAAACCGTTGAATAACGCCCTGTGGCTGCCTAACACGCGTTCAGAAACACCTTGAGATCCGACCACTGGAATGGAAAACGCATAACACTAGCAATAAATAAACCAGCTCTGCCTGTTTCCTAACAGATTAATAAACTTCATGAAGAAAAAACAGCATAACATTTTTAATGATAATCTAAATAAAGATGAATATTAACGTATTTTACACGAAAGTATACAGTGCTCCATAGAGGGACCATTCAGAGACGATTGTATCAGCATGACAGTGTAGCGTGTCTTAAGGGAGCAGCTATGAGGCAATGGTTTGTGCACGGTAAAGTTCCTGAAATGTACTCGCCAGAGTCCCGACCTGAACCCAACACCCCTAAGGCCTTTGGGGTGAGTTAGAACGTCAAGTTTGCTCCATATCTTAGTGTCCGACATCACTACCTACTCTGGTTTGGGGTCTTGAGGATTAACGGGCAATCATTCTTGCAGAGACAATCAGACACCTCACTGAAAATGTCCCTTTTAGAGTTCATGCCGCCGAAAAGGCGGTAAAGGGACACTCCTCATATTAATTTCTACTAATAGGTGTCCGGATGATTTTTTTGTTTTGTTTTTATTTTATTTTTTATCTGGCAGTGTATATTACAAAATGGTTCAAATGGCTCTGAGCACAATGGGACTGAATATCTGAAGTCATCAATCCCCTAGAACTTAGAACTAGATAAACCTAACTAACCTAAGGACATCACACACATCCATGCCTGAGGCAAGATTCGAACCTGCGACCGTGGCGGTCGCGTGGTTCCAGACTGAAGTGCCTAGAACTGCTCGTCCACAGCGGCCGGCGTGTATATTATAGATATAGTCTTTGAAAAACAGTAAGGAAATTCAGAAATACTTGTACAACAACATTTTCAGTTGATGTAATGAATGGTAGCTTTCTTCACTTGTGAAAAAATCCAGGATGATACAAAAAAAGACCTACAGTATGCGATCATAAGATTAGCGGCTAGTGGCGCAGACCTTGTTTATATATTATGAGATAATACTGAGAAGGCATATGAAATGAAACGAATGCATGAAATCAGTTCTGAGGACCTCCACTAGAAGAGTTTTGTCGAAGGGCTCTGGGAAACTGCTGTGTACTGTAAAGAAATGGGCATACAGCTAGCTAGTAGGACACATTCTACAGTATTGTTCCACTGTTTACAGTCCACGTATTACAGCAGGTGTTGAATAACGCTCTGTGTAAGAGCGATACGGCCTATGCACACCTCTAAAAGAGATACTCCGGGAACTTAAAAGTGAATATTTGGAACGATGGCGCCCTTGTTTTGCGAAACACTGTTGTTTGACAATACTAGTGGCCACCATCGGATATTACACATAGAGTGGTATTCACGTAGTGAGATTAGGTTGCTTACAGAGCAATGAAGACAGTAGTTTTTCCCTCGATCTGTGCGCGATTGGAACTGGACAGAAAATCGCTAATAGTGGTACAAAACATCCTCCACCATATACGGAACAGTGACTTCCTGGATCAAGAAATCATAATTTACTCGGTCGCCACTGCTGGACAGATGTCTCCCCTATACCTCTCCACGCATGGTAGTCGTAATCTGTACACATACAGGTTGCTCCTGCTTGTTTTCTAATGTCTCCCACATAATTACCGTTACCGCGTCGTCACAGACTTTTCTCAGCTGTTGGAATCCAGGAAAGCACTACTTGGCCCATCAGTCATTTACTACAGGGTATCAATTTCTGTCGTTTCGATGCCTCACGTCATTGACAGGTGGAGGCTCCATTAAAGGCAGACAGAAAATTTCCGTTATCTGACCGGGATTCGATCCCGCGACTTCTCGGTTTCCAGGTAAATGTTTTACCACTAGACTTCCAGGCTCGACGTAAAGTATCATCTAATAGTGATTTATTCGGTTTCTTATCCCAGTTACCTTTGCTTCTATGAAAATAGTTTCACTGTTAAGAGAAAGCCTGTAATATGCAATCAAAAAAACTTACGACACAAAACATAGACAGATACAAAAGTACTGTGACATGGTCGCCGTCACATCGGGAACGGCTCAGCTATAGTCGTCGAGCTGGTTTCCCATTGCGTTCAGTGAATCTGTACATGAGCTGCATATCGTCTTTCCATCAGTAAGCTTATCAAATGGCTCTAAGCACTATGGGACTTAACATCTGAGGTCATCAGTTCCCTAGACGTAGAACTACTTCAACGTAACTAACCTAAGGACATCACACACATCCATGCCCGAGGCAGGATTCGAACCTGCGACCGTAGCAGCAAGTAAGCTTATCGATGCTGATGTGTAGCACTGTTAACATGCAACTAACACTCCCGATAGCATAAACTCGAGACAAAACCCGGCAGTTCTGAGGGCAAGCTTGAGTGCGAAGAATAAAGTGAGCGCACTGTGCCTAAAAAACACTATTTCTTAGGCAAGCCTGTTAATCTTACAGATATTTCCCTTCGAGTTGAAGAGATATCTCTATCAAAAGATTTAAACTAAAATCCGAAACCGACATTAGGACATAAAAACGATAAGAGAATTTTAGCAGAGGTCAAATGCTCGAGTGATGTAGTAGAGCGTGCCGCTCATAAATAGAATGATCTTCCCGTCAAAGTCACCGGCGCGTTAAAAACCCAATTGCAGTGAGGAAGTAACCATAATATTGGAAGTTTCATTATAGATAACTACAAAAGAAGTTAAAGAGACATAAAGCGTTAATCACAAAAGCGGCAAAAGAAATGGCAGGACTGCGGTCCTTAAGAGTGACGAAGATTATACAAACAAAACTGAAAATTTTTTCTCTGAAAACGGGGTTAACAAAATGACTAGAAATCGAACATAAATGTTCCATACACAAAGAAAACACAAAATTCAAATGTCTTTTCCTGTTTTCTTACAAGGAAGAAAAGCGGTCTGCAGTCATGAACGCAAAAAAAATGGTTCAAATGGCTCTGAGCACTATGGGACGTAACTTCTGAGGTCATCAGTCCCCCAGAACTTAGAACTTCGTAAACCTAAGTAACCTAAGGACATCACACACATCCATGCCCGAGGCAGGATTCGAACCTGCGACCGTAGCGGTCGCGCAGCTCCAGACTGTAGCGCCTAGAACGCTCTGCCACTCCTCATGAACGCACAAACGCCCAAACGCCAGATAGCACATACAGGTAAAGCTTCATAAAAATGACAAATCCATGAGAGTTATATCCAACACGAGACAGAATCTGAATGCCACGATAAATTCAACGCTAGCATACGTGTTGAAAACGGTATACACATTTTATGAGCAAAAATACTTTTGAGTTTGCGGGCAAAATTAAGGATACAGTCATATCTTTGCATCCATAGATATGAAAAAAATTTATACTAACATGCCTGTCCACGAGACAGCAGAGATAATTAAGAACAAATTAATAAAACACAAAAAATAGCTACGGGAGAAAAATTGAAATAACGGAGCTTTCTCGTTTAAGGTAACAGATACCACCAAACTGAACGACGGGCCATTGGAAATTCACTAGCCGGCATTATCGTTGAGATTTATCGCAGTCGTTTAGAAAATCAGTTTTTCACTAACAACCCTGGGGTAACCAGGAAAATTCTCTATTACCACAATGTGGATTATGCTATTTTGGTTAGCAAAATGAGATCAAAGAGTTGTTAATGACATAGGGAAAAATGAGTGCTGTTCACCCAGACATTAGTTATACAGTTGAGCCCGAAATTAAACGAGCCACCAATTTTTCGTGATTATCCTTACAACAGAGGCGGTAAACACCGTTTTAGACAGTACTGGAAACCAATCTGAAGAGACATTATTATTCACTAAGTCTTGACACCCTCAAAGAATAAAGATACCATATTTTCGATCCGTGATTAATGCGTTATTATTATTAAAACTACCACTAAGCGAGCATGAGAGGTATAAAGAAATCGCTGTTATAAAGCAAGTTGCAGTAAGTAACCGTGTAGTCTCAGCACTAAGTTCCTACAGAAAATTAAAAGATAACAACAGCGTAAAATCAATGTCAGCACGCTAACAGGTGTACAAGAAGACAAGAAGGTCGTGTACATGACCAGGAGTTAAAAAGGACGGGTTTTAGGAATTATTGCTGAACAATTTCGCAATACCAATTGTCCGCAGCTCGTGGTCGTGCGGTAGCGTTCTCGCTTCCCGCGCCCGGGTTCCCGGGTTCGATTCCCGGCGGGGTCAGGGATTTTCTCTGCCTCGTGATGACTGGGTGTTGTGTTATGTCCTTAGGTTAGTTAGGTTTAAGTAGTTCTAAGTTCTAGGGGACTGATGACCATAGATGTGAAGTCCCATAGTGCTCAGAGACATTTGAACCATTTGAGCAATACCAATTTGTGTATAGGGTTTAAGACTAATGACAGCCTCGAAATTCACTGCCGCTGGTATGTATAAACTAAAGTGTGGGAATTGTCCAAACGTTTACGTAGGTCAAACAGGCAGGGCATACTTGAGAATAGGAAATATTGTGAGTAGAAGAACAAGTTTGTTTCCAACAACACACACCACTTGTCACGGTCCGCGCTGCTCCCCACTTCGGGCATGGGTGTATGTTGTCCATATCGTAAGTTAGTTTATGTTAGATTAAGTAGTGTGTAGGCTTAGGGACCGATGACCTCAGCAGGTTGGTCCCATAAGACTTTATCACAAATTTCAATTTGATGGTCGACATTTGCATTTACTTTGCGCACATGTGTTCGGTTCACTACAGGAAAAAGATAAAAGGGCTTAAGAAAACAAACGGAATCAAGTCCATCGTAATGCACAATGGACGTGAATGGATGCAGGTGATCATACAAGATGCTCACGTACATGTCACCTGTCAGAGTCGTATCTAGACGCATCACGGGTCCCATATCACTCCAACTGCACACGCCCCACACATTACACAGCCCCCACTAGCTTGAACAGTCCCCTGCTGACATGCAGGCTCTATGGATTCATGAGGTTGTCTCCATCTTGTACACGTCCAACAGCTTGACACGATTTGAAACGAGACTCGTCCGATCAGGCAACACGTTTCCAGTCATCAACAGTCCATTGTCAGTGTTGACGGGCTCAGGCGAGGCGTAAATATTTGTGCCTTGCAGTCACCAAGGGACACGAGTGGGCATTCGGCTCCGAAATCCCATATCGATGATATTTCATTGAAAGGTTCACCCGCTGATACTTGTTGATGTTCCAGCACTGAAATCTGCAGCAATTTGCGGAAGAGTTGCACTTCTGCGCGTTGAACGATTTTTTTCAGTCGTCGTTGGTCTCGTTCGTGCAGGATCTTTTTCCGGCCGCAGCGATGTCGGAGATTTGATGTTTTACCAGATTCCTGATATTCACTGTACACTCATGAAACGGTCGTATGGGGAAATTCCTGTTTAATCGCTACCTTGGAGATGCTGTGTCCCATCGCTTGTGCACCGACTATAACACCACTTTAAAACTCACTTAAATCTTGATAACCTGTCGTTGTAGCAGCAGTATCCGATATAACAACTACGCTAGACAGTTGTTGTCTTATATAGGCGTTGCTGACCGCAGTATCGTATTTTGCCTGTATATATGTCTCTGTATTTGAATTCGCATGCCTATACCAGTTTCTTTGGCGCTTCAGTTTATATCACTTTATAAAACTCTTACGTTATAAGGGCAAGTCAAAGGAAAACGAGACAGATGGAAAAAGTAAGTAAACTGTTTATTGTTTCAAAAGTAATCGCCATAACTATTAACACATTTGTCTGAGTATGGGACAACACGGTCAGTGCCTTCATGGAAATATGTTTGCAGCTGTCTACAAAACCGTGATTGTACTCTGGCGTGCACCTCTCCGTCCGGTGCAAATCGACGGCCACAAATGTATTTCTTCAGGGCTCCATGTATATGGATATGGCATGGGGAGAGATCAGGACTGTATGAAGGATGTGTTTTCTTCTATTTACTCTCGGTCTATATTGTTCGGTCAACAGATTTGTCGCTGCACTCAACACGTACTTTCACTGAAGAGACGAGGGTTATTTGGAAAGTAAGGAACGATCGGTCGCTAAACGGAAAATACAGTGAAAATCTGATGAAGCTTTGCCCAGATGCGTTGGATACTGTGTCTAGTACCCCATCGATCGCATCATGTCGGTCTTTTCAGTTCTGAGCTCACAGTGAGAGCGTAAAGATGGCTAGAAATGAGCGTCTTCCACCAAATATGGGGCCTGGTGAAAAGATTTCTCCTGAAGCTATGCAATCCACATAACGTAGCTGTCATGTAGTTCGCTCTGCAGGGGCAATGAAGATGCTCCTGCACCGTTTTCAGTGGGAAGTGTTTTATCGCCCACAATACAGCCCGTAATTGACTACCCATGAGGTTCATCTCTACTCAGATGAACAGCTGGCTATGAAGACAATATTTTGACACAGGCAACGAGCTGCAGTCCAGAGTAGAAAACTGTCGAAAAGCACTGGCGGCTGTCTTCTATAACGAGGGAATTGAAAAGTTGGTACAACGCTACGACAGATGACTAAGTCTGAGCGGCTACTGTGTAGAGAAGTAGTTGGAAATTGTAGCTAACCGCTGCAATTAAAACAGCTTAGATTTTCACTATGGTTTTCATTTCGCGACCTATCGTTCCCTACTTTCCGAATAGACCTTGTAGTAACATCAGCGTTTCTTATGATTGATATCCTTTCACTTTCCAGTTTAATCTTATTCCTGAACCTTTCTTTTATTTCCGTATTGGATCTCAGATGTGTCAGTTGAAGTGCGGTACTGAAAGACTACATCCTTTATGCCCTTTCTAATCCGAGCATTTGGTTTTTGGTCTTTCAGTCTTATTTTTCCCTATTGGCTTTTGTACGTATCGTTTCTTGTAGATTACATCAATTTTCCACAGAATTTCGAACATCTTTCACCAATTTACACTGTCGATCGTTTCTTTAATAGCTCCACAAATTCCTGATATGAGTGGGAAATACAGTTTGGGCAAAATAAACTGGCCCAGAAAATATTTTATACACCTTAAGGTAGGCAGTCCAACTTAGGTCATTTGCAAACCATGTATAATACATTTTCCAGGTCAGTTCTTTTTGCGCACCCTATACTACGTACGTATTACGTGTTGTGCTTGCCTATAATTTTCAAGACAGAACAAATAAATAAATACTCGAGAGAAATGAGATACCATCTTGGAGATAAAGTGATCCATTTACGTTCATTTCTTTTTATATTTGCTTTTGACGCTATCACATTACCGTTTGACAATGCCATGACCTTTCGACAAGCTAGTTTATGTTGTGAGATCCAACTTGCACATAATCGGGACTTAGGATCTGGGGTTTAAAAAATCGGCGGGCCAAAGGACCTAAAAATGAGGACACAAAAAGGACGTAAATTATCAGTCATTAGATGATTTTTTCTTATATTATAAAAAAAACTGGTACACAAGTACAACTGTTTAAAGTACTGTTATGTTCATAAAACGTGCGAATTTCAGGCTGGTAATGAAATATTTTGCAAAAAATAAAGTTAGATTTTTATCTTCCTGACAAATATGACTCACAAACTCGTCTATAAAAAAATATGTAATACGAGAAAACCGCTCATAAGGGTTAAAGAAGGAGAAATACGAGTATAGCAAAGATTTGTATGCTTTGCGTTTGTTGAGAAATCTGATGAAACTAATGAAATGTAAGACAGGATAGATTTTTAGGCTTGTCAGTGTAGATACTTAATGTACCTAACTAGCAAGTAGCTTCAGTCAAATTGTTGGTAATGACTGTGTTTCAAAACTATAGCTTTTTTTAAGAATGACTATATCAGTTATTGGTCAATCATAAAGAAATAATGATGATGAGTAATAAAACAAACACCGTCCGAACTGGCTGTGAAGGCCCAACGGTACCGACAGGCCGCCGTGTCATCCTCTGCCCCAAGGCGTCACCGGATACGGATACTGAGGGTTATGTGGTTAGAAGATTGCTCTCCAGGTCGTTGCCAGTTTTCGTGAACAGCGCCGCTACTTCTCAGTCAAGTAGCTCCTCAATTGGCCTCACAAGGGTTGAGTGCACCCCGCTTGTCAACACCGCTCGGCAGATCCGGACGGTGACCCATCAAAGTGCTAGCCAAGTCCGACAGCGTTTAACTTCGGTGCTCTGACGCTAACCGTTATTACGACTACTGCAAGGCCGTTGACGATGAAGAGCAATAATCTGTAATAAATTAACTGTCATAGAGCGCAACTAGCTATATAACTTATCAATACGGAGATGTTAAGCACGCATACTGCATTCAATGAGAGAACCCAGCTCTAATATTTTAAATAGACTATAAATGACTGCATTTCTTTCACAAAACATAGATAGCTTTCTGATCAGATCTTCAAAAAGACCTCCCTGCATTTCCAAACATTTAATGTCTCACTGGATCTCGCTTCTATGAACTCTTCGTAGCACGGATGCGTCAACTGTTACAAGAACAGCATGAAAGGACTCTACCTGTTACTGAACAGAACAGAACAAACGCGGCAGTTTGGTAATTACCATTTAAGCGAGTTGGTAGGCCTATTGCTGATGTAACGTCCTAAAGAAATGCAATGTAGATGAACATAGTAAGAGTGTTAGTTGGTATTTAATCAATCGCACTAATGGCAGGAGGGTATACGCGAAACTTAGCGATAATAACTTTAATAGAGACAACGGCTATGCACTTAGCAACACTTGGAAGAGTGCACTGGATAAAGAAAAATGGCAGAGAAAAACTTCTAGCACTTTACCTCCTGATTCAAGGGATGGCGCTGCAAGCAATGCGGGATAGCAACTACATCTATGGGAGTAGAGGCCACCACTTCGCTACGCGCCATATCGCTGACGTATTCCAGCCAATAAGTAGCCGTCCTTTGCATATAAAAGTGGGAACCTCGCTAGTTCACGACACCAGTTGCCGCGCCTTTACCGTTGTGTCCCTCCCTCTCTCCATCTCCACACCCTCCATCTCCTTTCCCAACACAACTTCCACCGTTTACCACTCCCGGATGATGAGCTTCGCCCTGACATCTACCCTTCCTACCAACTCTAACTCCCTCTTCCTGCCTCCTCCTCAGATCTCCCTCTCCTCCCCCTCCCTCCTTCTGAGCGGGTTTCCCCTCCTACTCCCCGTCCATCTCTTGTGCCTTCTTTCAGTGTCTCTGCGCTCCCTCCTGCCCTGTCTTCCCTTTTCCTCTCCCGCCCCATGTGTCTCCTACCTCTTCGTGAACCCACGGTTGCCCCTCCTTTCTTCATCCCGCCGCTTCCCCAGCTGCCCCATGCTCTCCCCTCCTTTTCTATCCTCTCTGACCTTTCCCTCGGCAGGTCCCGCCTGGTAGTTTTATTCTTCGTCGTGTGTGCTCCCAGTGGGTTTTAAGTGTGTTGTTTCGGAGTGTTTTTAATACTGTGGCCAACTTTTAACCTGTGCATGCGCATCCAGTGTCTTCTCTGTGTTTTACGAATCGCCAACTGTGTTTTTTTAACTTTCTGGTGACTTTTTTAACTGTCCCCAATGAACGTCTACATGTCAGTGTATTTTTACCTCCATTTTCTCCCCTTGCTCTGTTTTATGTTCCCCTTTTTTAGCTCCTTATGTATGTATTCTTTTATTCTTGTTTTAGTTGTCATGTCACTCGGCTGAAGAGCGGCAGATTGTGCTGCTGACTGCCCTCCCCTGCCCATATGGGGCAGGGGCATGAAATCACAATAAAGAAAAAAAAAAAAAACTAGTTCACGACAGTCAGTTTTAGCCCTGACGACGACCATGGAGGTAGTGGTCGAAAGCTTGGAGATTTATCCTGATTTGACGCGGCATGTACAGCGAGAGATTTTTACTCAAGAAATACGTCGCGAAAGACTTCGTAGCCACATGTAATATTTTAATTACTATTGAATGGAGTCAGTATTATGAAAAGTTGAAAACACGAAAATAAAAGTAAATACATGAGGATCACACAAAAGCTTTTATGTATATTTTACTTACTGTCTCTCCTGAAGCTACACGGATCATGATCTCTGATCCACCACCTACATCGAGGTAGATTTCAAATAAAACTTGAAACCTACCAGCAGCCTTCGATACACTGTAGAGAGAACACAAGATACACAATATTCTGCGTGTAATTCATTGAAAATCAATCACTTCACTGACCGACAGAATCCAAAACGAGCGAATGTTCCAGGTTGTGATGGAATCCGACATTAACTGCCAAAAAAAATTAAAAAACCAGTCTACCACTGGGATAAGTCCTTGCTCTACTTCTCTTCGGATAATATACAGCAGACATGCCAAAAACAAAATCAAGAAGTTTGGTTACGCCGACAGCTGTGTACTACCAACAAGATATAGCTCAGTTGAACAGTCAGATGAAATCATAACGCGGGGCACAGATGTAGAAGGAAATTATTTTCGCAAACGAAGACTCCAGACAAGCGCCACCAAAACGGAGGTTTCCCGCTTTCACCCAAATGATAAACTCGCCTGAAGAAAACTCATCACACAGTTTGAAAACACTACAATTACTCACAATAGAATCCCAAACTACCTGAGGATAATCCTTGGCCGGCCACTGTGGCCGAGAGGTTCTAGGCGCTTCAGTCTGGAATCACGCGACTGCTACGGTCGCAGGTTCGAATCCTGCCTCGGGCATGGATGTGTGTGTGATGTCTTTAGGTTAGTTAGGTTTAAGTAGTTCTAAGTTCTAGGGGACTGATGTCCTCAGATGTTAAGTCCCATAGTGCTCAGAACCATTTTATAACCTTTGACAGAACTTTATTTTTCAGAGAGCATCTAGCAAAAGCAGCCGAAAAATTTGAAACAAGAAACAACATTATGCAAAAGCTATACTGTACAGCTTAGGGAGCGTTGACCTCCACTCTACATTGAGGGATTTGTCCTCTCAACCGCTGAAAGTTGTGCTCCAACTTGGACAAATAGCCAACATACATAATGAACGGACGTCCAGCTAGATAACACCATGAGAATGACTGCCGGTGTTATCAAATCAGCACCTATGAAATAGCTGTTAGTACTAACTCATCCTCCGTCCCGTCAACTACGAAGCATAAATGCTCTCGTGACAATGGATGACAAAAACGTACCAACCCGTCAAGATATCGATGATGCAAACCATAACAGGCTCTACATTACACGCCACTAACAGAAAAAGAAGAATCACTGTGGTAGATGAGTTCAACTTTATCAGCGCATGGATTTACAAATGGACTGGGCAAGGAAACAAGTGATGCGACGGGTAGCTCAACAACGTAGGAGTATATGATAAATTCAGGCTAAATGAAACACACATGTGGCGGTAAGAGGTGGCCAAACAGTAGATTCAGTACACAGCATACACCTCTCTGGCGGCAACGCAAGTGTATATTCTCGAATGGAAACGACCATAAATGTGCCGAATGGCATCCTGAAATAGACTGTCCCAAGCCTGTCGCACCCGTTGCTACAATTCGGCAACGGTTCTTGCAGGCACTGGAGGACGAAAAAGTTCCCACTTCACCTTATCCCGTATGTGTTCAATTGGCTTCCGATCTGGTGCTCTAGTTGGCCAGGGCAGTTGTTGTAAATTACAAAGAGCACGTTGCACTGTGGACGTGCGCTGTACTGCTGAAAATGTACATCACGTTCCTGTCGAAGATATGGTGGTAGCAAGGGGATACCAGTCTGTTCAGTGCAGCGGATCACAGGAATTGCGATGGGACCTGTATGTCGTAGGCACACGCACTCCGGAATAGGCTGCTCTATTCTTTATGGATAGAACCTATTCTCTTTACTGAAGACGACATAGTGCCATTCCGCCCTCCAGTCAACTCTCTCACGACACCACATTAGCATGCGTAATGGTGTCATGGTGTCGGTGGCTTCCTACCCAGATACACCTGTGGTCTTAGTCCCGCTCTGGGCAACCGCTTCCCAATGGTCTTCATTGACACAGTATGTGTGGCATGTTTCCGAATTTCTTACCTGGGACGATGCGTCGGTCTTGACGTGGATCTGCACTACGCGGACGTCTATAAACCGGTCTACAGATGTGGGAAATGTTTCATCAACTACTGCTGTAAACAGCGACGCACCAACGATGCACTCTGCCCAACATAATCTATATCTACACGGATACTGTGCAAATCACATTAAAGTGCCTGGCACAGGACTCATGAACCACCTTCACAATTTTCTATTATTACAATCTCATATAGCGCGCGGAAAGAAAGAACACCTATATCTTCCCGTACGAGCACTGATTTCCCTTATTTTATAGTGGTGATCGTTTCTCCCTATGTAGGTCGGTGTCAACAAAATATTTTCGCATTTGGAGGAGAAATTTGGTGACTGGAATTTCGTAAGAAGATTCCGTCGCAACGAAAAACGCGTTTCGTTTAGCGATGTCCAGCCAAGATCCTGCATCCTTTCTGTGACACACTCTCCCGTATTTCGCGATAATACAAAACGTTCTGCCCTTCTTTGAACTTTTCCGGTGTAATCCGTCAGTTCCATCTGGTAAGGATCCCACAACGCGCAGCAGTATTCGAAAAGAAGACGGACAACTGTAGTGTAGGCAGTCTCCTTAGTTTAAGTTGATCGTAATTGTAATACCTAGTTATTTAGTTGAATTTACGGCTTTTAGATTTATCGGGTAACCGAAGTTTAACGAATTTCGTTTAGCACTCATGTGAATGACCTCACACTTTTCGTTTTTTTAGGGTCAACTGCCAATTATCGCATCATGCAGATATATTTTCTAAATCGTTTTGCAGTTTGTTTCATCTTCTGGTGACTTCATATGTCGATGAACGACAGCGTCATCTGCAAACAACCTAAGACGGCTCCTCAAATTGTCTCCCAAGTCGTCTATATAGATAAGAAACAGCAAAGGGGCTGTAACAATACCTTGGGGAACGCCAGAAATCACTTATGTTTTACTCGATGACTTTCCGTTAATTGCTACGAACTGTGACCTCTCTGTTAGGAAATCACAAATCCAGTCACATAACTGAGACGATATTCCATAAGCACGCAATTTCATTACAAGCCGTTTGTGTGGTACAGTGACAAAAGCCTTTCGAAAATCTAAAAATACGGAATAGATCTCAAATCCCTGTCAATAGCAGCCAACACTTCATGTGAATAAAGAGCTAGTTGGTTTCACAGGAGCGATGTCTTCTAAACTTATGTTGACTGTGTGTCAATGGACAGTTTTCTTCGAGGTAATTCATAGTGTTTGAAGACAATATATGTTCCAAAATCCTGCTGCATATCGAAGTTAACGATATGGGCCAGTAATTTAGTGGATAACTTGTGTAACAGTCTGTCGAAATGCCCCTCCAGCTTGCCACAGGTCCACAATGCAGCCTCGTTCAAATTCCCGCAAACTGCTGGTGTTCTTTAACTGGAGTACATACTTGTAGATGGGACATGGCTGTATCGTGGAATGGATGCAGCATTCTGTGTTCACCTCCAAGATAAGCACTGTTACTATCTGCAGATTTTTTTAAAGAAGAAAGTGGACTCACAGACAAGCCTCCAGCATGCCATTTGATTGCTGATGACTGTGACAGATAAATCACAACATTGTAACCCCTCAGTTTGCAGATTCTATAATGTGGTGTCACTGAACACAGTCTTTGAGGATTTTGCCTGTTTTCATTCCTTTTTTTCTTATTTTTTTCAGTGTATCACCCAAAAACCCTGGGGCTTGACTTCTCAGGCAAAAAGCTTTACACCTCAACATGCCAGATGCGCATATTCTTTGCACAAATGGGGTAAGCAACCATCCGCACTTCGTGAGTCCAGATAATCACAGACCATCAGACACATCACACAAGAATTCCAGACAAAATCACACGGTAGTAGACCAGAAGACGCCCTGTTGGCGACTCTTAGAGTCGATAAATCACGCAAATGCTCTAAATGTTCGTTTCTAAGATTTCATGTTGAATATACCGGGTGATCATAAAGTCAGTATAAATTTGAAAACTGAATAAGTTACGGAATAATGCAGATAGAGAGGTTCAAATTGACACACATGCTTGGAATGACATGGGGTTTTATTAGAATAGAAAAAAATACAAATTTTAAAAAAATGTCCGACAGATGGCGCTTCATCTGATCAGAATAGCAATAATTAGCATAACAAAGTAAGACAAAGCAATGATGATGTTCTATACAGTAAATGCTCAATATGTCCACCATCATTCCTCAACAATAGCTGTAGTCCAGGAATAATGTTGTGAACAGCACTGTAAAGCATGTCCGGAGTTATGGTGAAGCATTGGCGTCGGATGTTGTCTTTCAGCAGCCCTAGAGATGTCGGTCGATCACGATACACTTGAGACTTCAGGTAACCCCAAAGCTAATAATCGCACGGACTGAGGTCTGGGGACCTGGGAGGCCAAACATGACGAAAGTGATGGCTGAGCACACGATCGTCACCAAACAACGAGCGCAAGAGATCTTTCACGCGTCTAGCAATATGGGGTGGAGCACCATCCTGCATAAACATCATACGTTCCAGCAGGTGTTTATCAGCCAGGCTGGGGATGATGCGATTCTGTAACATATCGGCCTACCTGTCACCCGTCACGGTAGTAGTTACAAAACCAGAATCACGCATTTCCTCGAAGAAAAAAGGCCCGATAACGGTAGATGTGGTAAATCCAACCCATACCGTGACTTTCTCGTCGTGCAATGGAGTTTCCACGACAGTTCTAGGATTTTCGGTAGCCCAAATTCTGCAGTTGTGGACGTTTGACAGACCCTCGGAGCGTGAAATGAGCTTCGTCGGTCCACAACACGTTACTCAACCAATCGTCATCTTCCGCCATCTTTTGAAACGCCCACACCGCAAATGCCCTCCGCTTCACTAAATCGCCAGGTAACAGTTCATGATGCCGATGGATTTTGTACGGATAGCGTCGGAGAGTACGCCTAAGTGCCAACCAAACAGTAGTGTATGAAATGCCGGTGCGACGTGCGACTGCACGAGCGCTGACTTCAGTCTCCATTTCTTCCTGCACTGTCTCAGCAGCATTACGCCTTGTGCTCGGTCGGCCACTACGACGTCAATCGTCTAAACAACCCGTGGCTTCGAACTTCGAAATCATTCTCACCACAGCTGCATTTGTCAACGGACCATTACCCGTTCGAATCCCCTTCCTATGGCGATAGGATCGGAACGCTGAACTAGCACATTCCCCATTCTGATAATACAGCTTCACTAAAACCGCCTTTTCAGGTAACGTGAAGATGCTGCGACTGCTGGCGCAACTGATTCTCTCTCTTTTTTTTTTTTTGCTTTATTGTGATTTTAAACACCTTATACAAAGGCGGGCTGTCAGCAGCACAATACGCCGCTCTTCAGCCTCGAGTTTGACAGCAAGTAGCACATAAAGGTGGCATAGAGAAGACAGTCAAAACGGTGGGCAAAAAAATGTGGACACTAAAAATCGAAAAAACATGGAGCCGTTCACGCTGGACGAGAAACAGCACTAACACTAGGCGACATGGTGCACAGAACATGGATGATGGCGACGGCATGTGAACGGTGGTGGCGTGACGGCGAACAACACTACACACAAACGAAGACACACACACGAAACACTGACGGCGACGATCTCCGGCGCGCGAATGTTCACTGAGCGTGTACGAGTCCGGGGACCTGCCAAGAGTAGAGGTGGAGGAGGAGGAGGAGGAGGGGAATGGGAGAGGGGAGAGCAGAGATGCCATGGGCAGAGGAGAGAGGGGGAGGGAGGAAGGGGGAGGGGAAGCCCGGGGGAAGAGGGGAGGAGGAAGGGGGGAAAGGAAAGAGAACAGAAGGGAAGGGAGGGAGGGAGGGTGCCTAAAGGAAAGGACACAGGAAGGGGGGAGGATCAAAGTTGATAGGAGGGGTAGATGGAGGGGAGGAGGACATCATCAGGCAGGGGGAGCTGGCGGAAGCCACCTTGGGAGAGGGTAAGGAGGGTGGAGAGATGGAGACCGGGAGGGACGTGGGAGTACAAGTGCGGCAGTGGGTGGGGGTGGGAGAGGATCGGGGAGACTAGCAGGTGAGGAGGATCGAGTTTATGGGAGGTGTACAGGATCCGTATCCTTTCAAGGAAAAGGAGGAGGTGGGGGAAGGGGATGAGATCGTACAGGATCCGCGTGGGGGAGGGGAGACGGATGCGACAGGTGAGGCGGAGAGCATGGCGTTCAAGGATTTGGAGGGATTTGTAAAAGGTAGGGGGGGGCGGAGATCCAAGCTGGATGGGCATAACAAAGGATAGGGCGGATGAGGGATTTATAGGTGTGGAGGATGGTGGAGGGGTCCAGACCCCACGTACGGCCGGAGAGGAGCTTGAGGAGACTGAGTCGGGAGCATGCCTTGGCTTGGATTGTTTGGAGGTGGGGAGTCCAGGAGAGGCGACGGTCGAGGGTGACGCCAAGGTACTTAAGGGTGGGAGTGAGGGCGAAAGGACGGCCATAGATGGTGAGATAGAAATCAAGGAGGCGGAAGGAAGGGGTGGTTTTGCCTACAATGATCGCCTGGGTTTTGGAGGGATTGACCTTGAGCAACCATTGGTTGCACCAAGCGGTGAACCGGTCAAGATTGGATTGGAGAAGGTGTTGGGAGCGCTGCAGGGTGGGGGCAAAGGCAAGGAAGGCGGTGTCATCGGCAAACTGGAGAAGGTGGACGGGGGGTGACGGCGGCGGCATGTCCGCCGTGTACAAAAGGTACAGAAGGGGGGAGAGGACGGAGCCTTGGGGCACACCGGCGGAGGGGAAAAAGGTGTAGGAATCCGTGTTATGGATGGTGACATAGGAAGGACGGCGGGAGAGAAAGGAGCCGATCAGACGGATATAGTTAATGGGAAGGGCGAAGGTTTGGAGCTTGAAGAGGAGACTGGAATGCCATACGCGGTCATAAGCACGTTCGAGGTCTAGGGAGAGGAAGATTGCGGAGCGACGGGAATTAAGCTGTTTGGAAAGGAGATGAGTGAGGTGAAGGAGAAGGTCGTTGGAAGAGAAGGACGGCCGAAAGCCACACTGGGTAACGGGAAGGAGGCGGTGCTGGCGGAGATGCTGGTGGATGCGTAGGGTGAGGATCGATTCCAGGACCTTGCTGAAGACTGAGGAAAGGCTGATGGGACTGTAGGAGGAGACGGTGGACGGCGGTTTGCCAGGTTTAAGGAACATGAGGATACGGGAGGTTTTCCACAGGTTGGGGTAGTAACCGGTGGACAGGACTACATTGTAGAGCCTGGCCAGGGTGGAGAGGAAAGAGACAGGAGCTTCACAAAGGTGACGGTAGGTAACACGATCGTGACCAGGAGCGGTGTTGCGATTTATGCGGAGTGTAGCAATGAGATCCTGTGTAGTGATAGGGGCATTGAGTTCCGTGTCTGCAATGTTGTCCAAGTACTGGGAACCAGGAGCGAGGGGAGGGACAGAGGTGTCAGTTCGATCGCGGATATCCGGGAAGAGGGAGTAATCGAAATGGGGATCATCGGGGATGGAAAACACATCGGACAGGTAGGAGGCAAAGTGATCGGCCTTACTAAGGGCGTCAGGGAAGGGGTGATCATCATGGAGAAGAGGATAGTAGGGGGAGGGCTTAGTTCCGGTAAGGCGACGGAAGGCTGACCAGAACTTGGACGAGTTGATAGGTAGGGTAGCATTTAAACGGGTGCATGTCTGTCGTCAGTCCCGGCGTTTCTTAGCCGCGAGCAAATTATGAATGTGTGATTCTCTCTCTCATTACAGCTCCTTTTATACACGATTGTCATGCGCAGTCACTGGCGTTATGCTGTCCAGCGCCATCTGTTGGACATTTTGTGAAGCTTTTTTTTCGGTTCTAATGAAACCACATGTCATTCCAAGCATGTGTGTCAATTTCTACATCTCTATCTTCATTATTCCGTGGTTTATTAAGTTTTCAAATCTATACTGACTTTTTGATCACACAGTAGTTCTAAGTTCTAGGAGACTGATGACGTCAGATGTTAAGTCCCATAGTGCTCAGAGCCATATGAACCATTTGAGCAAAAACTGAAAAAAAAACGTTTTCGCGCATAATCGATGCACATCCTTTGATTAGCGTTCTGTGCCCTTTCCGCTTCGTCAAGCGAAACAAGTTGCTCATGTCTCTCCCAACCCGAGTCGAAAATGCTATTTTTTTCTAAGCGCTTCGCCACCTGAAGCTTCCACTTATGTTACTTTCATTTCTGGCTAAGCGCTCCTTGTATCATAAATCAGTACGAAACCGGTGATGACAAATAGGAGCTGTCTTCTTGTCATCCCGAACAAAATCCCGGCTCAACTACTAAACGGAACATCTTTGCTTTCTCTTACTTTGTTATGCTAATTGTTGCTATTCTGATTAGATGATTGCGCCATCTGTCGGACATTTCTTGAACGTTGGCATTTTTTTGTTCTAATAAAACCCCATGTCATTGCAAGCATGAGTGTCAATTTTTACCTCTCTATCTACATTATTCCGTGGTTTATTAAGTTTTCAAATTTATACTGAATTTTGGATCACCCAGTATTACGCTTTACATTCTATGTATTTTTTTTTTTTCACTGTGTCAAAAATCCACACGATAAATAAAATAAATAGATCGCGAATAACCCATTTTGGAAACAACTGTGTAGTTTCAGTCGTTGCTCCGCTCGTTTGGTGTCTCCGTTTCTGGCGCAGTCCTGGGTTTGGGTACAAGATGAATGTCCTTTTACGGGCGGCAGGCGCAGCGCGGGACAGGGCGTTACCCAAGATGCGAGTAGCAGCAGCAGCAGGAGTAGGAGGAGGAGGAGGAGGAGAGGGGGGGGGAAAGAGGACGGTGCTACAGAAAAAGGAGCGGCCGGTGTGTCGCGGCTTCTTTTTGCTCTGCCGGCCGGACATCGGGCGAGGCATCTGCCGGCGGCAGACGGAGAGGGGCGGTGCCCGGCTGCCCGCAGCGCAAGCCGCCACCCGCCGCCCAAAGGTCAAGGCGACACCCGACACCCGAAACCGCCCGCCGCGTTACGCTCCACCAGCCTCGGGCCCAGAAAACGCCGCCTCAGCTGTCCCACGCGTCACGGCCGGTTCACCGTTCTTTGACGTGTGTGCCATTGATAGGAGTCGCGATGTCCCGTCGTTGCTGTTGTGGTCTTCAGACCGACCGAGCGAGGTGGCGCAGTGGTTAGACACTGGACTCGCATTCGGGAGGACGACGGTAGAAACCCGCGTCCGTTCATCCTCATTTAGGTTTTCCGTGATTTCCCTAAAATCGCTCCAGGCTAATGCCGGAATGGTTCCTTTCAAACGGCACGGTCGACTTCCTTCCCCGTCCTTCCCTAATCCAATGAGACCGATGACCTAGCTGTCTGGTCTCCTTCCCCAAAAACAACCCAACCCAACCTCTTCCGACCGAAGACTGGTTTGATGCATCTCTCCACGCTACCCTATCCTGTGCAACCCTCTTCATGTCATAATAACTACTACAACCCACACCCTTTTGAACCTACTTAATGTATTCAATCCTTTCGGCTCCATCTCCATCTAAATTTTTACCGTCCACCCCCCCCCCCCCCCCACCCTCCTCGGCCACGCACTTCTCTCCAGAACTGAACTGAAATGGTAAACCCTTGATGGTTCAAATGGTTCAAATGGCTCTGAGCACTATGGGACTTAACTTCTGAGGTCATCAGTCCCCTAGAACTATTTAAACCTAACTAACCTAAGGACATCACACACATCCATGCCCGAGGCAGGATTCGAATCTGCGACCGTAGCGGTCGCGCGGCTCCAAACTGTAGCGCCTAGAACCGCTCGGCCACTCCAGCCGGCAAACCCTTGATGGCCCAGAACATATCCTCACAGATGAAACTACACTTCTAGCCATTAAAATTGCTGCACTAAGAAGAAATGCAGGTAATAAACGGGTATTCATAGGACAAATATACTAGAACTGACATGTGATTACATTTGCACGCAATTTGGGTGCATAGATCCTGAGAAATCAGTACCCAGAATAACCAACTCTGGCCGTAATAACGGCCTTGATACGCCTGGGCATTGAGTCAAACAGAGCTGCCCATGCAGCTTCAACACGATACCACAGTTCAAGAGTAGTGACTGGCGTATTGTGACGAGCCAGTTGCTCGGCCACCATTAACCCGACGTTTTCAATTGGTGAGAGATCTGGAGTATGTGCTGGCCAGGGCAGCAGTCGAACATTTTCTGTATCCAGAAAGGCCCGTACAGGACCTGCAACATGCGGTCGTGCGTTATCCTGCTGAAATGAAGGGTTTCGCAAGGATCGAATGAAGGGTAGGGCCACGGGTCGTAATACATTTGAAATGTAACGTCCACTGTTCAAAGTGCTGTCAATGCGAACAAGAGGTGACCGAGACGTGTATCCAATGGCACCCCATACCATCACACCGAGTGATACGTCAGTATAGCGATGACGAATACACGCTTCCAATGTGCGTTCACCGCGATGTCGCCAAACACAGATGCGACCATCATGACCCTGTAAACAGAACCTGGATTCATGGGAAAAAATGATGTTTTGCCATTCGTACACCCAGGTTCGTCGTCGAGTACACCATCGCAGGCGCCCCTATCTGTGATGGAGCGTCAAGGGTAACCGCAGCCATGGTCTCCGAGCTGATAGTGCAAGCTGCTGCAAACGTCGTCGAACTTTTCGTGCAGATGGTTTTTGTCTTGCAAACGTCCTCATCTGTTGACGTGGCTACAGGATCCGTAACAGTCATGCGGATAAGATGACTGTCATCTCGACTGCTAGTGATACGAGGACGTTGGGAAGCATGGCATTCCGTATTACCCTCCTGAACCCACCGATTTCATATTCTGATAATAGCCATTGGATCTCGACCAACGCGAGCAGCAATGTCGCGATACGATAAACCGCAATCGCGATAGGCTACAATCCGACCTTTATCGAAGTCAGAAACGTCAGGGTACGCATTTTCTCCTCATTACACGAGGCATCACAACAACGTTTCACCAGGCAACGCCGGTCAACTGCTGTTTGTGTATGAGAAATCGGTTGGAAACTTTTCTCTCATGTCAGCACGTTGTAGGTGTCGCCACCGGCGCCAACCTTGTGTGAATGCTCTGAAAAGCTAATCATTTGCATATAACACCATCTTCTTTCTGTCGGTTAAATTTAGCGTCTGTAGTACGTCATCTTCGTGGTGTACCAATTTTAATGTCCAGTAGTGCACAATCGTCGGTCATAACTATGGATTATTTGCTTGCTCAGAAATGGCTCATTTGAACTAAAGCAAATGAATTTTTAACTTATTTTATTACGTGAATGATAAAAAGATATACTTTCTACAAGCCTTTGCCATAGGAGTGCGCGATAATTTATAACTAGCACTGACTATTAAAACATCACTTGAAGCATAAAATTACAGCCGTTCCCTTGAAGTACAATGTTCAATGTTTACGAAAGTACATTTCCATTTCAGTCCTGAATGACTCTTTACCCTGCTCGACGATGTTGACTACTGGTGCCGAAGTCACGAACTGGGGCTAGGCACTTCCAAGTTTGGTTCTATACCGACCCTTGTGCGAGGACGCTGCTATGCTGAAAGAGAGGGCGTGGTCTTATTCAGCCTCTCCAATTCGTCGTTGTGGATTGCGGCGAGACCCCACTCACTTCTATGGCATTGATGTGTGGTAACGAGTTTGATGTGCCACTGCGATGTCTAGACGATACCACACTAAAAACTGATCCCTTCTTTTAAGTTATGCCACATATTTCTTTTCTCCCCATTCTTATTCAGTACCTCCTCGTTAGTTATACACTCGTATTCAGAAAAAAAACAGAACTCCTTGAACGACTGGAGATAGGATGTTCATATTCTGAGAACATGTACATTAGTATTTTCTGCAGAAATGATTAGCATTTGAGCAATGTCGGCCAACGAGTTCAGCTCAACATCAATATCGCGGCGCAACACCACCTACGGGTAAATCGTGCGTATGGCTCTCGTTGCCGCTATAAAGCGAAGGTAATGGGACATTGTCACCTGAGCAGACGTACAAGATGCTTCGTAGGCGTATACGCGAACAGTACTGGCAATTCTGTGCGTTCGAAAGAAAGCGCATTATTGGCATGAGTGAAGCTGATGTATCCATCAGGGTAATTGATGCTCATGTGGGCCGAAGTGTTTCGGCAGTGCAATGTGTGCAGTGGTTCACGGAAGCTGTTGAAACGACAAGATGGGTCAGGTCGTATCACCCATACCACCCGCAGGAAAGATCGACACCTCATTCGAATGGCATTATAGGACAAATCTGCGTCCTCCTAGGCTCTGATGCACTAGTGAAACACTGTAACACATCGTACACTATCAGGCGTGACTGTATGGGTTACATATCCGTCGTCCACTTCTACGCCTGCCTTTGACGAATGTGCAGAAACATACTGGACAGCAGTGGTGCACAGAACGACAACACTGGGGACAGTAATGGCATCAGTGTTTTCGGACGAATCCAGGTTCTGTGTGCTTGAAAATGATAGCCAGATTATGGTACACCGCTAACAAGGTGAGCGGGGTCACAATGACCGCATTCGTACAAGACATACAGCGCCAATTTAAGGCCTTATGATGTAGGGTGCTAATGGGTACAGCCACAAATCACAGTTGGTGCGTGTCCAGGGCACTGCGACCTGTGTTATCTATGACTATGACATCCTGCGACCGTAGCCATATTCTTTCTGTGCGACACCCTAGACGCCATCTCTCAGCAAGACAATGCACGACCAGATGTTGCTGCACGAACACGTGTCTTCTTGGTGCCATAGGATGTCAGCCATTTGCCCTGATCCACCATGTCACCAGAAGTGTTGCCAATTGAAAATATGTGGGATATGGTGAAACGACGGGTGCAGCGCTAAGACCCAGTGCCAACCACCATAGATGAATGTTGGAACCACATGAATGCAGCATGGATGGCTGTACTACAGGACGGCATTCGCGCCTTCTACGGTTCGATGCAATCACGCATGGAACAAGCTACCAGGGGCCACGGAGGACCCTGTGCCTACTAGGCAACAGCAGACATTCTGAACCGAGGTGACTGAAATGTTAATCATTTTTGCAGAACATACTAATGGAGATGTACTGTCAATTTGAATGTACTGTCTGTAGTCGTTCAAGGTGCTCTGTTTTTTACGAACATGAGAGTATAATCTTCCCACAACTCTTCAGCATTCTTCTGTAGCATCAAATTTCAAAAGTTTTTATTCTCTACTCGTCTGAGCCGTTTATCGTCCTCGCACAAGGCTATACTCCAGACAAATACCTTCAGGAAAGGCTTCTTGACACTTAACTCTTTATTCGAAATTACTCTTCTTTAAATTTCCTTCAGGACCGCTTTTCTTGCTGTTGCCAGTATACATTTTACACTGTCAAGTCACTTCAACGTGACCACCTGTCAAAAGCCTGAATAATCCCCTTTTGCAGTGCGGAGTGCTGCGAGATAGGCAGGAAGAGAGTGAATGCGGTTGTGAAAGATACCGGCAGGAATGTGGAGCCATGACGCCTACAATGTCATGGCCAGCTGCATAATGTTTCTCTATTAAGGATTCATGGTGTGAACAGAACAATCGAGGCTCTCCCACAGATGCTCGATTGAGTTTTAATTCGGGAAGTTTGATGTCCAGGGGAATAGGGCAAACTCATCCTGCTGCTCTTTCAACCACGCATGTTCATTGCGAGCTGTGTGACACATTGCACTGTCTTGCTGGCAGATGCGATCGTACCGAGGGAAATCAAACTACTAGTAGGTGTTGACATGGTCCACAAGGATAGGTGTTATTTGTGTTTACACTTTGTGCCTTCCATTAAGACGAAATCACGCAGAGAATGCCACGAAAACATTCCACAGACCATAACGCGCCTCCCTCCGCCTTGGGCCACTCCGACGATTGTTGCAAAGTATTTACAAATCAGCCTCACGCAAGAAAATGAGACAGCCGATAGGACTTAAGACAATCTCGATCTGACTCTATCCATTATTGGCAACAAAATAGATTTCAACATTTTTCGAAAAGCAACCTATTCCGACAAAATCATCTCAGCTGATTCCATGCATTCTCAGGCCCATAAAATGGCCTTCTTTCACTCGAGTATCCATCGAGCCCTTTCCATTCCGCTTTCGCCAGTCAATTTACAGAACGAATTAAAGGTCCTCGAAAACATCGGTCAGAATAATGGATATAATCCCAGCATAGTGAGACAGTTGTTTAACTAAAAAAGAAGAAGAAAACCGTGAAAGAAGGCTACCACCCTTTCCAGTTCAGGTACCCACAATCAAGACCAGGCAACGAAATACTTATCCGTTCCCTTTCCCTTTATAGGTAACGTATCCTAAAAGGTAGGCCGTTTATTAAAAAATCTAGGTTTAGCCCATTCTCTTGATAAAGGTACTGCTAAATTATCTCTGTCAGCTGTGTATAAGATCACTTGTGCTGAATGTCCCTGTTATTACATTGGCCAGATAGGAAGGGCCCTGTCTGTTAGGTTTAAAGAGCATCTGCCGACTAAAAGCGGTGATGGAACACGAGGATCTGCATTTGCTGAACATCTTGTCCAAATCGCCCATGCTCCCTAGCCTCTAAAAGATGCAGAACTTTTGCATAATGAATCAAAGGATGTACATTAGACACCCTTGAAGAATTTTAATGATTTAAACATCTTGTTATTGATAGAGAAAATTCACTTAATGATCAGCTGCAACTAAAAAATAGAAATTATTTCGAAGGATTTCAACCTTTACTCCAGTGGAATTGACCCACATTCCGCTTCGAATGGCCGATGCTGTTTCCTACTGCTTTGTCCCTTTATTATAGTGCGAATGTACATCGTGTCTCTATGTATTTTGTATTACACTGGTAATGACACCTAGTTGCTAAGGTGTTTCGTAATTTGTCTGTTTTATGTTCAAGATTTTTGTGCTTCGCACGCTTGTGTTTCCCATACTAATTTATTAGTTACTGTAGTAGGGCTTCGCCCTCTTATTGTAATATCTGAATGTAAATTATCATGCCCTGACTTTGTAGCTAGTTCTCAGGTTAATTGTTTAATGTACAGTACCAGCAGGTAGGTTTGTCCATTTGTAGGGCTGCTTCCCATCACGATTTGTCTACAATTTACGTTTCCTCTAAGAAATTTTGAGACAGCTTGTCTCTAGGGCTTACTGGCCGAGCCTCACCGCGGAACTGCTCGCGACACCTAGTTCCCTTGTTGCTTACGTGTGACTCTTATTCCGGGCCGGTGTAGCTCCGCCTATGTTTGTCCTAATGTTTTTAGTTTTGACAGATATAATCTTATGACTATGCGTCTGTATTCTGTTCTAATTTTATTCTGTGACATGGCCAACGTTTGGCCCTCAAAATAATTTAATTTTTGTAAGTACCACGATTTTCTTTAGTCTGTTATGAAATCGTTAGATTGATGAGGTATTTCAGTGTGTAACATATGTCCGTATGGGTTAATTTATAGGTTCTGAAGAAGATACCATTATTGGCATCGAAACCTAGGTAAACTAACAAAATTTTACCTGCAACTGAAGGCTGATTTTCTTAATTTCTGTGCAGGGTGTTTACTTTCAGACGATCTTCACCTTCTCGACGCCACTCACTCAACGTCCAGTTGTAGCAGTGGCGTGCAAATTCCAGCCTTTGTCGCCCACGAACAGCAGTTTGCATGGGTGCATGAGCCAGGCGCCTGCTGAGAGGCCCCCTACGCAGTTTCTTTCGCTGAATGGTCGTTTAAAAGACGCTGTTGAGAGCAACCAGTTGCGCAGGTGAGCTTCTGTAAAGTTTGGAAGGTAGGAGACGAGATACTGGCAGAAGTAAAGCTGTGAGGACCGGGCGTGAGTCGTGCTTCGGTAGCTCAGATGGTAGAGCACTTGCCCGCGAAAGGCAAAGGTCCCGAGTTCGAGTCTCGGTCGGGCACACAGTTCTAATCTGCCAGGATGTTTCAGTTGCGCAACAGTTGCGCGTCTATTCGCCACTGCACATCTCCGCAGTCGTTGTTCGTCCCTGTCATCTATGGCCCTTGGTACACCAGAGTTACCTGGACGCCAGTTTTGGATAGCAACAGTTTCTCGTGCATGGTATACTTCAACTACGACAGCACGCGAACAGTTTAAAAACTTACCAGTTCATCCACTCTTGGCCCGAAAGCCAACGATCTTCACCTTTTCGTCATCAGATAAATCGCTTCATTTCCGCATTACAACGACTGCATCCCACTAAAACGCTTTCCACTGCTGGCAATTCCACCTGTCGTCTGCGAGTAGTTACTGCACGTTGATATCGAACATAGACGGCGATGACATTATTGCGACTGGACCGTGTGTATCCTGTCTACTTGCGGCATCACCAGTTATTTTACTCCCCAAGAACCAAAACTCATCTATTACTTCTAGTGTCTCGTTTCCTAACCTGATTCCCTTATCATCACCTGATTAGCCTACATTCCACTACCCTCGATTTGCTTTTGTTAAGCTTCATCTAATATCCTCCTCTCAAACACTGTCCATTCCGTTCAACTTCTCTTCCACGTCCTTTGCCGTCTCTGACGGAATTACAATGTCATCGGCAAACGCCAAAGTTTTTATGTCTTCTCCTTGAAATTCAGTTCCTTCTCCAAATTTTGTCTATGCTTTCTTTTACTGCTTGCTCAGCTTAGTCAGGAGTTGTGTTGCCCGCAGTGGTGAGAAAGGCTTCCTTGACGGCAAGGGGGTGGATTGGCTGGGCGAGACTGAGAGATGCCCTCGTGTTTCGCTTCCTCCAAACCAGCCGCTGAGGTGGCCACAGTGTCCAGAAAGGCGGTCTCAGCTGTCTCTTGTGTCAAAGTTAGGTTCCTGTTCTCGTCTTGTTCAGACTTCTTTGGTGTATGTACAATTGATAAACAGTCACAATCTCCCAATATTTCTGCAAATGTTGACGACTGAAAAAAAAAAATCAAATGTGTGTGAATTCCTAATGGACCAAACTGCTGAGTCATCGGTCCCTAGACTTGCACACTATGTAAACTAACTTATACTAAAAACAACAAAGACACCCATGCCCGAGGGATGACTCGAATCACCGGCGGCAGGGGCAGCGCAATCCGTGACATGGTGCCTCAAACCGGCGGCCACTCCGCGTAGTCTTGACAATTGACGTTAAGCATTCACAGGGTTCCGATTGTAATAGTTTCTTTTCTGGTCCCACCCTTCCAGGGCTTCATGTCCAACAGGGGCAAGTAGGAAAACTCCGAGTCAAATAGCATAGTCTCTGCTTCCGCGAAGTCCGCTCCGTGACCAGCAGATGGAGTAACGAGGCTATCCGCTGGCCACGCCGTAGTTCTGCTTCGTTTCCCTCCTCGTCTCTCCTTCGCCCCCTCCCACTCCCTGTCTCACCACATGAAACGCTTTTTTTTTAATCCTCATCTCTGCTCAACCTGTATACTTGTTTATTGATACCAACATTGTTTTCGATTAAATGTATCACATTTCAATAGTCCCTTGTTCCGTAATACAAATCAAAACTTGGAACACATGCATCTCCACAGTATGAAGACGTAAATCTTATGGAGCTGTTGCTCAGTGCAGTCCAAACCACATGTCTTCGTGATTTCCTATCATATATCTCCGTCCCCTTCCAGCTTTAGTACTCTCCAATCTTTATTTGTCCTTCTTCTTCCTCTACGTCTTCTTTCTCCGCATGTACTTTGTACTTTCTCTCTAACTTCTCTTCGACCTTCCTCAGTTTTCCCCCGTCATAAAGCTACGTCCCTACGAAAATGGGCCCAGGTAACGCAAATCGACTGTCATATTCTAATTACGTTACTGGCGACTAGCAACAATCAGGATTATTTTCCTAAGCTGTCGGTGTGTCATGAAAAGCATTCCACAATGTACGATTGCCGTCATCAGGGTGGAAGAGGAGGCCATACGTTACGGGTTGCGTCTGTCTCATTCGATTGCTCATGCGAGTGAATATGTAAAACAACGTCCTAACAATACTTGAAAACAGATAAAAATAATAATTAAGTTGGCAAACCTCGCTTATTTTCATTCTTCCATGTCATATGGGACCCTTTTTTGGGATAACTTAACAATCCACGCAAGGGACATTAGCTTATTTCTTTTTTTGTAGTTGTATATCTATGCATACATCCACATTCTGCAAGCCGTCTTACGGCGTGTGGCCGTGCAGATAATTCCACGAAAAGAACAATTGATGAAAAATATCCGTGTGGTCTCAAATCTCTCTAATATCACCTTCGTTATCATTTTTCGAGATACGGTAGGAGAAATATATTCACTGAGGAGAAAAAACTAATATCGTGTCAGACCTCCTGTTGCCGGGCTTAGTGCAGTATCTCGATGTGGCGTACCCATCGTTGGAAGTCCCCAGCCTCTATAGCCGTCCACAATTGCGAAAGTGTTGCCGGTGCAGAATTTCGTGCGCGAGCTCACCTCTCGATTACATCTCATAAATGTTCGATGGGTTTCATGTCGGGTGAACTGGGTGGGTAATTCATTCGCCCAAATAGTCCAGGATGTCCTCAAAACCAATTACGAACAATTGTGGCCCGGTGACATTGCGCATTGTCATCAATAAAAATTTCATCGCTGTTTGGGAACATGAATTCCATGAATGACCGCAAATCGTCTCCAAGTCGCCGGTCAGTAATAGGTTCAGTTGGACCAGACGACGTAGCCCATTCCTCGGAAACACAGCCTACGCCATTATACAGCCACCACCAGGTTGCATAGTGCCTTGTTGAGAACTTGAGTCCGTCGCTACTTGGAGCCTGCGCACACTCGAATCCTACCATCCTCCTCTTACCTTCTGAAATCTGGAGTCATTTGGCCAGGCCACGGTTTTCCAGTCTCCTAGGGTCCAAACTATATGGTCACGAGCCCAGGAGAGACGTTGCAGGCGATGTCGTAGCGTCAGCAGAGGCACTTGCACCAGTCACCTGCTGTCGTAGCCCTTTAACGCCGAATTTCACCGCACAGTTCTAACGGTTACTTCATCGTACGTCCCGTGTTGATTTCTGACTTTATTTCAAGCAATGTTGCTTGTCTGTAAGCACTGACTACTCTATGCAAACGCTGTTGCTCTCGGTCGTTAACTGAAGGCCATCGACCACTGCATTGTCCGTGGTGACAAGTAATGTCTGAAATTTCGTATTCGCGGCACATCTTGAGACTGTGGATCATGGTATATTGACTTCTCTAAGACTTCCGAATTGGAGTGTTCCATGCGTCTAAATTTCTCCAACTATCATTCCGCTTCAGAGTCTGTGCCGCCAAACCCACGTCGAAAATTGTTTCATACGGACCAACTGAGTAAAAATGAAGACTCCACCAGTGCACTGCTCGTTTATACTTGTGCACCCAGTACTGCCACTATTTAAGTCTTCCAGAAAACTTTGGTAGCCGCGTTAGCTGTTAGCAGTTCCTTCTTAACAGGATTTTTTTTTTAATATTTCTACCATGTATCTAAGTTGTGGATGCCCAACCGTAAAATCATATCTTCTAGGAACGTACGGTCTTGGAATTTTGACTGTAAACCGCACCGTGATGCACGAGATCTCTTTTGCAGCGTCTTGAGCTGGATGAAGCTCTTCGTGATGAAAGGCGTTTCTTCTTTACATCTGCTGTATTTCTTCCATCAATCCTGTTTGGTAAGGTTGCCAGACGAGCAATATTCAGCTATTGTGCGCCATTTATTCTTGATAATGGATTAAGGATGGTTCAGCCTTTTTTCAGATAGACAGATCATTGTTTTGTGTCTTATCGCCCAAACGTGTTTCACCACAGTTGTGGCATCCTCAGAGGTGTTTTCTTATTTCATTTTCCAGCAATACACACAAACAGATTATTTTTAGGTTAGGGAATATGCTGCATCAGATTTGGTTGCTATTTAAATTATATATGCACTTTACCTTTTATTTTACATTGTGCGTTTCCCGCGGCTGCGAACCAGAATTAGTCACAGGTCTAAATTAGTACACCATGTCATCTGCAAACATGAGGGATGTTAGGAAATCGTCTGCAGTACATTATTGTTTATTACCCAAACTTCAAAAGGTATGTTCTGGTAAAATTCGTGGCATAAGCTCATTTTTGGCATTACCATTGTAATGTTTGACTAGTTCTGACTTGTGCATATGCCACGAATTTTGCCAGAACATACATTTTAAAGATTGAATAATAAACAGAAATTCATTGCAGACGTTTTTTGGCATCCCTTATGTTTGCGAAAGACGTGGTGTACAAATTTAGACCAATGGTTGATTTTGGTTGGCGCCTCCAAAACACACACAATGTAAAGTAAAATGGAAAGTCCATATATAATTAAAAGGCAAATCTGATGTGTCATATTCCCTGTGCTAAAAGTAAACTGTATGTATGTAGGTACTTCAGTAAAACAAAATTTTAAAAAAAGTTTCTGAGGATGCCACAAATGTGGCGAAACGTGTTTGGATGATAAAACAGAACGATAATTTGTGTACCTGCTGAAAGGCGGACCCAACCTTAAATCATTCTTGTTTTTTTGAACAAATGCTACCTCGTTGAGGATCTCCCCACTGTGGTTCAACGTACCGTAAAGAACACCTAATTTAATTTAAAAAAAGACAAAAAAATGAAAACTACATCGCACAGGTGAGGCAGAGATGTTTCTGCGAGTCACGCACAAGGGAAGCCGCTGGGCAGCTCATAATGGTGTTTCTGGCTTATGAGAGACGTCGGCGTAAATAAGGCGGGTGGAGTCATTACCGCAACAAAGATTCGACCGGCGAGTCGGACTGCGGGACTTGGAAGCTGCCGCTGCGGCGATCTCTGACGGGCAAGGTCGACTACTCGCTCAGTTTCGCTTCTTCAGAAAAAAAAATAAAAAAAATAGAAAGACAGCGAAAGTGAGTAGTCGCGGGAAAGGGCGCAACGTAAATTTCCTTCCCGGGCCGTAAATGTGCCACAAGGCGCACAAAACGCTGTATAAAAATATCAGTAGTGTGACATAAAGCGGCGAGACGTATTCATAGGGCATGGGTGCGGGGGAGGCGGAGAGGGGGGGGGGAAGTCTCCGATACCGCACTGGCCCGAGCCGCGCTGCAGTAAATCAGCTGGGGGAACGCCCCACTGCCAGGACACCGTTACCGCCGCCATTTGCTGCACACGCCGACAAACGAGCGCCGTGATGGATGAGTGCAGCGAGCAGGCGTCGAACTGGTGTTTATGTTCGTGCGGAGTGCGACAGCGCTCGAGCACAGGGACCGCGTGTAAGCAACGCAATAAAATAGCCTGGAAGCTGTTTCCAGAAACTATGGGCAAACCGTCAAGGCAGGCGAACTGGTCTCACATCGGTAAAGCATTAAAAGCTGTCGCTGTGTTTCGCAACTCCTGCCGCTGCGTTGCCACAACTTCGAAGTCGTAATGACCCAGAACCGCTGAATCGAGGTGTATCCTCTCTGCTGATACACAATGCGAAGTTCTCGCAAAGGCCTTTTGACTCACAGGCTACTGCCGAGAAGGTAAGTTCCGAAGAGGCACCATCTGCAATAGGACACAACCGGAGAGAACGAGAAACAATCTGAGGCTGGAAAATTACAGCCAACCAGCAGCAGAATTAAAGGCTTATTAACCCTTTAGCTTGGTTTCCACAAACACTGATTTGTCTTCTTCAGAAGGAAAGTGGACTCGTAGACTCATATTGAGATAAAAGGATGTTGGATCGAAAAGGTTCTTATCTAGCACAGTCTGCATATCAATCACAAATATCAACAGCTAAAATCCATAATTGAAGGCAACAGCCCAACACTATACGGCTTTGTCGTAAAACTTTCTTCTACGAGTCCATTTTTCTCCTGAAGAAGACAAATTTGTATTTGTCAAAAACAAGGTAAAAGCCTAATAAAACTTTAATTCTGCATACGGTTGGCTGATATTTTCAAACCCTATCGGGCTGCTACGTGCACCATTGCTGAAGCGCAGCTATGTTCTTTTTAAAAAAATAAGAGTTTATCTGTGGAGGGATAAGAAGGGGGTAGCGAGGTGCACGAAGGCCAAATAATATTAGATGAATACAAGGAGATCTCAAGAGAATTCACCAATAAGGCGTATCTACATCTACATCTACGTGGATATTTTGCAAATCACATTTAAGTGCCTGGAAGAGGGTTCAGCGTATCACCTTCACAATAACTGTTCAAAAATTGGTTCAAATGGCTCTGAGCACTATGGGACTCAACTGCTGTGGTCATCAGTCCCCTAGAACTTAGAACTACTTAAACCTAACTAACCTAAGGACATCACGCACATCCATGCCCGAGGCAGGATTCGAACCTGCGACCGTAGCGGTCTCGCGGTTCCAGACTATAGCGCCTAGAACCGCACGGCCACTCCGGCCGGCTCACAATAACTGTCTATTATTCCAATGACGTACAGCACGCTGAAGAAACGAACATCCGTATCTTTCCTTGCGAGCTCTGATTTCCCTTGATGCTCGTTTCTCCCTATATAGGTCGGCGTCTACAAAATATTTTCACATTCGGAGGAGAAAATTGGTGACTTAAATTGATTTAATGATGTCCGCCCCAGATCCTGAATCAGTGATGCTCTCTGCCCTATCTCGCGATTATACAAAACGTTTCGCCCTTCTTTGAACTTTCTCTATGGATTCCGTGAATCCTGCCTGGTAAGGATCCCACACCGCGCAGCAGTATTCTAAAAGAGGACGGACAAGTGTAGTGTAGGCAGTCTCCTTAGTAGGTCTGTTATATTTTCTAAGTGTCCTGCCAATAAAACGCAGTCTTTGGTTAGCCTTTCCCACAACATTGTTCCTTCTAATTTAAGTTATTCGTAATTGTAATACCTAGGTATTTACATCAATTTACGGCCTTTAGATTTGACTGATTTATCGTGTAACCGAAGTTTAACGAATTCCTTTTAGCACTCATGTGGATGAATTCGCACTTTTCGTTATTTAGGGTCACCTGCCAATTTCTGCACCATTCAGGTATCTTTTCTACATCGTTCTGCAATTTGTTTTGATCTTCTGATGACTTTATTAGTCGATAAACGACAGCGTCATCTACAAATAACCTAAAACTGCTGCTCAGATTGTCTCCCAAATCGTTTATGTAGTTAAGGAATAGGACAGGCCCTATAACACTACCTTGGGGAACGCCAAAGATCACTTCTGTTTTACTCGATGACTTTCCGTCAATTACTACGAACTGTGACCTCTCTGACAGGAAATTACAAATCCAGTCACATAACTGAGACGATAATCCATAAGCACGGGATTTCACTACAAGCCGCTTACGTGGTACAGTGTCAAAAGCCTTCTGGAAATCTAGAAATACGAAATCAATTTGAAATCCCTTGTGAGTAGCATTCAATACATCATGTGAGTAAAGAGCTAGTTGTGTTTCACAAGAATGATGTTTTCTAAATCCGTGTTGAATGAGTGTCAATAGACTGTTCTCTTCGAGGTAATTCATAAAGTTAGAACACAATATATGTTGGAAAATTCTGCTGCATATCGATGTTAACGATATGGGCCTGTTATTACTACCTTGCTTTCCGTAGTCGGCGAAGACACTGCAGGAGGAAAATGGAAAAGGTAGATAGCTTGACGAAACGAGGTTATTGGTCTCCAGGTTAAACACTGTATAGAGACTATGTCATCGTTCTTCCTTTTACCGTCACTCACACCCTTCCCTCTGTACATTCTGTCATTTTCGTACGAGGGGACTTCAGAAAGTGAGCTACACATATCGTCCCACGCTAAGACCATTGCGGAACAAGAGTGTGGCGTTATGAGAATAGAGTACGAGTTCTGAGTTCCACGCGGACACAGTTCTGTTGCGGTGCGAAAACAGGTGCATGACAGTGTGAGAGCGAAATGGCACGAAAACTGGAAACGTACTTCTGTGGTGAAGTACGCTGGACTTTCCAATTCTTGAGGGCAAAATTTCTAAACTGCAAACGGACTTATCGAGAAATTCTTGGGGTGTGAGAACTAAATGCAGTGTCGAGTCCAGTCGTAGTGAAATTGTGTCATCAGTTTGACAAAGGCTGTACAGTCGTGGGTGACGCTCATAGGGAATGTCAACCACAGGCGACACACGCAATAGAAGAACTGATACGTAGCAGTCGCTGCGTTTCAGAAGGTGAGGATGTTCGTACAGCACTTCTCGCATGGCTCGGGTTGGTTCTATGGTCGAGATATTCAGCGATTGGCGGAAAGTTCCGGCCGATGTTTTGAGAGACTTGGTGGCTATGTTGTAAAGCAGTGTCTTGTATCTGCGCAATCTGAAGTCTACTGCAGCATTTTAATAAAACTTGTACTGCAATAATTATATGTAACTTACGTTCTGACGTGCTGTCGTATGTTACAGATACATCTACAAGGTATACAACATTGCTTCCGCCGTTTGCCAATAGGTGGCGACAACGGTAAGTAGCGGTCGAAAGAAACAGATCGCAGATGTCAGGCAGTTAGCTTGGACCTCAGTCAATAGAACCTCATTCAAACATTAGTCGCCGGCCGAAGTGGCCGTGCGGTTAAAGGCGCTGCAGTCCGGAACCGCAAGACCGCTACGGTCGCAGGTTCGAATCCTGCCTCGGGCATGGATGTGTGTGATGTCCTTAGGTTAGTTATGTTTAACTAGTTCTAAGTTCTAGGGGACTAATGACCTCAGCAGTTGAGTCCCATAGTGCTCAGAGCCATTTGAACCATTTTTCAAACATTAGTCGATTTGTGTCTGCATCATAAAGTTGTTCTTTATTGAAAATGTCAGTTTACGAGCCTAATTCTCGTAATTTGCAGGAAGTGTTACTGTTTTGTTTCAGAATGAAGAAAACAGCGTCTGAGTCTCGTCGAATGCTCTCAGGTACGTATGGTAACGACGCTATTAGTTAAAGAACGTGTCGTGAATGGTTTCAACGCTTCAAGAACGGTGATTCTAACATGGTAGATCGGCGTAGTGGTGGAAGAGAGAATGTTTTCGGAGATGCAGAATTGGAGACATTGCTGAGTGAAGACTCGCGTCAAACTCAGGAAGAATTGGCACGATTAGTGGGAGTGACACAGAAAACCATTTCAAAACGTCTCAAGGCTATGGGTATGATTCAGAAAGAAGGAACTTGTGTCCTGTGTGAGCTGAGGCCAAGAGACGTTGAACGGCGATTGTGTGTTTGTCAGCAGTTACTTCAGAGGCAAAAACGGAAGGGATTTCTGCATCGCATTGTGACCAGGGACGAAAAATGGGTTCATTACGATAACCCTAAACGCAAAAAAAAACATTGAGATATCCCGGCCATGCTTCCACGTCGACGGCCAAACAGAATATTCACGGCCCCAAGATCATGCTCTGCATTTGGTGGTACCTGCTCGGCGTCGTGTACAATGACGTGTTAAAAACAATCACATGTGTTCGTTATCGAAAGCAACTAATGCGTTTGAGCAGAGCATTAACAGACAAACGGCCGCAATACAGCGAGAGGCACGATAAAGTGATTTTGTAGCACAACAGCGCTCGACCCCACGTTGCAAAAGTGGTCAAAATGGACCTGGAAACGTCTTAATTGGAAGTCCTACCCCAACTTCCGTATTCTCCAGACATTGCTCCCTCTGACTATCACCTGTTTAGATCAATGGCGCATGGCTTGGACGACCAACACTTCCGATCTCATGAAGATGTCACAAATTGGATCGATTCGTGGATCGCTTCAAAAGATGAACAATTTTTTCGACGCGGGATTGGTACAGTGCCCGAAAGATGGGAGAAAGCAGTGGCCAGCGATGGAAAATACTTTGAATGATACATGTGTAACCAATTTGTTTCATTAAAGCCTCAAATGTTGGGGAAAAAGCTGCGGAAGCAAAATTGTACACCTTGTAATAACACGAAATGCGGCAGTAGTTTCTGAATAGCAACTGATAAGAATCTCAGCAATCAGACTTTACAGAAAGAAAAATGGTTCAAATGGCCCCAAGCACTATGGGACTTAACATCTGAAGTCATCAGTCCCCTAGAATTAGAACTACTTAAATCTAACTAACCTAAGGACATCACACATATGCATGCACGAGGCATGATTCGAACCTGCGACCGTAGCGGTCGCGCGGTTCCAGACTGTAGCGCCTAGAACCTCTCGGCCACAACGGCCGGCAATTAGTTTTCATTCACCTATGATTTTGAACTGGGACTAGTATGCGAACAACCATATGTAATGCCGAATTGACTGTTAGATGTCATGAGCGGCCAGCGTAAAAAGGGGCGGGGAGTATTGAATTGCTAGTAGAGAATCAGTAACAGCAGATCAGTCGGCTAGGAGAGCTCAGTGACTTTGAACATGAACAAGTCCCTGGATGTCACCTGAGTAACAAATCCATCAGCGACGTTTCAACCATTCCAAGTCTGTGATAGACTATGATATTGCCGTGACTGTGTATTTATTCCTCGATACCGGGCAACGACACTCAACTAGAATCTCCTCTCCCGTACGGGAATCATGTAAAGTGTGTACTAGTTCACACGATTGCCAGACGAACGACGACATATACACTGAAGCGCCAAAGAAACTGGTACAAGCATGCGTATTCAAATACAGATATAAGTACAATTTTGGTAAACATTTTTGGAAAGCAGTGATCAATAAATTGTTATATTTTGACTAAAGTTCAGTCTTGATCACGTCATGTATGTTTTAATGATACAGGTGACCGGTTTCGGTTCTTTCTACAAAACCATCATCAGACCCTGGCTCCTTTAGGATGGTAGGCGGAGCTCTCCTCGCTGCAAAATACGGTGCTGCGGTCGGCAACGTCTGTATCAGACAACAAGTGTCTGGAGTAGTTGTTAGACCGGTTACTTGTGTTACAATGGCAGGTTATCGAGATTTGAGTGAGTTTGAAAGTAGTGTCACAGTCGGCACACGGACGATGGCACACAGCCTCTCCGAGGAAGGAATTTCACGAGTGTTCAAATGCGTAGCAGCGAGGAGAGCTCCGCTTACCATCCTAAAGGAGCCAGGGTCTGATGATGGTTTTGTAGAAAGAACCGAAACCGGTCACCTGTATCATTAAAACATACATGACGTGATCAAGACTGAACTTTAGTCAAAATATAACAGATATAAGTAAACAGGCAAAATACGGTGCTGCGGTCGGCAACGTCTGTATCAGACAACAAGTGTCTGGAGTAGTTGTTAGACCGGTTACTTGTGTTACAATGGCAGGTTATCGAGATCTGAGTGAGTTTGAAAGTAGTGTTACAGTCGGCACACGGACGATGGCACACAGCCTCTCCGAGGAAGGAATTTCACGAGTGTTCAAATGGCTCTGAGCACTATGGGACTCAACTGCTGTGGTCATAAGTCCCCTAGAACTTAGAACTACTTAAACCTGACTAACCTAAGGACATCACACACATCCATGCCCGAGGCAGGATTCGAACCTGCGACCGTAGCAGTCGCACGGTTCCGGACTGCGCGCCTAGAACCGCGAGACCACCGCGGCCGGCTTCACGAGTGTACCATGAATATCAGGAAGTTGGTAAAACATCGACATCGCTGCGGCTGGAAAAAGATTCTCCACGAATAGACCAACGCCGACTGAAGAGAATAGTTCAATGTGACAGACGTGCAACCCTTTCGCAAATTGGAGCAGATTTCAATGCTGAGCAATGAAAAAGTGTCACCGTGCGAACCATTCAACGTAACATCATCGATATGGGCTTTCCGAGCCGAAGGCCAACTTGTGTACCCTTGATGACTGCACGACGTAAAGCTTTACGCCTAGTTTGGGCCCGTCAACGCCGACATTGGACTGTTGATGACTGGAAACTTGTTGCCTGGTCGGACGAATCTCGTTTCAAATTGTATTGAGCGGATGTACGTGTACGGTTGTGGAGAGAACCTCATAAATCCATGGACCCTGCATGTCAGCAAGGGACTGTTCAAGCTGGTGGAGACTCTGTAATGGTGTGGGGCATGTGCAGTTTGAGTGATATTGGACCCCTGATGCGTCTAGATACGACTCTGACAGGTGACACATGTGTAAGCATCCTGTCTGATCCCCTGCATCCATTTATGTCCATTGTGCATTACGACGGACTTGGGCAATTCCAGCAGGACAATGCGACATCCCACACGTCCTAAATTACTACAGAGTGGCTTCAAAGACACTCTTCTTAGTTTAAACGCTTCCGCTGGCCACCAGATTCCCTCGACATGAAGATTATTGAGTATATCTGAGATGCCATGCAACGTGGTTTAGAAAAGATTTCCACCTCCTCGTACTCTTACGGATTTATGGACAGCCCTGTAGGCTTCAAGGTATCAATTCTATCCAGCACTACTTCATACATTATTCGAGTCCATGCCACGCCGTGTTGCGGCACTTCTGCGTGCTGACTGGGCACTACACGATAATAGGCATCTGTATCAGTTTCTCTGATTCTTCAGTGTAATTTACAGCATTGTGCGCAATAAGTTAGCTGAAATGAACTGGCCTGCACGAAGTCCCGACCAGAGCCCATAGGCATCGGTGAGAAGGTCGACTTCACTCCAGATTCCAGCGCCGAACATCACTACCTACTCTTGCTCCCGCTTTTGACGAAGAATGGGCTGCCATTCCTCCACAGATATTCAGATATTGAAAGTGTCCCCAGAAGAGTTCAACCAGTCACAAAGCGAAGAGTGGAGAAAACCACATTAATGTCCATTTATAGGTGTCCAGATACTTTTGATGGGATAGCGTAATTTTAATTCTGTTACGTTCGACTCCAAAGGAAACAAAATATGTGTGTTTTATACAATTTTTTTTGAATTAAAAGAACTACACCACTAAGTGAACTATCCCTGTCAATATAGACTAAGTCTTTTGCGTCGACGTATGTGCAGTTCAACACGTGAGCTGGTGCCCAGGGGAAAGTAAGCATTAATGGTTCAAATGGCTCTGAACACTATGGGACTTAACTTCTGAGGCCATCAGTCCCCTAGAACTTAGAACTACTTAAACCTAACTAACCTAAGGACTTCACACACATCCATGCCCGAGGCAGGATTCGAACCTCGGACCGTGGTGGTCACGCGGCTCCAGACTGTAACGCCTAGAACAACTCGGCCGCCCCGGCCGGTAAACATTAATGGCTTGCTCTTGTTTCGTGTGCTTGGCTGTACTAGCCAACCTAGAAACGTACTACTGACAATAGTTACAATTATTAGTCTGCAAATGAAGTAAATACTAACTGTTGATCAGTAAACTATCTTCAGTCACCAACAATAATTCCTGCATTTATACCCCTAACACCCTGTATAGTTTAAGAAGACATGAAGTCACAGTAGCCGGCCGAGGTGGCCGAGCGGTTCTAGGCGCTGCATCCTGGAACCGCGCGACCGCTACGGATACTGTATGTTGACATTGAGAGGCTACTACTCAATCAAGAAGCTCCTCAATTTGCCTCACAAGGGCTGAATGCACCATGCTTGCCAACAGCGCTCAGTAAACCCGGACGGTGACCCATCCAAGCACTAGCCAAACCAGACAGCGCTTAACTTTCGTGATCTGATAGAAACCGGTATTACCAGTGCGACAAGGACGTACGGAAATATACACAGGAGTTGAAATTTCAGAAGCATTCGAAATCAGGCTGAAACACGGTTTATCCCAGCTGCATTCCGGTTTCTCATGTACTGCGTATTGCGACTGCTACTTGCACCTCGAGCTGCCGCACATTTCAGCAGCAGCGCAGTTGGGTGTCTTTGTTTCACTCAGGCGTTTCCTCGCCAGCAGTTAAGGTCGGCGCGTCAGGGAGTTTATATGAAGGCGGGCGGTGATCGGCGCGACCCAGTCTCGGCCGCCGCGGTCGCCGTGTGAAATACAGCGACGCAGCGCCGGCTACACCCAAGCCGTTAACCGCCGCGAGACGGGCGAGGCGCGGTCCGCCACCGCCACCGCCACCACTCTACGCTCTGCAACGAGAGGGCGCGCCGGCCCCTTCCCCTCCAGAGTCCCGTTCCCAGTGCCACGCCGTCCGTCAGCACTCGTTACCTCGCGTGTGGCCACCAGCGTTACTCATTAAACAGTTAAGCAGTAAGCTAATGACCAAAAATGGCAAAGGTGGCCTTTATTCGAACCTCAAAGATAAGAATAGGAATCCGTGACATCAGAACATGTTGTAGTGATGATTTTATTGTTGGCATAGACCAGGTGTTGGGAAGCTATTATTTTTATTTTTTTAATTTTTTTATTTTATTTTATTTATTTATTTTTGCTATCGTTTCAGCCTGCTATGGACCACAAAGATTTTTATCTCTTCCCTGATAGTGTTTTCCTCTTTTGCCAGAACATTTTCATTTTGGCTGACTGTGCTTCTTTTCTCTGCTTTGACATCTGAGGTCATCAGTCCGCTAGACTTAGAACTAACCTAAGGACATCACACACATCCATGCCCGAGGCAGGTTTCGAACCTGCGACCGTAGCAACCGTGTGGTTCCGGACTGAAGCGCCTAAAACCGCTCGACCACAGCGGCCGGCTTTCCCATACAAAGTGACAGTCGTGCAAGAACTGAAAAATACTGATCATGGCAAGAGACTGCATAATTGTCAATGGTTCAAAAATTTCGTTCAACAGAATGGAAGGGATATTCTTAATGAAACTTCTTTCTCTGATGAGGCGTGGTTTCATTTATCCGGGTACATGAACTTGTAACCTCCCCACGATAAGAATACGTAACCTACCAACGGATAAGTTCCGTAACTTACCAATAATAAAATTTGACTAATCTGTCAATAAAATTGTGGCTCACCTATAACATTTCAATAATTGACTGTGAATTTAAACTGGTAAATTTTGGACGTCAGCAGTGCTGCGTCATGGCCCTGAAAGATCATTCTGAATAATTTGAAAATTCTGACATCGATAAGGTCGCCGGATAACGCATATATATCTGCTCCTATAAGAAATTTTTCTGACACAGTTCAGTGCAATGCTGGCCAATAGATCTGTCACGTATAAAAAGAAACAACTGATTCGTCCTTACAATAATCAGGATGACCATGGATTGGAGAAATTAGTAAATTCTTTAAATTAAGAGGAATGATTGTCAAAAGTTAATTTTTATAAAAGAGATTATTATTAAGAGATTTTTTTAAACATTTTCATGGGACTTGATATAACAATACTACATACGCGCGAGGCTCCTTTTACCTTATATTATATCGCTCAGGCTCCGCCATCGCTCCCACGACCGGCCCAGCCAACTCGATACACCAGACTGCTAGCTACTACTACTCCTACTGCTAAACAGTTCCTACTGCTGACAACACTGCTCTCTGGGCTGAGATTCTCTTATAGCTTACATATCGCAGGTAGCGCGTGAGCAATCCATCGAAATTACATCTGCTCGAGTGCGCTAGCAACAAATTTCTTAATCATGGACCTGTTACATACTCGCAAACTTCTCGTATGTGGAGTACTGCAAATAAATGGTGTATTCATGAGGACCACTTCATTCTGTGAAAACAGGAGTTTGGATTGCAATTTATAGACGTCGGATTGTGGGTTCCATATTTTTCGACGAAACAATAAACGCACAACGATGCTGCAGCAATATTCTGTACCCATCCATAGGAGAACCTGTGTTAAGTGAAATACTGAATGGTTATTTTCAACGACATGGTGAAACTTCGCATACAGCTCGCGTTTCAATGTCACTGCTGGCTGATGTTTTTGATGATCGCATAATTTCACAAGGACTTTGGCCTCTGCGATCGCCTGACCTAACACCACCTGACTTTTTCTTCTGGGGTCCAGCGAAAGCAACTGCCTATAAAACCGCCCAAAATCGATCGATGAATTGAAAACTGAAATATCCACTTTCACTGCTTCTCTTACAGAAGAAATGTTACACCTTGTGTTTGGAAACATAATTAGACGAACTGAATTGTGTATTCAACAGCAGGAGGGACACTTTCAATATTTAATTTGTAAGTAAAAATGAATATTCGATAAATTAATAACTTTTATTTCACTGAGTTTCATTTCGGTATATTCATTGCGGCATACGGCACACGCGGCTAACAATCATACGGCACTACGGAGAGACTTTTTGATCACCCCGTATAACACTTTTATTCAAAAACAATATTTACTCTGAAATCACCACAGCTTATGATGGTCTCCTGGACATTGCAAAAGTTGGTAAATTGTCATTAATACGGTGTGTGATCACAATGTGCGGCAATGCATGGACTGCCCTCCAATACTAAATGGGTGATCCCTTGATACCTCAGAACATGTCCTACCAACGGGCCCCTTCTTCTTGTCAAGTTGTGCCACAAACTCCTTTTCTCCCCAATTCTATTCAATACCTCCTAATTAGTTATGTGATCTACCCATCTAATCTTCAGCATCCTTCTGTAGCACCACATTTCGAAAGCTTCTATTCTCTTCTTGTCTAAACTATTTATCGTCCACGTTTCACTTCCATAAATGGCTACACTCCATACAAATACTTTCAGAAACGACTTCCTGACAATTAAATCTATACTCGATGTTAACAAATTTCTCTTCTTCAGAAAGGCTTTCCTTGCCATTGCCAGTCTACATTTTATATCCTCTCTACTTCGACCATCATCAGTTATTTTGCTCCCTAAATAGCAAAACTCCTTTACTACTTTAAGTGTCTCAGTTCCTAATATAATTCCCTCAGCATCACCCGACTTCATTCGACTACATTCCATTATCATAGTTTCGCTTTTTTGATGTCCATCTTATATCCTCCTTTCAAGACACTGTCCATTCCTTTCAACTGCTCTTCCAAGTCCTTTGATGTCTAATGTCATCGGGGAAACTCAAAGTTTTTATTTCTTCTCCATGGATTTTAATAGCTACTCCGAATTTTTCTTTTGTTTACTTTACTGCTTGCCCAATATACAGATTGAATAACATCAGGGAGAGGCTACAACCCTGTCTTACTCCCTTCCCAACCACTGCTTCCCTTTCATGTCCCTGGACTCTTATAACTGCCGTCTGGTTTCTGTACAAATTGCAAATAGCCCTTCGCTCCCTGTATTTTACCCCTGACACCTTTAGAATTTGAGAGAGAGTATTCCAGTCAACATTGTCATAAGCTTTCTCTAAGTCTACAAATGCCACAAACGTAGGTTTGCCTTTCCTTAATCTTTCTTCTAAGACAGGTCGTAAGGTCAGTATTCCCTCACGTGTTCCAGTATTTCTACGAAATCCAAACTGATCTTCCCCGAGGTCGGCTTCTACCAGTTTTTCCAATCATCTGTAAAGAATTCGCGTTAGTATTTTGCAGCTGTGACTTATTAAACTGGTAGTTCGGTAATTTTCACATCTGTCAACACCTGTTTCTTTTGGATTGGAATTATTATATTCTTCTTGAAGTCTGAGGGTATTTCGCCTGTCTCATACATCTTGCTCAACAGATGATAGAGTTTTGTCAGGACTGATTCTCCCAAGGCCGTCAGTAGTTCTAATGGAATGTTGTGTACTACCGGGGCCTTGTTTCGACTCAGGTCGTTCAGGGCTCTGTCAAACTCTTCACGCAGTATCATATCTCCCATTTCATCTTCATCTACATCCTCTTCCATTTCCATAATATTGTTCTCAAGTACATCAAGGCCACCCACGAGAACTCCTTCCACCTTTCTGCTTTCCCTTCTTTGCTTAGAACTGGGTTTCCATCTGAGCTCTTGATGTTCATACAAGTGGTTCTCTTATCTCCAAAGGTCTCTTTAATTTTACCTGTAGGCAGTATCTATCTTACCCCTAGTGAGATAAGCCTCTACATCCTTACATTTGTCCTCTAGCCATCCCTGCTTAGCCATTTTGCACTTCCTGTCGATCTCATTTTTGAGACGTTTGTATTCCTTTTTGCCTGCTTCATTTACTGCATTTTTATATTTTCTCCTTTCATCAATTAAATTCAATATCTCTTCTGTTACCCAAGGATTTCTATTAGCCCTCGTCTTTTTACCTACTTGATCCTCTGCTGCCTTCACTACTTCATCCCTCAGAGCTACCCATTCTTCTTCTACTGTATTTCTTTCCCCCATTCCTGTCAATTGTTCCCTTATGCTCTCCCTGAAACTCTGTGCAACCTCTGGTTTAGTCAGTTTATCCAGGTCCCACCTCCTTAAATTCCCACCTTTTTGCAGTTTCTTCAGTTTTAATCTACAAGACGACCTAGCACATGTCAATCGTGCGGGTGGAAGAATGGAAAGGCCACCCACGAGAACTTCTTACCTACCTTGTCGGCAGCCTGGGAGTACATTGCAGAGCAAGCTTTGCCTTCCGTGGTGATCACACTGGCTACTTGCAAACAGAATGTCATCAGCATGTTGTGCCTTTAGAATCCTATCATCAGTGTGTAACATGCAGTGTCTTTTAGTTACATATTATTCATATGTACACTCACTTCTTAGCTATGGCATTTTTTTTGGGGGGGGGGGGGGGGGAACAAATGCACAAAATATGAACACAGTTTTCAAGCTACAGAAAAGAGCCATAAGAATAACAACAAAAAATACTAGTCAAGCTCATTGTAAATACTTGTTTAGATCACTGGGGATTTTAGCTGCTCCATGTGAATACATTTACCACTCAGTTGTACACATCAAAAATAACATTGGTAATTGCTGCACAAACAGGTCTGTCCATGACCACGCAACAAGAGATAGGCTTAACTTACATTTACCAAGAAAAAATAAACATAAAACTCGAAACAGCCATTTCTACCAAGGAATTTAACTGTACAATAAATTACCAAAAGAGATTAAAGAAATTGCAAAAATACACTTATTTAAAAAGGCAGTTAAAAAGTAGCTGTTATGCATTACATTTTATACATTGAAGGATTACTTAGATAAAACAGAGTATGCGTTTGATAAAAAATGTTATACAGATAAATAATAATAATAATGATTATAAAACATCCAACATTCCACATAACACCTTCACTTTATGTTTTTCTTTTCTAGAAATACTTAGCCCCAAGCTATGCATAGCACAATACTAACACCTCTACCTCTTTCTCAGCTCAACATCTCACTCATTATGGATGGATGCTAACTCGGTTTTTCAGGATAGCAAATGGGAAGTTGCGGTACAGAAAATGGCCCAGAGATCACTAGTGTGTGTGTGTGTGTGTGTGTGTGTGTGTGTGTGTGTGTGTAGGTATGTGTGTGTGTGTGTGTAGTGAGTGAAATGTTATGAAACAATGTGTGAATAGTGTGTGCAGTGATTATTTGTAAAAAAAGTATTGTATGCGAGGAGTAAAATCTAATGATTGTCTGTAACTAGAAGTCTGGAAATAAATCTGTATACGAATTAGCTTATTTTAAATTGGTCTGAACTTGTAAATACTTTGATATGTCCTATATCCTTGTAAATAGAGACCTACGCATGAATAAAGCTACTACTACTACTAATGAAAACCATATCCCGCTATTTGCAATGTACAGGGCACCATCATAAATCACGTTGACTTCTTTGTAATTATTGACTTTGAATAAAAGTGTCATTTCTGTTCGTCTCATTGGGTGTTTCTGTCAGTCACTTATCTTCTGCATTATAGCTGTTCTTTCTACGTATTGTCCAAGTTTCAGCGAGCTATGTTACTTGGCTCTGAAACACTACGCGGAAGTTACTTTCGCCCATAATTTTTGTACACCAGTGTGTTAAGCCCATGACCTCTTTCAGCTTCATCGAGAAGTTCTCCTGCCATCTTTTCACTGATCGACCTAACGATCTTACAGCACTGACGAGTCAGCATAATACGGCTTTTAGGATCCTCTTTGAGCCCATTCGTACTAAACGCTTTCTTGGCGAGCCGCGGTAGCCGAGCAGTTCTAAGCGCTTCAGACCGGAACCGCCCGACTGATACGGTCGCAGGTTCGAATCCTGCCTCGGGCATGGATGTGTGTGATGTCCTTAGGTTAGTTAGGTTTAAGTAGTTCAAAGTTCTAGGGGACTGATGACCTCAGATGTGAAGTCCCTTAGTGCTCAGAGCCATTTGAACCATTTTCTAAACGCTTTCTTCAGTTGTTTTGATTGTTCTGAATATAATATCTGATGGGTTTAACCTTAAGTTCCTTCAACTCATCTTCATCCCTTTTGTGGTTCCGTTTGGTGTAGACAGCTACACGTTCCGAGAATTTCATTTCATAGTCTGTCAGTACTTTCGTTTTGTCCTAGCCCCATTGCCATAGCACAACAGGCCTGGCTAAGATGTTACGAGTTTAAAGGCTGTTATGGTGTGCTTCTGGACTAGGGAAGGTTTCATTACATTATTAATGATCCCATTGTTGTGTATATCTGGTGTCCTTTTCAGCTTGATCTCTTTGTTCCAGAAAGGATGGTTTTCAGCCTAAATATGTGAATGTGTTCACTCTTTCTAGAATCTTATTTTCCGAACAGATCTTACTTTGCACTGGGTATTTATGCAGGCAGAAGAGCACATTTTTGTTTTTCGGTGTTAATGTCAACTCTGTGTTTCTCTCATATGAGCTGTTAATTGTATACAGATTGATTGCTTGAGCTTGGTGAATCTACTGTGGCCGTACTGTCTGCCCGATTTATGCCTTACCTCAGCAACAAATTTATTGTGATGATGGAACAGAATGGCTAAATCCCCTTTTTGAAAGTCCTAGTCAGAGGTCAAGAGGTCTGCATTGTGGAACACAGGGTATACAGAGAAGCCTCCACCACCCTCATTGATTCGTATTTCCACACTCCATCCGTCATCTTCATTCACAACATGAGGGTGTACTACGTACTGATCCAATGGGCCGTGCGATATCCGATGAAGAAAGCTGACCAAGGGATCTTAACCACCTTAAGTACTTATTCAAGAGGAACAGATACGGTGGGAGTCCAATGTGACGCGCTTTCTGACAGAAGATACACGGCCAGTAAATAGAACATGACGAGGAGTATAAGACAACGGAGCATCAGCCGTACCCCGGCAAAGTATCTAACAAAATCGGCAGAATCTTCCCTCAACCTAGTATTTACCCACTTACCATCCTTCTCCGAAAACGCCTGCACTATTGGCTATGGCGAAGGATTACGTGGTGCTTCGTAAACTTGGTGTCTACCGTACTCCGTGCAAATGTAATTGAGCTGCGCCAGGAATGTTTCTGCCTATCATATCACAGATTCTTGGTTTGACTGCCATGGAATAAATGTAAGTGGTTGGCTGGTGCAGAGAGTCAGGAATGAGCCTGCCTGTGTGTGAACACACTGTCGGCTGCAGTGCCTTGTGCAGCAGCCATATGTGTTCTGCGGTCAAGAAAGTTCGACCACTGAGCGATGAAGACAGTGCCGAAGTGTAGGCAGCGAGTGTAGCTGTTTGGCTGCCACTTCTCGCTGCCATGTACGAGTTTGGCTCCTGGATGGATGTTGTAGAGTCACAAGCTGTTTGCTAGTCATTTCTCGCTGCCCTATATGGAGTACGACTCCCGGCCGATGCTGCGAAGCTACAGTCTATGAATGCAGGCTGTCTGCCTGCTGTGTACAGAGTGCGGCTCCCAGATGGATGTTGTGGAGTCGCAAGCTGTTTGCCAGCCATTTCTCACCGCCGTGTACGGATGCGGAAAAATAAACGCGTAACAGCCTCAGCAGTGTCGCGCTTGACCAGTTACATCGCTTAAATATCTGGGCGTTATGTTGCAAAGCGATTTGAAATGGAACGACTATATGATATTATTGTAGGGAAAGCGAATAGTCGATCTCGGTTTGTTGGGAGAATTTTGGGAAAGTGTGGTTCAACTGTAAAGGAGAACGCTCATAGTTAGCCAGTGCAGCCTATTCTGAGAGCACTGCTCGAGTCTCGGGGATCCATACCAGGTCGGATTAAAAGGAAGACACGGAAACAATTCAAAGACGGACTGGTAGATTTGTCACTGATAGGCTCGAACAACAAGCAAGTGTTACGGCGATGCTTCGGGAACTCATAGGGGAATTCCTGGAGAGAAGGCGATGTCCGAGGAACGCCAATGGCATTTGAAGCTGACTGCAGAACGATTCTACAGCATTCAGCATACATTTCACGTGAGGATCACGAACATAAGATACGAGAAATTAGGGTTCATACGCAGGCATACGGACAGTAGTTTTTCCATTCATCTGTTTGTGAGCGGAATAGGAAAGGAAGCGACTAATAGCGTTACAGGATACCCTCCGCCACGCACCGTACGCTGGCTTACGGAGTATGTAGATGTAGATACAGATGTACTTGTCGCTGCTACGTACGGAGGGCGGCAACAGTATTGATGCTATGCTTGCCATTTTCCGATTGGCGTGGATGGGGAAGGGACGGATCATGTTAGCAACGTGCCCTCCTGTGGCTGCAAGAACATAGATAGCCATCATGCCATTAATCGCTGAAGTGAAGTCATTATGCACTTGTTGTGTTTCGCCACACAGTATCTGTTGGTAGAGGCTAATTAGTCTGTTTTTCAATTTACTGCTGGAGGATGGTAGAACAGAGTGACGGGCATGTAATGTATGGTTCATCAATGTTTCAGTGACGTTGTTTGGCAGACATTGTCGTGGATCAGTATTTCAGTGATCGTCTTGGCAGACAATGTGGTTGATAAATTGTTGTGTGTGTGTTGTGTTTCACTGTGAATTTTGTTCAAATGGCTCTAAGCACCATGAGACGCTCTGCCGTAAGTGAAACAAACTCGCAACCTTCAAGTTGCCCTATTTTGCGTTTCTGCAGTGTCCCGAGTTACTTCTGTTTGGTGTACGCTTTGCGTCGTATCAGTTAACTAGTCACTCACATGCTTTACCGTCCTTTGAATTCCGAAATACCCGAATTTTGTCAATTTTCATTTTGTTTAACTTTGGATACCCTTCCTGTCGCCAGAGTCGTCAGTTACCCAAGGAGGAATGGGAGGGGGGGGGGGGGGGGCGGACGTGTGTGCCACCTGTTTGCAGATTCTCTGTCTGATCGCATTTTATCTGTTTGTGAACCGTAATTTCTGAGGCAGAATGTGGGGACCAGCCCAGTATTTGTCTAAACGAGTGTGGGAAATCGCCCAAAAACCACACTGAGGTTGGACGGTGCACTAACCACGGTCGTTTATCCTCCGGGCTCATAACTTGAACCAAGTATTTGCACTGCTTTGAAATCTTATCAAGATTTGATTTTGTGTTTGTGCAGCCTTTTCCAGATGTTACTTCATTACAGATAACTGCGCGAGCTGCAAAAGTCTTATGTTATTACTAACATCGTCTGCTAGGTCATCAATAATCATCGTGACCAGCAAAGGTCCCAGAACACTTCCTTGGTGTAAGCCTGAAGTTTCTATCACATCTGTCGTTCTCTCTCCATAGAAGAGAACGAGCGGCGTTCACCTTGCCAAGAAATTCTCAATCCAGACTCAAATTTCGTTTGACTCTTGCGTGTGTAAGTACTTCGTTTCAAAATGGTTCAAATGTCTCTGAGCACTATTGGACTTAACATCTGAGGTCATCAGTCATCTAGACTTATAACTACTTAAACCTAAATAACCTAAGGACATCACACACATCCGAGGCAGGATTCGAACCTGCGACGGCAGCAGCAGTGCAGTTCCGGACTGAAGCGCCTAGAACCACTCGGCCACAGCGGCCGGCTTGAGTTTCGTTCGGGAAGAATCTGTTTAGTTTGTTTTCCTCTCATCCGCTGCAGCAGTATGATGTTTATTTGTAAGTGTGGTTTGACAGTGTTCAAGGGACTTCCGTTTGCATTCCTTTTCGTTGATGTTGTTTAGCAGAGTGGTTGATCGGCATACGAGCGACGTTGTTTTAAGCTGTCATTGTGTTTTATTACGGCGTCTTTCGCCGTGTTTGCATCGCTTTAACTTTGCATTCTAACATGAGCTCGTGTTTGTTAAACAGTATATGTTAATATATTTGTTTCGAGTATAGGTAATGGAAATCAGCGTTTGGCGTCATTGGCCGGGAGACCCCTTGCGGGGCAGATCCGGCCGCCTTGGTACAGGTCTCATTACATTCGACGCCACATTGGGCGATCTGCGCGCCAGATGGGCCTGAAATGATGATGAAGACAGCGGAGAAAATCCACGACCCAGCCGGGAATCGAACCCGGGCCCGTAGGACGGAAATTCGTGACGCTGACCACTCAGCTATCGGGGCGTACTCTAGTATAGGTGAGGCGCTTGTTTTGAATGCCAACATTCTGCCTCGTTCGTCCCCTGTATAAAGTTAGTAGTATTTTGCATTCCTTATTTATCACATATATTGTAGGTGTGTGTCTATTAAATGATATAAAACAATCTCTTGTTTGAGTGAGAGCTGTTTTATGAAGGCTGCCACTATTGGTTTGGCTTTAAACGTTTACTGTATTGTTAGAGATGGACTGTATGACACATGATGGAATATATGTCATAGTTATTGAGGGAAGGTAGTCACCATTTATCTGTGTTCTGTGTTAAGGCTTGGTGCGTTAGTTGCTCTAAGGCTACGTGAAAACTAAGTATATTTGTGTGTGTGTGTGTGTGTGTAATTGTTATATTTTGTCGCAAAATTATGCTGTTTCGAAGAGAGATATTAAAGGAAATTATTAGATTTTAAACGTTTTTAGTGACTTGCAAACAAGATTTTGTTTGAAACTTCCTGGCAGATTAAAACTGTGTGCCAGACCGAGACTCAAACTCGGGGCCTCTGCCTTTCGCGGGCAAGTGCTCTACCAACTGAGCTACCCAAGCATGACTTGAGACTCGCAATATCCTTTCTTCCCGGAGGGCTAGTTCAGCAAGGTTCGCAGAAGAGCTTCTGTGAAGTTTGGAAGGTAGGAGACGAGGTACTGGCAGAATTGAAGCTGTGAGGACGGGTCGTGAGTCGTGCTTGGGTAGCTCAGATGGTAGAGCACTTGCCCGTGAAAGGCAGAGGTCACGAGTTCGAGTCTCGGTCCACCATACAGTTTTAATCTACCAGGAAGTTTCGTATCAGCGCACATTCCACTGCAGAGTGAAAATCTCATTCTGGAAGATTTTGTTTGTTTTGTGGTGGCAAATGTGATGAAATACAGGTAGATATTAGACACTGTTATGATCAATGACTGCTAAATTATTCTAATTACCACATGTAATCTGCTAATTTTCTGCTTATTAATAAATGACGTGAAATTTAGATCCAGTAAAACCACCATCACGCTTCTCTACCTCAACCACACTTCTACCATTCCAGCGGTAAAACATACATCGGGCACACTGTGTGGACAGCCGAAGAAAGTTTCCAGGAGCAGAGGAGACACATCTAACGCTAGCAACTAACAAAACTTGCAGGTGAAGAACGCTGCGTAGCTACAGGGGATTAAACGAAATATGAACGGCTGTGGAACACATCATCAAAATGGTTCAAATGGCTCGGAGCACTATGGGACTTCAGTGCTGTGGTCATCAGTCCCCTATAACTTAGAACTACTTAAACCTAACTAACCTATGGATATCACACACATCCATGCCCGAGGCAGGATTCGAACCTGCGCCCGTAGCGGTCGCGCAGTTCCAGACTGTAGCGCCTAGAACCGCTCGGCCACATCGGCCGGCAACACCTAATCATTTTGGAACTTTCTTGTAAAGCAGGATGTTGAAATACGAATGGTCGACTACCTAATCACTAGAGATAGTTGCTTCACTCTCAGAAGGTGTTGGGCCAAGTGCTCAGTCGACTGAAGCCACAACGTCGATCGAGTGTGACTTGCGCTTCCGACCTTGGCAGCACGAACACTGAGGGGCCAAAGTTGGTTTCCGTCCACCTCACTGGCTGTGCAGTCTGCGCGGCCGACTGTTAAGCAAAATGGCTCGGCTTCGATTCCCAGCCGTGTCAGAGGTTTTTCTCCGCTCGAGGACTGGGTGTTGTGTTGTCCTTACGTTCGCATCGTGATAACTGCCATCACACTATTGAGATGGTTGGTTGGTCACGTCCCGAAATCCAGTTAAAAAAAATATTCGTGCACAGCATACAGCGATCGCGTGTGGCAACCAATTCACCCGATTTGGTCTTTGGGCTGGTAGTGAGGGGAGGGGTAGGGCGGCGATAGGATATAAAGGAGGCATGATGTACCTAAGACTGTAATTCTCCAGGTATCATTTAGAGGTGATGGCAAGGTACGCCGTCAGAATATCATGTTACGTAAAGAACTGCATCCGGTTGGACACCCAAGAGCAATACAATTATGCTGCGCGGGATTAGCCGAACAGTCTAAGGTGCTGCAGTCATGGACTGTGCGGCTGGTCCCGGCGGAGGTTCGAGTCCTCCCTCGGGCATGGGTGTGTGTGTTTGTTCTTAGGATAATTTAGGTTAAGTAGTGTGTAAGCTTAGGGACTAATGACCTTAGCAGTTAAGTCCCATAAGATTTCACACACATTTGAACATCTAATAGAATTATGAAATGCTAATAGCATTTGCGAATTATATTGAGAAAAAATTACTGACAGTTTCGACTGGACTACACTCTTTGAAATTCTGGAGGTAGCAAAAATAAAATACAGAGAGTGAAGGGTTATCCACAACTTGTACAGGAAGCAAGCTGTCGTTATTAGTCGCAGACCATAAAAGGCAAGCTGTAATTCAGATGCGAATGAGACACGGTTGTAACGTATTCTCGATGTTATTAACCCTGTACACTGAAAAATCTGTGAAGGAAACCAAGGAGATATTTAGAAAGGGCATAAATTTCATGAAGAAAAAAAAAATTAAAGTTTGAGATTTATGACAGCATTGTAATTCCATCAGAGACGCAAAGTACGAGGTAGAGCAGCTGATCGGAAAGTACAGCGTCCTGAAAAGAGGTCATAAATGAACATCAAGAAAATTATAACAAGTGAAATGGAATGTAGGCGTTGGAATTTAGCCTTGTAGTGAAGGGAAACGTGGGCAATAATTAGCACAGACAAAAGAATCAGAGCTTTTGAGATGTGTTTCTACAGATGCATGCTGAAGATCAGATAGGTAGAAATGGTTCAAATGGTTCTGAGCGCTATGGGACTTAACTTCTGAGGTAATTAGTCCCCTAGAACTTAGAACTTCTTAAACCTAGCTAACCTGACATCACACACATCCATGCCCGAGGCAGGATTCGAACCTGCGACCGTAGCGGTCGCGCGGTTCCAGACTGTAGCGCCTAGAACCGCTCAGCCACCCCGGCCGGCAGACAGGTAGACGGAATAACTAATGAGGAGGTATTGAATCGAATTGTGGAGAAATGAAATTTACCTTCCGCATCAGATTCAGATTACCAGCTCGGTTCCTCAACCAGCTCATTATACAGGATGATTTAGCTGCCCCTACTGAGGTACTTTATGCAGCCCACAACACCTTTAAATAGCACTGCAGGGTTTTCGCCTTCTCTCGCCCGCCGCGCTGAAACTATTAGTTCTACAGAAAAATGAACGGGACCTTTTTGTAGGAAATTTAATGTAGTTAAATTTTGTACTGGAATTAATTATCGCTGGAGCCCACAGTTTTCGAGCTGTTCAAAGAAAACGCGTATTGAAGGTCACTTTTAGATTTTTTTTTTTTTGAATAATTCGGATACTACGCCTCTAACAAAAACGCATCCCAGAAGAAAATTTAACTACATTAAATTTCCTACAAAAAGGTCCTGCTCATTTTTGTTCGTAGGGCTAACAGATTGCACGTAGCGAGCGAGAGAATATGAAAATATTTCGCCTGATACCTGAAGGCGTCAGAGGTTGTATAAGACCCAGCGGAAAGAGCAGCTGATTCACTTTGCATAACTTCGCTCCTTGTTTTATACTGATCACTCATGAACACTTTTGCGCCCTATAAATGAAGTATCTGAACCAAGTTTTAGTCTCTTACTGCTAATCCTGGTTTTCTGATGTTTTCCAGTCACCACATTCCGTCGCCTCTATACCAACACACTATTAAAATCCTCCCCCAACTGAATTTTCATGGACTCCCACGTCCTCACTCTTTGCTGTCTCCTCCTTCTTTAGCACACCAGAGACCCTCCCTATATTTTCATCATTTTAAGTACAACCTCGTCCCGATATTATGCACCATCAGACTCCTACGATCGTGTCAATAAACTTTTCACATCAGCAACACCTCCAATTTCCAAACCACCCACTTCATTAATATCCTACACCACACATCTGCGAACGGCTACCCAGCCTTTCTCCTCCAGTGGTACAGAGGACTCACTACAGGAAAAGTGAAACAGAAATGATACGAAATTTGAACTGACAGATGCGTGAAGACGCACGAGACTGTTGTCTTACAAAAATTTGGCTACACAAAATGGCTCTGACTACTATGGGACTTAACATCTATGGTCATCAGTCCCCTAGAACTTAGAACTAATTAAACCTAACTAACCCAAGGACAGCACGCAACGCCCAGTCATCACGTTGGCTACACAAATTCAAGATTTTTCTTACACGCATGACTCTACAGTAGCAATATCCTGCAACATTTCTACATACCGTTACCGCTTTTGTAATAGCCGTGATGACAATATTAGACTAGGTAGCTCGTATAGATGTATAAAAGGTGTCATTCTTACTACGCTCCGTCAGTACATTGATCTGGAAGAAACGTTAACACATTGTACAGAGACCGCATACACACATACAGTGAGAAAATGTGAGACCTGGACTATAGTCTGGAGATCATCAATTGGGTTGCATTATTAGCTGACGTGGTAGAATGTTCATTGAACAGCTACGGAAAACGAGGACTATAGCGGCTTCTGTCAAGTTGCTACGATGACAAATGAAGCATTAGTTCGTGGTTTACACGTCCTCTGACAGCGTCAACACTACAAGGACAGCTAATCGATTCCTAGGCTAAGACGGTGGCTGTTGTCCTTGGCGCGATGTTTTTGGCTGCAGCCGACACAGTGCCACGCCCAATAGTGAGACCCACTTACCCCAAACGATCCTCTGGTCTCTTATTTCAGCCATTATAAAAGGAAATCACATACCAGATCACACAAAGAATGAAAACTGCAAAGTACATGATGGTTATAAAGAGAAATGCATGTATCCAACTCATTGCTTCCAAGGCGAAATATAATGAACACGTTCACAGTGCGTTTATTCCAACTTTCTGGATCTTTCGACTTCTACGACTAAACTTCGCCCGAATAAGCCACGGAAGACCCTAACGGTACTGACCGACCGCCGTGTCATCCTCAGCCTATACGCGTCACTGGATGCGGATAGGGAGGGGCATGTGGTCAGAACACCGCTCTCCCAGCCGTTGTCAGTTTCCGTGACCGGAGCCGCTGCTTCTCAATCAAGTAGCTTCTCAATTTGTCTCACAAGGGCTGAGTGCACCCCGCTTGCCAATAGCGCTCGGCAGACCGATCCGTCACCCATCCAAGACCTAGCCAAGCCCAAAAAGCGCTTAACTTCGGTGATCTGACGAGAACCGGTGTTACCACTGCTGCAACGCCGTTGGCATTACGACTTCTAGCAAACCGTAATAATAATAATAATAATGATGGTAATAATAACAATAATAATAATACAGTATCAAACAATAAACACCAGATATTACAGCAAGCATATTATTAAAGATCCCAATACCACAACAGATAAATGCAGACTTTGCAAACAACAAATAGAAACAGTAGATCACATCACAAGTGGATGTACAATACTAGCAAATACAGAATACCCCAGAAGACATGACAATGTAGCAAAAATAATACATCAACAGCTTGCCTTACAACATAAACTTATAAAACAACACGTTCCCACATACAAGTATGCACCACAAAATGTACTGGAGAATGATGAATACAAATTATACTGGAACAGAACCATTATAACAGATAAAACAACACCACATAACAAACCTGACATCATACTCACCAATAAAAAGAAGAAATTAACACAACTAATCGAAATATCCATACCCAATACAACAAATATACAGAAGAAAACAGGAGAAAAAATTGAAAAATACATCCAACTGGCTGAGGAAGTCAAGGATATGTGGCATCAGGATAAAGTTGACATTATACCAATTATACTATCAACTACAGGAGTCATACCACACAATATCCACCAGTACATCAATGTAATACAGCTACATCCAAACTTATATATACAACTACAGAAATCAGTAATTATTGATACATGTTCAATTACCCGAAAGTTCCTAAATGCAATATAACACATACCATACAGTTAAAAGGAAGTGACGCTTGATCAAGGGCCGCGTCACTTTCCATTTTTAACCAGACTTAACGTCTGAGGAAGTAAAGAATAATAATAACAATAATAATAGCCTCTATATACGATTTCGGAAATCCTGACGGAAGCACTTACTCAAATAAACATTTGAGAAGAAAGGTCAATAGAACATCTCAGAATGCTAGCGGGAAGAGAAACATATGACAGACATTGAGAAATGCACGAAAATACTTAGAAACATTAATAGATAAAATGAACGAGTTGGTAGATATAAATATCTTGGAGGAACATTACGGCAGAACGATTTAGGAAAATCTATAATGTATTCTAAGAACTGGTAAAATGGAAGGAGCTTGTGGTTTAACTGAAAACACCTTAAACAACGAATTCTAAGACTAGAATATTTACAAGCCTGTGAATCCTCAACTATGACTTATGAACTGGGGAGTGCAGAGATCATCAAAGACATACGGTCAGAAAAAAATAATGGCTGTAATACAGCTATAGATGGTTGAAAAATGAAAAGTAATGAGGAGATATACCAAATACACAGGAAATATGAGAGTTATAAGCGAAGATTTATTTTCTTTGGACACTTCTACCGATTGAGCGAGAACAAACTAACAAAACAAACATTGCTGTTTCTTGAAAAAGCCGTCTACAATAGCATTGATAAAATAAATAAGGAAATAACTCGAAAGAACCACATCAAAAAATTGAAAATAACAGAAATAAGTCTTCTTAGGAATAAAATACATTTAGAAAGTTTTCAAGGCAGAAAAAAATTGGGAAATCGGATTACGTGGACAGAAAGAAAAAGGCTTTCTGGGGAGAAGATGAAAGAGTTTGGAAAAAGGAGGAAAGCCGGCCGCTGTGACCGAGCGGTTCTCGACGCCTCAGTCTGGAACTGCGTGGCCGCTACGGTCGCAGGTTCGAATCCTGCCTCGGGAATGGATGTGTGTGATGTCCTTGGGTTAGTTAGGTTTAAGTAGTTCTAAGTTCTAGGGCACTGATGACCTTAAATGTTAAGTCCCACAGTGCTCAGAGCCATTTGAACCATTTGAAAAAAGAGGAAACAGCAAAGAAAGAATACGAATCAAAATTTTTACATGATCCCAGTTGGTCTATACAAAGATAAAATAACAACAATCTTCAATTTTTGTCCGTACCTTTGGAAGAATCCACATAAATTTTGTTATTTTCACTACCACCACTACAATGCAAAATACTAGTTGTACGTGGTCTATAAAATAAATTTCTGGTGTACCGTAATCTTTTAAAAACGGTATAAAGCGGCTGGCTGCAGTTTCTTCCCAAATCAACCAATAATTTGTGAATAGCTCCAAAATAGTTTCAAGCTGAAGATAATGTTTTCCAGCAATTAGCAGCAGGATGTGATGAAACATGGATATATTATTTTAATCTTGTTTTTTTTTCTGATTCCTAAAAGATTTTTCTGCGCCCAAGAAAATCAGATTGTGCACATCCTTGAGAAGGTATTCGAAGGCATAAAATATATTATATATGTGTATGTTTCGAGGGAGAGGAAGAAAATTTAGTAGCGAATTTACGTTATTTAGCGATGCCTTACGAAATAGGGGAATGACAAAGGCAGAAGTGCATAAACGGGGAATGCGTCAGGACACAGAAACTAGCTTCTGAGAGAAAGGAAGATTGAGACAGAGTAGTAGGAGAAACAGAATAGTACGAAGGAGGGAGAGAGTAAGCCTTAAGTCACACGTTGCACAGACGGTTTGCAGAGCGTGGGACGTATAAAAAAGACGTATGGCTTTTTCTCCGGCAGTGGGGATCTTTTCTTTGTTAAAAAACGTTGATACTCACAGAAAGCGAGATCTTATCGAGCGACCAAAGTGTCAGTGTGTTCTGCATGAAATAAGGAAGATTATTTTAGATCATAAATATGTAAACTAGAATTAACAGTATTTCTGTCATGTAGGCAGCACATTGCAGAGGTTTCAGAGCCTATTATAACGCTCGTCACATGGGGAAAAATCAAATTTACCATCACCACAGTCCTCTCTGGCTATTTATTTTATTTTTTTATAGCATGGCTACTGTCAAACCCATAAGAAAGAATTTTTCCTTTAACAATACACGTACGCATATTTAAAGCATGAAAGTTCGTTATTATAAAATATTTAGATGTATAGTATTTACAGAGCGCCGAAGGTCACAGACATGTATCTGACTGCTGATTAGATTCAACTGATGTCTTCGTTGCCATGAGGAACTCCTCCGTATCGCCAGGAAATGACCGTTTTGGGCACACGTATGTGAGACACTGAACTGTTTGTCGTTCTGCACAACCATTACTGCTGAGCTATATAGTTGATCCTCATTTGCACAAAGAGTTAGTACAATTCCACTCTTTGTTCTTATGTTGTTGAGTGCAGATCAGTTCTTGCGGTGCTCTCCAGGACCTGGTGACCTGGCCGAGATGTATGAACTCTTAAGCTGTTGTAGGGTTACATTGTTCTGCCATATTTATACCCATTGGTCTGTTATTGTTACTCCGTTGTCGATCAAATATTTTGTACCTTGTAGAGGTTGATGACGGTATCAAAGCGAAGGCATGTCATAATGCAGAGGAAGACAAAGATTACCGGCTATTTTTGTAAACTGCCGCTTGAGAGCAATTTCTCGACTCTGTGACTCGATAGTTTAAAAATTTTTAAATTTCACAATACCAGGAACCGACTGTGAGCTCCCACTGTGTGAAGGAACGTGCCTTGGATTGTCAAGTGGGATGTGTAGCAGTAACAATGATTTTTCTACGCTTCTTCCCTTCCAGATATCTTAATTGGGGTCGAAAGATATTTATTATGTGGACTTGAAGTTGCTATTGTTTCCGCGGGTGACTGAAGTTGAAGAAGCACGTGCTGAAACATGTTAATGTTCCAGCGACTGCTTCTACGTGTTGGTGAAAGGGACAGTTCTGGGTAGGTCGTATTTGATCAGAAGACAGAATTTAGCTACGGAGACTTAGTTTTGCGTGTGAGGTACAATGAAAACTTGGCTTCTCAACAGTTATAACAACATTTTTCATTTTTCTCCTCAGAGACTTAAAGACATTTTGATTTAGATTAGCAGACAAATAAGCTGTCCAGTGGAGGGATCTAATGAATTTTTAGATGCAGTAAGATACTAACAGGATTTACAAACCATTTCGCAGAAGCTGTTTCTAATTCACTGTGTCATATGAGTAAAAAAAAAAAAAAGCTAACGATCCCGAAGAGCCAAAGTAACTGGCATACCTGCCTCCTAATATGGTGTAGGGTCCCCGCAAGCGCACCGAAGTGCCGCAATGCGACGTGGCATGGACTAAACTAATTCTAGAGCTGGAGGGAACTGCGACCATAAATCCTCCAGGGCTGTCCATAAATCCGTAAGAGTACGAGGGGGTTCCAAGACGTCCCAGATATGCTCAGCAATTTTCATATCTGGGGAGTTTGATGGCCAGTGGAAGTGTTTAAACTCAGAAAAGCGTTCCTGGACGTGTGGGGTGTCGCATCATCCTGGAGGAATTGCCCAAGTCCGTTGGAGTGCACGATGGACATGAATGGATACAGGTGATCCAGACAGGATGCTCACGTACATGACACTTGTCAGAGTCATATCTAAATGTATCAGGGGTCCCATATCGCTCCAACTGAACGTTCCCTATGCCATTACAGAGCCTCAAACAGCTTGAGCAGTCTCCAACTGACATGCAGAGTCCATGGATTCATGATGTTGTCTCCATACCCGTACACATCCATTTGCTCGATACAATTTGAAACGAGACTGGTCCAACCAGACAACATTTTTCCAGTCATTAACAGTCCAATGTCACTGTTGACCGGCCCAGGCGAAGCGTAAAAATTTGTGTCGTGTAGTCATCAAGGGTACAGGAGGGGGCCGTCGGCTCCAAAAACCGATATCGATGATGTTTCGTTAAATGGTTAGCACGTTGACACTTCTTCATGGCCCTGCATTGAAATCTGCAGCAACGTGCGGAAGGGTTGCACTTCTGTCAAGTTGAACGATTCTCTTCAGTCGTCGTTGGTCCCGTTTTTGCAGGATCTTTTTCCTTCCACAGAGATGTCGGAGATTTGATGTTTTACAGGGTTTCCTGATATTTACAATACACACCAGAAATGGTCGTATGGGAAAACTCCCACTTCATCGCTACCTCGGAGATGCTGCGTCCCATCACTCCTGCACCGATTGTATCATCACGTTCAAACTCACTTAAATCTTAATAGCCTGCCTTTGTAGCAGCAGTAAACAACGTAAGAACTGTGCCGGACACTTGGTGTATAGGCGTCGCCGACCGCAGCGCCGTAATCTGGCTATATACATATCTCTGTATTTGAACACGCATGACTAGATCAGTTTCTTTGGCACTTCATTGTCGTTAAGAGGATGAATGCAGGTACGCATAGCAAATCGTTTCTCTGTTGAGTAGATAAAACCCGTGACTGACTCGCTTGCTTCGCGCAAAGCCAGACCACCATCTAATTCCACGTAACTACCAGGCGGTTAGGATTAAATTCAGCTACTCACAGAGGTCTAATGTTGGCTATAAAATCGTATGGCAGCGTAACCCGGTAGACATTGTAATGCATTAATGGGGAACTGATTTACACTGCAAAAACTTCGTTCCAATTTTGGCCACCAGGTGCAAATGTAGCGCTGTGAATACAAGAAAGAGGTACAGAAATGTTTCCCTATGTAATGGATCAGGAACAGCAGATGGGGAAAAAAGGTCAAAGAAGTGAGAAAGGCATAATGTGGATTTTATCATTAACCGGGGCTTACACAATTTGTTCAACACGAGTACCGGAGACGTCGACAAGATGCTGTACTGTGCCAGATTTGCACCTGGTGGTGAAAATTGGAACTATTTTTCTTTTCCATCGTAAATTACTTCCTCATTAACACATAGGCCTAACTACCACGTTTCGCTGCCGTACAATAATAACAGCCCACAGTGGATTTTTGTTGGTAGCTGCACTTGAATTATAACCACCTGGTACTTTGCAAGTCCCCTTACAGTTGTATGGAGAGGGTGGGGGGGGGGGGTGGGGGGTATGCACTTCCGCTTTCTTCGCTTCCCTGTTCCATTCGTGAATGGTGCGTGGGAAGACCGAGTGTCGATAAGCCTCTCCATGAGCTATAATTTCCCCAACTGTCTAGTAGTGGTCAATTTGCGAGACATCTGTGGGAGGAAGTAATATGGCTCCCGACTCTTCAGTGATAGAACGCTCTTAGAATATCAATGGTGGTACTCAATCGTACAGTCTGTCGCCGTAGTTAGTTGAGAATTTCTCTAAGACTCTCACGCTTGCTAAACGACCTCTTAACGAAAGCCCCGCTCTTCGTGGGATCTTCTCTATGTCTTCCATTAATCGAATGTCTTGATATTCTCACACTGATGAGCAACACTCAGTAATCGATAGAACTAGTGTTTTTAGAGCCACGTATTTCGTGGATAAATTACTGTCCGTTAAGATTGTTCCAATGAATCTCAGCCTGGCATGTGATTTTCATGGAACTAGTTACGTGCAGCCATTTCACTTCAGATAGCTCTGGACTGTTACTGCTAGATATTTTATGCGTGTCACTATGTCCAGAAATCAGCAGTGCTGTAATCGGATAGTAAGGGATCTGTTCGTGTATTTATACGTTGTATTAATTTGCCTTCAGGATCATCCACCGGTTACTGTATCAATAACCAATATTTTGCGCGTCTTCCTGCATTTCGCTGGTCTTTTGGTGTTGCAGTCATCCAACAGACAACAGCATCGCCCGCGAACAACCGCATGGATCAGATCATTTGTATACCATGGCTGACAAACATGCAGCAGACATGGTTGGGTATCAATTTAGCTTCGGACACTCACACGCCATAGTCGCGTATGAAAATTATTACTACTACAATTCTCTGTGACAGGTAGAACAGCCACGAAAGTGTATCAGTATTGTTCCTCTGTATAATTGACAAAAGCGAGAAAGGTTCAAGAGTGGGATTAAAATTCATGGTGAAAGTATATCAGTGATAAGATTCCCTAATGACATTGTTATCCTCAGTGAAATTCAAGGATTACAGGATCTGTTGAATGGAATGGTCTAATGAGTACATAATAAGGATTGAGAACAAATCGAAGAAAGACGAGAATAGTGAGATGTGGAAGACAAGAAGGCAGCGAGAAACTTATCATCAGACTTGGGGATCTCGAAATATATGAAGTTAAGGAATTCTGTTACTCACGCAGCAAAATAATCCACGCTGGACGTAGCAAGGAGGACATAAAAAGCGGACTAGTACTGACAGAAGGGGTATTACCGCCCAAGAAAAGTGTTGGAGTATCAAACACAGGCCGTAATTCGAGGAAGAAATTTCTGAGAGTGTACATTTAGAGGACAGCATTGTGTGGTAGTGAAACATGGACTGTGGGGAAACCGGAACAGAGGAGAATCGATGCATTTGAGATTTAGTGCTACAAAAAAATGTTGAAAATTAGGTGGACTGATAAGATAAGAAATGAGAAGACTCTCTGTAGAAACGGCGAGGAAAGGAATATATGGAACTAACAGACAAAAAGAAGGGACAGGACGGTAGGACATGTGCTAAGACATCTGGAAATAACTTCTATGATGCTAGAGGGAAGTGTAGAGAGTGAAAACTGTAGGGGAAGACAGAGACGGGAATACATCCAACAAATAACTGAGGACGTACGTTGCAAGTGCAACTCTAAGATGAAGAATTTGACACAGGAGAGGAATTGGTCACGGGCCGCGCCAAGCCAGTAGACCAGTCAGAGGACTGACTCAAAAGAAAAAAAAAAAAAAAATACTGTCGGCAGCACTCCTGGTAGGGTATATAAGGGGCTTGAACAGCATCAGATGTGAACGACACGGAGATGCCATGTACTCGTGTGAGAAAGCGTCGTGATCACCTGACACAATCTGAAAGAGGTCTCATTGTATGCCTGCATTTGTTTTGCAGGTCAAACCTACCAATATCCAAAGTTGTGGGGGATATTAAACTGTATGGGAAAGTGTGGGCGGGCATACTAGCCGTTATCATTCCGGTAGACCACGCCTCACCTCTACTAGGGAGGATCACCGTTAGGAGACCGAAACCCCTCCACATTTGCAACTGCCACCTGACAACATGTAACACACCATCTGTAACAATCTGTGTCATCCTACGGCATTGGTCTAAGGTAAGCAGCAGCCGAGTAGGTGATTACTGATCCATGTGCTGACTGCCGTATACTACCCAAACGGTTGGTCATCGTGTGGGAAATCATCGAATATCACTCGACGTCAGGCTGTTAGTGTCTGAGGTACACTGACCTCACAACAATACTTCAAGGAAATCCTGCGTCCTCAGCTGTCACATATCATGCGACAGTACTGTGGTGGGTTTCTCAAAAGGGCAATGCTGATCCACATATTGCATGTCTCTATATGAACTGTCTGCATGATATCGAGGTAGGCTACCCCTGTGGGCAGCTAGATCCCCAGATCTACAGATCATGTGTGGGACTAATTCCAATGTCAATTGCACCCGAGTGCCAATATCGAGGGTACCAAGGACCGCTAACAACAGCTGTGGGCCAGCTGGCATTAGCTCTATGATACATTTCCAAACGGTATCAGCGCATTCATCCAGGTCATAGTGGATGTAACTATGTAGTGATAAGTATGTTCATCGTGCCAAGTCCTGTGTAAATTTTACTCTATTTTGTAATCACTGAAATAACATGACATATCGTCTCAACCGATGAGTACAATAAAAAAATCTAGCTTTGTGCATCGCACGCTCGTGTTTTGTTCGCAAATCAACAGTGTGTATCTATATCCAGTGTCTTCCGGAAATCTTGGAACACGGCATCTACCTGGTCACTATTGCCTACGGCGCTGTAGGTCTCATGTGCGAACAGAGCGAGCTGTTTTCACAAAGACCTCCGTTTGCTGAAGCCAAGTTGATTTTTAAACAGAAAATTTTCCTTCTCCGAGAGGTCATAAAGTATATGCGTGTAATTATGTCCATCAATCCGATAAGCCTCCATGGAAACGCGAATGACTTAAGCGTTTTTCACGATAGATTGGTACACGTCGCTGCTACATGGACGTACAATAAATTTCTGGTTGAAGGGAAGTAAGTTCTTGGGCATAATCTACACCATTGGCCATTAAAATTGCTACACCAAGAAGAAAAGCAGATGATAAACGGGTATTCATTGGACAAATATGTTATACTAGAACTGACATGTGATTACATTCTCACGCAATTTGGGTGCATACATCCTGAGAAATCAGTACCCAGGACAACCACCTCTGGCCGTAATAACGGCCTTGATACGCCTTGGTATTGAGAGAAAGAGAGCTTGGATGGTGTGTACAGGTACAGCTACCTGTGCAGCTTCAACACGATACCGCAGTTCATCAAGAGTAGTGACTGGCGTATTGTGACGAGCCAGTAGCTCGGCCACCATTGACCAGTTGGTGAGAGATCTGGAGAATGTGCTGGCCAGGGCAGCAGTCGAACATTCTCTGTATCCAGAAAGGCCCGTACAGGACCTGCAACATGCGGTAGTGCGTTATCCTGCTGAAATGTAGGGTTTCGCAGGGATCGAAAGAAGGGTAGAGCCACGGGTCGTAACACACCTTAAATGTAACGTCCACTGTTCAGAGTGCCGTGAATGCGAACAAGAGGTGACTGAGACGTGTAACCAATGGCACTCCATACCATCACGCCGGGTGATACGTCAGTATGCCGATGAAGAATACACGCTTCCATTGTGCGTTCACCGCGATGTCGCCAAACACGGGTGCGACCATCATGATGCTGTAAACAGAACCTGGATTCATCCGAAAAAATGACCCAGGTTCGTCGTTGAGTACACCATCGCAGGCGCTCCTGTCTGTGATGCAGCGTCAAGGGTAACTGCAACCATGGTCTCCGAGATGAAAGTCCATGCTGCTGCAAACGTCGTCGAATTGTTCGTGCAGATGGTTGTTGTCTTGCAAACGTCTCCATCTGTTCACTCAGTGATCGAGACGTGGCCTCCACGATCCGTACAGCCATGTGGATAAGATGCCTGTCATCTCAACTGCTAGTGATACGAGGCCGTTGGGATCCAGCACGGCGTTCCGTATTACCCTCCTGAACCCACCGATTCCATATTCTGCCAACAGTCATTGGATCTCGACCAACGCGAGCAGCAATGTCGCGATACGATAAACCGCAATCGCGAAAGGCCACAATCAGACCTTTATCAAAGTCGGAAACGTGATGGTACGTATTTCTCCTCCTTACACGAGGCATCAAAACAACGTTTCACGAGGCAGCGCCGGTCAATTACAGTTTGTGTATGAGAAATCGGTTGGAAACTTTCCTCATGTCAGCACGTTGTAGGTGTCGCCACCGGCGCCAACCCTATGTGAATGGTCTGAAAAGCTAATCATTTGCATATCACAGCATCTTCTTCCTGTCGGTTAAATTTCGCGTCTGTAGCACGTCATCCTCGTGGTGTAGCAATTTTAATGGCCAGTAGTGTATGTAGAAAATATGTATCTCATCCAGTCGAGCTACCTCTCTACTGCTGAATGACAACAGGTCTGTTTGGACCTCGCGGAGAAAAGGAACATCGTCAGGGACTCCGGCCTGCCGTATTGTTTATACAGGCTGCCTGGAGGACAAGGGCGAGAGGGTCCTCGACAGGAGGGAGCTGGAGAGTACCCTAGCGTGGGCGCGGCGCGGCGAGCGCAGGGAGGACGCGGAGGTATCGGGGCCACGGCCGACCACTTTCCCGGCGGCCGGTGGCTGGCGGCTGCGCGCATCTTGCGTAAAGACGCGCGCCTCGCCTCGCCTCACCGCTCCATTCATGTTCCCCCCTAATGGCCGCCGTTTGGCTCCTGGTGAATGGAGCGCTGGAAGGTGCCGGCCGTGTCGCAATGTCGCGCTCCCTGCTGCCTTTCATTCAGAAAACAGCGACGCGTGCCTACGTAATCACTTGTACGGTCACTCCGAGCTTCAAGAGTGATACACAACCTGACATCAAAAGGCACACACCCAAACGCGCAGGAGGAAACGAAATGAAACTTCACGGGTTGAGAGCGTATTTGAAGTTACTGCAGTTGCTACAAAATCGGGTCGAATTTACAAAAAACTTGACAGTATCTCTCCACTTATCACTACGACATTGAGCCACTGTGGCCCGGATGCATTCCCTGATTCAGTTAGGATGGGTGCCAAAAAGCCGTTTTATCCTCTCCTCAGGCAAGATGGCCAGCACCTCTCCTACACTGAAGAGTCAAAGAAACTGGTACGCCCGCCTAATACCAGAATGGTTCAAATGGCTCTGAGGACTATGGGACTTAACATCTGAGGTCAGCAGTCCCTTAGAACTTAGAACTACTTAAACCTAACTAACCTAAGGAGATCTCACACATCCATGCCCGAGGCAGGATTCGAACCTGCCACCGTAGCGGTCGCGTGGTTCCAGACTGAAGCGCCTAGAACCGCTCGGCCACACCGGCAGGTCGCCTAATATCGTGTAGTGCCCCCGCAAGCACGGAGAAGTGCCTCAACACGACGTGGCATGGACTCGACTAATGTCTGAAATAGTGCTCGAGGGAAATGACACCGTGAATCCTGCAGGGCTGTCCATAAATCCGTAAGAGAACGAGAGAGTGGAGATCTCTTCTGAACAGCATTTTGCAAAGCATCCCAGATATCCTTAATAGTGTTCAAGTCTGGGGAGTTTGATGGCCAGCGGAAGTGTTTAAACTCAGAATAAGTTCCTGGAGCCACTCTCTAGCAATAATAGACATGTCGGGTTTCGCATTGTCCTGCTGTAATTGCCCAAGTACGTCAGAATGCACAATGGACATGAATGTAAGCAGGGTATCAGACAGGATGCTTACGTACGTGTCACCTGTCCGAGTCATATCTAGACGTATCAGGGGTCCCATATCACTCCAACTGCCCACACCTCACGCCATTACAGAGCCTCCACCAGCTTCAACGGTCCCCTGCTGACATGCAGGGTCCATGGATTCATGACGTTGTCTCCATATCCTACACGTCCATCCGCTCGACATATTTTGAAACGAGACTCGTCCGACAAAGCAACATGTTTCCAGTCATTAACGATCCATCGTCGGTGTTGACGGGCCCAGGCGAGGCGTAAGGCTTTGTGTCGTGTAGTCGTCAAGGGTGCACGAGCGGTCTCCGGCTCCAAAAGCCCATATCGATGATGTTTCGTTGAATGGTTCGCATGTTGACAAACTGTGGAAGGGTTGCAGTTTTGTCACGTCCAACGATTCTCTTCAGTCGTCGTTGCTCCCGTTCTTGCAGGATCTGTTTCCGGCTTCAGCAATGTCGGATATTTGATGTTTCACCGGTTCTCTGATATTCGCGGTACATTCGTGAAATGATCGTATAGGAAAATCCTCACTTCATCGCTACCTCTGTGGTGGTCTGTCCCATCGCTCGTGCGCCGACTATGACACAACGTCAAACTCACTTAAATCTTGATAACCTGCCATTGTAGCTGCGGTAACCGATCAAACAACTACGTCAGACACTTGTTCTATTATACAGCGTTGCCGACTGCAGCGCCGTCTTCTGCCTGTTTACATATCTTTGTATTTGAATGCGTATGCCTACACCAGTTTCTTTGGCGCTTGAGTGCAATTGGTCCTACATTTCGTGGATACTCGCACCCGGATGGAGTTATGCCCGACCTAGCCCCACACGTGTCCCACTGAGGACCGATCTGGACATCTCACTGGCGATAGCAGTAACCCAACACCACGAAGACAGTTCGTAGAGACACACACCGTGTGTCGACTAGTATTGTTCTGTGGAAAAATGGCGCCAAGGAACTGTCGTGTGAGAGGTAACACAAGTGGGCACAGGCTGTTCTTAACGTATCACTGTACTTTCAGGATACCCTCAGTCACTACCAGCCGGGACGTCAAGTCATATCTGATGGCTTCCAGACCACATGACGACAACACCAACATCGCTTTTCCTTTCTAAAATATTGGAATGGCTCTGATCACTATGGGATTCAACTGCTGAGGTCATTAGTCCCCTAGAACTTAGAACTAGTTAAACCTAACTAACCTAAGGACATCACAAACATCCATGCCCGAGGCAAGATTCGAGCCTGCGACCGTAGCGGTCTTGCGGTTCCAGACTGCAGCGCCTTTAACCGCACGGCCACTTCGGCCGGCAAAATATTGGAATAATGGGATCTCTTCTCAGGTCACAGCCATACTCGCTGCCAACAGTCATCTGGGGTAGTGCAGAACCGCAATTCATCGCTGAACACGATGCGTCGCCATTCAGCATCAGTCCATGCTTACCAATCACGACACCAGTCCAAAAGCAGCTGTTTGTGTTGTGGTGGTAACTGCAACCTATACATGGAACAGTGATTCCGTAGTTTGGCTGTAGCTAGTCTCCGACCATGTCTAGAAAGTTGGAGGGAGTCCTCGAACGGCAGGCGCAGATGTGAATGGGTTACGGTGACTTCCTAGGGGTGATTACACATGGTCGAACGGAACCTTAACGAAGTGTGTGCCTGCCGTCGTGTTTCCATGCAGTCCAACATCGGGCAACTGTTCGAATGCTTCACAAATCTGAGTATAGCACGGTTCGGGCAGCCGTCCATATGGTGACCTACAGCGAGATCTATTTCAAACTTTTTCTGGTGCTGATAATGCCATCTTAGACGAGTAGGCGGCCTGTATACGCCTTCCACAGTGACTACTCAGTATCTGACAATGCAAGAGCCTTATAAAGGGAGTAACAAAAAAGTATGGCCAAACTAGCAGCTAAAGTTCCTGAAACATAGAAGAATAAAAACTGTTTCGTGTGGATGGGTCCGGAAACGCTTTATTTCCTTGTTAGAGCTCATTTTCTACTACTCTTCACAGTCACATTAATCCTGGATAGCATTACGTCAGACATTTAGTTATGTGAAATGTTTAAAATACTATCTTGGTTACTTTTGGTTAGGATGTACAGTGAGTTGTAATTCTTAGGTGCACCGGCAGTGGAACGAAGGTAACGTCACATGTGACTCACTTCACTGCTTGTGCCGACATACGACTAATCTCAGTTGCTCAAAGGTTCAAAGAAAACTTCAGTTTGATTTCAAACACGTACTCGACTCATACGATAATCGTTGGTGGTGACTTTAATTTACCCTCGGTATCTTGGCGAAAATACGTGTTTAATTCCGGAGATACGCAAAAAATATCATCCGAAATTGTGCTAAACGCATTCTCTGAAAATTATTTCGGGCAGTTAGTTCATGAGCCCACGCGAATAGCAAACGGTTGTGAAAGCACACTTGACCTCTTAGCAACAGATAACCTGAGTTTATAACGAGCATCAAAACCGATTCAGGGATTAGTGAACACAGGGTTGTCGTAGCGAGATTGAATAGTGCAATCCCCAAATACTCGAAAAATAAGCGACAAATATACCTATTCAAAAAAGCAGATAAAAATTCACTTGACGCCTTCCTGAGAAAGAATCTCCACTCATTCCCAATTAATAATGTAAGTGTAGACCAGATGTAGCTTAAATTCAAAGAAATAGTATCCGCAGAAATTGAGAGATTTATACAAAATAAATTAACAAGCGACGGAGCTGATCCTCCTTGGCACACAACGAAACAAACATGCCAAATTTAAACAGACGCAAAATCCCCAAGATTAGCGATCTTTCACAGAAGCTCGAAATTTAGGGTGGACTTCAATGCGAGATGCTTATAACAGTTTCCACAACGAAACTTTGTCATGAAACCTGGCAGAACATCCAAAGATATTCTGATCGTATGTGAAATATGTTGTTGTTGTTGTTGTTGTTGTGGTCTTCAGTCCTGAGACTGGTTTGATGCAGCTCTCCATGCTACTCTATCCTGTGCAAGCTTTTTCATCTCCCGGTACCTACTGCAACCTACATCCTTCTGAATCTGCTTAGTGTATTCATCTCTTGGTCTCCCTCTACGATTTTTACCCTCCACGCTGCCCTCCAATACTAAATTGGTGATCCCTTGATGCCTCAGAACATGTCCTACCAACCGATCCCTTCTTCTGGTCAAGTTGTGCCACAAACTTCTCTTCTCCCCAATCCTATTCAATACTTCCTCATTAGTTATGTGATCTACCCATCTAATCTTCAGCATATGTTAGCGGCAAGAAACAATCAGTGCCTTCTCTGCCCGATAGCAATGGTTTTACTGTCTAAGACAGTGCTGCCAAAGCAGAGTTACTAAACACAGCCTTCCGAAATGCCTTCACAAAAGAAAACGAAGTAAATGTTTCAGAATTCGAATCGCGAACAGCTGCCAACATGAGTAACGTAGAAGTAAATATCCTCGGAGTAGTGAAGCAACTTAAATCACTTAATGAAAGCAAGTCTTCTGGTCCAGACTGGATACCAATTATGTTCCTTTCGGAATATAGTGATGCATTTGCCCCATACTTAACAACCATATACAGACGTTCGCTCGACGAAAGATCCGTACCCGAAAACTGGAAAGTTGCACAGGTCATACCAATATTCAAGAAAGGTAGTAGGAGTAATCCACTAAATTACAGGCACATATCGTTAACGTCGATATGCAGCAGGATTTTGTAACATACATTGAGTTCGAACATTATGAATTATCTCGAAGAAAACGGTCTATTAACACACAGTCAAAATGGGTTTCGGAAACATCGTTCCCGTGAAACAGAAGTGTCTCTTTATTCACATGAAGTGTTGAGTACTATTGACAAGGGATTTCAGATCGATTCCGTATTTCTGGATTTCCGGAAGGCTTTTGACACTGTACCACACAAGCGGCTCGTAGTGAAATTGCCTGATTCTGGAATATAATCACAGTTATGTGACTGGATTTGTGATTTCCTGTCAGAGAGGTCACAGATCGTAGTAACTGATGGAAAGTCATCTAGTAAAACAGAAGTGATTTCTGGCGTTCCCCAAGGTAGCGTTATAGGCTCTTTGCTGTTCTTTATCTATATTTGGGAGACAATTTGATGAGTCGTCTTAGGTTGTTTGCAGATGACGCTGTCGTTTATCGACTAATAAAGTAATCAGAAGATCAAAACAAATTGCAAAACGATTTAGAAAAGATAGCTGAATGGCGCGAAAATTGGTAATTGACCGTAAATAACGAAAAGTATGAGGTCATCCACATTAGTGCTAAAAGGAATTCGTAAAACTTCGGTTACACGATAAATCTAAAAGCCGTAAATTCAACTAAATAACTAGGTATTACAATTACGAACAACTTATACTGAAAGGAACACATATAAAATGTTGTGGGGAAGGCTAACCAAAGACTGCGTTTTATTGGCAGGATGTTTAGAAAAATAACAGATCTACTGAGGAAACTACCTACACTACGCTTGTCCGTCCTCTTTTAGAATACCGCTGCGTGGTGTGGGATCCTTACCAGATAAGACTTACGGAGTATATCGAAAAAGTTCAAAGAAAGGCAGCACGTTTTGTATTATCGCGAAATACGGGAGAGAGTGTCACAGAAATGATACAGGACTTGGGCTGGACGTCATTAAAATAAAGGCGTTTTTCGTTGCGACGGAATCTTCTCACGAATTTCCCATCACCAACTTTCTCCTCCGAATACGAAAATATTTTGTTGACACCGACCTACGTAGGGAGGAACGATCACCACGATAAAATAAGGGAAAACAGAGCTCGTACGGAAAGATATAAGTGTTCATTCTTTGTTTGAATGTGGAGTCAGAGCTTATCGCCCCCCGCCCCGGAATTTACAGGAATTACGTGAATAGTGTGTGCTCGTGTGGTGCCAACTCCGTCTGTCAACCTACCGAGGTGTAATTGCTTCCAAGCCAAGATGCTTCGCCGCTGTTAGCCGTGCCGCAGGTAGACTTACCGGCTATTACGTAGTTGGTCATAATTTTCTGGCTGATCATTGTAAATACTGCACGATTCCACCAGCCAGCCAAATGGGGACCCTCAGTGACGCCCTTTTGAAACACTCTCACGTGCTGATAACTCCGTGCCACACAAATACGCTGCATCTTGGTGTCCTCCATAATGATTGATCATTAGACATCTGACGCTGCTTGCGCCATTTATATACCAACGAGGCCTGGGAATAGTGATATACCTGAATAACAATAAAGCATTCTTGTAGCCGTTCTACCAGACACAGCGATCTGCAGCGCTAATCATTTACACCTGCGCCACTGGAGTGTGTGCCTGTACGAAGTTACATTATTATTTTTTTTGCTGGCGGTGTAATTGAGTTAATAGGTAACGAGTCTTCTCAAGGATTACGCTATTGTACACTGTGAAGATGCAATGCTTGAAAATTGTGGCGAAATGCAGTAAGACGTAGAGACGGTAGACACTAGGTGCAGCGACTGTTTGATTACATGATTGAAGATCAATCACTGGAAGCAGTCACGCCCATAAAATATTTAGGAGTATGTGTACGGAGAAATTTAAAGTGGAAAGAACCCATCAAATTAATCACTGAGTAAGGTTGATGCCAGACAGATTCCTTGCTTGCCAAACGCACATTCGACAGTAACTGGAATGAGTCTCGTCAGTCTGGGTCCCATAGAGAACAGTACTGTTGGAAGTAATAGAGAAGATTCAAAGAAGGGCAGCGCGTTTCGTTACAGGTTCAATTAGTAAGTGCGGAAGTGTCACGAAGATACCCAGCCAACTCCTGTGGCACATGCTACAAAAGAGGAATTCTGCACTACAGTGCGCTTTGTTGATTGGCGTCTCCATAGAGTGCTGTGTGCACAACGACCACATACGTGAAATTAGAGGGAAGGTCTGCGATGGCCGTAATTTTGATAGTTTATTGACAGCAAATTCGATTTTCAATCACATAGTCAATGAATTATCAAAATTACGGCCAAAGCTGACCTTCCCTCTAATTTCACAGTGTGCTTTACTGCTAATGTTCCGTGAGCGTACTTTCCCAGAAGAGTCGACCAATATATTGGTACATCTCGCGAAAGGACCGTGAACGTAAAATGAGAGAGAGTAGAGCTCACACGGACGCTTACCGGCAATCGAGCGTACCTTTCGCGTCTGAACAAGAAAGTAGGGAAGTGACGGCCGTATACAAAGTACCATCCGCCACACACGGTAAGGGTGCTTGCGGATTATAGATGTACGAGGTCTGTGAAAAAAATTATTAGAGTGACAACACTACGAGTAATCTGACAACGCTGTGTTGTTCTACTAGACTGGTGTTTTCATCCCTTATAGATGCTCAGTTCCAGTTTCAGCTCCGTACAGCCATCGAGTAATTTTTGAGAGAGATGTCAGTGAAACTGAGATTTGTTGTATGTTCCGCTAATGGAACAGCAGAATTTAGAGCAACGTCATCCCATCAAACTTTACGCTAAACTTGGGAAATCCGCAAATGTGACCTGTAAAAAGTTGAAACTGGCCTGTGAGGAACATTCGTTATCAAGGCCGAGAACACATTGAAGATGTATCACGTTTAGGGAGAGCCTCCAAATTCAAAAACTGATGAAAGCGTCGAGCTTGTGTGTGTTCTTAGATCAGATCGGCTCCTTACTTAGCTTGCATTTATCGCGAACATCTTGCTCAACGTAAAGTCCCGAGAGACTGGAAAAAAGCGCACGTGACGCCTGTATATAAGAAGGGTAGGACGGATCCTCAAAATTACAGACCAATATCCTTAACATCGGTTTGTTGCAGGATTCTCGACCATATTCTCAGTTCGAATATAATGAATTTCCTTGAGACAGAAAAGTTGCTGTCCATGCATCAGCACGGCTTTAGAAAGCAGCGCTCCTGCGAAACGCAACTCGCCCTTTTTCCACTCGATATCTTGCGAACCATGGATGAAGGGTGTCAGACGGATGCCATATTCCTTGACTTCCGGAAAGCGTTTGACTCGGTACCCCACTGCAGACTCCTAACTAAGGTACGAGCATATGTGATCGGTTCCCAAATATGTGAGTGGCTCGAAGACTTCTTAAGTAATAGAACTCGGTACGTTGTCGTCGATGGTGAGTGTTCATCGGAGGTGAGGGTATCATCTGGAGTACCCCAGGGAAGTGTGGTAGGTCCGCTGTTGTTTTCTATCTACATAAATGATCTTTTGGATAGGGTTGATAGCAATGTGCACTGTTTGCTGATGATGCTGTGGTGTACGGGAAGGTGTTGTCGTTGAGTGACTATAGGAGGATACAAGATGACTTGGACAGGATTTGTGATTGGTGTAAAGAATGGCAGCTAACTCTAAATATAGATAAATGTAAATTAATGCAGATGTATAGGAAAAAGAATCCCGTAATGTTTGAATACTCCACTAGTAGTGTAGCGCTTGACACAGTCACGTCGATTAAATATTTGGGCGTAACATTGCAGAGCCATATGAAGTGGGACAAGCATGTAATGGCAATTGTGGGGAAGGCGGATAGTCGTCTTCGGTTCATTGGTAGACTTTTGAGAAGATGTGGTTCATCTGTAAAAGAGACCGCTTATAAAACACTAGTACGATCTATTCTTGAGTACTGCTCGAGCGTTTGGGATCCCTATCAGGTCGGATTGAGGGAGGACATAGAAGCAATTCAGAGGCGGGTTGCTAGATTTGTTAGTGGTAGGTTTGATCATCACGCGAGTGTTACGGAAATGCTTCAGGAACTCGGGTGGGAGTCTCTAGAGGAAAGGAGGCGTTCTTTTCGTGAATCGCTACTGAGGAAATTTAGAGAACCAGCATTTGAAGTTGACTGCAGTACAATTTTACTGCCGCCAACTTATATTTCGCGGAAAGACCACAAAGATAAGATATGAGAGATTAGGGCTCGTACAGAGGCTTATAGGCAGTCATTTTTCCCTCGTTCTGTTTGGGAGTGGAACAGGGAGAGAAGATGCTACTTGTGGTACGAGGTACCCTCCGCCACGCACCGTATGATGGATTGCGGAGTATGTATGTAGATGTAGATGTAGAACGACGTTTAACAATAAGAATGATGGATGACCTTTAAACACTCTCACCATACATCAAATTGTGACTGAAGTTTTGCACAAGTGGATGCAGCACCATGACAAGGCCCCATGTCACACAGCCAGTTCCATCATGGAATTTTTGACCTCAAAAGGAATTTCTGTTGTTCCATAGCACCCTTGTTCAACTGATCTGAGTCTCTATGACTTTTTTATTTTCCAAAAATTGAAAAAAATGTTTAAATTAACGTCATTTTGGGACTCTGGAGAACATTCAAGAGAATGTGACCGACATGTTAAAAGCCCTACCAGCTGAAGCCTTTCAGCGCTGCTACCAAGACGGGGAACAACGGCTCCACCAGCGTATAGCTGCCAAAGGGTTCGTTGGGTTGGGTTCTTTGGGGGAAGAGACCAAACTGCGAGGTCATCGGTCTCATCGGATTAGGGAAAGACGGGGAACGAAGTCAGCCGTGTCCTTTCAAAGGAACCATCCCGGCATTTGCCTAGAGCGATTTAGGGAAATCACGGAAAACCTAAATCAGGATGGTGGGACGTGGGATTGAACCGTCGTCCTCCCGAATGCCGAAAGGAAATGCGCGGAAGAGGACAATATTGTTGCTTGAAAAAAATTAGAACTTTGGTGGATAAAAAAATCTATGTCCACATCTACATCTACATGATTACTCTGCAATTCACATTTAAGTGCTTGGCAGAGGGTACATCGAACCACAATCATACTCATCTCCCTACCATTCCACTCCCGAATAGAGCGCGGGAAAAACGAAGACGTAAACCTTTCTGTTCGAGCTCTGATTTCTCTTATTTTATTTTGATGATCATTCCTACCTATGTAGGTTGGGCTCAACAAAATATTCTCGCATTCGGAAGAGGAAGTTGGTGACTGAAATTTCGTAAATAGATCTCGCCGCGACGAAAAACGTCTTTGCTTTAATGACTTCCATCCCAATTCGCGTATCTTATCTGCCACACTCTCTCCGCTAGTACGTGATAATACAAAACGAGCTGCCCTTTTTTGCACCCTTTCGATGTCCCCCGTCAATCCCACCTGGTAAGGATCCCACACCGCGCAGCAATATTCAACAGAGGACGAACGAGTGTAGTGTAAGCTGTCTCGTTAGTGGACTTGTTGCATCTTCTAAGTGTCCTGCCAATGAAACGCAACCTTTGGCTCGCCTTCCCCACAATATTATCTATGTGGTCTTTCCAACAGAAGTTGTTCGTAATTTTTACACCCAGGTACTTAGTTGAATTGACAGCCTTGAGAATTGTACTATTTATCGAGTAATCGAATTCCAACGGATTTCTTTTGGAACTCATGTGGATCACCTCACTCTTTTCGTTATTTAGCGTCAACTGCCACCTGCCACACCATACAGCAATCTTTTCTAAATCGCTTTGCAACTGATACTGTCTTCGGATGACCTTACTAGACGGTAAATTACAGCTTCATCTGAGAACAACCTAAGAGAACTGCTCAGATTGTCACCCAGGTCATTTATATAGATCAAGAACAGCAGTGGACCCAGGACGCTTCCCTGGGGAATACCTGATATCACTTCAGTTTTACTCGATGATTTGCCGTCTATTACTACGAACTGCGACCTTCCTGACAGGAAATCACGAATCCATTCACACAACTGAGACCATACCCCATAGGCTCGCAGCTTGATAAGAAGTCGCTTGTGAGGAACGGTGTCAAAAGCTTTCCGGAAATGTAGAAATTCGGAATCAACTTGAGATCCCCTGTCGATAGCGGCCATTACTTCGTGCGAATAAGGAGCTAGCTGCGTTGCACAAGAACGATGTTTTCTGAAACCATGCTGATTGCGTATCAATAGATCGTTCCCATCGAGGTGGTTCATAATGTTTGAATACAGTATATGCTCCGAAAGCCAACTGCATATGGTTCAAATGGCTCTGAGCCCCATGGGACTTCACTTCTGAGGTCATCAGTCCCCTAGAACTTAGAACTACTTAAACCTGACTAACCTAAGGACATCACACAAATCCATGCCCGAGGCAGGATTCGAATCTGCGACCGTAGCGGTCACGCGGTTCCAGACTGTAGCGCCTAGAACCGCTCGGCCACTGCGGCCGGCAAACCCTACTCCAAACCGACGTCAATGATATAGGTCTGTAGTTCGATGGATTACTCCTACTACCCTTCTTAAACACTGGTGCGGCCTGCGCAGTTTTCCAATCTGCAGGTACAGATCTATCGGTGAGCGAGCGGTTGTATATGATTGCTAAGTAGGGAGCTATTGTATCAGCGTAATCTGAAAGGAACCTAATCGGTATACAATCTGGACCTGAAGACTTTATTTTTCTCGGGCACCTCGTAGATCTAGTAGAGGTAAAACGCGAGCACACGTGATTATGTTGTGTTAGTGTGTGTGTGTGTGTGTGTGTGTGTGTGTGTGTGTCAGCGAAGCACGAGGTGAGTGGAAGAGTCGAGGTGAAGAGGCCAGTATGCTCGGTATGCTTTAGAAGATGAGGCACTCATTCAGTGACTGGTGCACGCGAGGCGTGGGCGCCGGCGGACAGAAAAGTAGCAGTGGCAGCCAGCAGCCAGCAGCGCGCCCTTTGTCAGCCGGCAGCGGAATGTGTGTGTCTGGTGGCGCGCAGTGCCACGCTGCCTGCTGAATGGCGGTCGCTGCTCCGGCCCGCCGTTCCGCTGCTCTGCCGCCGCCCACTCCTCCACCGTGGGCCGCGGGCCGGTGGCTCGTGCCACACCGGTAGTCGCGCCTCTCCAAACACCGCCGCCGACGCGCATTTGCATCCACAAATCGAGGCGCCTACTCCTTTCACGCTAGTGATTTATATGGCGATTCGTTCCCCCGGGCCCGACGCCCATCCACTCCACAAATCGGTCGTCCTTTTTTTTAACTTTTTCTTTTTTATTTCTCTGAGTGTGCGCTTGCTTCGACTGACCACAGGGGTACCGCGCGTGTTTTGCCCAATTTTTATAGACCTAAGCGGCTTTGATGAACTACTTCGCATGAAATCGTCGAGATTTCGATCTGCTCAGTCATTCGACGTCTTTAAGACTCTGAATTGCAGTCTCTGCTTTTCTTTCGCACTCAGTCGTCTTATCCAAAGAACTATCTACTTGAAAATGTGTAATGGGCTGGAAATTTATCAAAACTCTTTCCTCTACCGACACTGTTGTAAGTTTCAGGACATTCACCCTTGCAATTTTATTACCAATGGAACGTAATGTTGCAACTCTCAGAATTAGATACACAGTTTCGCAATGACCAACAAAATACAGAGCATTACATGTAAATTGGAGTTGGAGAGGGGAGTAAAGAAAAGGAAAGAGAGGGGATCACTGCTGTCAGCTGCATTCGGAAATTACGCGGAATCAGCGGCAACGAGTTGAAGTGTACACTGCACCGAGACTCGAGCCCGGTACCTCCTGATTAAACGGCAGGTGCGGTAACCCCTGCGTCATCCGGGACACAGCGTTACGGCAACTGCACGGACAATCTCAGCATTCCAATCAAGCGCCACTTATCCACAGCCCCTGTCCATTTCCTCCATGTTGGCTCTCTGAGAGTCCCACAGGAGGTCAGGCGCATTTGTGCATCCGCACTGAGATGGTGGATCCATTGCCCAGCTAGGCCTATCAAATTATATGAGTGCGTGGTGTCTGTTTTTTCGGACACTGATATTGTTACGGCGTAAAGTCAAGCGCCGGCATGCCAATCTGGAAAGACAGAGATGAGATAGCTGTGAGAAAACGTCAGCCACTCGCACGCTGACCGACCCCTCTCCGGGATGACAACGTCACAGCAACGGCGCTTATGTGAGGAGGACATAAGCGCCGCCACCACTGGTGACAGACAGTTCTACAGAAGCATCAAGATTACCTAGATCACTTCTTTTATACTCTCTATGTAGCACAGACTTGGAATTGTTTACACTGAAGAAGATTCCTTATTTTGTATGTCGCCCTTTGCTTGCGAACATCTGTGTAACTGTCAAAGTTAAGTATTGTTATTTTCATTTTATAATAAAACTCATTAATACGATTTGTCTGAATGTTGTCTAGAGATCCGAGTAAGCAGTCTTCCAAGACACCACACATACTGCTTCCGTAAAATCATGGTGCACCTATGACCGCTTGTTGTGGCTAACAGAAACGATACGAAAGGTTGAAACTTGCTCTACACTGGACGGTATCACAATGGGTTTCTGTAGAGCGGGTGGAGGTGATGACACAACGTACCGCCATGTCAGTCGAGATGTAGAACCAAACGCGCTAGCACATTGGTTAACACAGTGGACTCGGTTTCGGGAGGACGACGGTTCAAACTCGCGTCCGGCCATCCTGACTTATGTTTCCCAAAATCTTTTAAGGCAAATGCCGAAATGGTTCGTTCGAAAGGGCACGGCCGCTTTCCTTCACCATACTTCCATAATCCGAGCTAGTGCTCCTACTCTAATGAACTCGTTGTCGCCGGGATGTTAAACACTAATCTCCTCTTCCTCGAGATGTCAACTGTACAGAGAAAAGTCCAGTGTGTTCTGTGGCTCACTAAATTCGAGTCCGTGACCAATGTTCAACTTGAATATCGCCACCTATACAACTAAGAGCCACCACATAGAAATAACATTACTCGGTGAGATAATGGTAACGGATATCGGCAGTTTGTTGGACAATCCCCGTTTTGATAGTCTTGTGTAAGTGACGAGTAAGTAGATGCTATGGGGGATAGCTATCTAAGGAGCCCCAAAAAATCTGTGCTTGCATGTGCTGCAGAATTAGGCCTGAAAGAGACTAAAGTTCATAAGGTTTTAAGGAAACGTCTCCGTTTAGCAGGTTACAAATAGCACTCGTTGCACGCTAACAAACCGACTAATAGACCCTAACGATTGAAGTTTGTTTCTGATACGTTTAATGAGATCGACTATGATGAACATCAACAAGACGGCGCTCCTCCATATTATGCCAAAAATGTTTGCGAATTTCTGTACACAAAGTTTCCGCAGCGGTAGATAGGACAGGATGGTTTTAAGTCAAGGTCACCACAAACCCCAGACCTAAAGTCATTAGAACTACAGTAACCTATCAACGACGTTACTCATTTACCACAGAGAATCACAACCGCTATTCATTCTCTTACACCAGACGTCCTTATACATGCGTGTGAAGAACTAGAACATCGTTTAGATACGTGTAGGACAACAAATAGAACCCACATCCTACTGCCCTGAAGAGGCATACGCACTAGGAAAGTCTCTACTACATTTCCATCTTGTTTCACATTTCTGTCTTGTTTCACTGCTTTTATGTGACTGATTAAAACTGCACCATTACTTTACGGACACTTCGTATATAACTACACCATATTTAGAGATCACGTTAGACAAAAAGTCGAAGGTGTTTGAGAGCAGGGATATCAGAACCACTTTTCCCATCACCAACATCAGGAAGAAACTGGTGTGAAGCATCTCACGACCAGATGAGGAACGAGCAAATCATGAATTTATAAAGTGATATGCCGTCACTGCAACAAAGACTACAATGGTCAAAAGGGTATCAATTTTAAAACCTGTTTTAAAGAAAATACTGATTGTTCCAGATTTCATAAAGCTAACAAAACAGCTATTACGAAGCAAAAATAAGTGCAAAGACACAGCATCGCAATAGACAACGATCTTAAAATACTGCATAAATTTGAGGAGAGCTGTAAATTGGACATCCTGGAAGAAATGGAAATGTCTATCCATGGCCAAAGGTGGGAAAACGAAATCCTGAAATTAATTACGGATTTCAAGAACTCACAGTTTTCACCAACTTCAATTCAATAATGTTAAAATAGAAAGTAAGTAGCTTTAAGAATGTATATCGATCTATGTTGCAAAAGCAATTTATTGTCGCAGTCTCTCTTACTGTAATATACTTCGTACATGTGCAAAGACATGGCAAAACCAGGAGCATTACGTCGACAGTGAAACAGAAATAAGCCTTGTTTTGACTGTTACCTTGTTTCTAGGGCACAACAGATTTGACTCGGATGACGTGTCATTAGCAACTTTATGATCATGCAACTGAGGTAACTCAAGACACGACAAGAAAATAGCCACGGCAGGTGGTACTTCCAGTTTTACCAGTTATTATGACTTCTTCCCTTAGTATTCGCGTATGCAGCGCTGGTAGAACAATTGCTGAAACAGGACTGTACGAACTGTGATTATCTTGTCTTCGCGATCCGTACAGCAACAACACGTAGGGCGTTTTTATATATTTCTAAATTCCTCACTTGGATCTTTAAATTTTGTAATTAGGCTTCCACGGGATAGTTTGCGCCTGTTCTCAACTGTCTTTCAGAAAAGTTCTTGTTTCATTGCCGTGAGAGACAGAAACCTGGGAGCATTCGTACTGCCCCTTCCTGTATCCTTTAATATCGCTTTAAATCTTTTTCGCTACGGGTTCCACGCACTTGAGCAATACCTTAGGATGGAAGTACAAGTGTTTTATAAGTATGTCTTTTGTAGACTGCATTTCCAGTTTTCCAACAGTGATTCGAAGCCACCTGCCTTACGTACTACTGAACCAATGTAATCGTTCCACTCCATGTACCGACAAGTTGTTATACCCAGGTATTTCTATGAACTGACTCACCCAGTTTGTGTCTCACTGACATAATAGTCATCGAGTACTACGTTTACTTTGTTTTCTTAAGAGCACAGCTTTACATTTCTGAATATTTAATGCAATATGCCAGTCTTTGCGCCACTGAAATCTTATCAAGATCTGACTGGATAATTCTGCAGCTTTTATCAGGTAACAGTTCTTTATAGCATCCCATTTAAAAAAGCAAAGTTGACCTTAATATGTCTGAAGTGACCCCACCTAGCAACAAAAAGCCAACGTCATATTATGGCCCCCTTTGTCCCATGCAACTTTCGTCCCCTATCATACTTTCGGAGTTATTCTTGATGGAAATAGTTAGTGACTCACCTTGTATAACCACAGATATTAATGGCATTCAACTAAAACAGTAAGTACTCGTAATGATTATGTTTTCATAATATAGAGGGACAATTACGGAGTCCCAGCAAACGGGAAATTATCCACGTTAAGAGTCAAATCACAATGGTAGGGTATCACAATAAAATTCAGTACACTCAAAAGATATTCGTCAAAAGTGTTTATAGCGTGAATACTGAATAAATCAGGACCAGAAAAAAGTCGAGGAAAAGCAAATAATGAGTGGGACAGTAATGTGAAAGGGAATAAAATGACTAAAAATAAACTAACGTCTAGAGTAAGCACTGTATGTACATGGAAATATACCATCCAAAAATCAGTAAAGAAGTCCTCGGCAAGAAATGGTCCGCCCGAGCTCTCGATTCGGCGAGCACTGTTGGCTCGGCCATAACGCTGTTTCCGTCAGATCGAAGTACTCTCTGGCCGAGCTATACAGATTACCTTATTTCGGTAGTTTGTCGAAATACGGGGGAAAATTAAAAAAGAAAAATGTACATCCTGCAGCCTTTATTCCAAGGAATGTTGGTAGCAGATAAAGGCACAATGAAAAAAAAATTGCTTCAAATAAGTGCTTTGTGTGTTCCATAAAATTTCGGGCGTGCAGCCGCATAAATTCAGCTGGTTAATAGAAAATTAAAGATAAAACATAATGCACACCCGAAATTTAAAGGAACAGTCTTTATGCCGCGAATCATGAAGATGCTCAAGGGCATTGGGGTTTATGAGATTGCCTGCCATGACTGCCCACAGAATATGCAGGTCAGACTGGTTGCAGTTTTAATTTACTATTCAAAAAACGCATAAACCTCGCCTGCCTCAAATCAGGTATCTCAGTTCATCTAAGAGGAATAGGAGAGGTTATTTCCAGTACTGTAAAAATTGGAGTGTTATATTTAAGGAAACAAAAGGAATGTTTTAAATGTTTTGGAAGAAATACACTGCTGGCCACCGTAAATGCAACACCAAGAAAGACAAGAGGTAGCACAACAAAATTTATTTTGTAGATAACATGTTGACCAAGTATCAAATTATTACGTTTACAGACGTCTGTGACATGTGGTTCCTGCCAGAATCAGTAGCCAGAGTAGCCGCCATTGTTGGAGATCACCGCTGCCACACGTCTCGGCATTGAGTCAAAGAGACGTTGGGTGTGTTCCTGGGGTACAGCAGCCCAAGCAGCTTCCACACGTTGCCAAAGATCATCTGGTGTGGCAGCTGGGGATGTAATCTGGGTCGCTCGTTGAGCAACCATGGACCAAATGTTTTCTATCGGCGAAAGATCCGGAGAGCGAGCAGGCCAGGGAAACGATTCAATCTGGTTATTGACGAAGAACCTTTGGACAATGCGTGCCACGTGTGGTCGCGCATTATCCTGTTGAAATATGGCTGTAGCCGAGCCCTGAAGGTAAGGAAGGACAACTGGCTCCAGCACCTCAGATATGTAGCACCGGCTATTTAAAGTACCGGCAATGCGTACTAGAGGCGTGCGAGAGTAATATCCAATACCGCCCCATACCATAATACCCGGTGCAAGACCAGTGTGGCGGTGCATAATGCAGCTGTCCAGCATCCTCTCTCCACGGTGTCTCCACACTCGAATCCGACCATCGTGGTGCTGCAGACAGAAGCGTGCCTCGTCAGTAAAGACAATGTCATTCCATTCTGCCGTCCACATCCGTCTGCCATCACACCATTAGCGACGGAGTCGTCTGTGGTTCTGCGTCAATGGTAGACGAAGCAATGGACGTCTTGCGAACAGACCACTCTGCTGTAAACGGCGTCGAATGGTACGCGCAGACCCTGGATGATGCGTTACAGACGCAATGTGCTGTGCTATGGTTCGGGATGTCACTGAGCGATCCGTCACTGCCATGCGCACAATTTGCCTATCAGCACGTGCAGTGGTGCACCGAGGTGAATGCGATCGACCACGTCGGTCCGTCGTACCCTCCGGCATCCAACGGTCACATATCCGCATTACCGTTGTTTGGTTTCGTCCAACACGACTAGCGATTTCTCTGTATGATAATCCACCATCTCGGTAAGCCACTATCCTTCCTCTGTCGAACTCGGATACTTGATCAAACGATGTTCGCTGTTGTCTACGAGGCATAATTGATCGTCTTGTGAAACAACCACAAGGTAAACACACGTGCCGAACGTACACTCGTCGAAATCGCCAAGCGTTAAATGGCGCTATGAGGTGGCGCCACAGGCGCGCGTGATGTGCGTCTGCGCTGAAATTCTAATCAGTTGCATATCTCATCGCTGCAAACCCATGGTGTAAATTTCACTTGATTCGGATGCTTCCTTCAGGGTGTTGCATTTACGGTGGCCAGCAGTGTACATATCATGAAAGCATTAAAGCGAGATCAAGGTTTAACTATGAATATCCAGATTGAATTGAGACACAACAATATGTCATCGAATTTTGAGTATCTGACTTCTCGCCGGTAGCGAATTGGATGATTTTCGCTTAGTCTAACGACTATATAATGTTCAAATACTGCGTCAGTGCTAGTTATATAATATGGAGGTACTAATGACATGTCGATTATGTTTTAACTTTAATTTTCCATCAACAATAAACTATCGAGTTTCTAAAGTTATGTAGTGCTATTCCCAGCCTTCGGTTGATTTCCTGGGTATGAGTTACTCCTTGCATTTGACCGTGTGTGTACTTTACTTTCCTCTTCGGCACCGTGGCCTTCTGCTTGACATTGTACTGCTAGCCTCCACGGGCTGCTTTCATCACATCAGCCTCGTAGTAATACGGCGGATGTGCGCACATCATATAGGATTTTAAGTCTTACTTACACGGCTATATACAGCTGATGTCTACTGATTCATGTAATGTATCCTATGGGGTGTTATCCGGTAAGCTATTTTTGATGGTTCTTCCATTCTCAACGTTTAGGTTACATACTGCAGTATTAATTTTTGGATATTTTCTCGTAACATACAGTACTTTCTCTAAACGTTACTTAACTTTTAGGCGTTTTATACCCGTTTTCCAGATGCTGGGACACCGAAACTATCCCTCCACATTATGAAAATATAGCCATTGTGAGTACTACTCATCGTTTTTATTGAGTGCCACCACTGTCTACACTTCCGTACTTCTACCCTTTCATAGTATTTCACAGAGTAATTTTTATTCTAGGTGAATAACACGAAGATGTGCCTGTACATATGTGAACCCTGTAGTTGCGAATAAAGCATCACCATACATCTATGCAGCTATTGGAAACATCTAATTATTCTTGAAGTTTTTAATTATTATAATTTTTACTGTAAGTAAAATGGTTGAGTGTTGAGTATTTTTGATTGTTATTCATAGTGTCTGTGAGCTGTGTTTGCCCTCCTCAGAAAGTTATTTGTACTAATAGACATGGTGATTCACGAAGATATGCAAATATTTTAATTTGTTATTCTGCAAGTATAACTAAAGAAAAAGTTCATATAAACATAGGTCCGTAAATGTTTAGTTGCGGAGTTACGGCTAATAAAAGATTTGGCCTGAAATTTAGCAATTTCGCTAATATGAAGCCATCGCAAAACTGTAGTAAAGCACGATTTTCATTTATTTTGTTGTTATTTATCTGGTGAATCTAATAAAACATGTTTCAAAAGTGTATCCGCAGTAATTTTCCAGAACATCCACAGAAGCAAAGACGTAATTTAGTAAAATTTTAAATTTATTAACTACTTGGCCCAATTTGTTTTTTAAATTCCAGACAATTGCACAATGTTTTACACAGAAGTTGTAGAGAATTTAATTTTGGAAAACTGATAGTAATAACGTTAACTGAAACTGTGTGAATGTGTCAGATAATCTGCTTTTATTAGTACAATAGCACGCGTGAATTCACATTAAACCGGAGAAAACAAAGCTTACTGTTAAGAAATTTATACAGTGTACATACAATTTCACAATAAATGTTCAAAAATGTCTCCACTGAGTTCAATACATTTACCTGCACGTGTACGAACAGATTATGTTGCTCGTTTCAGTTTCACAGGGTTGTTCTTAATTTCGTCCATTGCTTCTCTGGATGTTCTGGAAAACTACTGCAGATACACGGCTGGGACATGTTTTATTAGGTTCACCAGACTAATAACAACAAAATAAACGGAAATCTTGCTTTATTTAAACCTCGTACTGTCTGTCGACGTCTTCATATTAGTGACGTTGCTAAATTTCAGGCCAAATCTTTTATTAGCCGTAACTCCGTAACTAAACATATGCGGACCTATGTTTATATGAACTTTTTTCTTTAGTTTTACTTCTAGAATAACATATTAAAATATATGAATATCTGCGTAAATCACCCTTCCCTCTGGCACGCCTGAAATTACTTCTACATCGGCCGATAAATCTCCACCCCAGCTAACAGGCTTCCGAGTCAAATGTTATTCGGAAGTCAAGAAATACTCCAGCTGTTTGACTACGTTCAGTAATAAAATTGTTCGTTGTTTTATTTCGTTCATACTCCTGCTTTTACGGTACAGTGTGTCGCACTTATCTTGACCACCTCAAACCATTTATTTCTCCAGTTGCAAAATGAAAAGAGCTATCAAGCAAAAGTTGTTTGGCTACCAGTGGCACGTTAACCAGCATGATTGCCTATCTTGTGCCATTGTTCGTTACGAACAGATAAACAGCAGCACGTCTATTTAAATACATCCTATTCAGAATGCCATGGTTGACAATTCGCAAATAGAAACACACTGTTCCGTTACCTTACATTCTCCAAAGACAAGTGGCATTTCTACCTTCTTTTCGTTGGTATACACTGTAGTTACACAACTCTCCAACTGAAGACATTTTAGTGAATGATCAGTGTGCATTTTCCTTGTGTTTCCATTTGTTTTCTCGGCAACTCTAGGTAATGGACGAGTTACTTCATCCCGCGTACCTGCGCTGTGCACTAGTAAAGCAAAGTTATGTTACTTTTATATCTACGTCTATACTCTGCAAGCCACTTTGTTTGTGTGTGGGGGAGGAAACTTTTTCTACCACTGTGACTTCCTCCTTTTCTATTCCTCGCGAACAGTTCGTTGCAAGAACGATCGCCGGCAAACCACTGTGTTGACTCGAAGCTTTCTAATTTTATCTTCAAGATTTTTTTTTGCGGGATATACGATGAAGGAAGCAATATATTGGTTGACTATTCTAGGAGTGTACGCTCTCAAAAATGTAAAAGAAAACTACACTGTGATGCAGCGTCTGCCACTGGTGTTGGTTGATCATCTTAGTGACGCTTCCGCATTTATTAAACGAACGTGCTGCTCTTCTTTGGATCTTCTCTGTTTCCTCTATCACGCCTATCTGGTACAGATCCCGTACTGACGAGCAATATTCAAGTATTTGTGGAATGATCGTTTTTTGTAAAATATCTTCCTCTTTCATGGATTACATTTCCTGAGTATTCTCCCAATAGATCTGTCTTGTACATGTCTGACTGTTGTCTGATCACATTTCTCAAAAAAAGAAAAAAGAGAGGCGGAAGGCTGATCGACTTTTGTTTCAATGCGAATGCACAAATATCGTCCGATCTCCTAAGGGAATCAGAATTTCCGAGTAGTGAATTTCATGGACGACGGTCGCTGGAAATTTGTGTCGATCAGGAACCGTATCCGGATAGCTTAAGCGGTTAAGGCAACCGCTCTTGAGAAGCGGTAAATCCAGGTTCTAGTCTCGATCCGGCACAAATATTATTCTTTCCCCATTGCATTAACACAATACCTTGTGCTGCTGGCCGTCATGATTTCCCACCCACCCTGTCCCTTTCCTGCATTACATGTTTCCATGGATCTAAGTCTGGCATCTGTCTTTCCTGCAATCAGTTTTATGTGGTCGCTCCACTGTAAATCGCTCTGTAGGAATACTCCTGGATATTTTAGGGATACGTCTGCTTCCAGAGATATTTCTGCACTCGTGTAATCATACAGTGATGGGTCTTTTTGTCTATGTACACGCAGCAAGTTATATTTATTTACGTTAAAGGTTAATTGCCACTTCCTGCACGAAGAGCCGACCCCATTCAGGTCTTCTTGCATTTCGCTACCATGTTATACCGTTGCGACTTCTCTGTATACAACAGCGTCATCTGTGAAAATACCGTTGGAACTTCCGATGTTGTCTACTATGCCATGTACGTTTTTAACAATGGTATGATATGTGTCTGTTGAGGTCTTGGGAAGTGGAAGTGGAACTCCGAACAAACATACCGAGTACTGTTTAAAAAAGACTGTCCGCAGCTCGTGGTCGTGCGGTAGCGTTCTCGCTTCCCGCGCCCGGGTTCCCGGGTTCGATTCCCGGCGGCGTCGGGGATTTTCTCTGCCTCGTGATGACTGGGTGTTGTGTGATGTCCTTAGGTTAGTTAGGTTTAAGTAGTTCTAAGTTCTAGGGGACTGATGACCATAGATGTTAAGTCCCATAGTGCTCAGAGCCAAAAAAGACTGTTATTGTCTTCGTAACGAACAAATTTTCGAGAAAGGCAACCACACTGGTAGCTAAATAACATTTTCAAAATTTCTTCAACTCCATTAGGACGTATGGTACAGCAACAATTTAGCCGAGCAGTGTAGGGCGCTGCAGTCATGGACTGTGCGACTGATCCCGGCGGAGGTTCGAGTCCTCCCTCGGGCATTGATGTGTGTGTTTGTCCTTAGGATAATTTAGGTTAAGTAGTGTGTAAGCTTAGGGACTGGTGACCTTAGCAGTTAAGTCCCATAAGATTCCACACACATTTGAACATTTTTGAACAGCAACAATGTGTAGAATATTTCAGTAAAAAATCTTTTTTGCAACTTATTCCTTAATGAACTCCGCGTTTCGCCTTCGTGGGCCATCTTCAGATTATCTGAAAATATTGTCTTAAAATGAGATGCAAATTGAAAATTTTAAAGTAATCTGAAGATGTTCCAGGATGTCGAAACGGGTTGTTAATAAAAGAGCCAATTGCAAGAAATTCTGTTTTTAATTAGAGCAACACTTGCTTCATGTATTTTTTGTTTTGCTTCTGGGCAATAAGTTATTTGGAGTATTCGAGGTAAGTGGGACAGCCTATATACGGCTTCAGATCCTTTGCCAGTGTCGAAAGCGTACGTTACGGGTAGACCAAGCGTTCGACTAAACCCACATCGCCCGTTTGACCTGCAGGCCGGCGGGCGGAGTACTGCTGGTGTATAGGAGTGGCAGCGAAGAGAGGCTGGTGAACCTTGGAGGGCGAGGTGGCCGTACATCGCTGCCGCCCGCGGCGACCACCGCCCACCCGCAACGCCGCACACACACACACACACACACACACACACACACACACACACATTCCTTATTAATTGCGCTTACTAATTACGCCGTCATTTTTCACCTGCTAATGAAGTTTATCGTTCGAGTCCACATCGATCTCGGTCCCACGCTCCCGCGGCGGAGTCATCAGTTGAACGTGATGGCCCTCCAGCCAGCCCACGGACTCTGAGTAGCGTAACAAGTTAGTGGGTGGTTCCACAGGACCAAATACACGTGCAGCGCCCTGCCTCTTAACTGTCTGGACTAACTGCGTGAAGCATTATTCTGCCTTCCACCGTTACGTTCGTACTAATTTACGGAAAGTCGTCTAGACCAGATGATAGATCTGCTTATATATTAGGTTCCTCAGCGAAGTCTTACATGTCTTCCGCAGTTCTTAATCCATATAAACGATTCATAAGAAAATCTGAGCAGCTTTCTTAGGCTGTTGGCGGATAATGCTATCCTTTGCCGTCTAGTAAAATCACCAGAAGATCAAAACGAGTTATGAAATGACTTAGACATGACATCTGTGCGGCGAAAACAGTGCCAATTTGACCGTATGGAATAAAAAATCGTGAATTCCTCCACATGAGTACTAAAATAATCGGTTAAAAATAAAATTGTATGGATGACTGGCTTGGAGACCCAGAGGCGTGTAATTGGAAAGCTTTCTCCTTTGCTTCCCAAAGTGTGAAATTTGTGTGTAAAGAGCATCTGATATGTGTAGATGAGTGTAACGGAGGTGTGTGTAGCGTGCTGTCATAATGTGTTGTGCGATGATAACAGAAAGGAGAGAGTGAAACCAGTTGCCAGTAAAGTAGTCCCCTCCTTTATGTTTCTTGTGTTAGGACTCTCTTTCACCTTATACCAAAGACTACGTATAGCTTAGAGTTATCTGTTGCATAAATACCGTGCTTATCTTTGACAACGCCATGCACAAAAACATAACTGAAGTGTTTATAAACATGTGTGTGCAAATGTACATCCTGAATGAAGTGACTTGTACTAAAACGACGGAGGAAAGAATTTTTGCCGGTACAAAAACGTTAAAAATGCTTTCCTTGGTAAGTTTCTACTGTTCATCTTCCGCTATTTTGCACATATTTTCCGTGTTCGACTTACGAAGTTCATAATCTAGCATTAAACCTTTTCGTGACAGGAATATGCATTTCACCTCATTCAGGAGAAGAAATAAAACATGTATTAAGACAAATTGCATCTGACGATTGACCGACAGGGTCCGAAACGGATCGTGTAGTTAATAAAACACGAAAAAGATGTGACTGAAGGTGTTGTTTAATTCACACCTCCACTCTTTTGAATACAGTCACGTTTTAAGCTGCAAAATATGGATAAAATAAAAAAAGTTTTCATTTCAGATGTGTAACGCGTCCACGTCTGCTGAGGGAAAGAGAAAAGTATCATAGTTGCTTGTCCCGGTATACAATAGGATAGACAGGATTCCGTGGACTGTGTCAGACGATCACCTGATGTTGTAACGCATTAGCACTGTTCTGTGCATACAGTATACTTGGTTCTATTTTGTTTTGGAATAATGTAAACACGTAATCTTTAAGTGGTAATACAAACAAATGTGCTTAAGCGATAAATGGATGTTCGTTATGTTTCCTTTCGAATTGTTACCTAATAACTCAAGTGGGTCATGGCTAATTCAGTTCTTCAAGCAGAAGTGGATGGGTTAAACATCTGAATAGAAACCGTTCTAGGGTTGCTACTTAGAATATTACGTTTATGTACTCACTACCGTCTACAAGTCCCAGAAGTTTGTAACGGGAATTTCGAACACCTTGTATGTATGACACCTATTGATAAATCCAGCTGTAATTTTACAGTTAATATAATTCCATTGTATCCTGTAATTTGATAAGAATCATTCGGGTTGTAACTTTCTACGGGAATGGGCTGATAAATGAAAGCATTAAAAATGAAATAAAATAAAATAAATAAAAAATAATCTGATTTCGAACAGGGGGCGCAAAATTAAGATGTCGTGACACTTTTTTTTGGGCAGTGAGGTGGGAGATGGGGGAATGGTTGCAGCGGTAAACTGGGCAGAGATCATTTTACGAGACCTGGCTGCAGTGTCTCCGTCGCCAAACAGGAAGAATCGGAGGGTTTAAATGGTCACAGGATAATGCTCATTTATTTATTGACAAAAAATTAATTCGCGTGTCCGTGACGTGTGTCTCTCGCCAAGAATTTAAATTCCACGAATGCCGCCCCCCCCCCCCCCCCCCGCCCTCATCTTCATGGTATGTTTTCTCGTAATGTCGTGTAGCTACCGTTATCTGTTCAATGTTCTACATGTGAATGTATCAAACTCATCTCCTGCCACGACTGATACAGCTACGAGGCGGATCGCAAGAAGTTCGAAAAGTATTGGTTGTACTCAGGGTTATTCACAGTAGTACAACGGCGATCGTTTAAAAAGTTCCAAAAGATCATGAGACCTATGACAGCACCTCCAGACAAATAATAAATCGTATGGCCTCTGATCCACGTGACGGAGTTTTGTTTCGTAGCAGTTCACACATAAATCCTAGGATAACAACCAGCGTCCGGGAAGAGGAAAGCGCCTGTATCGATATAAGCGGCAAAAGTTTGACGCACAATATACGACATCTGCTCTTCCCGCCAACAATATAGCTGGTGTTCGTTTCTATCCTGAACGCTGTAATTCACAAATAACCCACTGCGCCACCATTTCGTCTGAGGATAAAGCGCGGTAAAAGGCACCTGCAGTGCCTCGAAAATTTTGACCGTCGTTTTCGAGATAGCCTCCTCACACAGTATGTAGGCTCAACTTTCACAATCACACCAGTGTCAATGGACGTACAGTTTAGGCCAAACTTGTTCTTGCATTCCTCAGAAAGGTGTCGTGTATTATATCTAATATAGAGGAAACGAAACTATTAATTCAAATATATGTATTTAACAAAGATGTTCAGTTTGTGGTGGTGGTATGTAACGTAGGTCCAATTTCAGTTCAGAGACATCTCCATTAGTTCCTCACACTAATCAAAGCATTTCTGCAAAACGTTCTGCTTGGTGTAGCGCAAGTACTGCTCAGTTTCTGCCTTCTGTTTGTCACAGTCTCTGATCTGTTCCATTTATATAAAACTTTGTACTGCGTAAAGTCCTTGTACAAGATCGTAAAGTAGGTAGGATGAATTGTTCCTTATTAATGCGAGGAGATTCACTTCATTTTTATTAGTCCTTGTGTGATGTTCATAAAAATCTCCTGTAGAGTGGAATCATCTCTTCGTAATGGACCTAGTCAATTTTCTTTAGTAAGTTTTGCTTAATTTAATATTTCTTGGTATCCATTACTCTTTCTCTACTGCTCCTCTATATTATTTCTTTCAACTACTCCTGCCGGCCGGAGTGGCCGAGCGGTTCTAGGCGCTACAGTCTGGAACTGCTCGACCGCTACGGTCGCAGGTTCGAATCCTGCCTCGGGCATGGGTGTGTGTGATGTCCTTAGGTTAGTTAGGTTTAAGTAGCTCTAAGTTCTAGGGGACTGATGACCTCAGAAGTTACGTCCCATAGTGCTGAGAGCCATTTGAACCATTTCAACTACTCCTGTCTGTCTGCTAATAACGTCTTATATCTGGAACACGGATTTTTACGTTGTGTAAGCAGCAGGAATAAAATACTGGGAGCAAGTGGGTATCTAAACTTGTACAGAAACCAAACTGCAGTTATCAGAGTCAAAAGAAATTAAAGAGAAGCAGAAACTGAGAACTGACTGAGATGGCGTTGTAGCCTATTCCAAACCGTCTTCGAGCTGTACAATGAGCAAGCGGCAAGGGAAAACAAGAACAATTTAGAAAATAAATTAAAGGTCAAGGATCAGAAGTAAAACCATTAAGACTGATGATACCGTAGTTCTGTCGTAGATGGAAAAGTACTTAAGAGGAAAAGCTTAATTGAATTTACAGTGTAATGTCTTGAAAGGAGGCTATAAGATGAACATCATTAAAAATAGAATATGAGTAATTCAATATAGTCAAATTAAAACAGTCGCTGCTGACGGAATTAGTTTAGGAAATGAGAAGCTGAATGTATTAGATACTTCTTGCTGTTTGGGGATCAAAATAACTGACGATGGTAGAAGTAAAGAAACGAGGAACAGCCAGAAAATCTTTTCTCAAAAAGAGAAGTATTTTAACATCTAATATAAATTTAAGTGGTAAGGTGTGATTTTCAAAATTGTTTTGCCCTTTACAGAAGTGAACCCCGCACTTCCAGCAGTTCAGACAAGACGAGAATAGAAGCTACTCAAATGTGGTGCTGCAGATAACTGCTGGAGATTATATGGTTGGATCGGGCAACTAATAGAGACATAATGATGCGAATTGGAGAACAGAAAATTGTGGCAAAAGTTGACTAACATAAGGCATCAGTTGATAGCACACTTGCTGAAACACCAAGGAATAATCAATTTGGTAACGGAGAGAAGTGCGAGTAGTTAACATTGTAGAGGAAGCCCAAGGGTTGAGTACATTAAGCAGGTTCAAACCGACGTAGGTTGAAATAGTTGCACTGACAAGGAGAGGCTTACACCCGATAGACCAGCGTGGTGAGTCGCAATTCGCAAGTCTTCAGACTGAAGACTGCAATAAGACCAACATCAATAAATACGTTTGGCTGTCAATGTCTGTCCTTCCTCAATTGGAAGAAGGAATTTCTCTAAAATAAATAAATAAATATAAAGTATGCAATACGTAGTCGTGGTTGGTTCAGTCTCCCACAGATGCCTGATCGGAAAGACGAAAAGTTGTTAAAAACTTTCAGTACACGACTTGTTCATGACTTTATCACCCGTAAATGAAGTTCGAAAGCTTTTACTAACGTTTCTTCTATGAGTTAATATGAAGGGCGATCAAAAATTTCCGTCTTACGGTGTTACTACAGCATATACACAAAGTAGCGTGATTGTGATTTGGGTGTATGGGCACAGACATATTGGTAAGAGATTAATGTGGCATTAGTGTCTTTCCTTGGCTGCCGAAGGACAAGCTGTGATAGACATCTATTCGAGAATGAAGAATGTACATGGGGTACCAAGTGTGCCGAAAGCCGCCATTGTGCAATGCTGCCCTAAGTTCTGTGCAGGTCGCGATTCGACCAAGGCGCCGATCGATCTGGACGGGGAGTCACATCCATCTTTCCGTGCGAGCTTTGATTTCCCTCATTTTATTATGATGACTTTTTCTCCCTCTGTAGGTCGCAATCGGAGGAGAAAGTTGGTGACTGAAATTTCGTGGCCGGTCGCTGTGCTCGAGCGCTTCTAGGCCCTTCAGTCTGGAACCACGCGGCTGCTACGGTCGCAGGCTCGAATACTGCCTCGGGCATGGATGTGTGTGATGTCCTTAGGTTAGTTAAGTTTAAGTAGTTCTAAGTCTAGGCAACTGATGACCTCAGATGTTAAGTCCCATAGTGCTTAGAGCCATTTGAATCTTTTTTTTTTTTTTTAATTTCTTGAGAAGATTCCGCAGCAACGAAAACCCCAGTATCATGTCAGTGACATTCTATCCCCTACTTCGCGATAATACAAAACGTGCTGCTATTATTTGAACTTCCTCGATGTACTCAGTTAACCATATCTGGTAAGGACTTCACATCGCCGGCCGAAGTGGCCGAGCGGTTGTAGGCGCTTCAGTCTGGAACCGCGCGACGGCTCCGGTCGCAGGTTCGAATCCTGCCTCGGGCATGGATGTGTGTGATGTCCTTAGGCTAGTTAGGTTTAAGTAGTTCTACGTTCTAGGGGACTGATGACCTCAGATGTTAAGTCCCATAGTGCTTAGAGCCATTTCAATCTTTGTTTTTTTTTTTTTTTTTAATTTCTTGAGAAGATTCTGCAGCAACGAAAAACGCCGGTATCATGTCAGCAACATTCTATTCCCTACTTCGCGATAATACAAAACGTTCTGCTATTATTTGAACTTTCTCGATGTACTCAGTTAACCATATCTGGTAAGGACTTCACATCGCGCTGCAGCACTCCAAAGGAGGACGGACAAGCGTAGTGTAGGCAGTCTTATTAGTAGATCTGTTATATTTTCTAAGTGTTCTGCCAATAAGAAACAGTCTTTGCTTTCCAGTATGAGATTTTCACCCTGCAGTGGAGTGTGCGCTATTATGAAAATTCCTGGCCGATTAAAACTGTGTGCTGGACCGAGACTCGAACTAGGGACGCGTGTCCCGAGTTCGAGTCTCGGTCGGGCACACAGTTTTAATCTGTGAGGAAGTTTCAGCCTTTTCTTTGCTTTTCTCACTACATTTTCTGCGTTCTTTCCCATTTAAGTTGTTCGTAACTGTAATTCCTAGGTATTTAGTTGAATTTAAGGCCTTTATATTTGACTGATTTATGGTGTAAACGAAGTTTAACAGTTGATGCCAACTCAAGTGCAAGGCACTCGAGCACACTCCCTATAGTCCTGATCTCTCTCCATGCGATTATCACGCGTTCAGTCCCTTGAAAAAGGTCTTCAAGGGTCGACGATTCCTGCCGAACGAGGAATTGTAGCCGGCAGTTACGGACTTCTTCACGCGGCAAAACACGATGCTTTACCATAACGGAGACGTTCAACCTGCTTGCGTCGGGGAGATGATTGCCTCAGCGCTCACGGCGATTTTGCCAGAGTGGTATACCGATTTTAGTTTGCACAGCCTGCAAACGGAAACGATTTGATTGCCCCTTACACAAGTGCAATACTGTAGCATATAAGTACCAGAGTAGCAGTATACAGTATATGAAATAAGATGCCTCTTTATCGTACAAGGTGCGATCAAAGAAGAGTACAACCAATTTCATATAGCAGTGCGGTTGGAAATAGTACATGGTCACATGCAGTACAAACTGCAAACATTTTGCAGAAGAAATTCTGATATTATTGACCTAGGTCGTCAGCATATGTGTTAGAAAGATTGAAAACACACACACGCGCCCACTCACACGCCACTCCCACATTAACATACACACATTTCAAAGTCTCATCGGAAACACCCACTCTCCATGTAGCCACACAGAAGCTCACTTGTGAAGGTGACAGTAATGCAAATGGAATCTAAGACAGGAATCTTTCTCTAGAGTAAAATGAATCTTTAAGTTCCCCCTTCTCGAACGTGCGTGGTAGATGTCTGTAGGGGGTGGCGGTAAACATTCCATTCTACGCTTTTGCAATTACTTTGAGCACTTCTTTAGTTCCTGCCTGCAGTGTACTTAAACTAAAATGGTTTAGTTTATTGCTCGTATTTTGGTCCCCAGAGTACATATTGTTTGAGAGTCTCTGTCTACCTAGGTGTCGAACTTAACCATTTCTTTTACGACAACCTTTTCTGTTAATTCAGAGGAAGGTAACATACTAACAAAATTCCTCAAATAAGTTCATTAATCGACTGCTACATACGATAAATTATGAAAATTTCTGAATAACCATGATTACCATTGTTTTGCAGGTTCGTTCTCAGCAAACGCAGAAAATTAGACTCCTCCATTATAGATTTCCAGATAATATTTTGCTTCTAATTAAAGAAGTATTAAATTTAGTTAATTATGAATAGAACTTTGCGGGCAGTAATTATGGCGATGGAACTACTTACTTGGAGAAAAAATTTGGAAATTTGTGGTAAGTTCTATGGGACCAAACTGCTAAGGTCATCAGTCTATAGGCTTACACACTACTTAATCTAATTCAAACAAACTTACGCTAAGGACAACACTCACACCCATGCCCAAGGGATGACTCCGACGGGGGGAGCCACGCGATCCGTGGCAAGGCGCCCCAAGACCGCTCGGCTATCCCACACGGCTTAGTTGGAGAAATACGAGCGACAAACTGGTCAGTACTTTGAAGTGCATTTCCCCGTAACACGTTTTCGATTTTCACGAACTTTCAGATGGTAGAGTGTAATCACTTTGCTACTCTCGTTTCAGTGGCTGCAGTTCTGCATCCCAGTTTCGTCGAGCCAGGGAGGCGTAGTTGTTAAGGCTCGTTTCCGGAGGTAGAAACATTATCAGACATCCATAAAGTAATTTCAAGGAAATTTTTCTTTATTTATCTCAGTCCTATGAAGTTTTTAATTTCCTTTGTCATCTTTCTGCGTTTCAGATTTGCCGTCCGTCTCTACTCACTTCGACGGCGATAAAACATTAAATCGTGCAGCATTCTGTGCAAGTAGTGCCCTTCAGATCGTAAATATTTGAAGACAGTCAATTTTTGTGTACCACAACATGCTGAAAAAAAAATACCTCTATGCATTAACAGCATGGATCGAACGTTTTTCGTTCAGACAACCCGCACACCAACGAAGAAAATACAAGCTCACCGACCCGGCACAAAGTAAGTCCAACTTACATACGTAAAATAGTTATAGCAGACTTTATAGCATCACTCCTACTGTGACCATAACATAATTAAAATTATAAAATGTAATTTTGCTGTAGAATAAGTAGTTTGAAGTAGTGGAACCGATAACCCGCCCGTCTAGCCGCGCGATCTTACGCGCTGCTTCCCGAGGTATGGGTGCCGTTCCCCGGCACGAATCCGCCCGGCGGATTAGTTTCGAGGTCCAGTGTACCGGCCAGCCTGTGGATGGTTTTTAAGGCTCTTTTCCATCTGCCTCGGCGAATGAGGGCTGGTTCCTCTTATTCCGCCTTAGTTACACTATGTCGGCAATTGCTGCGCTAACACTGCCTTCCACTGGGGTACTGAACCGCACAGTAACCCTGGATTCAGTGTGTGGTGGGTGGACTGTGGGGGTGGACTGCTGTTACCTGTTGTGGGGTTGTGAACTACTGTGGGCTACGGCGGGATGAAGCCTCTCCGTCGTTTCTAGGTGTCCGGTTCAATGCAAAATACACACAATGGAACCGATAGTTTTCATACATGCAGTACCTGGCAAAAGAGGCGAAGCACCCAGAAGGGAAGGAGCAAACGAAGTCTCACGGGTTGAAGGTGTACGTGATGCTATTTCTGCGTTTACGAAATCGAGTCAAATTTACAAAGAACTTGGCATTAGGAGCCCAATTACCAGTGCGACGTTTCACCACATCAGACCTGGATGCATGCACCGATATGGTTGGGAAAGGCGTTATAAATCGTTGTATTCTGTTCTGAGGCAAGATGGCCCACAACTGTTGTAACTGGTTTCTGACATCCTGGGTATTAACAATATAACGATGTAACAGAGTTGACCCCCGAGCTAAGTACACACACATTCTGTAGGAAACTGGTCTGGGGGTCTTATTGGCCACGGAAGAGCCTCATCATCCCGCAGACAGTTAATAGAGACGTGTGTCATGTGAGCATTCTCCTGTTCGCCCCACGATACTGTCGCATGAGAGGTGATACAAGAAAACACAGGATGTCCATAACGTACCGTTATGGCGTTCGAGTTCCATCAGTCACTACAAGCCGTACTTGAACTCATACCCGGTGGCTGCCCATAGCTGATGCCAGGAGTAACACCGCTGTGCCTCTCCAAAACATTGGGACAGTGGGATCTTTTGCCAGGTCGCCACCATACTAGCCAGCGATGGTGATCTGAGACGTCATTGATCAGTAGACCATGCTCGTCGGTCATGCCATTCCAAATGCAGCCACTTTTTCACGGATGGTGGCCTAGCATGAGACGGTGTATGCCTAGACTGGCTGCTATAATCTCGGACCAGTGGTGCAGGATAACACCGATTGTTACAGGGGGTTCATTAGTTATTCTCGAATGGCAGGTGCAGATGTGAAGGGGTTCCGATGTGCTTGGTGCTGAAGGTATAGATCCTTCCTCGAGGTGGCCAGACGGGATCAACCGGCGCCTTTCCGGAGAGCATAGCTGCCCAACATCGGCCCAATGTCACATCAGAAATCGCGAAGAACCAGGATATTGCACGATTCAGCCAGCTGGCCAAATCGAGACCCATAATGATTCAGCTTTCAAACTCTGGCAGGTGCTGATAATGCTGTCTCACAGGTATACGTGCGTCTCCGTGTCCTTCGCTTATTGGACTGAACACACAACTGAAGGCTGTAAGAAGGTGACAGCATCACTTCATTCATTAGAGAAAAACAGAAAACTATTTCCTCTCGAACTTAAAAGACACCAGTAGAGCCACTAACACTCCCAATCATTGATTATGGTGATCCTGTTCTCCAAGGACTGTCATATGAGAACTCATGCCGTCTGGAAATTGTGATGAGTGCTTCTGTGCGATACATTTGCGATGTACTCTGTTTCGACCATACCACTCCTGTCTATCAACAGTTACCATGACAACGTGTCGCTAATCGTAGAGACTATCATACTCTGCGATTGCTGCATTGTCTTCTCAGTCATTTCATTCGTTCCTATTTATCATCAACCCCTACACTACTTTCTGGACAGTACAGCACAAATACTCGTTCTCAACAACACTCCTATGTTATGTAAATCATTTTCTGGAGCATGAAGCCGGCTTTGGAACAATGTTGCTCAGAAGATGAGAGAAATTAAAATCATTTCAAACATCAAAAGACAGCTAATAGCCCACTTTCTGTCACTACAGCTATCTCTTCTTGCAGTTCACTCTCATCAACCGTATCTCCCCCTGCACTTTTCCCTCTGCTAGTCTACAGAGTTCACTATTGAAATTCTTTCTTTACTAGCAGCCATAGTCACTTTAATTTCAAACCTCTCCCCTCTTCTCTTAATACCAAACAAGGCTTCAAAACTACATAACTAATCAATATCGTTCTTAATGTCTCCATTGCTTTATTGTTTTCGTTAGTGTTGCTATTATTGCTATTGTCACTGTAAATAATTACTTTTTATTGATAATGCAAATTGAAGTCTATGTATTAACTAATTAATATCACCCATTATTTTATCATCATTATTAATGTCTCTGTTATTATTATTGGCAGTTATTGTTTTTATTAATAACAAATTGGTGTTATTGTCACTGTTATTTAATATTTTCCGAATGTGTTGCTCCTGGTCAGATGTAACACAGGGCCTTAAGGACCGAACCTGGTCAGGATAAATAAGCAACAAATAATAAATAATGTATACCCTACCAGGTAACAACAGTAAGCTTTAAGATCATTAACTCACTCTGGTGAAAATTCTACCGACTCAGAGAACTGAAACAAGTTATTTAATACCTGCCAGTGTTGTGTACATGTAAGAACTTACAGCGACGCCCGATCATGTCCTCTGCCTGCTTTGCTTTGTCAGGTTGTGTACGAACGAAATAGTTGACTGTTGCACATTTGAACTGTGCTGCATCTAGTCGAATTAAATCAGCTGGTACTGAGGGAGTTAAATTGGGCTAGTAGGTGAGTTTTGCTATTTCGGCAGCAAAGTAACTAATGATGGTCGAAGCAGGGAGAATACAAAGTACATACTGCCATAGCAGGAAAAGCGTTTTTGAAAAAGACAAATCTGTTAACATGGAAATAAGTTAAAATGTTAGGAAGTCTTTTTTGAAAGTAGCTGTCTCGAGTGTAGTCTTGTATAATCGTGAAATGTGCACAAGAAACAGTTTCCTTAGGAAGAGAATAAAAGCTTTTGAAATCTGGAGCTACAGAAGAATACTGAAGATTAGATGTGTAAATGGAATAATGAATGATGTACAGAACCATGCGAGAATTGCTGACAAATGCTATGAGTGATTCAATGATTAGAAGATGAGTCAGACTGTTCAACGTGATCAAGTGCACGATGAAGAACTAAGTGGACGCCCATCTGAGGTTCCTGATGAAATGGTTCACACAATTGAAGAGAAGATTAAGCGCAACAGTAAGTTTACACTCCGTGCCCTTGCTGTGGAAGTTGCACATATCTTACGATCACTAATTCGTGAAATAGTTACTGAAAAACTGAAATTTCGAAAACTTTGCTCACGTTGGGTACCCAAAATTCTTACTGAATAACACAAAAAACAACGGATGGGCAGTGCACTTCAATTTTTGACACGCTACAGTGAATAAGTGGATGGTTTTCTTTCTCAGAGACACGGGTGATGAAGCTTGGGTATCGTACGACACCCCTGAAACAAAAGGCAATGGAATGGAAGCACCCTTCATCCCCACGAAGGTTCAGCCTAAGCAAATCTTGACACCTCGAAAAATCACATGCGCCGTTTTTTGGGACAGAAAAGGCATTTTGCTGATTGATTACTTACCACGAGGCCAAACAATCAATGCACATGGTTACTGAGAGACCATTAAGAAATTGCGCCGTGCAATACACAACAAGCGCCGAGGATTACTGTCAAAAGGTCTTGTTTTTTCCACGATAATGCCCGACCTCACACGGTGAATGTGACCAAACAACTCTTATGGGAATTTCACTGGGACGCGTTTGATCATCCTTCGTAAACCCGGACCTCGCTCCTAACGACTTTCATCTCTTCTTACACCTAGAATCTGTCCTTGGTGGTCAACACTTCAACGATGACGAGATGGTTGAATACACAGGCGACAACCTTTTGGCAGACTGTTAGGTTCTTCGCAAACATTTTGGCTGAACTTACACTCCTGGAAATGGAAAAAAGAACACATTGACACCGGTGTGTCAGACCCACCATACTTGCTCCGGACACTGCGAGAGGGCTGTACAAGCAATGATCACACGCACGGCACAGCGGACACACCAGGAACCGCGGTGTTGGCCGTCGAATGGCGCTAGCTGCGCAGCATTTGTGCACCGCCGCCGTCAGTGTCAGCCAGTTTGCCGTGGCATACGGAGCTCCATCGCAGTCTTTAACACTGGTAGCATGCCGCGACAGCGTGGAAGTGAACCGTATGTGCAGTTGACGGACTTTGAGCGAGGGCGTATAGTGGGCATGCGGGAGGCCGGGTGGACGTACCGCCGAATTGCTCAACACGTGGGGCGTGAGGTCTCCACAGTACATCGATGTTGTCGCCAGTGGTCGGCGGAAGGTGCACGTGCCCGTCGACCTGGGACCGGACCGCAGCGACGCACGGATGCACGCCAAGACCGTAGGATCCTACGCAGTGCCGTAGGGGACCGCACCGCCACTTCCCAGCAAATTAGGGACACTGTTGCTCCTCGGGTATCGGCGAGGACCATTCGCAACCGTCTCCATGAAGCTGGGCTACGGTCCCGCACACCGTTAGGCCGTCTTCCGCTCACGCCCCAACATCGTGCAGCCCGCCTCCAGTGGTGTCGCGACAGGCGTGAATGGAGGGACGAATGGAGACGTGTCGTCTTCAGCGATGAGAGTCGCTTCTGCCTTGGTGCCAATGATGGTCGTATGCGTGTTTGGCGCCGTGCAGGTGAGCGCCACAATCAGGACTGCATACGACCGAGGCACACAGGGCCAACACCCGGCATCATGGTGTGGGGAGCGATCTCCTACACTGGCCGTACGCCACTGGTGATCGTCGAGGGGACACTGAATAGCGCACGGTACATCCAAACCGTCATCGAACCCATCGTTCTACCATTCCTAGACCGGCAAGGGAACTTGCTGTTCCAACAGGACAATGCACGTCCGCATGTATCCCGTGCCACCCAACGTGCTCTAGAAGGTGTAAGTCAACTACCCTGGCCAGCAAGATCTCCGGATCTGTCCCCCATTGAGCATGTTTGGGACTGGATGAAGCGTCGTGTCACGCGGTCTGCACGTCCAGCACGAACGCTGGTCCAACTGAGGCGCCAGGTGGAAATGGCATGGCAAGCCGTTCCACAGGACTACATCCAGCATCTCTACGATCGTCTCCATGGGAGAATAGCAGCCTGCATTGCTGCGAAAGGTGGATATACACTGTACTAGTGCCGACATTGTGCATGCTCTGTTGCCTGTGTCTATGTGCCTGTGCTTCTGTCAGTGTGATCATGTGATGTATCTGACCCCAGGAATGTGTCAATAAAGTTTCCCCTTCCTGGGACAATGCATTCACGGCGTTCTTATTTTAATTTCCAGGAGTGGATATCCGGCTTTAGCCAGCTTTCAGTTCCTATAATGATTTGAGCATCAGTGCTTCCTATTAGCGCTTGGAGCTCTGGTACTTTCCCAACATAGCTACGACAATTTACAACTGTTATACTGATGGTTCCTGCATCTACGTTCTTCCTGTGTTCGGCCTGCACCCTTTGTGACTGAAGCCCTGCTTGTGTTTTCCCGAGACCCTCTACCCTAAAAAACCACTAAGTACACTCCACACAGCCCCTGCCATCCATGCAGCCGCCTTCTGCGTATAGTGGACACCTGACCAATTCAGCGAAACCCGAAACCCAACCACCCTTTGGCGCAAGTCGAGTAATCTGCAGCCTACACGGTTGCAGAACTGTCTGAGCCTCTGATTCAGACTTTTCACTCGGCTGTGTACCAGAGGTCCGCAATCGGTCCTGTCGGCTACGCTGCAAATGGTCAGCTATGCTTTCATCTTGCAAGCAAGACTGGCGGCCTTTACCACTTTTGTTAGCCGCTCGAAACCAGAGAGTTGCAAAGTGACACAAAAATTGGTACCGACGTGAGCAACCTCCTGCAGTTGGCTGCATCCTGCACTCTTCACGGCATCCGGGAAGGCCCGTTACACATCTGGAATGACACCACCTGGTATGCACATGGAGTGCACATTGGTTTTCTTTCCCTTCTTGGCAGCCATGTCCCTAAGGGGCTCCATAACGCGCCAAACGTTGGAGCTCCTAATTACCAATAATCCCACCCTCTGTGAGTGTCCGGATCTTACAGGCTGAGATATTTCCTCTGAAACAGGACAGGCGACAGCATCTGGCTCAGCGTCAGCCACAGACAGCACCTGGAACCTGTTTGTCAGACATACCCGGGGGGGGGGGGGGGGGGGGGTGGACTTACGTGTTGACGCCTGGCGCCTGGGAAGTCTTTCGCCGCCTGGTACCTCCCGGGGCGACCTGGCGACATCCCACTCGACCACAGGTGAGGGCTCAACCTCAGTGCGAGCAGTAACTGGGCTGGCCACCGGTGATGACCGATCGGAGGACTCGGCCGTGCTGGACGTCCTTTGGATCCGCATGGCCGGCCTACAACAGTGGTGCCCATCCACTGCAGCCTCAAGCTGGGTCACCGAAGCCATCACAGCCTGAAGCTGAGAGCGAAGTGTCACCAACTCGGCTCGCATCCACACACAACAATCGCAGTCCCTGTCCATACTAAAGACTGTGGAAAACTAAACTATACAGATAAACTGACTATTGGCACGTGCTGTGGAACTCTGCTGTAGAGCCTGACAAAACGTAGGAACTGTGTCTAATAAATTAGATCAATACGTAACGATTCAAAACCTACCTTCCGAAGCACTCAGGTGAAACTAAATAATTCGCCCCTGATTAGGAACTTGTAATATGTCACAAAATCGGTTTACTTTCCGACGCCAACGGAAACGCAAGAACTGTGGCTATTAGATATTAAATGAACACGCAGAAATTCAAGAAGCTAAACTCTTAAAGCACACAGATGATATTATAAAATTCGTTACTCGTTAGGAACTCGTGAAAGTCACACAATCGGTTACTTCCCTGTTGCTGCTTGTGTCTCCGCCGGCTGCTACTGCCTGATTGGAATGGCGTTGTGGCTGAACAGATGGGAACCTCGTAAATCCTCGAAAACTAGATGTGATTAATTCCTTCCGCTGATGGATGAATTTAAACACCATTACGAGAGAATGGTGTTATGGCTGAATAGATGGGAACCTCGTTAATCCTCGAAAACAAGATGCGATTAATTCCTTCCACTGATGAATGAACGCCTGCTCATCCAGTCTCCAGGCAGGAAGGGCCCAGCATTCTTCCGACATCAGCTTCAGAGAGAAGCGTAAATCAACAATACATGTAAACGACGATGTACTCACACGCGAAGGAGCCGACGAAGGGGCGAGCTATCTTTACGACTGCACTTTGCGTCGATATTTCTTTTTTGCTTTCACGAATAATGGCAGGAAACGCCGATCGCCGTAATTGATTTCATCAATTATGCGGCATCGGCGAGGAGCCACGGAGCATGCCCGGGCCCTGTTTACAGGCCCGTTATGGCGTACGCGCGCGGTTAGCCTGCGCTCGTATTAAGCCATTCCGATCCCTGGGAACACTCGGCTACCGACGCGTGCGGCGAGGACGCGGCTACACCCTGGCCAGCTGCAGGTCGGCTAGCGAGCCACGGCGATGTCGTCAGCGCGGACTCCTTCGTCAGGCGGCGCACGTACCGCGACTTCCTCGCACGGGCGCGCTGACACCTTGCAGAACCGGTACGCCGCGGGACCGCAGCTGCGACGCGCCGACACCCCGACCGGATAATTAGGCGAGACATTCCCGGCGCGGCAACAGGTTGAGGGACAGCTGGCCGGGCGCGGAGCTGCGCTGTCGCCGCTCTGTCGACGTACCTTTTTCTGCAAGTATTAACTCGTTCGACTGCATTCTTTTCAACTATTAACTGTGCTGCCAACATCAAATTGCTCCGAAACGATCCGCTACAAACTACAAGACCCCTATATTAAATCACTCAACAAATATCACTCAACAACCTCCGCAAGTTTGTCAGTAGCCTTTCGTTTCCTTTTCTTTTTCCTTACACACTACTTTAAAAATCAGTAGAAGACGCTGGGAACCTACACTGAAGCAGCTGCAGCAAAAAATTTCGAAGGAATCAATATAAGTAAGAGTGCCAAAGGAAACCTACTGATAAACGCAGAGTGGACGGATCGAAATACACTGAGGTGGGATACCTCCTGATTTGGTGTCGGATCTCCTTTGGCTCGGTATACTGCGACGCGACAGCCCTCGCCCCATGAACCGTAGACCTTGCCGTTGGTGGGGAGGCTTGCGTGCCTCAGCGATAAAGACAGCCGTACCGTAGGTACAACCACAACGGAGGGGTATCTGTTGAGAGGCCAGACAAACGTGTGGTTCCTGAAGAGGGGCAGCAGTCTTTTCAGTAGTTGAAGGGGCAACAGTCTGGATGATTGACTGATCTGGCCTTGTAACACTAACCAAAACGGCCTTGCTGTGCTGGTACTGCGAACGGCTGAAAGCAAGGGGAAACTACGGCCGTAATTTTTCGCGAGGGCATGCAGGTTTACTGCATGGATAAATGATGATGGCGTCCTCTTGGGTAAAATATTCCGGAGGTAAAATAATCCCCTATTCGCATCTCCGGGTTGGGACAACTCAGGAGGTCGTCGTTATCAGGAGAAAGAAGAGAAATTTGTTAACATCGAGTATAGATTTAAGCATCAGGAAGTCGTTTCTGAAAGTATTTGTATGGAGTGTAGCCATGTATGGAAGTGAAACATGGATGATAAATAGTTTGGACAAGAAGAGAATAGAAGCATTCGAAATGCGGTGTTACAGAGGAATGCTGAAGATTAGATGGGTAGATCACATAACTAATGAGGAGGTATTGAATATAATTGGGGAGAAGAGGGGTTTGTGGCACAACGTGACTAGAAGAAGGGATCAGTTGGTAGGACATGTTCTGAGGCATCAAGAGATCACCAATTTCGTATTGGAGGGCAGCGTGGAGGGTAAAAATCGTAGACGGAGACCAAGAGATGAATACACTAAGCAGATTCAGAAGGATGTAGGCTGCAGTACGTACTGGGAGATGAAGAAGCTTGCACAGGATAGAATAGCATGGAGAGCTGCATCAAACCAGTCTCAGGACTGAAGACCACAACAACAACAGTGCGACAGCTTGACGTGGCCATGATGCAATAAGTCGTTGGAAGTCCCTTGCAGACATACTGACCCATACTGGCTCTATAGCCCGTAATCACGAAGCTGTTGTCGGTGCAGGATTTTGTGCACGAACTGACCTCTCGATTACGCCCCATAAATGTTCAATGGGGCTTACGTCAGGCCATCTGGGTGGCCAAATCATTTGCTCGAAATCTCCAGAATGTTCTTCAAACAAATAGGGAACAGTTGTGGCCCGGAGACATTGCACATTGTCATCCATAAAAATTCCATCGTTGTTTGGGAGTATTAAGCTCCCAAATCGCTGAATATAGTCTCCAAGTGGCCAAACATAACCATCTCCAGTCAATCATCAGTCGGTCCAGAGGACCCAGTCTATTCCATGTAAGCACAGTCCACACCGTTATGGAACCACTACCAGCTTTCACAGAGCCTAGTTGACAACTTGGTCCATTGCTTCGTGGGGTCCGCACTACACTTGAACCTACCATTAGCTTTTACCAACTGAAAGCTGAACTCATCTGACAAGGCGACAGTTTTCCGGTCATATAGGGTCCAACTGAATTCGTCACGAGCCCGGAAGAGGACATGTAGACGATGCTGTGCTTATACGAAAGCGTGCTGTCTGTTCTTTCAGACACCACGCAGAATCCGCATCTGTGATACATATTATGTAAATTTAAGATGGATGGGAGGGAAAGGAAAGGAAAAGGAAGGAACTGTTGATGTCAATTGCATCGAGATTTTATGCAGAGTCAGCGGCGACGAGTGAAAATGTGTGCCTGGCCGGGCCCCCAAGGTAGTTGGTAGTTGCCTTAACCAATTGTCGGAATGGCGCAGTGGTCGACGGCACTACCTAGTACATCGGAAAGGGGATTACTGAAGATGGGGATACAACCCGCCGGCTTTCATCAATGACGTCAGAAGTTACCAGAGATATTACATTGCACAGATTTAACAGCACAGCCGAATGTCAAATTAAATACCTTTCAGCCACCTAGTTTCCAAACTTATGTTATTTGGCTACCAGTTTCGGCGATTTACTACGCTATCTTCAGGCCCCTGACCGACGTGTAGCAAGACTCAACCTTGGTTCTGATCAAAACAGGAGCCACCATTACTGGCGTTAGTACATTTCTGCTTGCTATAGCGATACCTTCAACTGTCGGCAGATGATGATTGAGCATATCCAATATAAGAAAATGAAGAATGGTGCGCCGACCACAAAAACACCAAATCAGTACCTTCACCACCCTGACCAAACCCACCCTTTTCATTATCAAATAACCCCGCACCCCCCCCCCCCCCATCACGTTTAAGGAAACACGTGAACAGGCAATATGTACCGGGTACACTACGCCTCCAAGAACAGTAATCTATATGGCTCTGTGGTGTCGAGATGCGTCGTTTCCCCCTCCTCAGAACAGATTTTATGGCTGACCAATAGTCTTTGCACTATGGTACAAACCTTCGTAGTTGAACTTCGGAATTCAGTGTTGTGATTCACGACAAAATGCTGAAAACCCTATTCCCCAAATCCCTATAAGAAGAAAACCCATATGAAATAGATGCAAAACCCTTCACCAGTACTTTCTTCGTCCGATTAGGAACTACTTTAAAAACTACATCATCATACTCTCGGCCTGAAATTACAGCACTCCCAAACCCACAATCCCACCACAGGTTCCCCCTTTTTGTACCTGGTTTTGGCACAAGCAGACACATCAATTTCGACGATAGCACCCCCCCCCCCCCCCCAAAGGCCTCTATATTTTTATACATCACCCACATACTTCTCCACAAAAAGAATACCAGTCTAGAACGGTACGCTCACTCACACGACATGCATGTATACACAAAGACACAGTGTAAGAGGTCCATGATTACATCGAGCAGATGTAATTTCGATGGATTGCTCACGCGCTGCCTGCGATATGTAAGCTATAAGAGAATCTGAGACCAAAGAGCAGTGTTGACTGCAGTAGGAACTGTGTAGCAGTAAGTAGCAGCTTGTAGTCTGGTGTATCGTGTTGGCTGGGCCGGTCGTGGTGGAGCGATGGCGGAGCCTGAGCGTTGTAGTATAAGGTAAAAGCAGCCTCGCGCATATGTAGTACTGTTATATCAAGTCCCATGTAAATGTTTAAAAGAATCTCTAAATAATATTTTTTCTCATAGAAAATAACTTTTGACAACCATTCATTTCAATTTAAAGAATTTACTAATTTCTCCAGTCCTTGATCATCCCGATTATTGAAAGGAAATATCAGTTGTTTCGTTTTATACATGACAAATCTATCGGGCAGTATTGCACAGAGTTGCGCCAGAAAAATTTCTTATAGGAGCAGATATACACGTGTTATCCAGCGACCTAATTGAGGTAAGATTTTTCAATTTATTCAGAATGAATTTTCAGGGCCATGACGCAGCACTGCTGACGTCCAAAATTTACCAGTTTAAATTCACAGACAATTATTGAAAGGTTATAAGTGAGTCGCAATTTTATTGAGAGATTAGTCGCATTTTATTATTGATAGGTTACGCAATTTTTCTGTTAGTAGGTCACGCTAAATCTCAATGCTATATATGTTTTCACTGTTGGGTAGTTACGCTAAATGAGAATATTATTTATATTATTTTTTGCTGTTGGGAGGTTACGGAATAAATCTGCCGGAAGCTTACACTAAATGTGTATGATATAAATAATTATTGTATTTACTGTTGGGAGGTTACGGAATTTATTTTGTGGGGAGGTTACACTTGCCGACAACCGGCCAGGATCGTATTTTCTTTGTGAATTTCTGAGTAGTAGTCAGATATATATCTGCTCTTATTTACCTAATATTAAACGTAGTTTACATCTGGCGCAACGCATTTACTAACTTGTCACTCTTTCTTTCACAGATCATCGGCAATTTATTGCTCTTTATTGCTATTGTATTTGTTCCATTTTTGCTTTGTCCTTGTTTGATTTTGTGCTTAACTCTGATTTGTGAAAATGCCGCGAAGAACTGCTTCCAGTACATCGCGATGTACAATGAGTGAAAAAGCCGACTCGAATAATTTGACCGATAATACTAGCGACACTCAGTGTAATAGCGTTAATCCTCTAATTACTGATAATCAGTGCGTGCCGATCACTAGTAATGATTTTGATCCTAATGATGAACAAACAAATTCAATTATGTCCACAGTGAATGTAACAATTGATGACGGGGCACGTTCCGTTACAATGAACGCTGTCCAGTTTGACACGCCACATTTGCAAAATTTACGTAGCGAACAGATAATTGTTTCTAACGAAGGTGACCAATATACACAAAACACGTCAGATTTATTTGATTCCGATGTAGTGGCCAACAGTGCGCATCCGATTAGCGAACCTATTCGTGAATCAGACAATGACCAAATGGTTATTCAAAACGTGTCACATGCAGATACACCATCACAAATCACAGAAAATAGAGTCGCTACTTTTGGCATGGATCACGTTATGGCAGTATTGCTACTACTTGATGAAAAACTCAGACAGTCGAATGATAAACAAGACAACAATTTAAAACAACTTAATGAAAAACTAGACAACAATTCCAAACAGTCGAATGATAAACAAGACAACAATTTCAAACAACTTAGTGAACAGATCACAGCCGTTGCCGTGCAATGTCATGATACTAAAGAACAATTACGTGAGGAAATTAAGGCTTGTGCTAGGATTAGTAGTGAAGAAATTAGATCTGTGACACAAGAATTAAGTAATACACATGCAGCCACAACCAAATTGCTTAGAGATGAAATTAGTGTAGTCGCTAAACAATGTTCTGAAAACGCAACACAGTTACGCGAAGAGTTTAAATTAATGTCATCAGAAGTTTCACGCACGCTGGATGCGAAAGTAGACGCGAAATTTGAACAACAAAACAGCCAAATTGACGAACGTTTTAATCACCACCTACAAAACAGTGAAACGCGTTACCGTAAATTTATACAGGAACAGAACAAAGTAAAGAAACAAGTCATGGAAACAATTACTGCACAGAGACAGGAAGATAAGCGTAAGTTATTTACGAAAGCAAAAACATACGTAGACAACAACATTGCTACAGTACCAGACGAAATCAATACCATTAAACAGTTGAACACTGAATTGCATGGTGAAATATCCGATCTAAAAACAAAAACAGATAATAATATTCAGACTTTGGAAAATAAATATACAGTAGACTTTCAGACAATGACCAACAGACTAGAACAATTAGAATTAATACAGGATCCCGATGCCATTAAAGCAGACGTTAAGAAATTGAAGAAAACCACCCGTAAAATCCAAAAACAAATTAATGTTTGTGAGACTAAAAATGACGATCAGGTAAAAGCACTGACTGAAAAATTTGATGAATTGGCCAGTCGTATTGACGTTATCGAAAACAACAATGATACCAAATCAGACGATACGTCACCAATTTCTTTCAATCAAACACCCGAATTCCAAAATTTACAGCAGACAATCAGTGAGATAAGTTCGTCCAATAATACATTGCGTAGAAAAGTGTCGTCTTTACAGCAAGAGATGACAGAGATGAGAAATGTCTCAGCCTGTAACACGACACAGCATACGCCACTCTCCGAACATTTCTCACACTCACACAGCCAATATAATTTAGGTAATTTACAGAGTACGTGACTTAGATTCCGAACAGTCACAGACAAACAGATTAGCATACAATCCTGAACCTGTTCAGACATTCAGAGACGAAAATTTTGATTACAAGCACTTTCTACCCGTTAGGAAATTTAAAGTATTTAAGAATGACAGAACACAGATACACTTTTCGGACTGGATAAATCAATTTGTTTTTGAATTTTCACCGGCATTGCCTGTAATGCAGAAACTAAAATTTATTTGCAGCGAGTAAGACGCCTCAGGGGATTCATTACACTTCGATGAATATGTGCCGTAGCGTGCACAGGGCCCCGAGCCGTAGTAGTGCTATTTCATCTTTAGTTTTCTGCACTGCTGCCTACCCTTTCACTATCCTTTATATCTATCAAAACAGCTCTTCAGCTATCGATCTATCTAGGATTAAGAATGAGTAAAGAAAACCTGATATGACAAGTTTTACCCGAAGTGACAGTTTTAATTTGACACTCCCGAAATGACAAGAAATACCAGCATAATTTTAATAACAGACTAAATTTTAATCATCAGTATGCACAAAATTTTCAGCAATCGCAGACACATTTTGGCAACAATAGAGGCTTTTCCCCACAACATCAACAAAACCGGTAGGTTAGCATAGCTAACCAACAATGTAGTCTGCAAGGTCAACCAAGCTTTAATGTTTCGCCGCCTCCACGTATAGCGTCGGCTCCACCAAATAGTAACGCACAGCAACAAGGAAATCACTACGTACAGAAAACACATCATTTCAATTCCTATCGCGATGCGCCGTATAGCAATGGTTATCATGACAGACGTAAAAGTAATGAGCACACTTTTCTGCGTAACAGTCGATCTTACCAGCAGCAGTATCATCCGCAACAACAGATTATCATGAATGAACCAGACAGTCGGTATCATCCCGAACCTACTACGTTAGGAAGGAATAACAGAACAGTACAAATAGTCGAAATGCCACAGCATCCTCCCGGTAGTAACAGCACGGCAGAAAAATTTGACTAGATACAGTACAGATTGCATCTTCCAGCAACGTAAGCAATACTTTTGACACACAGACTCTTGTTCACGAAAATGTTATTACTTTTGACGACATCCGAGACACTCTTTTGCATAAAAAACCAGTTATTCAAAAAAACATTTCCCACCCTGTCATTGAAGTAAAGATTGGATCATCCACATTTTCAGCAGTAATCGATTCTGGATCACCTATGTCAGTTATAAATGAAGAAACCTTCAACGAATGCAACAAAGAGAATATTCATCCTAAGTTACCATTAGCCAAAACTAAAGTAAAAGGAGCAGTATCTGGTAAAGGAGTAGATGTAAAATTAAAGACACACTTATCATTTTGTATTGCAGGTCATACGTTCCACTCAAATTTTTGGATTGTTCCCTTATTGACAACAGACGTTATTTTCGGTACGAATTTCCTGGTATAACATGGCGGAATTATTGACTTTCAAAATTCCTGTTTAATGTTAAAGGATGAGAATGTACTACTGGCATTAGAATTTCAGCACGCTTTATCTGCAGATGAACAGGCAATTAACCGAACACAGGTCTTTTCTAAATCGCGTAACACCGACTGTCATTCCGCATTGTTCACAGATACGTACGTACACAACTATAATACACCAGACGAAGCCGACTATGACGTTATGCAATGAATTCTGATGTAGTAAAACAAAGCAGTGCAAATACAGACGACGAACGTACTCAACTACGCAATATCCTTTTACAGCAAGCTCCAGTTTTTGACAACTTCCCTGGTACTATGTCCGGTTTTATGTATGAATTTCAAGTTAAACAGCACGACACGTTTAAAGTCAAACATTATCCCATTCCATATATTCACAGAGAACAAGTTAAGAAAGAATTGCAAGCTATGCTTGACCAAGGAATTATTGAACCGGCAGTTAGTCCGTACATAAACCCGCTCCATATTGTTAAGAAAAGGGATGGCTCACTTCGGTTCGTACTTGATTCGCGTCACATCAATGACATTATTATTAATGAAACAGATCGCCCTCAAACAGTAGAAGAACTTCTACAGAAATTTCATGGTACTGCTGTTTATTCCACATTAGATTTTAAATCGGGATTTTGGCAAATTCAGCTCCATCCGAACTGCAGAAAGTACACAGCATTTCTCTGTTTTGATTATTGTTATCAATTTTGCAAATTACCGTTCGGTTTAACAATTTCTTCAGCAGCGTTTATTCGCGGTTTGAATACTATACTTCCGACAGAATTAAAAGACAGAATCACAACATATGTAGATGACATTCTTATTGCAGAAGCTAACTAGTCTGAACAATCTGATTCTTGAACAACTGTTGCAAACTTTTCGTGCACAAGGACTCACAGTTAATCTTAGCAAATCGCACTTTGGCAAAACTTCCATAAAATTTCTTGGACATGTAATTTCAGCAGAAGGTATTGCGCCAGACCCGGAAACACTTCAAGCTTTACGTGACATTACTGTTCCTACGACGAAGAAACAACTACGCAGCTATTTGGGATTAACTAACTTTTTCCGTAAATTTATTCATTACTCTGCTTTAGACACCCCTAGATTATGCCAATTGACGGGTAAAAACGCTATTTGGTCCTGGGATGGACAAGCACAGTCTGAATTTGTCGATCTAAAACAAGCTTTGTTGAACGCACCACTTTTATCACACCCAGATCCTACCAGAAATTTTTCCATTGCCACCGACAGTTCTAACACAGCTTTAGGCGTACACATTTTTCAGAAAATTGAAGAAGACGATAATACAGTATTTAAAAACATCGCCTTTGCAAGTCGCATTCTGTCACCTGCTGAACGCAATTATTCTGTTACAGAGCTCGAAACATTATGTGTTGTATGGGCATTTACCAGATTTAGGCATTTTCTTTATGGAAGACATACGACCGTTTACACAGATCATAGAGCTATACAGTTTTTACTTTCAGCTAAATTTATACATGATAGGTTAAGCAGATGGAATTTAATTTTACAATTGTTTACATTCCCGGTACACAAAATGTTGTAGCAGACGCACTATCCCGTTCTCTCAGCAACAACTTCTGCCAAGCAAATTTTAGCGTCATGTATATTCAACAAGTTGCATTCGAAAATTTTATTTCGGCATCATTACGAGACATAGCACAAGAGCAGAGCAAAGACAACGTGTGGAAATAAATTAAACACCTTTGGCAAGATAGGAATAATATTACCATCAGAAACCATTACACTGTACGCAATAACATTCTGTTTCGCCACTCTCACCCTGACAGCAACAATTGGTTACTATGCATTCCTGACGAACTTGTTAACAAATTAATTTGGTATACTCATTTAAGTTACGCACATTATGAAGCCAGAAAATGTTTTCTTATACTGAGCCAGAACTGTTATTTTGCGAACATGGAGAAACGTATTCGACGAGTTTTAACGTCATGTAAAATCTGCCAGAAAGCTAAATCAGACACGACTTCACATATTCCTCCGTTACATCCCATTGTACCCGTTAAATTGAGACACATGGTCACTGTAGACATTTTTGGTCCGATTCCCAGATCTAATAGAGGTTTTTGTTACATCTTTGTCGCTGTTGAACTCACTTCGAAATTTGTTACCTTCACACCGTTACGCAAAGCTACTGCTAAATCTGTTTCGAATGCATTCGTAAAACATTTTCTATTACATGCAGGGCATGTATTGAAAGTAATTTCCGACAATGGACCACAGTTTCGATCTGCGATATGGACACGTATGTTACGAGCTAGAAACATTTCTCCGATCTATATATCCAAGTATCACGCTTCTTCGAACCCTTGTGAACGATTAATGAAAGAAATTGGTAAACTATGTAGAATATACTGCCATAAAAAACATATTGATTGGGAAACACACATACTCTCATTCCAGGATGTAATTAACTCCATGCCAAATGAATCTACTATGCTATCTCCGACTGTTATATTGAAAAATGTTGAACCACCTAACAAAATTAAAGAATTAGTATCTTTTCCTACATCTCGTCGACTACGCCACCATGGAATAATTGACATTGCGCTCAACAACATCAAACGTGCCGCAGAGCACCGGAGAAGACAGCAAAAACAGGTTTGTACACGCCGTGACTTTCACATTGGACAGAAGATATTAGTACGCACACACTATTTATCCAACAGAGGAAAGAGTAGATGCAGTAAATTTGAGCTTCTATACACTGGTCCATATAGAATTTGCAGCATTCCTCACCCCAATGTAGTACATGTCGAAACTTTGAGAACCAGAAAAAGCACGGCAATCACCATATTTCCAATATTAAACCCTTTATTTAATGAACATAGTTTACGATTTATCACACTGTAATGCCATTTCCAGATAATTATATGACCACTTACTGAGGATAATATTTTTTCCTGGCAAGTGCCCGGCAAGGTAAGGTTAGCAGGTCGCTTTTGTTGTCGTCTTATATCAGACAGTGCACATTTTCTATTTTTTGGTGTATGAATGATTGTTTTCCTATCGAAAGTAGAATTTTTGTCTGTATGCACTATGTAATCTTTAAGATATAACAAACACCAGTTGACTTTGACATTTTTCCTTATGGTAACTCAATATCTTGACTATTCTACATTTTTGCTACTACATTATGATACTGTGTGTACATTTCTTTGCACTTGAAAACTGTCTATGTTTTTGACATAATACGTTTTCTGTCATGCTATGCTATATGCTTAGTTTTATCACTAGAAACAAGTTTTTATTTAATGGGTATGCGATTTAAATGCAAGATATTGATTCATATTCGTTATTTTCAGAAAACAATTACCTGTAAAAGAAATAAATTAAATAACCACAGTGGTTTACTATGAAATGAAATTTCACCTTCGGAATGAACGAAAGAAAATGCAATACCTTGTCATGAAGAGTAAATGGATCAGAATTAACAAGCATTAACAAGAATATACTATACACACTGTATAATAGCAGTATTAACTAATTATTTTTCTTTCAGAATACGAGGCGATTGATGCAGGCTGTCAGACAGAACTACACATGTTAATTTTAGTAATGAAATATGCTATAAATAAGAAACTCTATAATATATGAAGTAATGAATGATAATGAATAGTTTTATGAAGTAAATGGTAATATGAATATGGATAATGAAGTGTCTATTTTTTGCGATGATAATAAATGATGATGAATAGTTATATGAAGAATATGGTAATATGGATAATGAAGTTTTTCTTTGCAGATGATGATAATGATGAAGCTTATATATTTTGTATTAGTTAAGAGATGCTATGTAGCTATTTAAGTGTTTGTTGCAGTTCCTTTTGACAGTATGTCTTATGTCGCATAGTATAATGACTGAAAGTTTTGGGAAAGACAGCTAGAGTAGATACATATTAAGAACACGTTTCATTACCTGTTAATTGGAAGTTTACTAGTTTTCAGCATAATATACATTTTTTCTTTCAGGTCAATAATCCATTTTGTATTTTTTTCCAGGAGAAGCTTTTCATGATATTACTATGCTATAAGAATTTACTTATTAAACCTGTTCTAATACTTATATTTTTTTTTACCCAGTTGTATGTATCATTCATGAATGTGATCACATATACTCTACTTGTTTCATAACCTTGCTACAGCTGACTCATGACGAATGACGTTATTAATCCTTATTTCCAGCAATAAGTCAAAAGCAAATATTTTCATGACCCAGCAATTAATTATCGATCCCATCGCAATGCATTGCTAGCAAAAAAAAATTATTACCAGTCACAAATATTACTAGTATACAACTAAATAATGGTACCAGTTTAAGATATATTTCTAGTCCTAAAGATAATGCAAATTTCTCTGATGTATTTATTCCATTATTTCTATGGATTATTGGACTAAACACCTTGAATATTAGTTCCAATGTCTTACATTTTAAATATGTCTTATGTCACTTACATTATATCGTATATAAACACCAGTAACTTGATGCTGCACTCAATAACTCCTGTTTTAAATGATGACTTGTGAATAACACTGAATAATGTTTTGTAACACTATATGAAGACTTTGTAATTGGCCAATGAATGCCAATAATTACTGTAATGAGTTGTCTTATGAATACTAATGATTACTGTAATGTGATGACTTATGCATAAATGCTGTGCCAATAACTAACTCATTTTGAATGATGACTTCTGAATAATGCATAAAAATGCTTTGTAAATGGCCAATGAGTGCCAATAATTACTGCAATCAGATGAGTTATGAATAGTGTTTTGTAATACTCAATACTTGCTACATGGTTAGTAACTGGCAAATGAATGCCACTGATTACTGTAACAAGATGACATATGCATAAATGAATGCCACTGCTTACTGTAATGAGATGACTTATGAATAAATACTATGCCAATAATTACTGTAATCGGATGACTTATGAATACTGTTCTGTAATACTCCACACATACATAGAAATGTTTAGTAACTAGCCAATGAGTGCCAACAATTACTCAAATCGGTTGATACGCTAGTGTAATTCTGAATGATGACTAGCATAAGACTTAATGTCCTTCGCCATCTGACCCAATTACCAGCAATTACTGCAATATCCGTATGTCCTGTCCAACCTCATGATCATGGAGCACTATATTTGGTTTTTGCACTAACTCTACGTTGATGTAAGAGTTTGGATTCTACAAGAATGTGGTGTTGACGTACGAAGCTGTCCACCACCTTGAACAATGGAGATGTTATTATGGGCCTACTGTTTGGTGTACCTAATGTACTACCAAAATGATAACAAACAATACTGATGCAACATTTCAGTGTCTTGGCTACACTGATAAATGCTTCATAAGGAGAACTTCACATTGTCGCACATGGTGTTGTGCTTCTGTAGAAAGATATGGACTTTCAGTGGAGCTATGTACAATCCACTGTGCGACAACCATGATGCTATCCTACCCATTCCTTTCCTAGTTATTGTAAACTGTTAGGGACTTTACAGTGCGTATGCACTTTATTTCATTTCCTGATGTATTCAGTTCTTGTAAAAATGCTAAAGACTTACACAGTGCGTGTGCACTTCATTTCATTTGTTAATATGATCAGTTGTCCTAAATACGATAAAGATTTTTACAGTGCGTGTGCACTTTATGTCATTTGTTAATATATTTTGTACTCATTGTGTATACATTTTGTCATTTCTTAATATGTTCTGAACTTAGTGTGTGTGCACTCTATTTCATTTCTTAATATATTCTGCACCTATCAGTAATGTATATACTCTGTGACTGTAGACTTAGTAACTAAATAGATTATAGAAAAATTTTTTGCTCATGGCAAGTCCAATTGACTCACCATCGCTGACAAATTTTTGACCCCCCGCCCGCCCCCCCCCCCCTCCCCGTGGAGGGTTATGTAAGAGGTCCATGATTAAGGAATTTGTTGCTAGCGCACTCGAGCAGATGTAATTTCGATGGATTGCTCACGCGCTGCCTGCGATATGTAAGCTATAAGAGAATCTGAGACCAAAGAGCAGTGTTGACTGCAGTAGGAACTGTGTAGCAGTAAGTAGCAGCTTGTAGTCTGGTGTATCGTGTTGGCTGGGCCGGTCGTGGTGGAGCGATGGCGGAGCCTGAGCGTTGTAGTATAAGGTAAAAGCAGCCTCGCGCATATGTACTATTGTTATATCAAGTCCTATGCAAATGTTTAAAAAAATCTCTAAATAATAATTTTTCTCATAAAAAGTAACTTTTGACAACCATTCATTTCAATTTAAAGAATTTACTAATATCTCCAATCCTTGATCATCCCGATTATTGAAAGGAAATATCAGTTGTTTCGTTTTATACATGACAAATCTATCGGGCAGCATTGCACAGAGCTGCGCCAGAAAAATTTCTTATAGGAAGAGATATACACGCGTTATCCAGCGACCTAATTGAGGTAAGATTTTTCAATTTATTCAGAATGAATTTTCAGGGCCATGACGCAGCACTGGTGACGTCCAAAATTTACCAGTTTAAATTCACAGTCAATTATTGAAATGTTGTAAGTGAGTCGCAATTTTATTGAGAGATTAGTCGCATTTTATTATTGATAGGTTCCGCAATTTATCTGTTAGTAGGTCACGCTAAATGTCAATGCTATGCATATTTTCACTGTTGGGTAGTTACGCTAAATGAGAATATTATTTATATTATTTTTTGCTGTTGGGAGGTTATGGAATAAATCTGCTGGAAGCTTACACTAAATGTGTATGATATAAATAATTATTGTTTTTACTTTTGGGAGGTTACGGAATTTATTTTGTTGGGAGGTTACAACAGGATACCTCAAACGTAACAGTATGTGGTTATCATCATATTCCTCAAGGCCAGCCTCGATTACTCAAACTCGAATTGTCGCCGAATTGGACGCCATACTCGACCTTTGGTACACCTCCATATGAATAAATCATGAGTACAACGCTGTGACATTCTTATCAGGCTCATATGTTCGCCGCACTCACGACATCGAACCTAATCAACAATAAGACCACATAATTTAAAAAACCGAATGGTTGTCATCGTATGCCTGCTTTAAGTCTCCATATTCACAGTAACAGATAAATCTATACCTAAAAAAAAAATCAAAAAGTATAAAATGTCCAGAATGAAAATCAATCCTTCCAGTTTATCTCAAACTCACTAAGAATGGAAATAACTACTGAATGAATTGCAACGAACAAATGATTTAAATTAATACAAGGTTCAAAAATCTCACACAATGTCTAGCCCAGTCTTTTTAAAAACACATTTATTTAATTTAATTTACATTGATAAGGCTTAGCCATAAAAGATAACCGATTTATTATCTATGGCTCGAAAATAAAAACATAAATGGCAGCGAGTAAACTATGACGCCATTGGTCAAAACCGACGTGTTGTATCCCATTCGTCAGCTGACCCTAGAAAAGATGAGAGGTTCCTGTTGTGTCTTAAGGTCAGGACGTAGACGAAGAAGTCAGACGTGTACTTTGCCAGTGTAGCGGTCATTTTAGATTGCTTGTAACGGACGTCACATCTATGCTCTTTGCGTTGTTTAGTGACGGCGGCATCCATGATGCCTTTTGATATTGTGGACGAGTCAGTGAAGTTCCTCGCGGACCGAGCTGGGGTCAGTTCTATGCGGTCAAGCAGTACATATGGCATCAATGTCAAATTTTTGTAGTTTATTTACGTATTCGTTGTATTTAATATATTTAATGTCTTAACATATCTACTTCTGTATTGCTTCTTATATTTTATACGTCTATTGATAAGACTTATTAGTATAACTGGTTTAGCCATTGAAGAATTTACGCAAACATTTAACTGGAACAAACTTTGCAGCTCATTTCATACAATTGGACCGGTTACGAAGTACATTATTTCAAATTCAGTTGCACACTATCGTACGTGTGCCGTAACAAAACGAATATGTCAAACCTCCATCAATAAATCGTCTTCTGGGATACATCTGTTGGAAGCAGATTTGTACAGATCTCTGATAGAGGTTATGCGGAAACTCATACTTGACTGAGTGCTGGAGAAAGTTATGTTGCAAACATACGATGGCTTGTACTGGAAAATAAAATTACGTGTTTCTAAACCGGCCGTACTCTACGAATGGAGTAAATGAAGCAACTTATCGTAAAGCAAGTAAGTTCTGTATACTAAATATAATACCTTCGTCAGACGTATCCGGTCAGGTTACTTACTGGAGCAGAAATTTCTTGCCACACTTAATACAGTACACCATTCCCGATGAACAGTTCTCCACACACAGAAAAGTAACTTTAGAGGTGCTCCCGCGAACAGTGATAGCATCATTATCGTTCTTGTTATACTGTAGTGGTATCCCGAACAGTTTTATGACGTCGTTACCTATGAGGAGGTACTGCACGATAGCCTGGTGGCACTTAGCTCTTAACGGAGAGGAACGTAAAGTTATGTCCTCGGAGGAACATAATAATGTAATATAGTACTAGGCGATTAGTGAGTGCCAAATTGAGACCGTCACGTCATTCAGGCGCCTATAAAGTACATTTGAAAGGTTGTTACAGCATGAGAAGTGGCAGTTTTGTATGCGATATTGGCAACAGATAACAGTTTTCCTAACTGCTTGTGTGAGGGAGGTTCTCTGGATTCTAAAGTTTATGTTGTCTAGTAGTCAGTCCACGGTCGAGAGGAAGACTAGGTTGTCGAATGTGGTTGGAAGCAGACGTGTGCACTGGTGCAGGGGCCTAATTTCGCAATGCTGTTGCTGTAATTTGGAATTTATCAAAGAAGGTAATATCTAGATGCATGCGCTAGCTTTGCAGAAAATGGGATGTCGTGATTATCTACATCTACATTGATACTCCGCAAGCCACCCAACGGTGTGTGGCGGAGGGCACTTTACGTGCCACTGTCATTACCTCCCTTTCCTGTTCCAGTCGCGTATGGTTCGCGGGAAGAACGACTGTCTGAAAGCCTCCGTGCGCGCTCTAATCTCTCTAATTTTACATTCGTGATCTCCTCGGGAGGTATAAGTAGGGGGAAGCAATATATTCGATACCTCATCCAGAAACGCACCCTCTCGAAACCTGGCGAGCAAGCTACACCGCGATGCAGAGCGCCTCTCTTGCAGAGTCTGCCACTTGAGTTTATTAAACATCTCCGTAACGCTATCACGGTTACCAAATAACCCTGTGACGAAACGCGCCGCTCTTCTTTGGATCTTCTCTATCTCCTCCGTCAGACCGATCTGGTACGGATCACACACTGATGAGCAATACTCAAGTATAGGTCAAACGAGTGTTTTGTAAGCCACCTCCTTTGTTGATGGACTACATTATGGGGCATTTTCTGCTTTATTTTGTAAATTTTCGTAACTCGCGTTGTTTGAATCTTGCGATATTGTTTCATTGTCTCATAGATGGGAACTCAGTAGAAGGATATATCGCTCTTTACCGTTTTTCATGATTAAATGCTGATAGTAAATTTTGTTTAAAGAACAAAGTTTAATTCATAGTTTTGTTGAAGATCTAATGTTGTAAATTTACTTTTTTTCCAAATTTCAACTGTTTTGTTAATAACAATGTCCAACAATTCAGATATTTTCAAATTTTGTTTCTGCCAAGCAATACAAATTTGAAACGAAATTAGTTTTCAAGTTATTCGACACTGATACTCCAGATTTCATTTGCCATTCAAAAGTTTTAGAAGAATAGTGATTCGGAATCGCACTGCAGTTCACGAGATCCAGCTGTTAACTGTATAATAAGCTGGCACGTAATATCTTGCGTAGCACATGGCAAGATTATTTTAACAACGGCAAAGCAGCGTGATTTGTTTCAGCCAGACAGTCGCAAGGCACAGAATAGATATGCGTTGTCGCGCAGGTAAGCCGAAGTGATTATTACGGCCAAAATTGAACAAAAATGGTTCAAATGGCTCTGAGCACTATGCGACTTAACTTCTGAGGTCATCAGTCACCTAGGACTTAGAACTAATTAAACCTAACTAACCTAAGGAAATCACTCATAGCCGTGCCCGAGGCAGGATTCGACCTGCGACCGGAGCGGTCGCACGGCACCAGACTGTAGCGCCTAGAACCGCACGGCCACTCTGGCCCGCAAAGTTGAACATTGTTGAGGTACGTGGGGTACAGTGATTGTATTTTCGGATTACATTGACAGTCCAGTGTTGATTAGCTCAGTGGCTGTATAACTGTTTTTCATTCGAAATGTATGCATTGAGTGTACATATAAAGTTTGCACAGCAATATACACTCCTGGAAATGGAAAAAAGAACACATTGACACCGGTGTGTCAGACCCACCATACTTGCTCCGGACACTGCGAGAGGGCTGTACAAGCAATGATCACACGCACGGCACAGCGGACACACCAGGAACCGCGGTGTTGGCCGTCGAATGGCGCTAGCTGCGCAGCATTTGTGCACCGCCGCCGTCAGTGTCAGCCAGTTTGCCGTGGCATACGGAGCTCCATCGCAGTCTTTAACACTGGTAGTATGCCGCGACAGCGTGGACGTGAACCGTATGTGCGGTTGGCGGACTTTGAGCGAGGGCGTATAGTGGGCATGCGGGAGGCCGGGTGGACGTACCGCAGAATTGCTCAACACGTGGGGCGTGAGGTCTCCACAGTACATCGATGTTGTCGCCAGTGGTCGGCGGAAGGTGCACGTGCCCGTCGACCTGGGACGCACGGATGCACGCCAAGACCGTAGGATCCTACGCAGTGCCGTAGGGGACCGCACCGCCACTTCCCAGCAAATTAGGGACACTGTTGCTCCTGGGGTATCGGCGAGGACCACTCGCAACCGTCTCCATGAAGCTGGGCTACGGTCCCGCACACCGTTAGGCCGTCTTCCGCTTACGCCCCAACATCGTGCAGCCCGCCTCCAGTGGTGTCGCGACAGGCGTGAATGGAGGGACGAATGGAGACGTGTCGTCATCAGCAATGAGAGTCGCTTCTGCCTTGGTGCCAATGATGGTCGTATGCGTGTTTGGCGCCGTGCAGGTGAGCGCCACAATCAGGACTGCATACGACCGAGGCACACAGGGCCAACTCCTGGCATCATGGTGTCGGGAGCGATCTCCTACACTGGCCGTACGCCACTGGTGATCGTCGAGGGGACACTGAATAGCGCACGGTACATCCAAACCGTCATCGAACCCATCGTTCTACCATTCCTAGACCGGCAAGGGAACTTGCTGTTCCAACAGGACAATGTACGTCCGCATGTATCCCGTGCCACCCAACGTGCTCTAGAAGGTGTAAGTCAACTACCCTGGCCAGCAAGATCTCCGGATCTGTCCCCCATTGAGCATGTTTGGGACTGGATGAAGCGTCGTCTCACGCGGTCTGCACGTCCAGCACGAACGCTGGTCCAACTGAGGCGCCAGGTGGAAATGGCATGGCAAGCCATTCCACAGGACTACATCCAGCATCTCTACGATCGTCTCCATGGGAGAATAGCAGCCTGCATTGCTGCGAAAGGTGGATATACACTGTACTAGTGCCGACATTGTGCATGCTCTGTTGCCTGTGTCTATGTGCCTGTGGTTCTGTCAGTGTGATCATGTGATGTATCTGACCCCAGGAATGTGTCAATAAAGTTTCCCCTTCCTGGGACAATGAATTCACGGTGTTCTTATTTCAATTTCCAGGAGTGTAGTTACCATATGTGGTAGGTCAGATACGTATTTTTCTTGAGAACTGCGTACAGTGTATGTAACTATGCACGTAGGTACTTTAAACACAGAACATCCATATGAATGGAAGCACTAGTGAAGTTACATTACGTACACAGTCAGATTGAAAATCAAAGGTTTCATTGAGATGCAAAACTAAAAACCCTCTGAGGAAAAATTAGACTTAGACACGCAAATTGAATATTAGTCGCAACATAGAACTTATACATTGTGTAAGGAATGAAATAGAACGACCACATGAACTTGGTAACATGTAACACACATGAGAGTTTTCTAAACACTGGTAAGACCAGTAGTAATTGGCATACATAGAAGACAGGACTAACAGGGAGCATCAAGCGTATGTAACAGAAGGAGGAAGGAAGATTAGGATTTATCATGAGATCAATAGAGACGGTGCGCTGCCTCGGATTAGGGAAGAATGAAGAGGGAATCAAGCTGTCTTCTGACCTGAGGAACCATCTCGACATTGAAGAAAATGGCAAACGAGTTCATGGCTCATTCTCAAGGGACTATTTCTCTTGAAGGAGGAAGAAACAGAAATTTTGCTAACGTTGGACATCTCGCGCGGAACTAGAGCCCTTACGGAGACTTCCCAACAGTAGTTTCTCCCACGCAACATTCGCGAACAGAATACCGAAAGGAATGGACTGAATGATTGTGGTACCAGATTTACCCACACACCACTTCGTAATCTGCATTGCGGAGTAAAGATGTAAATGTAGAAACTAATTTTACAGTTTTAAGGAACTGTTTTTCAGAACAGACTACTAATCGTTATCTTGAGGCTGGCGATGAAAATATATGACTAATAACAGCACGCATAGAAATAGAAACAATTATTCTGCAAGGCTCCCATCTGAGAATGGTTAGGAAGAAGGTTTCTTCTTCTCGTGACTAATTTGGCCAACTGTGAACCATGTAAAATTGTCACTCAGACGAATCGTTCTTTCGAGTGATGTACTTCTTCAAATCTTTCCCATACGTTTCATTCTATCGCTCTGCTGTTGTTTCTGTTCCACGGTGAAGACTCTATCACGTTCCCTCTCTATTTCTCAAAAAATCCTTCAACCCTTTGTATTTTACTCAGAATTTTTCTCTGTTTTGAAGGTGTTCTTCAGTTATGTTCATATCTTCCAAACCCTTTTGAGAATCTCTGCTCCACTGATTTCTGTTCTTTTAGGAAGATTACTGATGTTAATTTGTTGTCCTTTAATCTTTTCGGATGTCCAAAGAAACTCACCCGCCTTCTCACCATTTTATCTTAGCCTCTGCGTCGTCAATATTCCGGTCTGCTACGGCTGAGCATCACAAGAGAGGATGTCTGGAAGGTAGGAGACAAGGTACTGGCAGAAGTAAAACTGTGCTGGCGGGAGTTGTGCTTGGGTAGCTCAGTTGGTAGAGCACTAGCCCGCGACTGTTCATACTTTGCTCAAAACACATCGTAGCCCCTTCACATCTGCACCTGCTAGCTGACAACAAGTAATGGACTCCATGCAATATTCTGTGTCGTCTTGCAAAGTTGTTCAGTAATTAGCAACAACAGGATTTAGAAATTGAAGTCCCATACGTAGGCTGCCGTTAACCTCACAACATAAACTGCCACGTTCTGAGTGTTGCCGTGTCCAGAAAGCATGAGCTGCTGGTGTTCAGTGATGAATCGCGATTGTGCACTATCCCGGATGACTGTTCACGAAGGTACGAGCAAACGGAATATGTTCCCAGATATGTGAGTGGCTCGAAGAAGCCAGTATGTTGTCCTCAACGGCGAGTGTTCACCAGAGACAAGCATATCGCTAGAAGCCCCTCAGGAAAGTGTGAACGACCACTATTATCTATACATAACTGATCTGGTGGACACTGTGGGCAACAGTCTGCTGTTGTTTGCTAATGGTGCTGTGATGTACAGGGAGGTGTGAAAGTAGAATGAATCTTAAGACGATAAATTTCTATTTGGTGCGATGAATGACAGCTAGCTCTAATCGTGGAAAAATGTAAGTTTAGGCAGATGAATAGGAAAATCAAACCTATAATATTAGTAGAAGACCTACTTCGTTTCAGTGCATTTTGTTAGTGCGGGTTGCCTACATTAGGGGCAATTGTATACTCAGGGGCAAACCTATTTTTCTCTTTTGATTGACAGGTAATGATCCCCTGGAGATAATCTACCCATTTGATTGACAGGTCCTTATCCTACTGTTCCCCCCTCCCTCCCAATCAGTCCCCCTCCCAACCCCTCAGGAAACGTCCAACCCACTCCCTTCCCCTCGCTGATTCAGGTACACTTTCAGGTCTGAGTTATTCGAATAGCACTTCTCACTCTTATCAATTTGATTGACTACTTACTTAAATTGATTAATTAATTAACCCCTCCCATCTGGTAACCCCTCAACCCCTCTCCCCTCTCCCCCTCCTCCCCTCTACCTGAAAATTGGTGGCAGTGTGTTGGAGAGGATTTTCTCAGGTGTCAAGTATGAATGAGAAGTCGTGCCTCATACTTTTGTTCGAGGATTAGTGTCACAACAAATCTATCAGTTACAGGATCCGAATGGACACCTGCATGTGGCTTGGTAGCTGACGACCGCATCGTCGCTTTGTGGCAGCATATGCAGTGGCGTTCTGTGTGGTCTAGTGGATGGCGCATGCTTCGTGATGGAAAGATTTTTAACTGTGTAATGAGGTGTGATAGGTGTTTCATGACTGTATTCCTTGTGTGATTGGAACAAAAGGAAATACCGGTGATTTGATTACTTCTTACAAGACCTGCATCTTCCCAAAAAGCAGAGAATGATGAGCAAGAGGAATCCAACTTCTGCATAGTGAATTTTTTATAAGTAAACAATATAGCCTTGAATTTCCTGTCATGAGATCCTTCTCATGAGATCCTTCCTCTCCACCACAGAACCGCCAATTTCGAAGTAAAGGACGGGAGGGGAGAGGAGAAGGGTTTACCAGAGGGCAAAGGTTAATTAGTTGATCAGTTTAATTAATCAAACTGATAAGAGTGAGAGGGGGCTATTCGAATAACTCTGACCTGAAAGCACCTGTATCAGCGAGGGGGAGAGGATGGGTTGGAGGTTTCCTGAGGGTTTGGGGTTGAGGGTAGGGGTGGGGAAACAATAGGTTAAGGACATGTCAATCAAGAGGGTAGATTATCCGCAGGGGGTTATTACCTGTCAATCAAAGGAGAACAATAAGTTTGCCCTTCAGTGCATACTTGCCCCTGATGTAGGCCACCCACACCAACAAAATGCACTGAAACAAAGCTTGCCCTACTACTAATATTCGGATACAGTATTAGTAGTGTCCTGCTACACTGAGTCTTGTCGTTTAAATATCGGGGTGTAACATTGCAAAACAAAATCAAATGGAGCGAGCATATGAGGACTGTGGTAGGACAGGCACATGGTCAACTTCGGTTTGTTGGGAGAATATTAGGGGAGAGTGGTGTATCTGATCAGGAGATCGCATATAAGACGCTAGTACGACCTGTTCTTGAGTACTGCTCGAATGTTTGGGATCTGTAGCAGGTTGAATTAAAGGCAGGCATCGAAGCAGTTCGTAGGAGGGCTGCTAGATTTGTTACCAGTAGGTTGGAACAACATGTAAGTGTTATGGAGACCCTTCAGGAACTGAAATGGAAATCGCTGGAGGGAAGGCGACGTTCTTTTTGAGGAACGCTATTGAGAAAATTTAGAGAATCGGCATCTGAAGCTGACTTAGAACTATTCTACTGCCACCAACATACATTTCGCACAAGAACCACAAAGATAAGATACGAGAAATAAGGGATCATACGGATGCATATAGACAGTCGATTCTCACTCGCTCTGTTTGCCAGTGGAACAGGAAAGGAAATGACTAGTGTTGCTACAGGACACACTCCACCACGCACCGTACAATGGCTTGCGGATTGTGTATGTAGATGCAGATGATCATCGACAGCGAGTGTGGCCGTCTGTGAGAGGTCACATTCTTCCAATGTTTTGGAAAGGCACAACGAGGTTACTCTTGATGTCACGATGTAGGAAGCAATCGTCTATAGCTTCAGGTGAAGACTTTTAGTGATTGAGGGGACTCCTCGAAACAACGGTAGGTAACGGACATCCTGCGTCCTATTGTGTTACCTCTCGTGCCACAGCATCGTGGTGCCATTTTTCAACCGAGCAATGCTCGTCCACAAATGGCAAGCATCTCTGTCAAGTATCTGTGTTCGGCCAGCAAGATCCTTAGATTGGCCGCAGATAGCACATGTGTGTAAGCAACTCCGGCTTCAACTCCGTCAGAGTGGTAGAATCAGGGACGTCAAGGATCAGTGATAGCGGTTGGGGCCAGCTGGTCTCATGAAAGGTTGGCTGGTTGGTTGATTTGGGGGAGTGCACCAAACAGCAAGGTCATCGGTTCCCTTATATACAGTCTGTTCAGTAAAGAGTGGTCGGCATCACATACAAATGGCAAAAGATCTCGCCTTAGTTCTTTCACAGCCCAACAGAGGGAACCTTTGTCTTTCATGCTGTCTCCATAAAACATTAGTTTACTTTAAATTCTTGACTGAGATACACAAAAAGAGACATGAGTGCAGCGTATGCGTCGCGTTTATTAAGGATATTTGATGCCAGCTGCCAAACGTTGGTTCATCTACAAAAATGAATATTGGATATTGCAGGGGAACAATGATCCGAAGCACCACAGCAAGCTTTGCAGTGACTGGAAAAGGGAGGAAGGTGTGCGGGTACTGGATTGGCCCTCATAGTCCCCTGATGCTAATCCTGCTGAAAATGTACGGTCTTGCATTAAAAAAAAGCTGCAAGGGAAAGAAAGATCTTCACTTTGAAACAATTATGGTCAACGCAAATTCGAAACATCTGGAGATTTCTTCCACGGGAATACGCGTAAAAGCATGCCTCGAATATGCGGTGCAATTATCGATGCTGCGGGTGATGGGACATGTTATTAATTGTAATATATGATGTGCGCATATGTTTTAGTTTGTTGTCAAATACATTTTTCTCGTGATTAACTGGGCCACGATCTAACTTAACAGACTGTAATAAACCTGTGCGGCGCTTTTTCCAATCTTGGAAGCACTTTCTGTTATGGTGTTCAGCTGCTTCACCAATTCTGTTTTCAATCTTTTGTATGTCATCCTTTTAGCAGGAGGTCTCTGGGACGACGGCCGTTTACTATCGTGACAAGTAAATAAAAACACCTACAGCCGTCCTTATGATTTTATTTTGTCGCTAGCAGTTTCAACGCTTCAGTGCGTCATTTTCAGGCTGTTTTTGATGCCATACAGGTTGATATGATCCCCATGCATAACATATCTATTGTCAGCATTACTGGATACGCAGATAATGCGTCAGCATTCCGACCTGTATCGCATCAAAAACAGCCTGAAGATGACGCACTAAAGCGTTGAATCTGGTAGCGACAAAATAAAATAAAATCATAAGGACGGCTGTAGGTGTTTTTATTTACTTGTCATTCTGTTTTCACGTCACCAGCGATGGCAAAACAACGTCTTTTCACGGTTCTCTCCGGCCTCACGAATAGAAGTCACAAGGGACCATTTCCGATAATACGATGATTTAAGCGACATAACGGTATTGTTTTCTGGCAAAAGTATCATGAACAAGCACCGAGGTGTGAGCGGGAACAAGTTCCACGACTAGTTTTGGCACAATTCTGGTCATTTTCTTCGGACTGCTTCACAGAAACGGCACATAACCGCCAGGTAGTGCTCCTTATTGGCCGTACGACCATAAGGGAGTAACTCATGATGTATTATCCCATTATTATCGAAGAAAACAATGATACGAAACTTCACATGTGATTGAACTTGTCGATCATTTTCCGTCTTGGCTCTTCAGGCAGTTTCCACTGGGCCGATTGGGCCTTGGTTTCGACGTTGTCCCCTTACACCCATGTTTCGTCATCTGTTATTACCTTCTTTAGAAGTTCTGAATCGTTGTCGACTTCATTCAGCAACTCGTGAGCGATGTCTACGCGACGTCGTTTTTGGTCGAAATGTAACAATTTTGGGGAAAAAAATTTTGCTACTATTCGTTTCATGGCCAAAACAGCCGAAAAATTGCTTAGTATGAGCCAAAGGTAGTACCGACATCGTCATAAACCTTTCTGATGATTTGCCAGAATGATTTTCTTTACTTCTTCCACATTGTTGTCAGTAAGTGATGTGCTAGGGCGTTCAGGGCGATCGTTGTCTTCATCACTTTCTCGACCCTCTTCGAAATGTTTGTACCTCTGGTAAACTCTTGTCTTACTCATAGTAGATTCGTTAAAAGCCACAGTCAACATTTGGAATGCAGGGCTACACTTTATCCCACTTTCCAGCAAAATGTAATGGAAATTCTTTGATCCGCCTTTTTTGGAAGTAAAAATTCGCCGAGCACTCGAAAACAAGTAGGGCCTATTAAATTTTCGATTGTCAACAATGAACTAAATGCTGAAAACAGCTGAAAACGCAAACATAAATCAGGAACACGTGTACCAACAACCCAAAAAGTTTTTTGAAAATCGGATGTATAAAGCTCGCGAAATTAAAAGATTCCCGTTACTTTATGATCACACCACGTATCCTCTTAAACCCTTCAATTTTCATTTCGTTTCCTCGTTCTATTGTGGGTGCTTTAGCCACCCTTTTTTTTCAGGGAGTGTATTTCTTCTACTTAAGGGGAAGTTTACTATTTTTGGCCCGAAAAAAGCATGTTCTTTGAGAATGTTTTTCTCAGGATAGATATCAATGTCAGATTTGGTCAAAATGTTTATTAATGTTTCCTTTACGAACTGAAATTTTTTCGACCGGAAATGTCGAGGAACAAAGGCGGAAGTGCCGTCGGATCGAGACAAAATTTCGATGTAGACCTCCACGCGCGGTATGTCACATTTCAGCTGGCTCTTCTGAAATCAAAATTGAGTTGACGTTAGCGAAGTATATAAGACTCTTTAGGAGTTGTACCTCACTTAAGTTATTTGGACCATAGGAAACAAAATGGCGGCGATTTGAAAAAATAGCATTGTTTTCATCGATTTTTCGAATTCGTCGGCCAAGTAAAACTATTTATAGTTGATGGATCGGAATGAAATTGGTACACCTCGTAGATAATTTGGTTAGCTTCGTCGGAAATAAAGAATCCTGCCAATCGGTTCAGTAGATTTGAAGTTACCATACCGCACGACAAAAAAAAGTAATTTCGAGAAATCTGCGTTTGAAGTTTTGACTACATATAAATGCAATATTGTGCAACTTACGTTCAATCTGATATTTCGGGTCCCTAAACTAGTCCTTCCTCTTCCTCATAAAGGACGTTCTGCTCGATCTGGGCCATCCTGCGCTGCTCCAGAGCCGCTCGTACGGCTGGTGACAAGCGGTTCTCGGCCGTTCGAATCCGGTGGTCGTCCGAATGCTTGGCGAACTGCGTCGAATAGAGTCCCAGGGTGACATCCATCGTTATCATGGTCTTCAGAGTTGCTGAATACCCTTCGTTGAAGCTGCTCCCTTCCAGGAAAGTCGCAATCTCCACAGTCTTCGCACCAGAATGCAAATGCTTGGGGGATAACTTACAAACACTCGCGTTCATGCTTTCATTTGAGTTTCGTATGCTTCCTCCCAAGCACCGGCACAATAACTCGTCCTCAGAAAGAAAAAAAAACTGGTGCGTGAAAAAGAGCAATTTCAGGTTGTTGTTGTTGTTGTTGTGGTCTTCAGTCCTGAGACTGATTTGATGCAGCTCTCCATGCTACTCTATCCTGTGCAAGCTTCTTCATCTCCCAGTACCTACTGCAGCCTACATCCTTCTGAATCTGCTTAGTGTATTCATCTCTTGGTCTCCCTCTACGATTTTTACCCTCCACGCTGCCCTCCAATACTAAATTGGTGATCCCTCGATGTCTCAGAACATGTCCTACCAACCGATCCCTTCTTCTAGTCAAGTTGTGCCACAAGCTCCTCTTCTCCCCAATTCTATTCAATACCTCCTCGTTAGTTATGTGATCTACCCATCTAATCTTCAGCATTCTTCTGTAGCACCACATTTCGAAAGCCTCTATTCTCTTCTTCTCTAGACTATTTATCGTCGAACGATTTCAGGTAGGGGCATTTTTTTTTTTTTTTTTTTGTGCTCAACATTTCCGTTCCGTACTCGGAAAAGCCTTTGCAGGGGTGGATTCTAAACACTTTTATGGATCAAAATACGCAATTTAAAAAAAAAATCGATTTTTGAACCAAAAGATAGTAAACCTCCCCTTAAACGTGGGAATGCACTCTGCTGCTTAGGGCGCTTGCAGTTTTGTAAATGTGGAAAAAGAGTTAACACAGAGCAAAGTAAAAAAAAAAAGTACTCTGCAGTGATTTGCGCCGTATATATTTAGGTGTACACGTGGGCGCAGACAGGATGTTTGAGTGGTTTTTGGGCCTGTAATGTAGTAGACAAGAATACGGAGGAGCGTGGGTGGAGCTACAGCTAACTACACGGGAGAGGCGCGTGACAGCACTAATGACACATCCGTCGACTAATTGTAAACATAAGTCTCGCCAAGGCCGGGTGCCCGGTTCCCGCGTCCACCTCCGGCCGCAGTTGGCGTGAGTTACGCTCGCCATCCATCACACCCGCTGTTGTCGCGTTCGCTGGCGTCCCCTATTACAAGCACGTCCTTTTAGCACCGCGGCGACGCTCCGTGCGGGCTTGACGCTCGGCCCGCACCTAGTAAGATCCTCAGTCTGCACGACGTGCGCGGAGGAGTTGGGGGGGGGGGGGGCAGGGGGAGAGCGCATGTTAATGGATTGTAAGTGAAACGTCCGAACATAAATCCGGCACCTTTGAACCGGCGGGAAGAGACGCCATAAGTCTCGCCGGCCCGTATCGCCACCGCGGGCCCGGCGTTGGCGGCGATAACTCAGGCGCGTAACTGGCTCCGCGAAAGCCGGCGCCGAGAGCTCCATTCAGCGACGCCTTATCACCGCACCGCACCTCACCTCGCTGCACGCTGTGTACGCCAGATTTACGCCGGCTGGCACCGCCGCAATTAGACTCAGGCGCTGTAGTGCGGCTGGATGCAAGAGTGTCAGATAGCGCCGCGTCTCCTTTACGTATTTTCCGCGCGCCGGCTCCGTCCGCTCCGACTGCGAGGCGGGCGTTCAACTAGCGACTCAATCAGCAGCGGCTGTGTCCCGCAGCGTCAGGGAGGCGCTAACGGTAACCGTGTTCCTACCAGGGGTGTATAAATTCTGCTTTCAGCCTGCCTGCCCCTATCTCCGCCGCAAGCAGCTCGACCTGTCGCCGCCGAGACACAAGAGTACGTGTGCACTGAGGCACAGTGGTCAAAGTAGGCCAACTCGGGTTTCCGCTAGCCTAGCAAGTTTGCCGGGACCCGTTCAGCAAGGTGTACCTGACAACAGGTTCAACGCAACTGCAGAATGGCCACGTATATCAAATTTGTTTGTGTGGCCATCCTCCGCAGCAAGCATATAAATACTTGAACGAGAATTTCAGTCTGCAGCGGAATGTGCCCTGATATGAAACTTCCTGGCAGATTAAAACTGTGTGCCGGACCGAGACTCGAACTCGGGACCTTTGCCTTTCGCAGGCAAGTGGTAGAGCACTTGCCCGCGAAAGGCAAAGGACCCGAGTTCGAGTCTCGGTCCGGCACACAGTTTTAATCTGCCAGGAAGTTTCATATAAATACTTGTTTTGCAAATAAAACTGCCCGTAATGGAGTCGCAATATTTACGTTGTGAAAAACAGTCTACGACGAAATAGTTGTATAGAGTGACAAAATGACTCAAATGGCTCTGAGCACTATGGGACTTTAACTGCTGAGATCATCAGTCCCCTAGAACTTAGAACTACTTAAACCTAACTAACCTAAGGACATCACACACATCCATGCCCGAGGCAGGATTCGAACCTGCGACCGTAGCGGTCGCGCGGTTCCAGACTGTAGCGCCTAGAACCGCTCGGCCGCAACGGCCGGCGAGAGACAAAAGAACAACAGTCTACCAAAAAAAGAGTGAGAAACATGGGGAACAGTGTGTGGAAGGTGAGAACACAAAGATGTGATTATATGGCAGTAATAAAAGCGGTAGTGCGACCTCCAGACCAGATGTGAGGAAACGCAGATCAGCAAATCGTAAGTAATTACTGTTTCTACAAAAAAAGTCGCGAAGTGAACTGTTTAATAATCTAAAAATAACAAAAGTGTATCGATATAGATCCCACTGATGATGCCTTATAACCGGAGAAGGCGAAACGTGTATGGGATAAATAAAGTAACTAGCAGCAGGAGAAGGCTGTTTTATTTACAAAACAAGTAGCCAGGTATATGTTTGCGTAGGTAGTTTCACTGCAGCTCACTTACCATAACGGTGGGAGCAACAAAATTAACAAACCAAACGTAGACCAGATTGAAGATAAATTAAGAATTGAGGACTATATACCAGCCACGAAATACAACGCAAGTCTAGCAAGGAAAAAGTTTTAATGTGTATATGAGGCAGCTTCAGATAAATCGACCGTTGTCTCGCAGTGAAAATTGCGTAAGAAGTTACTACACACTTATTCGGGAACCTCGAGTATGTTATGACATGTTTGTAAATTCGACCAGCAGTTTCCTCACTCCATAAATATTTCGAAAGAGAACAAAGACGCAGTGGGTGACAAGTGTTTGGAAATGTGTGCTAAGTACTTGACGCTATTTAGCAGTAAATACGCCTTCTAAATTTAGGACTAACATTGATCGAAATAGGAAAAAAGTGTGGCTCAGTGGATATTAAAAACCACGTTATCGTGGTATGGAACGTAATGCTAAGAAAGCTTAGTATGAAAGCAAAGCTTCTTCTTTCAGACATTTACTTTTTAGATTAACGTAACATGAAGAACGTGTTTGCTAATATGCATTTGGGGAATTTAGAATGAACTATTTTGGACATTTAGAAGGAATACAGCGAACCTGTGATACACATCCTGGAAAAAGAATTAAAGTTGATGTAACAGGGGTCATATTTAGCTGGAACACACTAAGCTTGAAGAAAATAGACTTTCAAAACCTTATTCAATTGGCGTTGGATTATAATATGTTCAGGTTCTTAGATGCAAAGGATCTCAACTTTCAAAGATGTTTCTCAATACTAGAGGTGACCTGATAATGGACCGAATCGAGAATAGCTTGTTTACTGGTCTAAAGAAGATGAAGTTGCTGAGAAAACCGTTCATATCGAAATAAATAAATAAGCCCGAAATACTCCGGAAAGGTTATAAAATCTGCCACTTTCTGTCCTACAATAATCCAAAATGAGTATACATTTCATTGAGCCTTGTCTTGTGATACTTGGATAATTTCATCAACTGCCGAACCCTACTGATAACACTTCTATGAAAACGTACAGAATAAACTGCTACGTAGCGTAGCACCGTGGGAATACGGACAGACAAGCGAGACTCGTATAGCCTTCTTGGGTTGGGCGTAACTTTGCTTGAACTGGAATACAGCAGCTTGTTCTATTCTGCTCATAACTTGCGGCAGTTTGCGTATGTAGCTACCAGGTAAGCATGGTCAGGTTAAAGCAATGTCAAACCTGTTGCTGTTGCATGGTGCCTGCAACCTATATGGGCTACGCACTGGGAATGCAACGCCCACATGAGTCGTGACTTTGCATGTTTGAATAATTAATTAGAGCAGTAATGACAAGTATCAGCATAGATTTGAACAAATTTGCAGTTCATCGTGCTATGCTAACAGAGATGGCTAAGGGATGAGCAATGAGAATATGCTGCATTGCGTGAAGTGCGACTGAGTGTCGTGCGGTTTGTACTCAGGGTGCCGGTAGCGGGAAGCCAGCAGCACGTCAATCCGGAGGTCGAACTTTACAACCTCCAGCACCCCAGGGATGTTGGCACCGCCAGTTCGATCTCCAGCGGCAAGGCTTTGAAGCCACCCGACAGGCAGGCGGCGTTATCGGCAGAACACTTCCAGGCAAGCAGGGTGTCTCCCCAAAATGAATAACGCAGGAAGACGCTGTTTCCCCCTCGGCCGTGTCGCCCTGGAATCACAAAAGTGGCGCAGGCGACATTACCAGCAAGGACTGTATATCGGAGAATCCCCCACTCCATAATTTTTTAGCGTGGGGCAGGCGAGCGAAATGTGTCCGTTTGGACGCTGACGCCAAGGAAGCTTCTGGAAAATTCTTCTGACGAGCGGCGACTCCCACAGGCGACCGCGATTGGCCACGTCGACGTGACGTAAGCGGTGTTCCCCGCACATTCACAGTCGAGTGGGAGTAGCGCTCAATGGTGAAAAATTGGTTAAAATCTTGCGATTGGACAGCCACACCAGCGGAGCGGCATGCCGCACTTGGTTTCTGGTAGACAAAGGATACTTGCATTTCAGCATCCGTCCAACAAGGACGCCGTACTCTGTACAGGACGATGCAGAGTGATTACGGAGTAGCTATGTACCTAATCCAGAAACTCGGCTAATTTCGCAGGATTATGTCGCTTATGCACGCCACTGTGGTTGCAGAAACATCACACATGATCGGCATAACACGACCCGAACAGCCCGCTGGGGACCCTGCCGTGGGGCAGAGGAGTAGAATAGGTAATATACGCATCTCCGTCCGTAACATGGTCAGCCTTGGAGTTTACAGAAGTTCAAAAAATGTTCAAATGTGTGTGAAATCTTATGGGACTTAACTGCTAAAGTCATCAGTCCCTAAGCTTACACATTACTTAGCCTAAATTATTCTAAGGACAAACACGCACACCCATGTCCGAGGGAGGACTCAAACCTCCACCTCCACTCCATGACTGCAGCGCCTAGACCGCTCGGCTAAGCCCGCGCGGCTTCACAGAAGTTAAACGGGTGACTATGTACATAAGCTGACATGCTCATGGTGCATGGAGGGAGTAGGAAGAATGCAGTTAGTTCTTCTACGGTGTATAGGACAGGATACAAGTGTCGGCGTGTGAACTTTTCAGAATACGATATCTCGTGAACGACTCGCACTAGAATCCTTCAATAAACACTATTGACATTTTAATTTAGTCTGTTAGTGTCAGCAGGCTTCGTTCAATTTAAGAAATGTATGCACGCACAGGAAATATACTTTCTATATGTTATTACAGTCTGTTTATTGGCTAAAAATACGAGCCAGTGACTACCAATCCACCCTGTAAAAACACACATCAACAGCACTTTCCATTTCCGCAATATCTGCGGTGATTCTGTGGTATCAAGCAGGCCTGAGTGGCCGAGCGGTTCTAGGCGCTGCAGTCTGGAACCGCGCGACCGCTACGTCGCAGGTTCGAATCCTGCCTTGAGCATGGATGTGTGTGATGTCCTTAGGTTAGTAATGTTTTAACTAGTTCTATGTTCTAGGGGACTGATGACCTCAGAAGTTAAGTCCCATAGTGCTCAGAGCCATTTGAACCATTTGTGGTACCAACGTTCGATACCAGACTTGTTAGGGGTTTCAGTTATCGACCGCGGTCCGTATTAGAATCGCTGGATCCGCTAGCCGAGACTAGCGCCGCTCTGCGGCTTGCAAGACGTCTCTAGCGTGCGCTCGGCCACTCTTGCTTGGGACGTCAAGCTGATAGGAAGCAACCTCTAATAAGCCGCTTAGTTAAAGTATGGCCTATGTGATGCCTCTATAGCTCTCAGTTTGTAATTATATCCCTCCTGACTATTAAGACTCCTGTACCACCTGCTAAGTACGTTATATTATTTTTTACCAATGACTTCTAATTATTTTAGTCGTTGTAGACCCAGACCATGCAGCCAGGTCCTTACCGACTTCACTGACAAACCTGCTGCATATGCAAAGAAGATTTTTGTATGTTTCTATTTAGCATTGGCCATCAGTCATTCACATTGGCAACGATTCGTTCGTCGTCATCATAACAGATTCACTCCGCATATCCGATGTTTACATAGCCCACCGCGCACTTGTCTTCTGTGTCGGTCCGTGCGACTCCCCCCGTCGGAGGTTCGACTCCTCCTTAGGGCATGGGGGTACGTGTTGTCCTTAGGAATAAGTTTGAGTTAGATTAAGTAGTGTGTAGGCTTAGGGACCGATGTCCTCGGCAGTGTGGTCCCATGACACCTTACCACAAATTTCCAAATTTTGTCTTCTGTGCAGCAAGTGGATAGTGGTCACTCTCAATGTTATCAGTAGCGGTATGCGCTGATGCGGTCGTCCGCAGGAATATCTGTGAATATGCGTAATAATGATTAATTTTTTTGTTATAAGTTAACGGAAAATGTCAGCATTACGATTTCCGTGTATTTGCATTACATGGTTTCGACAGTAATTGTTACTGTTTTGTGTCACTAGCATCACTCACGCGGGACGGAATGCTACTACTTCTATGTGCAATCCTCAAGAGGGCAGACGCGTAGTTGACTTCGGTAGGGGATAAAAATAACGTGCTTTTCCTGCTGGTTTTCCGCAACTTTTATACGTATATCCTCCTTCTGTTGTGACACTAGCTAACTTAACTGCGATTCCTTCCTGTTTCGTTTGTGGTAAAGATGGCACTTACGTAATTCCCGAAAACTGGCACGAAGCTATATGTAGGCTATCCCTGACACTCCATCTACTGGAGTCACCTCCTCTGCTCTGACTTCTGTTTGCGTATCGCATTCGCATATGAAAGAAATAAGTTTATGTGTATAATCAATGAATCTATCAAATCTTCTCCTAAATACATGCAATGCTTAATACACTAAAAACTGTAGCACGTCAATATGATTTAACGACGTGATAAGTTATTGTACATTTAATAAACGAACTGCTTGATTAACATTTAACAGTATGCAAAATCTGCCGATAACTTGTAACGCAACTTCATTTGACTTCCAGATGTTGCTCAGATGCTCCACAGGAAACTACAAGAAATCAGTTACAGTAATTACCACAAAGAGTTGTAACTTATGATACGCATAAGGGCTGTGACAGGCTATGGTGCATTTGGATGTGGTTGTATTCGGCCTCTTCGTTCTTAGTCTATAAGATGTAAATTACGAGAGCCGACATCAGCAGACGAAACTGCAAGCCACGAGCACGTCTATCGTCAGAAGACCGGAGTACATAAAAATAAGTTGTTTTGTTATTGTTGCGATTTTCAGCCTGAGTACTGGTGTATGGCAACCCTCCTCGTTAATTTATCCTGTGCTCTTCATCTCTGCGTGTGTGGTCTTTCAGCCGATCCGTTCTTTTAGTCAAGATGTGCGGATAATTTTTTTCCCTCCCATTTCGATTCAATACCTCAGCATAAGATATGCAATCTGCCTATCTAACCTCGCCTATCTAGACTCACTGTAGCACACCATTTAAAAAACTTCCGTTTTTCCCTTGTGAACTGTTTATTGTCGACATGTCACTTCCATACAAGGCTACATTCCATACAAAATGTTCCACAAAAGACTTACAGAATTTAAATTTATATTCGGTGTTTACAAATTTCTCTTTTTGTTAAAAAATGATTTCCTTTCAGTTCTTTCTACTGCGGCCATCGTCACTTAATTTGCTACCCAAATAAGAAAACTCATCTACTTTTTTGTGTTTCATTTCCTAATTTAATTCCCTCATTATTGCTTGATTTAATTCGACTACATTACGTTACCCTTGTGTTACTTTCGTTGATGTTCATCTTATTACCTCTTTTCAAGACACTGTCCATCCCATTCGACTGCTGTTCCAAGTCGTTTGACGTCTCTAACTGATTTACAATGTTATGGGCAGACCTTAACTTATTTTCCATGATCTTTATTTACTTTATAAATTTTTATTCGGTTTTCTCCATAGCTTGCTCAGTGTACAGATTGAATAACGTCGGGGGTAGGTATGAGCTCTACCTCGCTTCCTTCACAACTACCATCTGTCTCACATATCCTTCGACTGTCATAACTGTACAGTTGTTTCTGTACCAGCTGTAACCTTTCGATCCCTGTATTACAGCATTTTTCTCCTTCAGATTTTCAAAGGGAATATTTCAGTCACCGTTGTCAAAAGCTTACTTTAAATCTATGAATAGTGGAAACGTAAGGCTTTCTTCTTCCAACTTATCTTCTGACGTAACTCTTAGGGGAAATATTGTCTCGCGTGTTACTGCATTTCTACGGGGCCCAAACTGATTTTTCCGAAATCAGCCTCTACCAGTTTTTCCATTCTTCCGCAGTTATTCATTTCAGTAATTTGCAAGCATTATTTATTAAACTTATGGTTCCTTAATATGCACATTTAACATATGTCTCATTAATAATTGACTATTGCATTCCTCTTTAAATCTGAAGATATTTCGCTTGTGTCATATATATTCGTATCTTGCGCACCAGGTGGATTAGTATTGACTGGCTCTTCCACGGATCTTAATAATTCTGTTGGAATGTCACCTGCTCCAGGTACCTTACTTTCACTTACCTGTTGCAGAGCTCTGTCGAAGTCTTCTCACAGTATCACATCCATCATCTTATTTTCATTTACTTCCTCTTCCCCTTTCCATGACATTGTCTTCAAGTTCGTTTTCCTGTTTTTAGTCCTTCTAAATATTCCTTGCACGATTCAGTCTTAGGAATGGGTTGCTATCTGGGTTTCTAATATTCGTGCAGTTGTTTTTATTTTCTGCGAAGTTTACTTTTTTTAGTATATAGGTGATATCTATCTTTCCGAAAATCATGGTGCTTTTTCAGCTTTGCATCTTTCGCCTAGCCGTTTCTGTTTTCTCACGTTGCAGTTTATGCCAATCCAATTTTTTAGGCAACTGTATCCCTATTTGCCTGCTCCCTTTGTCAATGTTATTATATTTTCTCCTCTCGCAAATTAAATTCAATATCTCGAGTTGTATTTCTACAAAATAGTGATATCCTCGGATGCGGACGTAGATAACAGTCTTTCAGATGTGTCTGCGAGTAAGAAAAGTACGGATGCGATACGGATAACATACCTTTTATCCGGGCAGCTATCATGTAGCCGCAACCACGTGACTGAATAATGAACATGGTGGAGCGCTAGGCGAGTAAAAATGAATCGTTCCTTTAATTAGTACTACACACCGCTAGCGGTCGGAAGGCGTACAGCAATGCGCGGACCCCGAGACAAACTAAGTGACGTAGATACTGCTTGCAGATTTAACCCTAGATTACTAAACCCTTGTACAATTTTCAATTGCAGTTGGTACCAATTCGCGGTTCCCGACAGTCTGGTGTTGTCAGTATAGGGTCTAAAAATGGACACTTTGTACTTGTTTTGTACGTGACATACCACTGGAGTACTTACAAATGTAATTACCTAGTCAAAATTGTGTTCTGCCTTACCACAGGTCTTGTCGTGGGTGAAGCCCGTCAGAGAGGTCCACCACATGAGCGTCTAGGGAAGTGATTCCAGTGGTGGTTTCCCGTTGCCTTCCACTGATGACGATGAAATGATAATGAGGATAACACAACACCCAGCCCCTGAGCGGAGAAAATCTCCGACCCAGCCGGGAATCGAACCCGGGCCCCTTGGCGTGACAGACCGCCTCGCTGACCACTCAGCTGACGGGGCGGACAATTAACTATAGCATAAACTATAAATTACGACTTGCTTTGAATAAAATAGCGGCCAGTAAAATTTACGATGGATTAGTAACTATGTAAAATTTTGTCCCTGTTGGTGTTCTAAGGTCATTAGGAAAAGGTTTTTTTTTTCTTTGGGGGGGGGGGTCAATTTTCTGCGCTGCCACGGCTTCCAACCACTCATCATTAGGGTTGACTGACTCGCTGTGTTCAGTGAGAAGGAATTAAACTTATCACAACTCCGAAGTCAATAATTAAAGCCCTACAGAAGCCCATCAATTTCAAAAAGTTCCCGTCGTGCGACGGCTAACAGTTAATACACCGAATCCACCTGCGTCTTCGCATCCTCCGCCGATCATTTGCGAAACAGCAGAACAGGATAAGTGTTCAACGCCATTAGTTTCCAAGACACGAAAATAGATACACTCAAATTTCGAATGGAAATTACTGGCCTCAGTTAAGGCTGTCTCTTTCTTTCAACACCTCCTCCTGTTTGCTAATGTCTAAGAACAAATTTAGTCCCGTGTACGGGAAAGCATTTTCGAATGTCATGTAGGCTCTTCGTAAAGTAACATAAAGATGCACGATATGAATGGCTGAGAGACCCGAAGGCCAGGTTCAGCAGCCTGAACTGGAAAGGTTTTTTCCATCCTTTCCGGTCGCAGGCACCTTTCCTTTGCGAAGTGTGAACGTTGTGTGTTGTTTAAATGTAACTGTTAATAGTAGGTGACTGTAGTGGGTGTGTTTATAGTAGTATCATATACAGGGTGTTACAAAAAGGTACGGCCAAACTTTCAGGAAACATTCCTCACACACAAAGAAAGAAAATGTGTTATGTGGACATGTGTCCGGAAACGCTTACTTTGCATGTTAGAGCTCATTTTATTACTTCTCTTCAAATAACATTAATCATGGATTGGATACACACAGCAACAGAACGTACCAGCGTGACTTCAAACACTTTGTTACAGGAAATGTTCAAAATGTCCTCCTTTAGCGAGGATACATGCATCCACCCTCCATCGCATGGAATCCCTGATGTGCTGATGCAGCCCTGGAGAATGGCGTATGGTATCAGGGCCGTCCACAATACGAGCACGAAGAGTCTCTACATTTGGTACCGGGATTGCGTAGACAAGAGCTTTCAAATGCCCCCATAAATGAAAGTCAAGAGGGTTGAGGTCAGGAGACCGTGGAGGCCATGGAATTGGTCCGCCTCTACCAATCCATCGGTCACCGAATCTGTTGTTGAGAAGCGTACGAACACTTCGACTGAAATGTGCAGGAGCTCCATCGTGCATGAACCACATGTTGTGTCGTACTTGTAAAGGCACATGTTCTAGCAGCACAGGTAGAGTATCCCGTATGAAATCATGATAACGTGTTCCATTGAGTGTAGGTGAAAGAACAAACTAAAATGAACTCTAACATGGAAAGTAAGCGTTTCTGGGACAGATGTCCACATAACATCTTTTCTTTATTTGTGTGTGAGGAATGTTTCCTGAAAGTTTGGCCGTACCTTTTTGTAACACCCTGTATGTGTTGGATACTGATGACAGAAGGGAGACCCTGAAACCTGGTGCTCACTCTTCTGGAATAGCACCAAAGGGGCCTGCTAAGGTTAACATTCCCATTCGGCGTATGGATCACCGACAATAGTGTAGCTTGCTTTCATGTCATGAGACACTGAAGATGGCTTTGGAATTTAATCCAGAGTACTGGCGCCAAGACTAATGGTCTCTCGTCTGCCGTGACGACAAAGGGACAACTGCCAACAGTGCGTGGCGTACCCGGACGGTCACATGTCTTAAGTTCAGGCCACTCCCGACGGTCCTTTACTTCTGTGACCTGACGCGAAACGGTGTACCCAAAGCGGCCCGACCGTTGACTAGGCTCGTCGTAACGGAAACGTAACCACGTTGTTCACGAAGGATCACTTACCCCCTTTTTTATCAAACACTATAAAACATTAACTCACCGTACAGCGCCCGCGGCTTGCCAACCCATCTCACTAGACTGCAGGACGACTTCCGACTTGAGCTCCAAAGCTACTCCACGAAATTATTTTAATACACTACTGTCCATTAAAATTGCTACACCACGACGATGACGTGTTACAGACGCTAAATTTAACCGATAGGAAGAAGACGCTGTGATATGCAAATGATTAGCTTTTCAGAGCATTCAGACAAGGTTGGCGCCGGCAGCGACACCTACAACGTGCTGACATAAGGAGAGTTTCCAACCGATTTCTCATACACAAACAGCAGTTGACCGGCATTTCCTGCTGAAACGTTGCTGTAATGCCTCGTGTAAGGAGGAGAAATGCGTACCATCACGTTTCCGACTTTGATAAGGGTCGGATTGTAGTCTATCGCGATTGCGGTTTAACGTATCACGACACTGCTGCTCGCGTTGGTCGAGATCCAATGGCTGTTAGTAAAATATGGAAGCGGTAGGTTCAGGAGGGAAATACGGAACGCCTTGCTGAATCCTAACGGCGCCGGCAAGTGTGACCGAGCGGTTCTAGGCGCGTCAGTCTGGAACCGCGCGACCGCTACGGTCGCAGGTTCGAATCCTGCCTCGGGCATGGAGGTGTATGACGTCCTTAGGTTAGTTAGGTTTAAGTAGTTCTACGTTCTAGGGGACTGATGCCTTCAGATGTTAAGTCCCATGGTGCTCAGAGCCTCATTCCCCTCAAAAGAGAAAATGTTCCCTTTGGGAGCAGCACCTTACGAACGCTATAGCAGCTTGAGCAGGGAACGGCCAATCTAAACGCATACAGTCTGCACCTGATTCTGACAGGCTGGAATGCCTGAAAATAATTTGGTGGAGGTTTTTGGGACGACGTGGAATCGGGGAGTGACCTCTCAGCCCTCGTCGGATGTAGAAACTGTGTGCCCTCTGGGGCAGAAGTGGTGTTTTCGCAGTATAGCTAGGAAGTCTGCAGTGGAAAAAATGGGAGTTTACCGCTCCTGGTTGTCACCGAAGAAAAGCCGACGGAACGATGGGACGGATGGGACATGGTGTAAGTGGGCTGCTTCTGTGTTGGCAGCGCTGTGTAGCGCTTTGCATTGGATCTCTGACTGCGCTTTCTTTGCAAGAGACTCTGTGGCTGGTCGGACTCGTTGTTGGAAGTTAATCGCCAGTAGTGGTGGGCAGTTGGAAGTTAGTCGCCAGCAGTGATGGAAGTACTGTTGAGCAGTTGGAGGTGAACAGCCAGCAGTTATGGATGTTAAATGTGAGAAGTTACTATTGATGGATGGTAGAGGTCTGAAGTGTTAGCGTAGCCTAACGATCTGGAAGTATCCGACTTGGAGATTGAAAATTATTCATGATTATATATCTTTGTACTGGATGTCAATGACGATTTATATTCGTGTTTGAACTGGATGTCACATTATTAAGGTAAAAAATACATTATTCGGTTTGCAACAAAATCTTTCCTTCGCTAACCACGTTCCTATTAGTAGTTAGTGGCTTTAGTAGTTAGAGTCTTTTGTTTAGCTGGCGGTATAGACGCTCGCTGTATTGCAGGAGTTCCCATAGTGAAGATTTTTATGAGGTAAGTGCTTCATGAAATGTATAGGTTATTGTTAAGATTTGTTTTTAGTCAGGGTCATTCTCTTGAATTAATTATTTGAAGTCAGGTTATAATTTTTTGAGCAGTCAGATTGCGTTGCACTAGAATATTGTGGGTCAGTGGTGACATGATAAGAGAAAGTAAAGAGAAAGTAGGCTCAGTAAGTACAGTTTTATTCAGCTGTTTCAGAATCAAATTACGTAGAAGTTTCATCTTCTCAGTCACTGAGCAATTTAAGTACAGACACACACACATTAAAAAGAATGCAATGGTATCTATCGCAAACAAGTTCACACAGACTTACATCTGCAGGCCAAAAGCACGATAGTGTCTTTCCCTCCCTGGTACACCGAGTCTCACGTCCCGACGGATTGTGAAGTTAGCTGCAACGCCTAAGAACGGTGTTCCCACAGAATAGGCTTTTTTTCTAAGAAACGGATACAATTCCGAGTGCAGGGGTGTAAATGAAGATGTGGAGGCACCCACTGAAACGGCATTCTTGCCGTATTTTGGAGGCTTATCTTCAGGATTAGAAAGAACCATCCAGGGACACGGCACTATGTTCGTTTTTCATCCATAAGCAAAATGTGGAATATTGTGTTCGGTCAAGGTTGATCTTGGCTTAGAAAATACGGCGTGTATAAGATCTCACACCAGTGTGAGATATGTTGTACTGGACAGACATGTCCCACGGTGAGCACCATGGACATACACACCTGGGCCAGCCTGATAAATCACCGGTAGCGGAGCATTGCCTGATCACGGCATAACACATGTTTTACGACAGGACTCAAGTTTTATCTGCAACATCATCGTTCCGGGATTGTTTCTTGGCAAGCCATACATGTTCTTGCGAGAGATAAGCTTATCAACAGTGATGCGGGATTTGAACTAATTTCTGCCTGCAATTCAGCACTGGCTGCCATTAAATTAAAACAGGAGAAATAAGAACCTCCAACTCATGACCCGACGCAGCCCATTGCAGAGGGTAAATTCAGCTTTTAAACACAAGACTGTACGGCGGCACTACGAGTGGCAACTGCGCACGAGCGGCTCACCTCCCATCGGCTGCCGTTTTCATCCAACCGTAAGCGCCTTCCAGTGCACGTTAATTCCTGCTCATAGCGTAATAAATATCCACCCCTCCGCTCGATTATCGCCAGTCGCGGCTCGCAGCAGACAGCACCAGTTGCCACCACTTGAAGACGTTGGCCAGATGTTTCGATGAACTGTTGTGAGTTCAGTACAAATTTATCAGGCGGAAAACCCGAGAAGCGTATTTGCATAATATGAATCCAGGATGGGCCCACTCTTTTGCAAATACAGAACTGCGATTTTGCTTTAATACCCAAACATGCTTCACCACAGTTGTGGCATCGTCAGTGAGTTATTTTATTTTCCTGAAATTCATACATACAGATAATATTTAGGCTAGAAAATATGACACATCAGGTTTTCTTGATCTTGGCTTAGAAACTAAATATGAAAACACCAATGGAAAAACAGGGTTAGTCCATTTAATCAGGAAATAAGTTTATGGCACATTCTTATGGCCAGCCGTCGGTACTAAAAGGCAGATAAAATGGCTTTCACATACCGTGCCAAGTTATCGAGGTACAAAAGGCTACACTTTTAGTGGCAACGGAAAGAAATTTCTAACTCGATTTTCTCACGGAAAGAACGGGGCAAGTCCAAGGTTTGCTTCCACTGTTTGCATTACACCTCGTAGATCAGATGGTTTGCTTCCGCTGTTTCCATCACACCTGGCAGATTAGCTGGTTTGCGACTGTTAACGTGATAGATTGAGTTTCGTACTCTGTGTTGTGTCCTTAGAGTAAAATTGTTTAGATTGATGTGCGATTATAGTGTGGTCCTCTTAGGATCTTAAAAATGTGTGGGTCATCGTAAGAAAAAGGTGAGAAGCCATCTGTTAATCAGTCAGTTAAAAATAGAAATCGGTGTGGCAGAATGAGCAATGATTGTAGGGACCTTAGGAGAATGTCTCATGAGTTAGGCAGTGACTGCAAATATTCATTGTTTGAGTTTTTCAAATAAATCATACCCCACGAAAGGGAACCGCCAATCAAGAATTTAAATTTGTTAGGTAACTGGAATGAGCTATCCTCCTGTATAACCATCTTAATTTATGTGATATTACATGCTCGTAGAAAGCCTAGGTATGACGATTCCACTGGCAGAGATTGCTCTTTCCGATGCACTGTAAGAATCAAATGACTCTGAGCACTATGGGACTTAACTTCTGAGGTCATCAGTCGCCTAAAACTCAGAACTACCGGTAATTAAACCTAACTAACCTAAGGACATCCAACACATCCATGCCCGAGGCAGGATTCGAACCTGCGACCGTAGCAGTGGCGCGGCTCCGGACTGAAGCGCCACCGCGGCCGGCTTTGAAACTATCCAAAGAAAGAAAGGTAGCCGTCATGAACCACACAGATGAATTTAAGGGAAGAAACAGACGCTAAGGCACGGGAAAGACAGATGGAATTTTGCCTCCCAGAAGAATTATCGATAACAAAATGCCATGAATTATAAAAGGTGAGGCAGGAGAAAAGGTACATGCTTTGAGGGGTGATAGTATTAGTAGTTCTGAACAAAAAATTTACTATGGACATATGCCCCATTGCGAATGGTTTCCGAGATAGAACACATTAAAATCTCTTTTGTACATTTTTCTTGAATAACTCGAAAATCGCACACTGCAGCGAAGACGAGTCACAGTGAAAAGTTTAACTATGAAGATGCCTAAATAAAGAGAAACGCGTCGTTGAAAAATAAAAAAACTAAAATTGCAACCAAGACTGTTTTTAACCAATACTGTTAAGCACTTGTTTGCTGTATACCACACATGGATTGGAAGAATTTCTAACTACATTAAATTTCTCACAAAAAAAGGTCCTAATCATTTTTTCCTGTAGAACTAACGGTTTGTGTGAAGACTGCGCGAGAATGTTGAAAATCTCGCTACATGAGCATGCGCTGTAGCTTACGTAGGTTTTGTAGTCCATTTTCAGGTAGTAAGCTGAGACGAACAGTTTTATACCGGTCACTTGTGGTCTGTCAAGTCGGGGAACTACGTCAGATTGGCCTACAAAAACTACGTAAGCTACAGCGCATGCGCGTCGAGCGATTTTTTCGGTATTCTCGCGCACTCTTCGCACAAACCATTAGTTCTAGAGAAAAAAATGACTAGCACCTTTTTCGGAGGAAATTTAATATAGTTTAATTTTGTACTGCGACACGTTTTCACTGGAGGGTGCGGTCTCCGAGTTATTCAAGAAAAACTTACAAAAGAGATATTAAATGTGTTCTACCTCGGGAACCATTCGGAATAGGGCATACGTCCATATGAAGTTTTTTGTTCAGAATCACTAATACTATACCCTCAAAGCATGTACCTTTCCTCCTGACTCACCCTGCATAAAGAGAAACAACCTCAACTTCCTGTTGCATATGAGACATGACAGAAAATACACTACTAGCCATTAAAATTGCTACACCAAGAAGAAATGCAGATGATAAACGGGTATTCATTGAACAAATATATTATACTAGAACTGACATGTGATTACATTTTCAAGCAATTTGGGTGCGTAGATCCTAAGAAATCAGTACCCAGAATAACAACCTCTGGCCGTAATAACGGCCTTCATACGCCTGGGCATTGAGTCAAACAGAGCTTGGATAACGTGTACAGGTACAGCTGCCCATGCAGCTTCAACACGATACCACAGTCCATCAAGAGTAGCGACTGGCGTATTGTGACGAGCGAGTTGCTCGGCCACCATTGACCAGACGTTTTCAATTGGTGAGAGATCTGGAGAATGTGCTGGCCAGGGCAGTAGTTGAACATTTTCTGTATCCAGAAAGGCCCGTACAGGACCGGAAACATGCGGTCGTGCATTATCCTGCTGAAATTTAGGGTTTCGCAGAGATCGAATGAAGGGTAGAGCAACGGGTTGTAACACATCTAAAATGTAACGTCCACTGTTCAAAGTGCCGTCAATGCGAACAAGAGGTGACCGAGACGTGTAACCAGTGGCATCCCTTACCATCAGGCCGGGTGATACGCCAGTATGACGATGACGAATACACGCTTCCAATGTGCGTTCACCGCTATGTCGCCAGACACGGATGCGACCATCATGATGCTGTAAACAGAACCTGGATTCATCCGAAAAAATGACGTTTTGCCATGCGTGCACCCAGGTTCGTAGTTCAGTACACCATCGCAGGCGCTCCTGTCAGTGATGCAGCATCAAAGGTAACCGCGGCCATAGTCTCCGAGCTGATAGTCCACGCTGCTGCAAACGTCGTCGAACTGTTCGTGCAGATGGTTGTTGTCTTACAAACGTCCCCATCTGTTGACTCAGGGATCGAGACGTGGCTGCACGATCTGTTACAGCCATGCGGATAAGATGCCTGTCATCTCGACTGCTAGTGATACAATGCCGTTGGGATCGAGCACGGCGTTCCGTATTATGCTCCTGAAGCCACCGATTCCATATTCTGATAACAGTCATTGGATCTCGACCATCGCGAGCAGTAATATCGCGATACGATAAACTGCAGTCGCGATAGGCTACAATCCGACCTTTAACAAAGTCGGAAACGTGATGGTACGCATTTCTCCTCCTTACACGAGGCATCACAACAACGTTTCACCAGGCAACGCTGGCCAACTGCTGTTTGTGTATGACAAATCGGTTGGAAATGTTCCTCATGTCAGCACGTTGTAGGTGTCGCCACCGGCGCCAACCTTGTGTGAATGCTCTGAAAAGCTAATCATTTGCGTATCACGGCATCTTCTTCCTGTCAGTTAAATTTCGCGTCTGTAGCACGTCATTTTCGTGGTATAGCAATTTTAATGGCCAGTAGTGTATTTGAGTATAAATTCGACTTCGGTTTGAGGAAAAATCTGTTTCAAAGTTAGTTAAACGAAGACTGTTTCGTAAATAATTAATTCTTCGGGTATATTTTCAGAGTTCCTGCCAATATATTATGAAAAAAATGCAGATGTTCAAGAACTTAACAGTTTCGTGGTCACGACTCAAGAAATTTCTATTACCGTCTACCACATGACGTACCAAATTCCAAGACTAACAAAAGATATCGCCAAAGCTAAACGACAGAAAGATGGTTAGTACGAAAATGCAACAAAAAGTGATGAGTTTTTCCACATTCTTTTCGTGGTTATAATATGCCTCCTTCGCGTGTTTTACCTTTTTCTTCATATAATTTCAGTTGTCGTTTCTTCTCTTATAGTTCTTCTACACTCATTAAATTTGGCATCTTAATTATATTGCTTACACTCGACTGGAGTGTCATAAGCATTTTTCTGTAGTCTTGAAAGTTTAAATTTCCAGTACCGAAAAACAAATAAAGTTTCACTTTCCCCGTTTTTCCACGGGCTCTTAATATGTACTTTGCCTTTAATTTTACATTGTGTGTGTCCTGTGGCTGCCAACCGAAAAAGCACAAGCCTAAAATAGCACTCCATGTCATCTGCAAACATATGCGATTTTAGGATATCAGTTGCGTTGAGTTTTTGTTTATAATCCATCCTTTAAAATATATAATCCGAAAAATCGTGGTGTGTGCCCCGTTTTAGGCTTACTATTGCTGTATATGGCTTGCCTTAAGCTGTGGCTGGTTTTTATTTGCATGTTTTTTGTTTTCTTTGTGTAGTTGGACTGACCTGTGGACATGGGTGATAATTTTGTAAAGCTTTAGTACGGAGAAACCGTATCATGTAGTGAACAAAATCTTATCGTTTTTGAAGCCACATCAGCTCGAATAAAATTCTCCAGTTTTCGATGATGGAGACAGCCGTACAAGAGAATTTTAATCGAATTGGCACTACAGAGATATGTAAACAGGCAGAATACAATGCTGAGGTTGGCAAAGCCTATATAAGACAACAAGTGTCTGGCGCAGATGTTAGATCGGTTACTGCTGTTACAATGGGAGGTTATAGAGTTTAAGTGAGTTTGAACAAGGTGTTATAGTCAGCGCACGAGCAATGGGGACACAGCGTCTCCGGGATAGTTTCAAATTGTATCGAGCAAATGGACGTGCACGCGTATGATGACAATTTCATGAATCCATGTACCCTGCATGTCATCAGGGGACTGTTCAAGTCCGCAGCTCGTGGTCGTGCGGTAGCGTTCTCGCTTCCCACGCGCGGGTTCCCGGGTTCGATTCCCGGCGGGGTCTGGGATTTTCTCTGCCTCGTGATGACTGGGTGTTGTGTGCTCTCCTTAGGTTAGTTAGGTTTCAGTAGTTCTAAGTTCTAGGGGACTGATGACCATAGATGTTAAGTCCCATAGTGCTCAGAGCCATTAGAACCATTCGACTGTTCAAGCTGGTGGAGACTCTGTAATGGTGTGGAGCGTGTGCATGTCATCAGGGGACTGTTCCAGCTGGTGGAGACTCTGTAATGGTGTGGAGCGTGTGCAGTTGGAGTGACATGGAATCCGTGGTAGTCTAGATACGTCCGACGGGTGACACGTACGTAAGCGTCCTGCCTGATTTTCCCGTACGACAATTCACGAGTGTACTGCGACGATCAGGAGTTCGGTAAAAGATCAAATCTCCGATGTCGCCACGGCTTGAAAAACATCTTGCAAGAACGGGACCAACGACGACAGAAGAGAACTGTTAAACGTGACAGAAGTGCAGCCCTTCCGCAGATTGCTGCAGATTTCAATGCTGGGCCATCAGTAAGTGTGTGTGGAAATCATTCAACGAAACATCATCGATATATGCTTTCGGAGGCGAAGGCGCACTCGTGTACCCTTGATGTCTACACGACACAGAGCTTTACGCTTCGCCTGGACCCGTCAGCACCGACATTGGACTGTTGATGACTGGAAACATGTCGCCTGGTCGGACTAATGCGTTTCAAATTGTATTGAGCAAATGGACGTGCACGCGTATGATGACAATTTCGTGAATCCATGTACCCTGCATGTCATCAGGGGACTGTTCAAGCTGGTGGAGACTCCGTAATGGTGTGGACCGTGTGCACTTGGAGTGACATGGAACCCGTGATAGTCTAGATACGTCCTACAGGTGACACGTACGTAAGCATCCTGTCTGATCACCTGCATCCATTCATGTCCATTGTGCATTCCAGCAAAACAATGAGACCCCCTACATGTCCAGATTTGCTACAGAGTGGCTACAGGAACACTCTTCTGAGCTTAAACACTTCCGCTGGCCACCAAAGTCCCCAGACACGAACATTATAGGACATATCTGGGATGCCTTGCAACGTGGTGTTCAGAAGAGATGTCTACCTCCTAGTACTCTTACGGATTTATGAACAGTTCTGCAGGATTCATGGTGTCATTTCCCTCCAACACTATTTCAGACATTAGTCGTCCTCATGCCACGTCGTGTTGCGCACTTCTTCGTGCTCGTGAGGGCTCTACACTATATTAGGCATGTGACCCAGTTCCTTTGACTCTTCAGTGTCCGATGAAGCGTACCTTCTAAGACACACACATACATTCATACAATATATATACATATACAGGGTGGTCCATTGATCGTGACCGGACCAAATATCTCACGAAATAAGCATCAAACGAAAGAACTACAAAGAACGAAACTCGTCTAGCTTGAAGGAGCAAACCAGATGGCGTTATGGTTAGCCCGCTAGATGGCGCTGCCATAGGTCAAACGGATATCAATTGCGTTTTTTTTTAAATAGCAACCCCTGTTTTTTATTACATATTCGTGTAGTACGTAAACAAATATGAATGTTTTAGTTGGACCACTTTTTTCGCTTTGTGATAGATGGCGCTGTAATTGTCACAAACGTATAAGTACATGGTATCACGTAACATTCCGCAAGTGCGGACGGTATTTGCTTCGTGATACATTACCCCTGTTACAGTGGACCGATTACCAATTGCGGAAAAGGTCGATATCGTGTTGATGTATGGCTATTATGATCAAAATGCCCACCGGGTGTGTGCTATGTATGCTGCTCTGTATTCTGGTCGACATCATCCAAGTGTCGGGACCGTTCTCCGAATGGTTACGTTATTTAAGGAAACAGGAAGTATTCAGCCACACGTTTAACGTCAACCACGACCTGCAACAAATTATGATGCCCAAGTAAGTGTTTTACCTGCTGTTGCGGCTAATCCTCACATCAGTAGCAGACAAATTGCGCGAGGATCGGGAACCTCAAAAATGTCGGTGTTGAGAATGCTACATCAACATCGATTGCACCCGTACCATATTTCTATGGACCAGGAATTACATGGCGACGACTTTTAACGTCGTGTACAGTTCTGTCACTGGGCACAAGAGAAAGTATGGGACGATGACATTTTTTGCACGCGTTCTATTTAGCAACGAAGCGTCATTCACCAACAGTGGTAACGTAAACCGGCATAATATGCAGTATTGGGCAACGAAAAATCCACGATGGCTGCAACAAGTGGAACATCAGCGACCTTGGCGGGTTAATGTATGGTGCGGCACTATGGGAGGAAGGATAATTGGCCTCCATTTTATCGATGGCAATCTAAATGGTGAAATGTATGCTGATTTTCTACGTAATGTTCTACTGATGTTACTACAAGATGTTTCACTGCATGACAGAATGGCGATGTACTTCCAACATGATGGATGTCCGGCACATAGCTCGCGTGCGGTTGAAGCGGTATTGAATAGCATATTTCATGACAGGTGGATTGTTCGTCGAAGCACCGTACCATGGCCCGCTTGTTCACCGGATCTGATTTCCCCGGATTGCTTTCTGTGGGGAAAGTTGAAGGATATTTGCTATCGTGATCCACCGACAACGCCTGACAACATGCGTCAGCGCATTGACAATGCATGTGCGAACATTACGAAGGCGAACTACTCGCTGTTGAGAAGAATGTCGTTACAGGTATTGCCAAATGCATTGAGGTTGACGGACATAATTTTGAGCATTTATTGCATTAATGTGGTATTTACAGGTAATCACGCTGTAACAGCATGAGTTCTCAGGAATGATAAGTTCTCAAAGGTACATGTATCACATTGGAACAACCGAAATAAATTGTTCAAACGTACCTACGTTCTGTATTTTGATTTGAAAAGCCTACCTGTTACCAACTGTTCGTCTAAAATTGTGAGCCATATGTTTGTGACTATTACAACGCCGTCTATCACAAAGCGAAAAAAGTAGTGCAACTAAAACATTCGTATTTCTTTCCGTACTGCACGAATGTGTAATAAAAAATGGGGGTTCCCATTTTAAAAAAACGCAGTTGATATCCGTTTGACCTATGGCAGCGCCATCTAGCGGGCCAACCATAGCGCTATCTGGTTTCCCTCTTCAAGCTAGACAAGTTTCGTTCTTTGCAGTTTTTTCGTTTGACGCTTATTTCGATAGATATTTGGCCCGGTCACGATCAATGGACAAGGTAAGGAACAGAAAAGGGCCTATAACACTACCTTGGGGAACGCCAGAAATCACTTGTCTTTTACTCGATGACTTTACGTCAGTTACTGCGAACTGTGACCTCTCTGACAGGAAATCACGATTCCAGTCTTATAACTGAGGCTTATTTCGTGAGATATTTGGCCCAGTGACGATTAATGGAGCACCTTCTATAATCAGAAAAATATAAGGAAAAATCCCAGTAAGGATGCCACAACTTTGGTGAAACATATTTGGGTATTAAAACAAAACAAAATTGTGTACTTGGAAGAAAATGTCCCCATCCTTAATTCATGTTATTTTCGGCAAACACGGTAACTGAGCGTCCCTCCTGGATATCTGCCCCCCCCCCCCCAAGTTCTGTAAGTCCCTCCAGATCCTTGAGCTTCATGCACCCCGCCTCACCTTCCGTATACGCCTCTCATCCCCCACGCAGATCCTCTATGACCTGATTCCTTTCCCCCATCTGCTCCTATTCATCGAACATGTCCGCATACTCTACACCTCCCACCGCCTTGATCCCCCTCACCCTCTGGTTGCTCCTCTCCTCTCCCATCCCCGCCCCCTGCCACGTCTTCACTGTTGTGTCCCACCTACCCTCCATCTCTACACCCTTCATCAACTTTCCCAAGGTGGCTTCCATCAACTCCCCCTCCTGGATGATGCCCTCTTTCCCTTCATTTATCCCTTCTATCAACTCTGATCCTCACCCCCCCCCTCCTTTCTTCCGTCCCTTCCTGGGCTCCCTCTCCCCAGCCTTCCATCCTCTTTTTTCTCCGCCTACAATCTCTCTGCCCCCCTTCTCTCCACCGAGTGCTTTTGCATTTCCCTCCTCTGCCTTTTCCCATTCCCTCTCGCGTCTGCCCTGCCCCCCCCCCCCTCTATGAGTCCTCTACCTCCTTTGGTTCCCCTCCCCCTTTCGTTTTTCCTCTCCTTGTTTTCCCCCTCATCTGTCCAGGTCACCCTCCCCCCCCCCCCCCAAAATGCCCTTGGCTATGGTGTGTCATCTTTGTGCCGACATTTTAGTGCAGTGTTGACAGTGAGTGTTCAGTGTTGTGTCTTTTCCGAAGTGTTGTGAACGGAAATCATACTGTCGCTGGATGTGATTTTCATATCTCTTGCGAACAGGAACCAGACTGTCGCCATGTTTTTTAATTGTCTGCCCAATATTTTACCTGTCTGCTTCCTGTGTATTTTATTGGCATTGCCAACCCTATGTTTTATGTTTTAACTTCCTACAATTTTCGGCCGTTTTACAATTTAAGTCACCGTTTTATCGCCTGCTTTTATTGTTTCTTATCTTCTTCTCACGTTTTAAAAAGTCTGTAGGCTGAAGAGCAGCGTACTAAGCTGCTGCCATCCCGCCCCCTTAGGGGGAATCGAAATTCGATAAAGGAAAAAAACACGGTAACTGAGCTCAAGATTCCAATATGGTGGTGGGGTTGGGGTTGATTTCGGGGAAGAGAGCAAACTGCGAGATCATCGGTCTCATCAGATTAGACAAGGATGGGGAAGGAAGTCGGCCGTGCCCTTTCAAAGGAACCATCCCGGCATTTGCCTGAAGCGATTTAGGGAAATCACGGAAAATCTAAATCAGGATGGCCGGACGCGGGATTGAACCGTCGTCCTCCCGAATGCGAGTCCAGTGTGCTAACCACTGAGCTACTTCGCTCGGTCAATATGGTGGTGTCCTCGCAGTTGGTGTGTGAGTTTTGTTGCTGGTACCCGCTGTTTTGGAGCCACAGCCGCTTAGAGGCAGTAGCTGAAGGTCAGGCTGGCGGTTCGTTAACTCTGTTGCGCACGTGTCGGTCCGGCCGGAGGCGGCGCCGCGAGGCGAGACAAAGGCGCTCTGCGGCCGGCGCCCGTGGATGAGGCCGGGCCGGCCGCTCGCCCGCTGGGCCGCTCCCCTCGCCTTGCTGTCCGGTCCGGTCCTCGCCGTGGTGGGTGCGGCCGGGGCCCGCGCCTCAGCGCGGCGGCGCCACCGCGGCCTCAGTGCCGCCTTTATTTGAGCAGTGACTGTGCCTGCCTGCCTGCCTGCCGTGTGTCAACAGCCGCGCGAGCTGAGCTCGGCTGCCCGCTGCTGCTACCTGCGTAGCCCGAGGCGCAGCCGCCGCGAGATAAGGCCGCGTGGGAGTGCGGCGCCGTTAACTCGTCTGCACCCGTCCTACAAACACACAGTAAGCTCACACCGACACAAACATTTAGTCAGCTCCGTCCTGCCAGAGTGTTACACCACCACCAGCATCGGTAACAGATGTGCCATAGGCAGAATGAGATTTTCACTCTGCAGCGGAGTGTGCGCTGTTAAGAAACTTCCTGGCAGATTAAAACTGTGTGCCGGACCGAGACTCGAACTAGGGGGCTTTGCCTTTCGCGGGCAAGTGCTCTACCAGCTGAGCTACCCAAGCACGACTCACGCCCCGTCCTCACGGCTTTACTTCTGCCAGTACCTCGTCTCCGCAGGGTTCGCAGGAGAGCTTCTGTAAAGTTTGGAAAGTAGGAGACGAGGTACTGGCAGAAGTAAAGCTGTGAGGACGGGGCGTGAGTCGTGCATGGGTAGTTCAGATGATAGAGCACTTGCCCGCGAAAGACAAAGCTCCCGAGTTCGAGTCTCGGTCGGGCACACAGTTTTAATTTGCCAGTAAGTTTTTTAACAGATGAGCCATAGATGGACACACCGAGCGACGTGGCGCGGTGGTTAGCACCCTGGACTCGCATTCGGGAGGACGACGGTCCAAAGACCCGTGCGGCCAACCGTCATTTCCTTAAATCGCTTCAGCCAAATGCCGGGATGGTTCCTTTGACAGGGCACGGCCGACTTCCTTTCCCAACCTTCCCTAATCCTGTGGAACCGATGACCTAGCTGTTTGGTCCTCTGCCCTCAAATCAACCAACCAACCAACCATAGATGGACACACTTCACTATGCATCATCAACAGTAACGGCAGGCAAACTCTGCAGGCAACCATATGGTGCAGGTGGAGGATACCTTCTACATGTACATCTACATACATACTTCGCAATCCACCAAACGGTGCGTGTCAGAGGGTACCTCGTACCACAACTAGCATCTTCTCTCCCTATTCCACTCCCAAACAGAACGAGGGAAAAATGACTGCCTATATGCCTCTGTACGAGCCCTAATCTCTCTTATCTTATCTTTGTGGTCTTTCCGCGAGATATAAGTTGGCGGCAGTAAAATTGTACTGCAGTCAGCCTCAAATGCTGGTTCTCTAAATTTCCTCAGTAGCGACTCACGAAAAGAACGCCTCCTTTCCTCCAGACACTCCCACCCGTGTTCCTGAAGCATTTCCGTAACACTCGCGTGATGATCAAACCTACCAGTAACAAATCTAGCAGCCCGCGTCTGAATTGCTTCTATGTCCTCCCTCTGACCTGATAGGGATCCCAAACGCTCGAGCAGTACTCAAAATTAGGTCGTATTAGTGTTTTATTAGCGGTTTCCTTTACTGATGAACCACATCTTCCCAAAATTCTACCAATGAACCGAAGACGACTATCCGCCTTCCCCACAACTGCCATTACATGCTTGTCCCACTTCATATCGCTCTGCATTGTTACGCCCAAATATTTAATCGACGTGACTGTGTGAAGCGCTACACTACTAATGGAGGACAACCTGCTGGGTTCTATTACTTAAGAAGGTTCGAGCCACTCACATATTTGGGAACCGATCACATATGTTCGTACCTTAGTTAGGAGTCTGCAGTGGGGCATCGAGTCAAACGCTTTCCGGAAGTCAAGGAACATGGCATCCATGTGATACCCTTCATCCATGGTTCGCAAGATACCATGTGAAAAAAGGGCTAGTTGCGTTTCGCAGGAGCAATGCTTTCTAAAGCCGTGCTGATGCATGGACAGCAACTTATCTGTCTCAAGGAAATTCATTATATTCGAACTGAGAATATGTTCGAGAATCCTGCAACAAACCGATGTTAAGGATATTGGTCTGTAATTTTGAGGATCGGTCCTTCTACCCCTCTTATATACAGCGTCACCTGCGCTATTTTCCAGTCGCTCGGGACCTTACGTTGGGCAAGAGATTCGCGATAAATGCAAGCTAAGTAAGGAGCCAATGCAGTAGAGTACTCTCTGTAAAACCGAATTGAAATCCCATCAGAACCTGGCGATTTATTTATTTTCAACCCATTCAGCTGCTTCACAACCGCAAGGATGTCTATCACTATGTCCTCCGTACGGGAATCTGTACGAGACTCAAACGGCCCTATGTTTGTACGATCCTCCTGCTTGAAAGATTTCTCAAATGCTAAATTTAAAATTTCAGCTTTCTTTTTGATGTCTTCCGTTGCCAGGCCAGACTGATCAGTGAGTGACTGGATGGAAGCCTTCGTCCCGCTTACCGATTTTACGTAAGACCAGAATTTCCTTGGGTTTTCAGCAAGAATTTTTGCTAAGGTATGACGGTGGTAGTGGTTGAATGCTTCGCGCATCGCTCTTTTTACAGCTGCACCAATCTCTACTAACTTTTGCCTGTCCTCATTCTCCCGATGTTTCTTGTACCGCGAGTGCAACTGCCTTTGCTTCCTGAGCATTCTCCGAATTGCGCTGTTAAACCACGGTGGATCTTTTCCGTCCGTAACCCTCTTTTTCTGCACCTTGTACCACTACTGGTCATTTTATATCCTGCTTCACATGAAAACTGAGGGAAGGAAAAACAACTGTCTGTATGCCTCTGTATGAGCCCTAATTACCTTGTCCTCACGGCCTTATGCGAAATGTATGTCGACATAACCGCAAATGTCGGTTCTGTAAACGTTCTCAACTGAGTTGCCAGAAAAGGACGTCGTCTCCCCTCCACAGATTACCATTTGAGTTCCAAGCGTTTCTGTGATGCTCACGTGTTGTTCCAACCTGCCGGTAATGAATATGGCAGCTCGCTCTGAATTTCTGTGATGTTTTCCTTTAATTCGACCTGCTGGCGATCCCAAGTGCTTGGACAGTACTTGCGAAAGGGTCGGACTAGTGTTCTATACACCGTCTCCTTTATTCACGGGCTACACATTCTTCCCTCTACTCTGTTACCTACTCGAGTTCGCTTTCGGCTCTTGTTAACTTCACGCTACCTGCCACATTCCCGATGGCTGTGACCCTTCACCACCTTGGCTTCCTGAGCGTCCTGTGTTCACCTTGGCCTTCATTCGCTTGCTGAGGACACTACTCCTGCCTCGCTCTGTCGGCTGCAGTTTCACGACTTTCGCACGAAACTTCGCGACAGTAACTTTGTTTAGACTGATAGCTCTCGGAGAGTCCGTGTTGTCGAGTTTGCCTTTGTCATTGGTACCGACGTTTTTCGGAACCGGCTTCCGGGACGCTGCTGAATATTTACAGCAGAGTTCTTCGTCCTCTATCAGGCCACGCAGTACATCCGGCGACATAGGCTTTTTAATTGCGTCATCTACTCCGACTCTCTCAGTGCCCTTCAAAGCCCCTGTGTACTGTACACCATCCATCCCTTAGTGCAACGCATTCAAGAAAGCTCTCACTTGCTTATTCTTGATGGAGTCATTGTGATGTTTATGTGGGTTCGTGGTCACGTCGGTCTGAGATGAAACGAGGCCGCTAACGCTGCTGCCAGGGCTGCAGTCCTCGTACCTCAGCTTGCTAGTTCTTACATTCCCTCCGATGACCTCTGTGTTGCCGCCTGTCAGCAGGTGGTGTGCCACTTTGGCATCACCACTGGTCCTCCTTTCATGAGAACAAGCTCCGAGCTATTAAGCCCCTCCCAGCGGCTTGGACGACCTGCTCTAGGCCCTCTCGCCTTGAGATCATTTTAGCTAGTTTGCATATCGGTACTCTTCCTTTTAGCCATCGCCATTTATTAAGCGGTGCTCCTCCACCACTTTGTGCTCATTGCCCTTAACGTTTGACGGTCCACCATTTCCTGATGGAGTGTCCTTTCTTCCAACCACTTACGTTCTGCTTTGTGTTTGCCGTCTGAGTTACCGGCCATTTTAGCGAACGATTAGCAGCCTGTCGACAGCGTTTTACTTTTTAGTAGGCCGTTGTGACCGAGCGGTTCTAGGCGCTTCAGTCCGGAACCGCGCGACCGCTACGTCGCAGATTCGAATCCTGCCTCGGGCATGTATGTGTGTGATGTCCTTAGGTTAGTTAGGTTTAAGTAGTTCTAAGTTCTAGTGGACTGATGACCTCAGATGTTAAGTCCCACAGTGCTCAGAGGCATTTGAACAATTTTTGAACCTCCGTTTCTCTATGGCGTATTTTATAGACCTTTCTCCACGTCCTTGTTTTCAGCTGTCTTCTCTTCCGTTGACTGGGATTAACGTGTTGTCGATTTTAACTCCTCTTTTTGTCTTCGTGTTCTACAGTCCTGACATGGGCGCGTATGACCCTAGTAGTTTTTCCGCCCTACTAGAAAACAAAACAAAACACAATTTTCTCTCTCAAAAAACTGAAATCGACCATTCGCCTTACCTACTACTGGCCGTATGTGCTCGTTTCATTTCGTAGCGCTTAGCAAGGTTACTCCTAGATATGAGGGTTGGAACTTAAATAGTGGCAACTATTTATTCACAACCGACGCAAAAGAGTTACATGTTTGCACTTGTTACTGTCCTTCAAAGTAGTCACCAGCGATGTGTAGAACCCGTAATTGCTATGTGGAAGGCGTAGTATACCGGTAGCAAAGCTTAATCTGTTGATGGTGCGAATGGAGCGGTCTACTGCCTGTCGAATCTCTGGAACAGCTCTGAAGCGACATAGGATTTTCCTTCTTATTCCGAATCACATCAAAGTCACAAGGACGTAAGTCCGGGTTCGAACCCTGCCTCGGGCATGGATGTGTGTGATATCTTTAGGTTAGTTAGGTTTAAGTAGTTCTAAGTTTTAGGGGACTGATGACCTCAGAAGTTAAGTCCCATAGTGCTCAGAGCCATTGTGAACTTAAGTCCGTGGAGTATGGTGGATGGTACAGTACTTCCCAGTCCCATCGCCCGAACAGAGCAGCCACAGCTTGCGCTGTATGCCCGCCCATTGTTGTGCAAAATGATGGGTGGGTTGCGCGGGAAGTGTCGCCGCTTCTTTCGCAAAGCGGCCGCGGACGGGTTTCTAGTAAGATGTGTCTTCCGCTAGAGAGGAGGGGGTCCAGGATCGGCGCCGGCGCCCGCCGCGCCAGGGAGTGCCAGCGGGTCCGCATGAATCACGTGGCCAGCGCCACCGCCGCCGCCGCCGCCGCCAGCGCTCATGCATATGGATAGGCCGCGGGCGCCCGCCAGGTAACGACCCGGGGTAATTCTCCTAAACCAACAGCACGTCGTTAAACTAACGCCAAACTGCCAGCCCGATTGGTCGCAACTCCATATTCGGCCGGCGTGTGTCCCTCCCATGCCGTCCGCAGCGGATTCCCGCCGCGGGTTACCTCCCGTCCGCTCGCAGGTAAACGCAGGCTGCATCAACAGTCGAGAAACGTCAGGTCGCATCACCAACCGCACGCGCCTGTGTGCGGGTCCAAGTTGCTCTTAAGCCGAGCGACGTGGTTTCACGAGCACACACGTAAAATGGAAATCTGTGGTAAAGTCTTATGGGACCGAACTGCTGAGGTCATCGGTCCCTAAGCTTACACACTACTTAAACTAACTTACGCTAAGGACGACACACACACACACACACACACACATACACACACACACCCATGCCCGAGGGAGGACTCGAACCTCCGACGGGGAAGCTGCGCGGACCTTGAGAAAACGCCCCAGACCGCTCGGCTACCCCGCACGGCGCACACATGTATCTTCATGCTCATGAAGAGGAAGAACAGCCATGTTATATTCGAGTAAGTGTTAGTGGTGGGCTGCTTGACACAGCCAGTTCGATTTAACATCTAGGAGAGGTGAAATAGGACGAGTTATAGGGAAGGCGAACGGTCGACTTCAGTTTGGTGGGAGAATTCTAGGAACGTGCAGTTCATTTATAAGCGAGACCACGCACAGAACACTTATGTGACCCTTTCTTTGGGCACTACTTGAATGTCTGGGAACCCCACAGGTTGGGTAAAAAAGAAAGACCCTGAATCAACTCGGAGGCCCGTTGCTAGGTTTATTACTAGTAGGTTAGATCGACACGCGAGTGTTACGGAAATGCTGCAAGAACTCAAATACTCTTCAGAAAGTGTAGACAACCCGCATTTTCGACAGACTTCACTAGGATCGTACTACCACAAACATACCGCAAGGACAAGCTAAGACAAATCAGGGATAGTGCGGAAGCATATTCCTCCAGACAGTCGTTTCCCCCCTCACCTCAGTTGCGATTGGAACACGAAAGGGAATGACTAGCAAGGGTACAGAGTATCTTCAATCATGCATCCTAAGTGATGGACGTATGCAAAATGACGTGGCGATGTTGTCCTTTGTCCCAGACAACAATTAAAAATCTTGTACTGCCAGTGTGTATTAGGAAAGAATAAATAATGAGAACGGACTGCGTATTAACAACTGCGTTTTATTGGCAGGACATTTAGAAAATGTAACAGGCCTACTAAGGAGACTGCCTACTCTACGGTTGTCCGTCCTCTTTCAGAATATTGCTGCGCGGTGTGGGATCCTTACAAGATAGAACTGACGGAGTACATCGAAAAATTTCAAAGAAATGCAGAACGTTTTGTATTATCGCGAAATATGGGAGAGAGTGTCACAGAAATGATACAGACTTTTTGGGCTGGAAATCATTAAAAGAAAGGCATTTTTCGTTGCGACGGAATCTTCTCACGAAATTCCAATCACCAACTTTCTCCTCCGAATCAAAAATATTTTGTTGACACCGACTTACATAGGGGGGGAACGATCACCAAGATAAAATAACGGAAATAAGAGCTCGTACGGAAAGATATATGTGTTCGTTTTTTCCGCGCGCTATACGAGATTGGGATAATAGAGAATTGTGAAGGTGGTTCGATGAACCCTGTGCCAGGCACTTAAATGTGCTTTGCAGAGTATCCATGTAGATGTAGATGCAGAACTCGTGAAAAGCATCCATGAATTTAGAAATGCATGGCATGAATCATTCATGCAAAAGTAACCACAAACTAAGAAAAGCAAAATAGCTGTCACATGTCATTATGAATTATGCAAAAGAGTCAAGGATAGCTGCGTATTAGACCAGAGAAGTGAAAGTGAGACCGTGGAAAGATGTTAAAAAGACATGTACGAGACACTAATTACATTCAAAAGAAAACCAATGCAGCATTTTGGACGGGAAGATCTCTGAAGTACGAGACATGGCGAGGTAATGGGAGAAATACTCAATGAAATAAGACGTCATGAAAAAATTACGTGGCTATGTAAGTGCAGTATTTGAAGTAAGAAAGATACTGAAATTAGACAATCATTGTAGTGTGTGCCAGTTTCAACAAGAAGCGTACATTCAGTTATATTCGCCAGTCACTTCTGGAACGTATTTCCAAAGCAATAAAACTAAAGCATGGTAATATATTTCCCCGTTTGATACATTAAGCGAAACGTGTTGCGTGGATGGCAAGGCTTTAGAAAGTTATAAAAATTACAGCGATTTGGAGGAACCATTTTTACACAAAAATATTGCCCAAACAATCTTCATATGACCGAGAAGTATTCACTGCTTATACTAGCCCCGTGTACGGGAAGAGACGCCAAGATCGACGATTTTATTGAAAGTCACTGAGACCGTAAACTGTATTAAGACGATCCAGAGAAGAGTAGTGAGTTAATCGAAATTTGTTCAGTAGACTTCAAATCACAGTGGTAAATACTGCTAGATTCAGACCACGATACATGCACTGTTTGGTAGATAAAGTGAAGTACCGAGAAGTTACACTGATCATCCAGAATATTACGACCACCTACCTGATAGCCGGTCGCTGGAGGAAACTGGGACCGCATCTGCTCACCCAGGTTACCTAATTCTCGTAAATTCCGGGGAGGGGAGAGATGGACTTTAAAGCCACATTCAATTACATCCCAGATGTATTCTATCGGGTTCAGATCTGGCAGGTTTGGGGGCCAGTGTATCAACTGGAACTCGTCTCTGTGTTCATCAAAACGCTCCATTGTGACACGGCGCATTACGTTGCTGAAAAATGCCTCTGCAGTAAGGGAACCTGATCCTCATGAAGGGGTGAACATGGTCTGCAACTAATCGCTTTGGCCGTCATGGTGGGTTGTACGCGGTTCGCTGGACGCATGGATGGCCACGTGAATGTTCCCCACAGCATAATGGAGTCGCCGCCAGCTTGCCTCCGTCCCGCGGTACAGGTGTCAACAAGCGGTTCCCCTGGAACGGATTCGTGCCCTCCCACCAGCGTTCAGTGCCGATGGTGACGTGCGCATTTCAGTCGTAGTTGCCGATGTCGTGTTAATATTGACACACTCATGGGTCGTCGGCTGTGGAGGCGCATCGTTGGAAGTGTTCGATGCACTGTGTATTCAGACACACATGTGATCCTCCCAGCATTGATGTTTGATGTTGTTGTTGTTGTTGTGGTCTTCAGTCCTGAGACTGGTTTGATGCAGCTCTCCATGCTACTCTATCCTGTGCAAGCTTTTTCATCTCCCAGTACCTACTGCAACCTACATCCTTCTGAACCTGCTTAGTGTATTCATCTCTTGGTCTCCCTCTACGATTTTTACCCTCCACGCTGCACTCCAATACTAAATTGGTGATCCCTTGATGCCTCAGAACATGTCCTACCAACCGATCCCTTCTTCTGGTCAAATTGTGCCACAAACTTCTCTTCTCCCCAATCCTATTCAATACTTCCTCATTAGTTATGTGATCTACCCATCTAATCTTCAGCATTCTTCTGTAGCACCACATTTCGAAAGCTTCTATTCTCTTCTTGTCCAAACTATTTATCGTCCATGTTTCACTTCCATACATGGCTACACTCCATACAAATACTTTCAGAAAGGACTTCCTGACACTTAAATCTATACTCGATGTTAACAAATTTCTCTTCTTCAGAAACGCTTTCCTTGCCATTGCCAGTCTACATTTTATATCCTCTCTACTTCGACCATCATCAGTTATTTTGCTCCCCAAATAGCAAAATTCCTTTACTACTTTAAGTGTCTCATTTCCTAATCTAATTCCCTCAGCATCACCCGACTTAATTAGACTACATTCCATTATCCTTGTTTTGCTTTTGTTGATGTTCATCTTATATCCTCCTTTCAAGACACTGTCCATTCCATTCAACTGCTCTTCCAAGTCCTTTGCTGTCTCTGACAGAATTACAATGTCATCAGCGAACCTCAAAGTTTTTATTTCTTCTCCATGAATTTTAATACCTACTCCGAATTTTTCTTTTGTTTCCTTTACTGCTTGCTCAATATACAGATTGAACAACATCGGGGAGAGGCTACAACCCTGTCTTACTCCCTTCCCAACCACTGCTTCCCTTTCATGTCCCTCGACTCTTATAACTGCCATCTGGTTTCTGTACAAATTGTAAATAGCCTTTCGCTCCCTGTATTTTACCCCTGCCACCTTTAGAGTTTGAAAGAGAGTATTCCAGTCAACATTGTCAAAAGCTTTCTCTAAGTCTACAAATGCTAGAAACGTAGGTTTGCCTTTCCTTAATCTTTCTTCTAAGATAAGTCGTAAGGTCAGTATTGCCTCCCGTGTTCCAGTGTTTCTACGGAATCCAAACTGATCTTCCCCGAGGTTGGCTTCTACTAGTTTTTCCATTCGTCTGTAAAGAATTCGTGTTAGTATTTTGCAGCTGTGACTTATTAAACTGACAGTTCGGTAATTTTCACATCTGTCAACACCTGCTTTCTTTGGGATTGGAATTATTATATTCTTCTTGAAGTCTGAGGGTATTTCGCCTGTTTCATACATCTTGCTCACCAAATGGTAGAGTTTTGTCAGGACTGGCTCTCCCACGGCCGTCAGTAGTTCCAATGGAATATTGTCTACTCCGGGGGCCTTGTTTCGACTCAGGTCTTTCAGTGCTCTGTCAAACTCTTCACGCAGTATCTTATCTCCCATTTCGTCTTCATCTACATCCTCTTCCATTTCCATAATATTGTCCTCAAGTACATCGCCCTTGTATAGACCCTCTATATACTCCTTCCACCTTTCTGCTTTCCCTTCTTTGCTTAGAACCGGGTTTCCATCTGAGCTCTTGATATTCATACAAGTCGTTCTCTTATCTCCAAAGGTCTCTTTAATTTTCCTGTAGGCGGTATCTATCTTACCTCTAGTGAGATAGGCCTCTACATCCTTACATTTGTCCTCTAGCCATCCCTGCTTAGCCATTTTGCACTTCCTGTCGATCTCATTTTTGAGACGTTTGTATTCCTTTTTGCCTGTTTCACTTACTGCATTTTTATATTTTCTCCTTTCATCAATTAAATTCAATATTTCTTCTGTTACCCAAGGATTTCTACTAGCCCTCGTCTTTTTACCTACTTGATCCTCTGCTGCCTTCACTACTTCATCCCTCAAAGCTACCCATTCTTCTTCTACTGTATTTATTTCCCCCATTCCTGTCAATTGCTCCCTTATGCTCTCCCTGAATCTCTGTACAACCTCTGGTTCTTTTAGTTTGTCCAGGTCCCATCTCCTTAAATTCCCACCTTTTTGCAGTTTCTTCAGTTTTAATCTACAGGTCATAACCAATAGATTGTGGTCAGAGTCCACATCTGCCCCTGGAAATGTCTTACAATTTAAAACCTGGTTCCTAAATCTCTGTCTTACCATTATATAATCTATCTGATACCTTTTAGTATCTCCAGGGTTCTTCCATGTATACAACCTTCATTCATGATTCTTAAACCAAGTGTTAGTTATGATTATGTTGTGCTCTGTGCAAAATTCTACCAGGCGGCTTCCTCTTTCATTTCTGTCCCCCAGTCCATATTCACCTACTATGTTTCCTTCTCTCCCTTTTCCTACACTCGAATTCCAGTCACCCATGACTATTAAATTTTCGTCTCCGTTCACAATCTGAATAATTTCTTTTATTTCATCATACATTTCTTCAATTTCTTCGTCATCTGCAGAGCTAGTTGGCATATAAACTTGTACTACTGTAGTAGGTGTGGTCTTCGTATCCATCTTGGCCACAATAATGCGTTCACTATGCTGTTTGTAGTAGCTTACCCGCATTCCTATTTTCCTATTCATTATTAAACCTACTCCTGCATTACCCCTATTTGATTTTGTGTTTATAACCCTGTATTCACCTGACCAGAAGTCTTGTTCCTCCTGCCACCGAACTTCACTAATTCCCACTATATCTAACTTCAACCTATCCATTTCCCTTTTTAAATTTTCTAACCTACCTGCCCGATTAAGGGATCTGACATTCCACGCTCCGATCCGTAGAACGCCAGTTTTCTTTCTCCTGATAACGACATCCTCTTGAGTAGTCCCCGCCCGGAGATCCGAATGGGGGACTATTTTACCTCCGGAATATTTTACCCAAGAGGACGCCATCATCATGCAATCATACAGTAAAGCTGCATGCCCTCGGGAAAAATTACGGCTGTAGTTTCCCCTTGCTTTCAGCCGTTCGCAGTACCAGCACAGCAAGGCCGTTTTGGTTATTGTTACAAGGCCAGATCAGTCAATCATCCAGACTGTTGCCCTTGCAACTACTGAAAAGGCTGCTGCCCCTCTTCAGGAACCACACGTTTGTCTGGCCTCTCAACAGACACCCCTCCGTTGTGGTTGCACCTACGGTACGGCTATCTGTATCGCTGAGGCACGCAAGCCTCCCCACCAACGGCAAGGTCCATGGTTCATGGGGGGGGGGGGGGTTTGATGTTAGTTTCGCTATATTTCACCGTCTATCCTATTTTACCAATCTGCCCAGCCTTCGGCGCCCGACATCTGTAATGAGGTGTTGCCGCATGTAACGTTTCCTGGCAGCACACACACTATTAATAAACTAAAATTTAATTGTACTATATACGCCGCTATGAAGCAATTTGTATATACTGTAATTATTTAACAAAAAATATTATTTAATTTTGTGTAAAGGACATTCGTTATTATTGTAATATTTTCTGTAGTAATATTCTCGATTTATTTATGATTGTAATATTTCTATACTCATAATGTAATTACGAAATGTGTCAATATCTGCGATAACAAAAATGTAAAATACAGCCGCAGATTGCAAAGAGACATTAACGGTTGATAGTGATATAAATAGGAATACATAGTGTGCATTCTTTGTCTTCTTCCTCGATATCTGAGAGAGAGAGGAACCTGTGACGTAGCATTTTATGAATGGGTATACTTCATCTGTCTGTATCTAGATTTAGCCGCCATTAGAGGAGAAATTACAAACTAATGTAAGTTGAATTATTGTTGTGGTCTAAATACATTATAATTTATCAAAAGTGCGTATCACTAATGTAAATTAGCTTGCCCATGTCATCTATAATATTTCTTTAAAGAATTTTCAGCATTTTTAGCAATTATCGCTGGTGTTGCTGGGCTGTGCCGCGACCGAACGATTTGCAGCGGCGGCACATTTAAAAAATTGTTCCGCTAAGAAAAATTAACCAAACCCGTAAATCGGGAGCAGATAAAAATTAGCAGTGAATTAAGAAAATGTTTTTCTTTTACAGCGATCCTGAGACTGACGGAATTTATTACTAGTTTCACATTTGTGCATTCATAGGCGTTGAAATTTAACAGTTTGTTGGTTCTTTCAAATAACTTAAATGTATAGTGAAGTGTGTTTTATCAATGATAATTAAACGTCGGCTTGGCAATATTTAACCATTTTCTGCTAATAGAGACGGTCTTGTGTTCAATAGCTAACGCCGGGAAAGAATTCAGTAAATATTTTTTTTTAAAAAAAACCACTGCATTTAGAAAATGTGTGCCAAGGCCGAATTATGTAAAAGATTTAATTCTCAACTAAATAATCTTAATCAGTTAATATGATTTATCAGCATGAGAGAGTTGACTAAGTTCACGTAATTTTAAATGTACTTAATTCTGTCTAAATGAATTTTTATTACCACACGTAAATAAGAGGTTCTACAACAAAGTTCGTACTGACTGAAAGAAAGATAAAAATAACAAAAAACAATTTAAAAAAGGGTAAATATTTTTTTATTTAATTTCATTAAACGCCCAATCGCACGAAGTCTGTACTTGGTTTCACCATGGTTTCGCCACGTGTTGAAGACACGCACCACAGCACTCCTCCAACACCAGGAATACGTGCGGTTTCCGAAATGCTCATGCCGAGCTCCCAGCCCATCACAATCTGCCCTCGTTCAAACTCAGATAGATCGCGCGCCTTGCCCAATCTACACACGGGCAGAATGCTCATTGATACTATACGCCCGTGCGTGTGTCTGACTAGCAGTCATTCCGCGTCAGGTGACGCTGCTATCACCTGGGCGGGTTTAAATCGAAACTTGTTCGGTGGTCATAATTTTCTGGCTGATGTATGGTTGGATGCCCCAATATAACTTCGTACACATACACGCCATCGGCGTATGTCAGTGATTAAAGTTGCACTTCTTTGTGAAAGACAGAACAGAGATCAGAATACAGTAGTACTGTTCGTGGTTAATGTTTTCACCAGGCCTTGCATGGTTGAGATTTTTAGAATGGGGATTTTCGCAAGCACACAGCGCCAGAAGTATTAGCACAGTATGTGCTGGTATGTTTCAAAACCAAGTAGAATGGCCTAATTACTAATGTCTTCAGTACTTGGGGTGATAATATGAAGTACAGCACGCAACAAATCAACCACTGCTGGGTCAGAAACTGCAGAGATTCACAACGCAACAATATGAGTGTGAGGCAAATTATATAGTTGTACCACCTCTATGTACCAGCCTTATTCTGAGAGTCGATTGATTAAGGGTGCACGAAGTAGAAGATGATTTTCTTGAGAGTGGTACAATGGAGGCTAGAGGGTAACAAGTTAAAAGCCCATGAAATGACGTACAGGCATCATAGCGACGAATGTGAAACGAAAAGAAACAATTCTATTTGACATAATCTAATCAGTATTGAGGAATCTAGGTATATACTACAACATCCTACCTATCGCCCCCACAAGGACTGTGTACAGAAGATTTGACTGATTATAGCACTCACAGAGGCATCTGAGAAGTCACTCTTACCACGCTTCGTATATGAATGGAATGGTAACAAAGTGGAAAGTAAACGAATCCGTGCAGCTTCACAGTGGTTTGCAGAGTATAAATATAGTGTTGACAGGCGGATACTGGTAATTTTATAGCAGAAGAGGACATAAATTGCAACATACGAAGAAAGATACTGAGGACGCACTCAACAACAAATAATTACGTTTCACAACTCCTGCCGTAATCGAACTATTACCTCAAAATAGTTGTTTACGGTAATGACCTATGAAACAGTTCATTCTAAACAGATACCAGTACGTTTTATGTAACGGAAAACATATCACAGACACAAGCCGTTTAAAATCCTTTGGTTTCATACGCTTCCGACTAATGTCAGATTTTGCCGTCCTTGTTCCAGATAAGTTGCCGGTTTCACTGTTGAAGATATTACTGATGCACTTCCAGCTTTTCTTGTGCTAATGTCAACCTAATTTCAGGGAAACGTAACAAATTTGGTATCAGTGTTCTAGTCGCCAATTGTTCTGGAATAAAAAGTTGTACTTAACTATTGCCACAATTTCATTACATTTATATCTTTGTCTAATGAAATGTGAATATGTAGCTTGATAACGCGAAAATCTTATCGTTGTATTCCACATTGATGAAACGCTGCCAACAATGGCTGTTAATTCAGTAGTGCATGACTACGCGTACAATGGATATTACCAACAGACCAAACTCGTTTTTCTATAGACGAATAGAGTGCATGGTTGTTTTTTCTCACAATTACATGTAAAAAAAGTTTACAAAAACGCAAATAGTACGTTAGAGTAGTAGGACAAAGCCGCCACCTCCCCACATTGCAATGTTCCCAAATTTATTCACGATGGCGGATCCAAGATGGTGGCTATAGATAAGGCAACGTCGCAATGACATCATTTCGAGAAGTTCAAATTTTGGCGAGAAAATGGGTCAACTTGGCTACCTCTACTAACCTAACCCCCTCCCCTCCCCCCTCCTCAAGAAAATGGCGGAAAGCTCAGATTTTGGTGGGAAAGAAAGGACACTTGGGCTGCCTCCACTAACCTAAGAAAATGGCGGGAAAAAAGTTCACTTGGGCTACCTCCACTAACCTAACTCATCCGACTGCCACCTCTTCATTGGAATTGGTGGAAAAGGACTCAGCCTGTGCTCGGCTGCTGGACAGGATGGGTGTAAGTCTTTATTTTGCATGCTGTATTAATTTCAACAATGGGAGTTGTCATACACAGTAGCTCCATCCAGTGTGTTCACCATGAGGTCTGGAGTCCAACTGACCTAGTACACAGCAGCACTACTAGAGGGAATTGTCGTCGCTTCCAAGATGGCGGTCTGCGGGAAAAATGACAGGGACCAATAGTAACCCTTAATTCAGTCATATGTTAGACTTCAGCCAGTAGAATGACAGTATCTGGTAAAATCATTGGAAGGGCGTATAGGGCAGGCTCAGCAGCTCTGGGACCTCAGTCTCACTCAGTCAACCATCAGTAGCAACAGGAGAAGAAGAACCATGAAGCGTCAACAGCAGTCGCAATCCAACACAGCCCTGCAGATCAGGAAGAAACGGAAAGATAAGTACACCTTTACACATCTTTGTCTGTGGTTAGCATTATTATTATTATTATTATTATTATTATTGGTTGTTTTTGCGTCTTGGTCCATAAGTAATGCTTCCTCGTCTTTGTTCAGCAGTAGCCGTCGACGCGTGCAAGCCTGCAGTGTCTAGCACCGACATACCGACCTCTGCCACGTCCGGACCTGTAGCAACCTTGGCTTCCATCTTGTCGAGACAATGCCTGGAATGTCCTGTGGAGAAAAAATGCATTATGTCAAAGTAATCTTCTGTCCACCTACAAAGACTTGCGCTCTTCTCGGTTTGGCAAAGGATGATTTGGGATTACAGAGGACTGGAACCTAAGCATCGTACATGAGCGCCACATTCGCCTTTCGCAGCTGAAAAGTTAGCCATAGCCGAGCAATGTCTCTCTACAGGACATTCCATGAATTATTCAGCCACGGAAATTTTGGCATCGTCGAGATGCTGCTGGATTGAGTGGAAATATGATTGGCGGAAGATTTTATTAATCGCGTTGGCGGCTATTCAACTGTATAAGGCATGGGTCCTGTTGATTTTCTTAAATTTATTGAGAAAGCAAACATCTTATGACTGATGACAGGTCTAACGACAGATGGTTCAAATGGTTCAAATGGCTCTGAGCACTATGGGACTTAACATCTATGGTCATCAGTCCCCTAGAACTTAGAACTACTTAAACCTAACTAACCTAAGGACATCACACAACACCCAGCGATCACGAGGCAGAGAAAATCCCTGACCCCGCCGGGAATCGAACCCGGGAACCCGGGCGTGGAAAGCGAGAACGCTACCGCACGACCACGAGATGCGGGCTAACGACAGATAATGTTATTAACATTGACATGCGAATTTTAACTCCACGAGTGCGCATTCCGACAGATAGTATTATGGATGCGCCTGCGCAGCGTAGATGGAGCAATATTCGAAGATAGCATAAACTTGTCATAGGTCGCTCATATACCGGCTGCCTTTGCGCAAGCGTCTCCACGCCAGTTTTTGGTATAAAGTTAGCGATGTTAATTAACAGTCTTCAGTGACAAACACCCTCCTGGAGATGGTTAATGGTTGGCAGCCGAAATATCGTGGCTGCAGTCCCGAAACTTCATTGAATACTCTTTACGCCGGGAAAATTTCAAGAATCGAAATAGTTAAGCCGTCTACATCGAATGCTGTCTACGAGAATGTGGTCTAGATGCGAAACGACATGTGCACCACTTGGTGTTGTCGACACCGAGCAGACGTCAGAAGAGAACAAGTACCAGCTGAAGCGCAAAAGGCTGTGTCAACAACTGGCCTCTATCGAGCGGGCGCCCTGACGCCACGACCACAAGTGTTAAGCTGACAGGACGCTCAGCGGAGGATCAGAGAGATGCGGTGAGAGGACGGCCGTGGAAGGAGGCTTCAGTGGGGGTGGAGGTGTGGGTGGGTAGCGGGGGAGGGGAGGGGGGGCGGTGCCCATTGAGGCTGCGGAGTGAATAGCGGCGGCCGCGCCGGTAATAAAGTTTTCCTTTGTGCCCGTCGCCGGGGATGAGTTGCGGCCGCGGCGGCCGTCCTGATTCATGTTCACCTCCAGCTCGGGGATAAATCACGGCCGCCCGTGAAGACAGCGACGTGCCGGCCACAGTCCGAGCGCTGTTCTCCTGCGTCTCCCGAGGCGCCGGGAAGGGGGTGGAGGAGGAGGGGGAGGCAGTGCCGGTCACGGCAGCCGGGCCTGGCCATCCCGAGGCCCGGGGCGGCACGCAGGCAAATCGCCCACTCACCGAGCGCGCGCGCTCCGACGAGTAGAAGGGTTCCCGTCCCACTCAGTTCAGACTATTAAGTGTTTGTTCGCTTCTACCAGTTAACCCTCACCCCCGATTCTCTGAAAAATCGAACTTACACGTAAAATAAATAGCTTCAAACGCCTACATCTACGCACCACAAACCACCTTACGCTGTGTCGCGAAGGGTACCAACGTCAGGTGACTTATTCCTGCTGCAGCCGCTCATAGTTCTCACGAAGAACGCTTGCTGGTAAGCCTGCATGTAGCTCGAATCTCTCTAATTTTATCTTGGTGTTCTTATCGCTAGATATACGCAGGATCAATCAGTGTATTGCTTGACTCTTCTATGAACGCACCCTATCGGAACTTTGATGGTAGACCATAACATGATGCAGAACGCCTCTCTTGAATTATCTGCCACTGTAGTTGGCTGAGCATTTCTTTGACGCGCTCGCGCTTACTTTAAATCTGTAAAGAAACATGCTGTTCTTCTTTGGATCTTATCTCTAGGTCTCCATCACACCTATCTGGTCCAGTCCCATACCGACGAGCAATATTCACATATTGGTCGAACGAGTGTTTTGTAAGCTACTCGCCGGCCGGAGTGGCCGAGCGGTTCTAGGCGCTACAGTCTGGAACCACGGGACCGCTACAGTCGCAAGTTCGAATCCTGTCTCGGGCATGGACGTGTGTGATGTCCTTAGGTTAGTTGAGTTTAAGTAGTTCTAAGTTCTAGGGGACTGATGACCTCAGAGCCATTTGAACCATTTTTTTAAGCTACTTCCTTTGTTGACGAACTGCATTACCTGAGGATTCCTTCAATGAATTTCAGTTTGTCATCTCCCTTACTCGCGATTAATTTTATAAGGTAGTTCCATTTCACATCGCCAATAATACATTAAAGGGTTTTTCTGTTTATGTATTCGCAATACGTTGCATTGATTTACGTTGACGGTCAATTTCCTTTATATAACGTGTGGTTATAATTTAAAAAAATGGCTCTGAGCACTATGGGACTTAACATCTGAGGTCATCAGTCCCCTAGAACTTAGAACTATTTAAACCTAACTAACCTAAGGACATCATACACATCCATGCCCGAGGCAGGATTCGAACCTGCGACCGTAGCAGTCGCGCGGTTCCGGACTGAAGCGCCTAGAACCGCTCGGCCACTTCGGCCGGCGGTTATAATTAAAGTTTCCCTATTTAACACATTATAACACAGAAGCTAATTACTATACGTCAAGAAGAAAAAGTTTTATAAATGTTTGAAATTATGTGTAAAGTTTACCAGAAGGCCTTAAGTGTCTTGTTCTCAAATACTGGATGGATAGAGACTCGTTAATTTTCTCGCTGTGAATTGAACTGGCTCAAGAAATATGCACAGTTTCTAACTATAGTAGTTGATTCATATTATTAAACGTTAAACGCGGAATTACACCTCGTAATGAGTAGATTGAGATATCATTTTAAATTTTTAAACTGGCCGGTGATTACGTGAAATATTGAAAATCAAAATTTTACTACCCCTCGAAGCTATTAGATAGGCAACCTGCAACTAGCAGCCTGCACTGTCCATCGGATTAGCCAGTTAGACTGGAGTACTCACACGGTGGTGTTGCCGAGTTTGTGCCTCAGGAGGGAAGCGTACACTGTAACGAATCTTTGATTTTATTCTTATTTCTTACGTATTTGATACATACCTAGTATAATAAACGCTGCTCTAGTACCATGCGTTTCCGAGAAATCAACGTTCAAACACTTAGGAGCCTGCTGAATGCCGTACGGAAAATGGCCGTGGGGGTGAAAAAGCAGTATATCTCACGACTTGAGAATACCCTTACGTTAGTTATTCAGTATCCGAGAATGAGAGTCGTCAGAGACTTGCAGTAAGAGACTTGCAACAAACTTTACAAATAATTTTAAGTTTTTACGAATATTTTTCTCGCTGATGTCCACCTCGAAATGATAAAAGGAGAAAAGTTGTCGCTTATTATATTTTCGCTGTTTACGCACTAAAGCTCCCACATGAAGCATGACCTTTTAATTTACTACTTTTTTACTACTAACTGTATTCGTGATACGCTTTGCAGACAGTATGAACCAGGAAAATTACATTACTGTGTGGCAATTAGGTAAGGGGATATGACGTCATAAAATTGAATGCGAGAGAAACTACTACACATACAAGACGTTAAGTTTATTACTTCGTTGTTACTAATTCTATTCGCAACATATTTCGCAGATAGTATCCACATATACTGATAAGCCAAAACATACACTATGTGGTCAAAAGTATCCGGACACCCCCAAAAACATGCGTTTTTCATGTTAGGTGCATTGTGCTCCCACCCGCTGCCAGGTGCTCAATATAAACGACCTTAGTAGGCGTTATACATCGTGTGAGAGCAGAATGGGGCGCTCTGCGGAACTCACTGACTTCGAACGTGGTCAGGTGATTTGGTGTCACTTGCTTCATACGTCTGTACGGGAGGAATCCACTCCCCTAACGTCCCTAGGTCCACTGTTTCCGATGTGATAGTGAAGTGGAAATGTGAAGGGACACGTACAGCACAAAAGCGTACAGACCGACCTCGTCTGTTGACTGACAGAGACCGCCGACAGTTGAAGAGGGTCGTAATGTTTAATAGGCAGACATCTATCCAGATCGTCACACAGGAATTCCAAACTGCATCATGATCCACTGCACGTACTATGACAGTTAGGCGGGAGGTGAGAAAACTTGGATTTCATGGTCGAGCGGCTGCTCATAAGCCACACATCACACCGGCAAATGCCAAACGACTCCTCGCGTGGTGCAAGGAGTATAAACATTGGATGATTGTACAGTGGAAAAACGTTGTTTGGAGTGACTAATCACGGTACACAGTGTGGCGATCCGATTGCAGGGTGTGGGTATGGCGAATGCCTGGGGAACGTCATCTGCCAGCGTGTGTAGTGCCAACAGTAAAATTCAAAGGCAGTAGTGTTATTTTGTGGTCGCGTTTTTCATTGTTCTTTAAATCAATTAACGCCTGTGTCAATTATTCAATCCAGAAGGTTACGGCTGATTTCCTCGGCCATGTTTGTCAAAATCAAGCTTGTGCTGCGTACCTAATGGCTGCAATGTAGATGGGACGTTAAGGACTACTATTTGTTCGTTTTCGGGGGCATTATGCCCTATCTATTATTGAAAAGGTACGTGCCTCATGCACTAAACGGATAGCTAAACATGGAATCTAAATCATGGCGCAAATTTATTTTAGTGGTGCCGAGTTTCAAACTGCGAAAGATAAAATGTCGAAAGACTAATATGGAAACTCATTTCAAAATTTTAGATAAGGCCGCCTGACAGGTAGCTAAGGTCAGACCACCTCTAATATTTCTATCCTTTTTTACCAGCTCCCAGTGCCTGAATACGTAGTCAACTCTGACGTGAAAAAAACCTTAGAACTTTTCTATCAATGAAGATTTAACATTGATCAATGTAAATTACGAGAAATGATAATTAATTTTTCTTTCTTTACGCCGTTAGAGTCAGCAAGTGGATCTATAAGAGATTCAAATTAATTGCGCTGCATCTCTGCCGTAGCAGACGTACGTTACCATACCAGAGACACTATTTATTGTCTTTCATAAAACATCGTATTTAAAGACTATTATACTGAGGCGCTACAGATTCATGCAGGCAAGAAAACTCAATTCTATCAGGATCTGGTACACTGCTGTTCTCTTGTTGAACAAAATAATGGGTTTATGGAAGTAAACTGACGTAACAGATCCAGTCAGGCCAAGGAGGAAGATGGCGAAGGACTGCTACAGAGATGTTCTGCGAAAGCGTTGTCTATGGAACTGTGCGTATGGTCGGCCCGCGTGCACGACAGTTGATGTCGTCATAAATTAGAAGGCTCCCGCTATGAAGCGGCGCTTGGCCGCGGCAACCATGTCAGGAAAGACAGCTACATAAATGTCCCGCGGCTTTATAGCGATCGTTAAAGCATTAGGATCGCTTAATGAAGCTCTTTAAGTCTGCTGAAATTGAGTGAAAGTGCCCGACGACGCACGCGCGTAACGCTAATGGGTTTCATTTCGATAGTCCTCACATTCTTACCAAGCGAAGTCATTTAATGTGAAGTTGGCTATCACAGCACATCCTTCGGACGAAAAAAATTATAACCACGTGAAGATAGTTGCAACCGCTAAGTGTCAAGTGTCCAAAGAAAAACGAAATATGGATTATAATGGTGGACTGAGAGAATAACATTTATATCGCGCTGTCAGCATGAGGTAGGTGTATCTAACTTAAGCCAAATAACTTAAAAGGCATTGTAGTGCCATTATGAAATCACTTCTGTATCGGTATTTTTTCTGTAGCAAATTTATCGTAATAAAACATATTAAGATGGCATACAGTCTTTTTTATTTGTTTTATGTTTTATTCCATAGGGCCGTTGTTACCTAGACAAACGATAAACGAGATTGTCTCGTAGATAAATGAATAATGATAAGAAATATTGAAAAAAATAATTAGAACAGTGGTTTGGTTGTACAATATTTTACGATATTGACTCCGACCAATAATAACGCCCAGGAAAAGTGAAAGGGGAATGCCATTGACAGCATTAAGAACTACTCGATCATTTGGCTGTAACGGTTCAGAAGAATCGTGGGAAACAATAATCAGATAGGCTTCACCAGGTAGACATCTCGAGTGCTCGTTACAAGAGCAGTACTCGGTATCCAGATAAACAAGTTAGTCATACATTACCCGTAGGTGTTCTGTTTCTAGCGGCTGGTCCCGGCGGAGGTTCGAGTCCTCCCTCTGGCATGGATGTGTGTGTTTATCCTTAGGATAATTTAGGTTAAGTAGTGTGTAAGCTTATGGACTGATGACCTTGGCAGTTAAGTCCTATAAGATTTCACAAACATATTTTTTCGGTACTGTTTCCAACTTATTCCAATCTCTTACTAAACAGGAAAACTAATCAAATTCATCTATAGTGCAATATCAAAGTAATTTCATTTACATGGATGAAGGTATGGGCGCAAAGTATGAAATGTAAAACAATATTTTTGTGACAAATTCATTGTAATAGTACCCGCAGAAATTGACTATAAGCATTTTTAGTTTCCTTTTTCATGCGCAAACTGAATACATTCTTGGATGAACCTGTTCGTTATCAGTTAACAAAGCTGTACGTGAGAGAAACATGGCAATCTCAGATTCACTCCTCAGCATTTAACAGAATGACACTCTGTCATGTTGACGATGCTCCAGATGCCAAGCATCACTTGTTCAAATAAAGATATCGCTCTTATTATCTTTCTTGTAAAGGGTTCTGGCAATAGCATATTTCAGTCTCTCGGCAGACATCCGTTATGGTGTTGATGTTTGGCGTATACAACTAAATACATTGCGCTGCAGGGGATGATTAAAATTTTGCAGGAGAATGAAATGAAGAGTGAGGTTGACAACAAGTTCCCAAATATAGCATGGAAAAAAGTTTGGGAAAATACGAATCTCCAGATACATTCAAGCAAAGTACAATATCTTGTTACAAGGCTGTAAATAACGTAACAAAAAAGAAGAGAGACTTGATCGGATTGGACCCAGTGGAACAGACAAATGACACAGACGTTTATTAAACGATACTGCAATTCACGGATTCAGGTCTGGATGTCATGTGGAAAATTGGATATGAATGAGGAGGACAGCACTCCTAAGACGAATATCTGAAACCCAGACACAGTCATCTGAAGTACTTTTGCCTCACAAATTGTTTTTTTACAAAGGACAAGAACATCACAATAATGTGGCTGATCGGGCAGTATGCATCTTATATAGTTAATCATTATGAAAAGTTCAGTTTCATCGATTTCAAGTTATACATCGAACACGAGTATTACAAACTTAAATATATTAAGGGTCATAAGAAAACATTTGGTAACATGATGAATATGGCTTGTAACAAAACGGAAATAGGATGCAGAACTGTCTTAACCTTATCTTATGACATCATGTTGAGAAGCAGGAGACTATTGTGTGAGGTGAAGCACGATGGGTACTTCGAAGGCCCCATGGCCGCTACGGGAGCCATGAAAGCACATACAATGCTTTGAAAATGCCAACGAGGGACTGAGCAAACGCAGATTGATGAAGCCAAACTTAAGTCAATGAAAATAGCAAACTTAAGAGATTTGTGTGTACTTTAAGTTTTATTTTACGTTAAATATTCGTTTTTATTTAAAATGTTCCTACTAACAATATCAGAGAAGATGAATCGCCTAAAGCGTACAGCCACTGAAAGTTTATATCCTCGCTTAAACCACACCACATAGAGTGAAGTGGCGGAAAAGGCATAAAGATATAAGACAGAGCGTAACAGACTTCACCATCTGTACGGACATAACCGCCTACACAGAGACTGGAGCTAAGAGAAATCTTCCTGAGATGTAAATATAATTTGCATACAATATATAATGCTTATAGACTCTGGGTATGGCGTGCTAGACTCAACAACCTACAGAAAATGGGCTGTCTTAAAGAAACTGTAGTATCTGGTAAAAATCAGGATTCGAAAATTGGAAAACCCTCTAGATTAAGGAGTGGAGTAAAAGGAAAGAAAGAACAAAAGTATGTATGGCAAGATGGAACGTCCCTGGAGACCAAATTGACCCGTGAGTCTTTAGAGAGGCAGAGGGCCACAAACTATGCAACACTTGTTCTCTTGCTATTTTGTTTCTGACAAGATGTACACTGGAAGATCTTAGTTTCGCCACAGACAATGCTGTCGAACTTACAAATTTCTCGACTGGAAAAAATTGAATAGGTTTTCGCATATTAATACCGAACGCTTAGATGTTTATTTACTGTCTCTGTTCCTAAAATGCTACAATCGCCCGCTCCTATTATGGGTTGCCTAGCTACCGGCATCTAGGGGCAAGAAACATTTCAATTGCAGTATTTCATATAATTATTGACCGAACTTAAAAATTTAAAATGCTCTCGCAATGTACTCAGTAAGAAGCACAATCTTACAAAAAATATTTAACACATTAAGGCAATTAATAAAAATTACAAACTTCGTATATGTCTTAAGGCAGAGTAACCCACAGTGGTCAAATTATTCACACCAGACAGCATTTATCCAGTATTTTAAAATTAGAGATCTTAGCGACTTCCAGAAAACCTTAAACATAATTTCAAACATTCTCTAAACATTTTCTTGCCTGCATTCCCAAAAAATAATGAAAAAATGTTCAAATGTGTGTGAAATCTTATGGGACTTAAGTGCTAAGGTCATCCAGTCCCTAAGCTTACACACTACTTAACCTAAATTATCCGAAGGACAAACACACACACCCATGCCCGAGGGAGAACTCGAACCTCCGCCGGGACCAGCCGCAGTCTATGACTGCAGCGCCCTAGACGGCTCGGCTAATAGCGCGCGGCCAAAATAATGAAAGAGCAACCGTTTACCGGTTATTGAATGTTCGTTGTTCTTGCGGTAAAACTTCATCACCGGATATTAATTTTTACTAACTCTAGCATTCCGAGAGGCATGACGTCATCAATTGTACCGTTTGCCAAATATGCAATAAATTGTAGAGAACCGTCGAAGTTGCAATATTAATTTCCTTTATTGCTTGATGACTACTTTCGAGTCTAATCTCAATATCAAATCATTCTGAAAAACAGAACCCTATAGTAAGGGCTGTGTACTTTACAAATCTGTGTCATAGTACAAAGATAACTGATAACAACTGGTATGTACCAATAAGCTAAGCAATAACATACGTTACGACAGCCACATGACTGTTCATTCTAGTTGGACGCTTGTTGTAAAGCAGTACAGGGCTGAACTTCACTCACCTAACTGAGACACTGAAGTGAGGAAGATATTAGGAAGACTAGGACAGGGAGCGCGTATCGGAACTGCACCGTCTAGCAGCAACTTATTTTACATATATTTTTCTCTTTTTCCAGATTTTTATTAAGTATAGAACGCCTTTTTGCTTCCGTTTGTCCGCCTCCGGTAGCTGAGTGGCAGTCTGCGTTCGGCAGGGCAGCAGTGTGCACCGCGCTCGGCCGTCCACGCCGCTGCGCGCGCGGAGTGTTTTGTTTACTTCCTCGTACAGCGCTTCTCAGTCGAACAAGCTGTAATGGCCAACTCTTACAGGAAGAATACTCTTAAGTTCACCTTCTCAAACGAATACGCACGACCCAAAGCACTGGCCGTCGAACGCTTCCTACGCGAAGACGTGAAGATCCCCCGTGACGAACTCATCGGCATACACCTATCGATCATTACCAGCGTCGTTTATGTTAAGATGACTTCCGACGCTGCCTGCAACGAGATTATTCGAAGGACGCGACATGGACTAAAATTTCGGTACTCCGACGGAAACGTCGGGCCGGTGGATGTCGACCATGCAGGACTTGGCCTTCGGACGATCCGTGTATTCGAACTGCCTTTCGAGGTGAATGAAGGTGGAGTCATCGCGGCGCTAAGCCCGTTCGGAAAAGTCCAGAGCCACGTAGCCGAGACATGGGCACAGTTTACGACGTATCCGGTGTTTAATGGTGTGAGACAAGTCCGAATCGATCTCAAACGGCACGTTTCATCGTACATTTCTATCGACGGCTGCCGTGTGGTGGTCATTTTCGACGGACAACCTCGAACATGTTCCGGTTGCGGCAAAGAAGGCCACGTCCGTAATGAATGCCTGCAACGCCGCATCACACAACTAAGGCCCGACGATACGAACACCGACAGAACCACGACCACCCCTCCAGTCACCTATGCGGCGACACTGCACGTCCAGCCCACACAAGACGCCGTTCATGACCGTCTCTCTGGTCCGATACACCCGGAGGCGTCCCAGCACCTTGACACCGGCGATGCCGCCCGTGAACATGTCCAACAGCCGGACACACCCACGCTAGAAGATCACAAGGATACCAATGAGAGTGTTCTGGAGAATGACGACCGCATCATAGCACCCGCGGCTTTTGTACCGGAACGACGTGAATCTCTGCCTTCCTCAGACACCGAAACTCATTGCCGAAAGCAGAAGTCGCCCAAACGACGAAAAAAAACGCCGCAAGACATCAGAATCGACCATTGAGCCCACTCCGCAGGACGAAGAGATGGCACATCCCTCTGACGGAGAACACGATAACACTTTCTCCTCTGCCACGGAGACGCGTCTTCCACAAGACGGTGAACCGTCCAACAGAGATCGTGCGCAAGCCCCGCGCCCAGAAGCCATGGAACATAGCACGCCTGTTGTCACCGACGCAATTGAGCCGACTCGGCCAGCGCTGCCACCTCTCGCCGATGTCAAACCTGTCGGACACTTTTCATGGGCGGATGACACGGATTTCTCACCTCCATCTGATGCGGAAATGAGATCTGTTCCTCCTTTAGACCAACACTAAAATGGGGGAAGTTTCTACGGCGACTCCTGGCATTTCTATGGACTTCCAGCATCCACCACAACAATCTTCACCAGCTACGAACCTATCGGCAGCACGGATCTCCGTACCGAATAGCTACTATCAATATTAATAATATCGGCTCCCACGCTAAACTTCAACTGCTCCGTGACACGCTAAGAGCAGCGGACATCGACATCGCCCTGTTACAAGAACTGAGGACAGCAACTTGGACTGGGTGTTATGGATATGAGAAGTACGCCGCCCCTGCAGCTATGGAACACACAGGCGCAGCCATCCTCCTCCGAGAAGGGATTGCAGTTTTCGATGTTGCATACCTCCCAACAGCGCGAGGGGTGGCCATAACAGTTGAAGGACTCAAAATCATAAATCTCTACGCCCCATCGGGCACTGATACGTGGAGGGATCGCTCCCTGTTCTACGCAGAAGATATCACGTCTTTATTCCTCCGCCGATACGATCATCTCATCGTAGGTGGAGATTTAAACTGTGTTCTCGAGCGCACAGATCAATACCACCATTTCACCACATGTCCGGAACTTCGCTTCCTCGTCCGCCGCCTTCGTCTCCTCGACACTTGGCGAGTGGTACACGGCCACCGCCCGGGGTATACACACATCACGAGCCACTCCGCCAGCCGACTTGATAGAATATACATCTCTAGCCGTCTAGAGTGAGCTATTGTACGAGCACGCAGCCAAGATAGGATTAACGGTTAAGAACCTTCTATGCATCATATTATTCAAAATGTTCGTCGACGCCGACAGGCTTTAATGATAACTTTAGACTTACCTGATGGACGACGGCTGACTTCGCAAGCTACCATTGCGGATGCATTCACAACGCTCTGTAGACTTTCCAATCAAGAAGTACCTGCCGGTGCAGAGACCATTGCTGAGGTTGCCCAGGAGACACTTGGTACTCTAAACGCAGCAGCTGCAACCCTCCTAACTTCTGAAGTGACCACCGACGACGTCCAAGGCGCTGTGGCCAAAGGGTCTCTGAATCGATCTCCCGGCCCGGATGGTTTACCTCTCGAATTTTACAGAACCTTCCAAGATTTGATGATGCCACGATGGAGGGACATGTACTGGGAACTTTTGTCCGGCGCGGCGAACCCGCCACCAATCTTCATGGAAGGCTTACTTATACCAGTCCCGAAACCCGCAGGAGGAACACGACTCGACAGTTATCGGCCGATCACGATACCCAATTCCGACTTCAAGATTTTCACACGCCTTCTAGCAGTGAGATTCAAACATGTCTTACGAGACATTGTTTCCCACGAACAAACATCATTAGCCGGCGATCGTAATATACAGACAGCCCTCAGTGAATATCGAGATGTGATCGCTGTGGCAAAACACTCGCGACTGCCAGGCGCTTTAATCTCCATCGGCTTCAAACAAGCGTTTGACCGCGTCAATAATGCATTCCTCAAAGCAGTGATGGACCGAATGGCAATTCTCCCGACGTTCACGCAAGTGATTATGCGGCTCCTTCGTGGAGCAACGTCCAGACTTCTCGTCAACGGCAGACTTACAGAACCTATACGGATTGAACGCTCAGTGCGGCAGGGTTGCCCTTTGTCGACGGTGCTTTATGCCACTGCGACGGAGCCAGTCATTTGCGGATTACGGCGACGTTTGACAGGTACTCCACTCCGGGATCATATGTTCCGCTGCCGAGCTTACGCGGACGACTTGGCCCTCGTCGTACGTTCAGCGGCCGACGTACAAGCTGCGATGCAGTGGATTACCCGTTACAGTGCAGGTGCAGGGAGCGCTATGAACGTGGCAAAATCATGCGCCATGAAGATCGGCCGTGGCCTTCCCGCAGACAGCGTAGTCCCATTTCAACTGGTGGACACCCTTCGTTGTCTCGGGTTGGTGTACACGCTAGACATTCGCCGCACCTCGGCGATCAATTTTCGGGCGCTGCTGCAACGCATCCGGGCCAACATACAAAATCACATACTACGCCCGCTGACTATGTGCCAGAGAGTCACCTTCGTCAATACCCATCTGGCAGCCCGGATACCCCATATAGCGCAGATTCTGCCCATCACTGCGACAACGGCTATTTCATTTGTTCTGGACACATCTTCAAAGTCCAGTATGAAGCTCTCACCTTACCGAAGCGGGATGGTGGCCTCGATCTGGTTAATGTGAGAGCCAGGACTACGGCACTTTACACCAAGACTATGCTCCGGTTATGGAAAAGCCAAAATGCTAGTTTTACTGGAATGTTGACCACCGAGCTCGCACCTGTTTCGAGACGCCCACCGACGTCTTTGGCACACATCCCACCTCCGATGTCACATATCGGCCGTTTCTTTTTGGAGTACAGCTACATATGCACCGAGCTCCCCAGGACCAGGAAGACGACCACCCGCGACATCTACCACCTTCTCCGAAAGTCTCCACCCCGCAACCCCGTCGAAACACGTCACCCCCAGGTTTCATGGCCTACAGTTTGGAAAACGATCCACCAACCATATCACACCACTGACAGCACCTCTATGTGGTATCTTATCGTCAATGGCAAGTATACTACAAGACAGAAACTGCATCGCATCGCACTGGTGGACTCACCTCTGTGCCTCAAGTGCAATGTCGAAGATACAGATTTACATCGTTTTGAGTGTGGGCCAGCAGCAGCTATCTGGACCCTCGTACAGAAGATTATATCTTTCTACCACCGGGTACCACCACATCACGTTTCTCCTACCATGATGATATATCCCGACACGACCTACTTTCCATCGGCTAAGTGACACGCCATCACATGGATCAGTGGCATGGCTGTCAGCTACCTTTTCCGGGACGACATCGTCGATCCGGCGGACTTTTGGACACGCCTCCCAGTACATCACCACACCCTTCGCCGACATCGACACTATCGGGCCACTTTCGCGAACTATTTACAGAGTATTTTCAGCAAACCGCCTCAAAGCTGGAATCCCAACGAACCGTGCCAGCCAAGACTGGACGATCCCACGTTCCCCTTCAATGGTCAATGATAGAATGCATTTTGTTCTGATGGCGCGCCAAAGTGGAGCATGGCGCGGAAAGTATTCCTATTTTATTTCACTTCTCTTTTTTCCACCTTTTCTAAGTCTTTTTTCTCCTTACACATGTTTATCCTTTTCACACATAGCTCTCTATCTGCAGCCTATTTGTTTTCTTTCTCCTGTGCTCCCAAACAAACAAAAAAAACAAAAAAAAGAAAGTTGCTGCTGACGATGAGACTGTATACTCATTTCTGTTAACAAAAAAAAAAATAAAAATAATAAAAATAAAAAAGAATAAAAAAAGCAGGCCGTTGCGGAAATATAGCTACCTTTTATGTTTTCCGTTTTCAAAGGATATTGTGTAATTTTATGAAGAACGTCGTCTTTTATTTTCATACACAAGAAGTTTTTATTTGTTTTCTTTTAAGTTACAAAAAAATTTAAAAAAAAATAAAAAAATAAAATAAAGAAAAGTGGTCAGTGCGACAGAATGTCAGTCCTAAGGGCCCGGGTTCGATTCCCGGATGGGTCGGAGATTTTTTGCGCTCAAGGAGTGGGTTTTTGTTGTCCCAATCATCATCATTTCATCCCCATCGACGAGCAACCCGCCGAAGTGGCGTCAAATAGAAAGACTTGCACCCGGCGAACGGTTTACCCGACGGAAGGCCCTAGTCACGTTACCACATTTGCGGGCAATCGCTTGGTAAAAAATTGAAAAAAGAGAAATATTTATGTAAAATAAAGTTGCTGCTAGACGGCGCAGCTCAGATAAGCACTCCCTGTCCTGGTCTTCCTAATACCTTCCTCGCTTCGGTGTCTCAGGTGAGTGAAGTTCAGCCCTGTACCCGTTTACAACAAGCGTCCAACAAAAATGAACAGTCATTTGGGTGGCGTAATGTATGTTATTGCTTAGCTTACTGGTATGTACCAGTTGTCACCTATTATGTTTGTACTGTGTGACAGTTTTGTGATATACAAAGTGCTTACTACTTGGTTCCTGTTTTATGAGACAATTTGTTAATGAGCTTAGACCAGAAAGTAGTCACCAAGTAATAAGTAAAATTAATATTGCAACTTCGATGGTTCTCTGCAATTTAATGCATAATTTCGTAAATCAAACATTAAGTTTTACACGGGGAGGTCGATTCTTTGAAGAATCAGGGGTGTGTTTAGGCTTTCTGATTGTTGCTAACAACTTTCTTTAACACTTTCTGGATGTTGTTTAATCATTCTGGTACATCTATAATTTACAGTTGCATTGACATTGTCTTGCTTTATCATGAAAATATAATTTATCTGAATGTTGGATGCAAAATGAAATAAATAAATGTAAAAGCAGGCCGAGTAACATTCCTCGTAACGGAATCAGAGGCAGTGGTTCCTGCTTTCTGGAGGAAAGAAGCGACGTCTGGAGAGAGGACTAGAACGTCCGCCGGGACCAGCCGTACAGTCCATGACTGCAGCGCCCTAGACCGCTCGGCTAATCCCGCGCGGCGTGGATCCAATATACACTGAGATGACAGAAGACGTGGGATACCTCGTAATATCGTGTTGGATCTCCTTTTGCCAGACGTAGAGCAGCAGCTTGACGTGGCGTGGTCTGAACATGTCGCAGAAGTTCCCTGCAGAAGTACTCAGCCATGCTGCCTCTGCAGTCGCCCGTAATTGTGAAAGCGTTGTCGGCGCAGGATTCTGTTCTCATAATGACCTCTCAATTACGTACTTCAAATGTTCGATGTGGATTCATGTCAGGCGATCGCAATGGCCAAATCATTCGCTCGAACTGACCAGAATGTTGTCCAAACCAATCGCGAACAGTTGTGCGCTGGTGACACGGCGCATTGTCATCCATCGTTATTTGCGAATCTGAAGTCCACGGATGGCAGCCACTGGTCTCCAAGTAACTGAACATAGCATTTACGGTCAATGATTAGTACAGTTGGACCAGGGAACCCATTCTATTCCATGTAAATGCAGCCCACACCACTGTGGAGCCACCACCGGCTTGCACAGTGCCTTGCTGACAAATTGGGTCCATGGCTTCGTGCGGTATGCACCACCTTCGAACCCTACCATCTGAACCACTAGCAACTGAAATCGGGACTCATCTGACCAGGCCACCGTTTCCCAGTCGTCTAGGGTCCAACCGATACGGTCACGAGCCGAAGAGAGGCGCTGCAGGTGATGTCGTGCTGTTAGCAAAGCCACTCGCATCGGTCGTCTGCTGCCGTAGTCCATTAACGCCAAATTTCGCCGCGCTCTCCTAAAAGATACGTTAGTCGTAGTCCCACACTGATTCACCACTGCCTACTCTATACAAATGCCGTTGCTCTGGGTCGTTAAGTGAACACCGTCGGTCACTTCGTTGTGCTGAGAGGTACTACTTGAAATTTGGTATTCTACATCTACATTTATACTCCGTAAGCCACCCAACGGTGTGTGGCGGAGGGCACTTTACATGCCAATGTCATTACCTCCCTTTCCTGTCCCAGTCGAGTATGGTTCGCGGGAAGAACGACTGCTCGAAATCCTCCTTGCGCGCTCGAATCTCTCTAATTTTACAGTCGTGATCTCCTCGGGAGGTATAAGTAGGGGGAAGAAATATATTCGATACCTCATCCAGAAACGCACCCTCTCGAAACCTGGACAGCAGGCTACACCGCGATGCAGAGCGCCGCTCTTGCAGAGTCTGCCACTTGAGTTTGCTAAACATCTCCGTAACGCTGTCATGCTTACCAAATAACCCTGTGACGAAACGCGCCGCTCTTCTTTGGATCTTCTCTATTTCCTGTGTCAGTCCGACCTGGTACGGATCCCACACTGATGAGCAATACTCAAGAATAGGTAGAACGAGTATTTTGTAAGTCACCTCCCTTGTTGATGGACTACACTTTCTAAGGACTCTCCCAATGAATCTCAACCTGGCACCCGCCTTACCAACACTTAATTTTATATGATCATTCCACTTTAAATCGTTCCGTACGCACACTCCAAGAAGTTGCAGAAGTAACTGCTACCAGTGTTTGTTCCGCTATCATATAATCATACAGTAAAGGATCCTTCTTTCAATGTATTCGCAATACAATACATTTGTCTATGTTGAGGGTCAGATGCCACTCCCTGCACCAAGTGCGGATCCGCTGCAGATCTTCCTGCATTTCGCTGTAATTTTCTAATGCTGCAACTTCTCTGTATACTACAGCATCATCCGCGAAAAGCCGCATGGAACTTCCGACACCATCAACTAGGTCATTTATACACTCCTGGAAATTGAAATAAGAACACCGTGAATTCATTGTCCCAGGAAGGGGAAACTTTATTGACACATTCCTGGGGTCAGATACATCACATGATCACACTGACAGAACCACAGGCACATAGACACAGGCAACAGAGCATGCACAATGTCGGCACTAGTACAGTGTATATCCACCTTTCGCAGCAATGCAGGCTGCTATTCTCCCATGGAGACGATCGTAGAGATGCTGGATGTAGTCCTGTGGAACGGCTTGCCATGCCATTTCCACCTGGCGCCTCAGTTGGACCAGCGTTCGTGCTGGACGTGCAGACCGCGTGAGATGACGCTTCATCCAGTCCCAAACATGCTCAATGGGGGACAGATCCGGAGATCTTGCTGGCCAGGGTAGTTGACTTACACCTTCTAGAGCACGTTGGGTGGCACGGGATGCAGGCGGACATGCATTGTCCTGTTGGAACAGCAAGTTCCCTTGCCGGTCTAGGAATGGTAGAACGATGGGTTCGATGACGGTTTGGATGTACCGTGCACTATTCAGTGTCCCCTCGACGATCACCAGTGGTGTACGGCCAGTGTAGGAGATCGCTCCCCACACCATGATGCCGGGTGTTGGCCCTGTGTGCCTCGGTCGTATGCAGTCCTGATTGTGGCGCTCACCTGCACGGCGCCAAACACGCATACGACCATCATTGGCACCAAGGCAGAAGCGACTCTCATCGCTGAAGACGACACGTCTCCATTCGTCCCTCCATTCACGACTGTCGCGACACCACTGGAGGCGGGCTGCACGATGTTGGGGCGTGAGCGGAAGACGGCCTAACGGTGTGCGGGACCGTAGCCCAGCTTCATGGAGACGGTTGCGAATGGTCCTCGCCGATACCCCAGGAGCAACAGTGTCCCTAATTTGCTGGGAAGTGGCGGTGCGGTCCCCTACGGCACTGCGTAGGATCCTACGGTCTTGGCGTGCATCCGTGCGTCGCTGCGGTCCGGTCCCAGGTCGACGGGCACGTGCACCTTCCGCCGACCACTGGCGACAACATCGATGTACTGTGGAGACCTCACTCCCCACGTGTTGAGCAATTCGGCGGTACGTCCACCCGGCCTCCCGCATGCCCACTATACGCCCTCGCTCAAAGTCCGTCAACTGCACATACGGTTCACGTCCACGCTGTCGCGGCATGCTACCAGTGTTAAAGACTGCGATGGAGCTCCGTATGCCACGGCAAACTGGCTGACACTGACGGCGGCGGTGCACAAATGCTGCGCAGCTAGCGCCATTCGACGGCCAACACCGCGGTTCCTGTTGTGTCCGCTGTGCCGTGCGTGTGATCATTGCTTGTACAGCCCTCTCGCAGTGTCCGGAGCAAGTATGGTGGGTCTGACACACCGGTGTCAATGTGCTCTTTTTTCCATTTCCAGGAGTGTACATATTGTGAAAAGCATTGGTCCCATAACACTCCCCTGTGGGACGCCAGAGGTTACTTTAACGTCTGTAGACGTCTCTCCATTCAGAACAACATGCTGTGTTCTGTTTGCTAAAAACTCTTCAATCCAGCTGGTCTGTTATTCCGTAGGTTCTTACTTTGTTTATCAGGCGACAGTGCGGAACTGTATCGAACGCCTTCCGGAAGTCAAGGAAAATGGCATCTTCCTGGGAGCCTGTGTCTAACATTTTCTGGGTCTCATGAACAAATAAAGTGAGTTGGGTCTCACGCGATCGCTGTTTCCGGAATCCATGTTGATTCCTACAGAGTAGATTCTGGGTTTCCAGAAATGAAATGATACGCGAGCAAAAAACGTGTTCTAAAATTGTGTAAGAGATCGATGTCAGAGATGTAGGCCTATAGTTTTGCGCATCTGCTCGACGACCCTTCTTGAAAAGCGAAACTACCTGTGCTCTTTTCCAAGCATTTGGAACCTTCCGTTCCTCTAGAGACTTGCGGTACACGGCTGTTAGAAGGGGGGCAAGTTCTTTCGGCACACCCTCGTGAATGTGGATTTCGGAATATTGACCTTACTAATGATTTTCGATGTGGAAGTTCTACGTCTCTATCTCGAAATACCACTCCGCGTTCAATGTCTGTTAATTCCCGTCTTGCGGCCCTAATCACTTCGGGCAACTTCTCACATGAAACACCTGAGTACGACAGCTCCTCCGATGCATTGCGCTTTTATACTTCGTATGCGCGATACTACATCATCTGAATATGTGCAAATCTCTATTTCATGAATTCTGTCGCCTCAAGGTAATACGGCATGGCTCGATTTACGGCGGCACGGTGGACGCACTCTCTGTGAAAAGCTGCGTGCACCGCTGACGGCCGCGGGGGGATAAAGCGGCGCCGGACCAGCGGCCGCTGCCAGATTACATATAATGGTCCGAGAGTCGTACAAAGGACGTAAATTGTAGACGAGGCAGGGGTACGCGGTCAGCGGTCAGTGGTCAACGGTCCGGCCGTGGCGCCGCTAAACGCTCCCCTGGCTGGACCGGCGCTGGAGCCACAACTGGTGGAGGAAGAGGGGGTGCCAGGGGGACGGCCGGGACAGCGGCGGGGGAAGGTCCGGCGTCCGCCGCGGGCCCCAATTACTCGCGCGCTATCTGATCGGCAGGCGCGCCGTGATGGATGGCGGCTATCTAGCAGATGTGTCAGCGTGTTAAACGGGCTGCGCCCGCGCCCGCGCCCGCGCCGCATGCCTCCGACCGGCCGTCACCGCCGGCTGTCGGCACAGCACACCGCCTGCACTTGCCGGCCCGGCCGCTCTCTCTGGCCAACGCCGGCCCCACTGTCGCCGAGACGGGGTTCACGCCAAATAACGTCACGCCGGCGCGGAAACGCATATTCGTCCTCAGCTCTGGTCGATTCCTTCTCGATCTCCCGAAGGGGCGACGGTTTGAACAGACTATGAACTTTCTCGCTGCTGTCTCTGTACTGTAGACCACGCTACTGGCCGTGACCTGTCAAAAGCCTTTGACTGTGCGAATCACAGCATTCTCTTAAGTGAATTAGAATATTATGGTGTCACCGGTAATGCTGCAAAGTGGTTTGAGTCTTATCTAACTAACAGGGAACACAAGATACCGTTGCGAAATACCTACGCAGTAATCAGCCAGTCATCATCTCATTTGAAATAAATTACATGTGGTGTTCCTCAAGGTTCCTTCTTAGGTCCGTTGCTTTGACTTCTGTACATTAATGACCTCTTGTCTGTTACATTGCCAGATGATAAGTCTGTTTTGTTTGCAGATGGTACAAACATTGCAATAAGTATCAAATCACGTAAACATTTAGAATTAGCTGCTAATCAAATTTTCACTGGCGTTAATAAATGATTTAAAGCTAATTCACAGTCATTGAACTTTGAACAGACCCAGTACATGCATGAGCTCTTGCACTCGCTTAGCCATCTCCTAAAGAGTCCTGCTATAGAGCCACGACCTTGGCCTGCACAGTTGTCGTAATAGTGACGATAAGTAAATGTCGAACTCCCGAAGGCGCTAAATAGACATTGTTATCAGAACACACAATTATTGATCAGAAGTCCGCGCCGGCCGGAATGGCCGTGAGGCGCTGCAGTCTGCAACCGAGCGACCGCTACGGTTGTAGGTTCGAATCCTGCCTCGGGCATGGATGTGTATGATGTCCTTAGGTTAGTTAGGTTTAATTAGTTCTAAGTTCTAGGCGACTGATGACCTCAGAAGTTAAGTCGCATAGTGCTCAGAGCCATTTGAGCCATTTTTTTTTTTTTTCAGAAGTGCGCAGTCGCCTGCCTTCGTGGCTGCCAGCAGTGCAGCAGGCAGAAGGTTGGTAAGGGCTGACACCAGCGCATCTCACAGTCTCAGCTGTCATGGCGAGGGAGGCGCGCGCTCACCAGCTCGTGACGTCATGGCTAGCTAGCCCCAGCACAGACGCTGTTACCTGCAATATCTCGACAGTCAACAGCATGGCCACCAGATTACCAAGACGCTCTTACAAAGGCAGCCAACAGTTCTGCACGAGATGGCTGTAGTCGTAGCGGGGCCCACTAGAAATGCAGATCCCCCAGCGATCTTGTGACGTCACACTAGTCGCCTTGTCTGCCACACTTCGTAAATGCTCTGCCCCGTGCAGGGACCACGGGAAATCAATATATAACTGAAATGGTACCTACTAAAGTTCTTTGTCGTGTGCTATCGAGAGCTTGCATGTATTTAAATGTGCAGTCAAGAGTTATTGAATTTGTCTGAAACTCTTACACACTCCCTGCTGGAGATGGCTGCTGGAACTCGTAAGACCTGCAGTGTTATGTGCTTTGACATATCCACCATGGCCTGTCTTTCTCGTAGGACTCGTAGCCATGGAGGATTACATCACAGTCTCTCTGAGAGTACTGGCCAATAGCGTCGGTTTGTTTGTACGGTCTTAGACAAAACGAGCGAGACACCTCGTCTTTTCGTTATGCTGATTCGCACAGCTTTAAAGTCTGCTACACAGCATAACAGGCAAGGCGACGAAGTGCTGCCAACATACTATACACAGGCTTGAAATTGAAAAACTATCCGAAATTTGTCAGACTGTTTTCAATCGTGTGTAAGACTTCATTAAGGCTGATTGGTGTGCTAACCACAACGCCTAAATATAAGATATAAATGAAAGAAGAAACGCCGATTACTATGAACTGTACTAATAAAAATGAATTTCAGCTTATAGAGATTACATAACTGTTTTAGTTACACAAAGTACCCCAGATCGTTACGAATTAGCAAAATATTGTGCGCATTCGGCCGCGAAATGGTCTGTGTCAACGTTCAGACCAATCATACTGGATTACCGTTGCTGACCTACCATGAAAGTGTGCAAATTTAGCAATGCGAGAAGATTCATAACGAAATTCAGTTAAAAATCATTCAGTGCCATACTTAAGTCAATTCAATTATTGACAGAAGCGGAAAAGTAGGCAGTAACAAGTATGAAATTCTACAAGAGTTTCATATCGACATCCAAAGGGCGCTATTAGACGTGCCACAGCCAGAAAACGTTCATTAGCCAAAGGGTTCCTTAAGGTAGCTAGCAATGGGAATGCTCGCACATCTAAAACGCGGTGGCATTAATAGTGGGATCTGAATTACCACGTATATAGGCAAATGGATTTTATTTGCATTCCTGAAAACGTGATTTGGATCGAAAGCGTAGCATCGATTAATATGCTGATGTATCGACTGCAACTGGAACATTTCGAATAAAGAGTAGGGGAAATTATCATGCGGCCCTCATCTCGAGTAACTGTGGTAACTATTTTCGTTGTTAGGGTTTCGAAACGTAAATCGGTAAAAATGGAACCCTACTAGTCTCACTTTCTTGACCGTCTATCTGTATACCCAACCCTTAAAACCCGTTTACCTCGAGTACGGGTGGACATAATAAGCGGAAATGTATCGCACTTTCTGCGGTATACGGTCCCTTGGTGGTGTAAAAAAGTGAGCTATGTCCATGCAATCTAAAGATACGGCCGTTTATGTAAAGACAATTTACGCGAAAGGTCAAAAATGGCTCTAAGAACAATGCCACCAAACTGTTTAGGTCATCAGTCCCCTAGATCTAGAACTACATCAACCTACCTAACCTGACACACATCTATGCCCGGGAAGGATTCGAACTGACGGCGCAAGGAGCCGCGCGGTCAGCCATAGGACGCCATTGAGCGCACGGCTAACCCGCGCCGGCAAACTGTTTATATCATCTGGTGTTACTAAAAAGTTATTCACTTCTGGTGAATGATTTTCTGTGCAGTCCATTTAAGAAAGAATAACTAAAATATATTTGATACTACGGAAGAGGAAGGACGCCTAATTCATTTCCCCTTCTCTTTATTCATGATGTTAGATTCGCAATCTGAGCATACATGCTATCCATAACCACACTTTAGATGAAAGTCATAGTCACAGATATGCGAATACAACACATTGACTTACACTTCAGGTATTTCGTTTCCCACGAAGTGGTGGCAGACGATGCTGTGGCGTCTTCGAAGCGCGAGTTTCTCCAGTGAGCGAACTTGCGTAGTATGTTGGTAGCACTTCGTCGCCTTGCCTCTTATGCTGTGTAGCAGACTTTAAAGCTGTGCGGATCAGCATAACGAAAAGGCGAGGGGTCTCGTTCGTTTTGTCCACGACTGTAGCTGCGAATCAGGAGGCAGAACGATGGTGATTGATCTGCTCGCCAAGGACGATCAGTGAAACATGCAGAAGCCTGATGTTGGAAGGTGCCGAAGCCGGTCCGTCAGTGAAGGCGAGAATGAGGCAGCAGGAGTTCTTGGTAGTAGCAGAGTCCATCAGATCTAGTTGGCAGCGGCATCACCGGTTGTAATCATCTCAGCAGGCCATGGATAGAGTCTCACAGATTCCTTCTCAGTACCGTTTAGCTGGAACACTCAGCTACAACTGAGAACTAATCTGCAGAAGTATTTGCCAGGCTACATTGATGACACCGTCCTTGTGCAGGGATGACCAAATGTGCCATAGTTTTCTGAGCTTGTCACAGCTTTTGGCTGCTTCAAGATATCGCATCTTCGCTTTTTAGACGCTTTTTTCCGCCCTGTCAGTAACTGAAGAGATACTCTTGCGTTCGATCTGAGCTTTCTTGAGACAGGTTGGGCATCGCTATCACGACCATATCCCTCTGCTGACATGATGCCATTTTGCTACATTGCTTCCTTCAGTGCTCAGCCTATTCAGATGATGCAATAGCTTATGTGTTTGTTGCCACTTCATCAGCGTTTCTCCCCGCTGGCAATGTGTCTGGCTGTCGACCCATTCTTTTCTGCATCTGGCATTGCCAGGGATCAATTTTAGCAATTTTTTAATGTCTCCCAGAATATTATTCTGGTACACAGTGGTAATATGTGGCATGGTACTGCAGTCTTTGCTTACCGTATGTGCAGAAAACTTCATTATCTGACAAGTGCGATTATGTACAATGCCATTAAACTTTTGATGGAAGAGAAACGAGGAAGACAAAAATCTGATTAAAAACTATGATTTACAGGTGCAGAAACCAATAGCTATTACAGTCGCACAATAAAGCGAATAGAAAGTAGCTACAAGTACACTCCAAGGCTGCACTACTTCGGAAAGATGTGGAAGACGGAAAAGATAATTTCATCGTTAGGTAATATTGCGACTGACATATTTTCCACATTTTACCAGTATGACGCTTATATAAGCCCACGATGGCTAGCCATGAAGGATAACAATATGGGTAATGGAATATCGTCGATGTACCACTGTGCTACAAGGGTGCCGCAGATGACAACCAATGGGGCCTGCTGGGAAATGAAATGGCAGCCACGACCATCATTCATCATCGTGGTTGACGAGCCGTATGGCGGGCGACAGTCAGGTTCGCATCCCACGCTGTCCAGGGTGTCTTCAGAGACGTCTTCGGCCTGTAATCTCATTAAGTGGCGTAGAAATGTCTTCAGAGAAGAGTCTCGCTTCGAACTGAGCCCCTATGACAAGCAAAGACGTCTGGAGACGCCCCAAACAGCAGTGGGATACTAACCAGACTGTCGCCCGCCATATGGCCCCCCAACAAGATGCGATGGTCTGGGGTGCCACTTATTTTATAGCAGAATCCCTTTAGATGTCATCCGTGGCACCCTAACAGCAGCCGGCCGCTGTGGCCGAGCGGTTCTAGGCGTTTCAGTCCGGAACCGCGCTGCTGCTACGGTCGCAGGTTCGAATCCTGCTTCGGGCATGGATGTGTGTGGTTTCCTTAGGTTAGTTAGGTTTAAGTAGTTCTAAGTTCTAGGGGACTGATCACATCAGATGTTAAGTCCCATAGTGCTTAGAGCCATTTGAACCCTTACGCGATACGTCGACGATACTCTCCGTTTCGGTTTGTTATCCTTCATGGTGAGCTGTCATGGGCTTGCATTTCAGCAAGATAGTGCCCTCCCGCCTATGGCGAGAGTTTCACTGTTTGTCATCGTGCCTGCTGAACCCTGCCTTGAAGAGTAAGGTCACCCCATCTCTTCCCAGTTGAAAACGTTTGTAAAATTATTGGCGGGGCCCTCCAACCAGCTCAGAATTTTGACGATCCAATGCTCCAGTTCTCCAGTTGGACAGAATTTGGCACTATATACCTTAGGGGAACATCCAACAACTGTTTCAAACAATATCAACCCGAATAACTACATGCTTACGGTCCAGAGGTGGACCAACGCGTTGTTGACTTCCTCAGTTGCTGAATCTCTTTCTCTTCAATAAATCAGCCAGTCTTTCTGAAATTGTAACCATTTGTTTCCATAGATATGTACATGATATTTACCGATTTCCGTCCCGACCGGGTAACTCCTTCGTGGGGCATCCTTTTTTCTGTTAAAGTGTAATTAATCAGCAATAGCCGCCCACATGAAGGACAGTATCCATCTATTACTCTAAATCGTAAACGATGTTCAAATATTGCATAAAATGGACAAGGGACACCAAATGGACTCATATGAAGAATTAGAAATTTTCATCCACGGAGCAGTACATGGTAACATATTACTAAAGGGTAAATCAGAAAGTAGCAGATTAATTTCTTCAAAAATTTCCTCATTGCTTGTTTCAGTGAAAATACTGTCTTTAACGATAAAATTTCTCTTTACCATGTAACTATATTATGTAATACTTTCCATGCCATAAATGCTTCTAGACAGAAAACTTTCATCTTCACTGTGTATTACTATCTCAACAATTGAAACTAGTTTATCTTAGCAGTTAAGACTGTTCGGAATGACGGTTGAATGACACTTAAGCGGTTTTTTGTTTTACTGATTTTTATTTGTATGAACTAGTTTTGGCTTATTAGGCCATCTTCAGATAACTACTGGCTATTGTTTACAAGAAGCTTGCTTTCCTACGAACCAAACATTCTGGACTGAGATACAACGCACTTACATTCGATCTTTAGTTGTGGTATTGTCTTTAGAATTGTCAAAAGGATCTTTTGACTTTTTGTTCTGTAAAACTGTTCTTTAACATAATAAATCACATTTTATGGTTTGTGAGTACCATGTATGACAACAATTAGAATTATTTAGAATACACATTATTACGAAATTACAATTTTTTGGTATTTGTTGTGAACAGTTGTACTGGACATTAATTGTTGGTTGTACAACAGCGATGTTTTCTTTGGGGTTACATTTTGTTATTAGAAAATTGTACATTAGTATATACCAAATATTACATTGTTACAGTTGAATTACATTTAGGAATGTAAACACATAAGGGATATTACATTATATTGGGGTGTGAATTTGTTTACTGTTGGGACACTTTGTGGATAGTAGCAGGTTTACTTTATTGAGTAAAGTTTAAGAGTGGTCATGTGCTCAGCTGTAATTGGTCATTTAGAATCAGCTGGGGATTTAGGGCTAAGTGTTCGTTCATTTCAAGTGCTTCTAGTGTAGGGTGACCAAATTATTTTCGGTGAAAACCGGGACACATTCACCTGGGTGCCAATGGACACCTCATTCCACATGTACCCTGGTTTCTTAATTTTATATATTAATGTTTTGTTGATACATTTTGTTAATCCGATAATTATAACTAAATGGAGGATACAAAAGATTGATATAATCTAGATTATCTGTATAATTAATGACATTTAATAAACGTATACAGTAATAAAGAAATGTATTACGATTTTATAAAATTTTAGAGCCATTCGACTTTTAATCAATTAATATTAATATGAGCTTTAATATTACTGAGCACTTGTAGATGGAATTGACTGTCCTTGGAGAAAAGGATATTTTTCACTGCCTCCAGCCTTCTTGATCATGTCTTTGTTCTTTGGGACACAGTGATAAAACTCGGCACAATCCATTTTGTAGTTGTACAGGATCTGCATGATTGCTTCAAGAGAGTCCTCCTCCATTCTGTTTCTTTCATCAGTCGACAGGATATTCGTGAACGAAAATATTCTTTCCACATTGGAATTATGGGCTGGGATTGCAAATAAATACCTTGCAATTATTACCAACTCAGAGTAATGCTGAAGACAGTCACAGCTTTTAAAAAAACTCACCCACTTCTCATGACATTCCAATGGTGTTGTTTTTTTCTTCATTCCACTTGTGAAGACTTTCTTCAACAAAATTTGTCAGTATGCCGAACTGATCAAAGAGAATGGAATCATCGATTTCAATCGCTTTACTATTCAAATAAGAAGCTGCCTCTTCAGCACTTTTCCATTTTGGCACTCTCTTCAGTAACATCCAATCAAACACCGGCGATGAGGGTAAATATGATGCACTCCACTTGCTGAGATATTCTACACAAGTGTCATAAAACTTGTTAACTTCTTCTCTAAAACTCCATTCCGCTGCTTCTGATACTTTTGCTCTTTTAAGGACAGATTTAACATCAAAAGAAATGAACCGCTGTTCTCTCCTCTTAGTAACAGTTTCCAGAGTATTTTTCAAAGCATCATTTACCTCTATTACACTTTTCGTGCTTCCCTCAATTTCCCTAATCCCACGCTGCAAAGTGCTAAGCTGACGCTGAATGAACCATAAGCAGGCTTCACTTAAAGGGTTACTGAAAAATTGAACCAATATTTTGGGGGCTTTGTCTTCATTTAGGAAAAAATCTTTTAACGGTTCAAACAGGCGGATTACTCTTTCAACTGCTGGAAACAGTGATAACCAGCGAGTTTTCGAGTGACACATTACATTCATATATTCAATTCCCACATAATCACAGAACTCCTTAAGCCTCTCTGTTCTAACAGTATATATGTAAAAGTGTGAGTGTACCTTCAATGTTTTCTTGCAATATTGCCTTTAATTTGGTAAATACGTTGCATTTGCCTTGTCTTTTTAACCCACCAAAGTTTGTGTTGGTGTTGTCTCCACAAAATGCCACACATTTATTTTTCTCAAGATCAAACATTCGATAGTATTCATACAAAATCTTGAAATTTCGTCAGATGGTTCATTAGGTAGGGAACTCACCTTCAAAAGTTTGGTCTGAATTCCCTGATTAATATCGAAAAACTGAACAACAAACGGAGATATCTTAGTGGCCTTATGATTGCTGGCATCAGTGGATATCCCGTAGAAAGAAGACTTTTTCATGTATTCATGGCTTTCCTTTACACTATGGGGAGCAATAACTCCTTTCACTAAGGCTGACACTTCAGTTCTTGCTGAACTAAACTTTTTTGCAATGGAAGAATCATCAAACATAATGCTGTTAAGCTTATTAGTACAATCACTAGATCTATAAGTTTGGTGATGTTTTACCGTGTGGTAGGCTAGTGTAAGCTCGGCTGCTCGACTCTTCACTTGACTGATGTTTCACAAAATAATTTTGTAGAGTTTTACTGCAGCTCGGTACACTGTATCTGTTAATGTGTTTCTTTGACCTGATGTGAATAACTATGTCGGAACGTCCACCATGATTTATACTAATAAAACAGTTACATGCGGAACACTCTGCTTCGTAATAAAAACGACCTTTCTTAATGAAATTCCATTCCTTGGAATAACAGTCACTGAACTTGCAGGCACGTTTCGGCATTGCGTTTCACAGTACTGCAGTAATAATACCACTGATATGAGAAAAGACTATTGCAGTTTGCCTGACAAAACATCAACTACTACACTGTTCTGTCAATGAGTGTGTGAGTACGTGGCGCGACAATCGGATGGTTTCATAGCTCTGTTACAATAATACAACTTACTACTTGCTGGCGAAAGTACCGCTCAAAGTAAATTATTGCCTGAGTGTATCAATACTGATACTGTGATTACTAGTATGGGACAATGGAGGTTTTAGACAAATAAGCTAAAATATATTAATTTCTTGTATTTCCTTTAATATAGCGAAATCCCAAAAATTTGAGGAAGTTTCACGAAATGTATTTAAAAACTGAATTCCGGGACTTTTGAGCGTCCCGAAAGAAATTTTCGGGACACCGGAACACAGGGATGAAAACCGGGACAATCACGGTTTTCCGGGACGTTTGGTCACCCTATTCTAGTGGGCTGAGTTTTCTGCCTTTGTTGCCTATATGTAGCACTTATGTGTGTGTTAACCATTTGTTGTTTGAGCACATGTTCAGCAAAGGTGGAGTCTGATTTATTTAATCTCCAGCTGCGTTCATGTTCAGTCAGCCTTGTTGATATGGCCGGGCCTGTTTGACCAATGTACAGTTTATTGCTGGCAGTGCAGGTTATTTTGTAGACCCCACTGTTTGGAATGATGTAAAAATCTAATTATGAAAGTGTTAAACTGTGATGTGTTTGTCACTGAGCTCTGTGTGTCAGACAGCTAAGTATTCAAAAAAAGTAGGTAAATGCACTAATGAAATTTTCTAAACATGAAAATCACTAAATGTATACATTAAAGTAGATGTATCTGTTCCGTCTTAGTTAAGTGCACTGTTGTAGGCACTTGTTACAATAGTAGTCGCACCCCCTCCCCCCCTACACCCTCCCCCAGACCCCCCCCCCCCCCCCCCGCGCCCCAACGAACACACGTGTTGGTAATGAGCCGTGCAGATTCAGTGGAAGTTGGAAGTGGTGCCAAGGGGTCACTCTTCACTGCTGACGTAGTTCATGGCAAGTGAGGTGGTGTAATGAGCTAGTCTGATGTATGTAATCAGCGCAGTAACACCGATCGGCATAAAGGCGTGAAAGAATGACAGAAAGCAGCTATCGTGTTTTGACGTGCCTATGACCACAACATGAACGAAGTTGTCCTATTTGTTGGTGTATCAACGCGGAATGTCCAATGTGTCAACAAAGAACGTTGTACTAGTCTTAGGAAAATTTCTACACAAATACGCGCGAGTGCACTTCGGGTCAGAGGACTTCTTTCTCGAGAGTGCATTTCCTTTTGTTCCAGTCAGTTTGACGTTGATAACCGGTTTCATTCTTAACTGAAAATCTTCAGACCCATTGTAGTCACTAATACATACGTATGGATGCTGTACATAGCAACCTGTCTGCTAAAGAGAGTGCTTACACTACGCGTGTTCGTCTTCTGCTAGAGTATTCCTGTGCAGTACTGGAGTCTTACCAGACAGGGTTGGCATAGGACATCGAAAACGTTGAAACAGCTCGTTTTGTATTGTCGTGAAGTACGGGGGGGGAGGGGGGGAAGAGTATCACGGATACCATATTCTCGAAATTTCAATCTCCAATATTCTCCTCCGAATGTGAGAATATTTTTCTGACACCCACCTACAAAGAGAGAAATGATCGTTGTAATAAAATAACAGAAATCAGAGCTCACATCGCAAGATTTAAGTGTTTGTTTTTCTCGCCAGCGGTTTGAGTGGAACGGTGGAGAAATAGCGTGAAAGTGGTTCGATGATCCCTCTAGCTGTGAATTTTGATGTAGATGTAGAATTGGTCACATTTGTTATTTCTCTGAATAGATATACACTGAATTTGAATAGACTAATTTAGGATATTACGCCACGTAATTATAAAACAATAAAGCAATTAACCCACAGACGATTCGACCGTCTTCGCTCCGGCTCCCTTCCATACGTTCTTTCGCGCTGTATTTGACGCTGGACCAATCAGAAAATGTTAGTGTGGAGATGGATTTTATTGCCTGGTGTCCGGCCGCCCGCAGCCTGGAACAATTTTCGGCTAGAATCCGAGCTGGTGATCGACAGTGCAGATAGATGCAGCCAGTTTGAGACGTCGCCCCGGGAGACCTACCGGTAAAAGCGAGCCATTCTTCCTATCGCCTGCCTCCATCTAATTGAAGGGTATACTCGAGAGAGAAATATATATGTGAAAAACGTTATAAAATGCTCCGACCAGGATAAGATTCTGTTGGGTGTGGGACAGCAAAATAGATTTCCTGGAAATCTGACGCGTAGATCATACGAATATAGAGGCTGCTTAAGGCCCGGGGAAAAGGGACGAGTGTAAGTTATAATAGTCGCTCCTTTGAGGACACTGCTGTAGCGGTCTGTGATGCTGCGATGTGCCCCACGCCTGAGTGTTTGTAGGGCAAAATTTAACACACAACGGTGACGCAGAGAGCCTGTTGCCGACTCTTGTTTCAATAAGTAAGCAGAGCGTGCCGAATGAAAATAACCAGAAAGTTTTCTAAATTTTACATGGGGCTGTAGTTCCAAAAATTTTTGAACTGGATAACGAAATCTTATCTATCACTGAAGACATGGGGTGGCTTTCGTGAGGGTACAAAGATGAGTGATGCATCAAATATTCACAGAAATATCATCCCGAAAACAGAAATTCTTTTTAAAGGCGGACACTTTACTGAATTAGGGGTCTACTATGTCTTCAGGTAGGTAATATCTAAGGACATGTGTATCTATAGTATTGTTTCTCTGACCTTCACGATACTTCAAAACTTTTGTTAGTGTACTGTACTAGAAATATTATATTTAGAGCACGTTATTGCTTGTAAGTGCTTAACATTAATGAACTTTGTAATTTGCCTACTTGGCTCTCTGAGCAAGATCACAATGACTTGGTTTCCGATCCACAAATAAACAATACGAATCCACGTGATGGAAGAAACTCACATCGCCACAATTAGGCCGATAAAGCTCCTCATTCAAAGTGCGTCCTAAATTCGAAACATATTGGTCATATCTATCGTAATAATGGTTGTGGTATGATTTCGTCAGAAGTATAAAGGACAGTCAAATGAAACCAAGACAGGTGGAAAAAATAGGTAAACAGTTAATAATTTTAAAATTAATCGTAATAAATTTTAATACATTTATACCACTGTGAGCCGGCCGGTGTGGCCGAGCGGCTCTAGGCGCTACAGTCTGGAACCGCGCGACCGCTACGGTCGCAGGTTTGAATCCTGCCTCGGGCATGGATGTGTGTGATGCCCTTAGGTTACTTAGGTTTAAGTAGTTCTAAGTTTTAGGGGACTGATGACCTCAGAAGTTAAGTCCCATAGTGCTCAGAGCCATTTGAACCATTTATACCACTGTGAGACAAGACGGTCAATGTCTCCATGGAAAAATGTTTGCGGTTGATTGTGCAACCGTGATTGTATTAAAGGGTGCTTCTCTTCGCCCCAGGCTAATCGCCGGCCACGAATGTTTTTCTTACGGGCTTCAAAAATATGGAAGTGGCGTGGGAGAGACCGTTACTGTTTGGGGCATGCAGGAGGGCTTCCCAGCGGAACTTCTACACCGTAGTCGAAACAGCACCGAAACAAACAGTCTAATTGTGTGACGACAGGAGTAAAGACAATACGGACACGATGAAACTGATTGACGAGGTCAATCTGATATGATATTGGCAGGATCGTATGAAACGATGTACAAGACAGAGAAATCTTCAGGTTCAAAATTTACAAATGTCAAGTTGACCGAGAGGGGAAAAAAAAGAAGAGAATGAAAGAAGTATGGTGCCGGCCGTTGTGGCCGAGCGGTTCTAGGCGCTACAGTCCGGAACCGCGCGACCGCTACGGTCGCAGGTTCAAATCCTGCCTCGGGCATGGATGTGTGTGATGTCCTTAGGTTAGTTAGGTTTAAGTAGTTCTAAGTTCTAGGGGACTGATGACCTCAGATGTTGAGTCCCATAGTGCTCAGAGCCATTTAATATTTTTAAAGAAGTATGGTCATAAAGGAAGCCAATTCCTAACTGTAAGTACTTTGTGTATTCCTAATGGGCTCATTCGAAAATAATAATAATAATAATTTATTTAAAAAACTCATATCAAATTCCGATTATGAAAGAACATGACTGAAACTAACAAAAGTAATGGAAGTCTCTACAGAGAGTCAGTCACAAGTAGTGTTTATTTCATTCAGACGATGTTTTAGGACTCAGTATTTCACCGTCATGTAGGGTAAGTATTACTGACTATTATGTGTCATTTAATAAGAATTATGCAAAGCAATCAGGGGAGCGGTAAAAGATACGCAACGACCTTCAGAAACATCTGTATCAACAGGAAATAAATCTTCAGAGATGATTTTCAGTGTTGTTAAGCACGCGACACTTGCGATGCACGGTTAACGCATTTCCTGGATGAGCAGTGAAGAATATATCCAGAGTCGTATAACGAAGGCTACACGGAATAGCTGTCACAAGCGTGAGTGATGGAAATTCCCCGGCATCCAACGATCTTGAGAATTTACGAGTCGAATAAATTGTGTACGAACTTGCGACGAGGCTATTTCAGAGACTTTGATTTACTACTATTGTAACGATATTAATTATTTCCAAGTAGTAATTTATGACCTATAATGTTTTGTTTAACTGTCTGCTGGGCCGACTATAAATAAAGGGACGAGTAAGGAACTTAATTTCTATAGCGTCTCTTGTTTCTCTCCCAATCTCGTCCATCACTATTGGGAAGGATCCCGCGAAATAAGTCATTCGGCGTTTTTAGTTAATGTCGTCAGAGAACCTGAAACGACGTGTGGAGATTCACGGCACGGCAACAGAAGATCTCGCTGAGGCACGAAGGAGTCTGGTAAGATGTGGCGGCGATAGTGAACCGTAATCCTTTACGGCGTTCCCTGTGGATTCCGGTCCTCAGTCACTGTACCTTGGACTGCTGTCTTAACAATCCTAAACCCTTCTTTTCATACGTAACTTTGTATCTACATACACACCAATACTACGCAAGCCATCTAATCGTGTGTGGCGGAGTGTACTTCTGGTACCAGTAACAAACCCCCTCTACCCTGTTCCATTTGGCACGTGAGGAGAATGACTGTCGGTAAAACTCCATGTAAGATCTAATCTCTCTAATTTTCTCGTCGTGGTCATTTCGCGAAACTATGTGGGAGGAAGCAGTGTGTTTTCCAATTCTTTTTGAAATATATGCTCTCGTAATACCAACAAAAACCTCTCCGTGATTCATAACACCTCTCTTGCAGCGTTTGAGCACCTCCGCGAAGACTCTCAGGCTTACCAAACGATCTCGCGAAGAAACATGCAGATCTTCTTAGTATCTTCTCTACAAACTTGCTTGGTAATTATCTCTGATTGACGAGCGATACTCAAGAATAGATCGAACACCTATTTCGTTAGCCACTTCTTTCGTGTGTGAATTATATTTGCACGAGATTCTCCCAATGAATATCAGCGTGGCCCCTGTTTATCGTATTGTTTGTTTTATGTGGCCAGTCCGGTTAAGGTCGCTCTGGATGACTGCTCCTAGGTATTTTGCGGTAGTTACTGTTTCCTGTCATTTGGCACAAATATGTAAATATGTCTCTCCGTTTCCGGAAGACGACAGAAAAGGAGTGAAGTTTCGAGAAACACATCATAACAGATGACATCAAAACTTTTTTTGCCTCAGAAACTGAAAACTCACGTCTTCACATCAGATTCGGAACCAAGAGGGAGTTCGTACTCGGTCTAAAGAGTAGAACCATTTTCGACAAAGCGTGGAGCGTGTGTCGGAAAGACGGTAGATTACCTACGAGCTTAAGCGGCTATAGTAGCAAAAAGAAACATTACGTCTAATGAGGTTTAGAATGGATTATTAAACCACGAACTCGCAGGCACAAGAGATCCCGTGGTCGATAAACCAGACTAATCGATATCGTACGATCAGTCACCAGATTAAAACATATTGGTCGGAGAGTTAGACAAAGACAACCCAAACTCGATCGCGCTCAAATATTCCGAGCATACGGAAGCGGTAATAGCAGGTTAACCAATTTGCCTATGCATACGCTTTGGTGGCAATCACGAGCAGTTCTGAGAACAGTCAGAACAACTAGTCTGACAGCACACAAGGGAAAGAAACATTTTAGGCCCCCTAGCCACAAATACATGCGATTTTTTCGTGTGTGTCTTCGATGAAAGAGGGATTAGCGACTATGGTAAGGTTGTAGGAACAATGATCACCAAACACCAAAAGATAATGAACAGAACTAGGAGAGTATGTGTGTACTGAACTAACAGGCAATCGCTACCAACCTACTTAAAAGACGAACTTCGATCATTTAACTTAAACCCGACAAACTCAGGATTGCGGCTAAAGTTGAAAGATGTCATATAGCGCGGTCTTCTTAAATACAGACCCAATAAGATAATTAAAAGCAGTCAAGCCTCACTTTGGTGTAATGACATTATTCGGAATATGTTGCAAGAAAAAAAGATCACAACATTCTCACTACAAAACCGAATACATGGATAATGGTAGAAAAAACTCGTGGAAAAAATTTGTGGATCCGTAACAAGCCAACAACAATTTTCACAGACAGATCCTGTTGACAGATCCATCGGAAAATTCCAGAAAATTCTCGTACATTTATGTAAAGGCTATAAACGAAACCAAATTTTTCCATCCAGTCTCTGGTGGTTCAGGTTGCTTTTGAAACTGAAGACAACGGGCATAAAGCCGACATATTAAATTCAGAAATTGAAATTGTTCTCACACATGAGGATATTACCATAAACATGACGCGCGAATTGAACAGCTTCCCAAATAAGGACTTTTCTGACAGTTTCACGTCGTTATATAAACATCCTGTGCGTAGTGTTCAAGTTAGGGGCGGGGAAGACTATTACCTGAAGAAGTGAAACACCATTTTAAATTCTGTCTATTTTATAATTAATCTAGTCTCGAAACTTTTTGGACTGATGATTAGTTACAGAAACGGCAAGACGGAAAAAAATGAACCACCACATGAAGGCGCATGTTAAATCTTGTCTTGAGTATGTTACACATTTTAAGTGACTTGGACACTCCTGCTCAATTGCATGGATTTGTCCCCGTTATATAGCCTTAGTGTATTCAGTTGTTTGGCGTCGGAGCATTTTGTTGTTCGTATTTAGGACGCTTGACAGCATGGTTCGTTAGCGGCCAAGTTCGAATGAACATAAACATTTGACCTAAAAATTGCTTAAATAACTCAAAATACAGTGATACTAGTAAACAAAATGAAATGATAAAAATGAGAAGTGTGCGAGAAGGAGTGCTTAAACACATAAACAGGCCGAAAACTGGAAATAAGTAGTAACTTATTGGTTCCTCACTGATGAACAAACTATATTAGCGGAAATAACGGGAAACGGCAACTATAAAGAAAGAAGTTGAATAATATCTTCAGCTGACCAAGATTTTTTCACAAATTGGAATCCCTGTCTTCAAAACTCTGCTCTCATGAAAGGACTCCTCGGAAGAGACTGAATCTACGAGATGGTAGTTCCGCGAGGCTTGCGGGTCTGAATTTTGTGTATCATGTTTGGGATGTTTTGTAAAGACAAACAGTCGCCAACTAGCCGCCACTTAGAACGTTTTGAATCCTCTGCTCAGCTCTTCCTAATGCGTAAGATCTTCCAGTCAATACAGTATTTGAACCATGGCACAGAGAGATAGACCACACCATGTCTCTCCCCAGTCTTCGTGGTATCTAGCATTAACAGCCCAATCGGCTGTTTCGTTGTTGTAAAAAGGCTTTTCCGATTGTTTTGTTTTCTTTTAATTTTCAAACGTGAATATCTCTTTCGTACGTACTCTGATCAACAGTTGTGGTTAATACAACATGCTAAGACCTTCTGAATAACATTTACCATGGACTGTAACACTCGTGATGTCTTATTCAGGAAATATGGTCACATGACTACGCGAACTCAATTATTATTATCTTCTTGGAGACGTGGTCCCTCTATATAACAAAATGAAAAGCTATTTCTCTTTATGCTATACATTAATTTCTCTTTCTTTTATTTACCAAGGATAGTCAGTGGTCTGTAATACATGTTTTTTGCATTCGTATAATAAATCTGTTGTCTGTTGTTCCAGAAATATTAATATATTACAGTTTTTTCATGTATTACAGGCTAAGGAGGATGCCTCGTAAATAAAAGAAGCGAAACATATGTAACATAAAAAATAGCCTCTTATTTAGTTGCGTAGGCAGTACGCATCTCCTAGAAGATGATAATATTAACAGCAACAAAAATAATAACATAGAAGCAACTAAGGAGTGACAGAAAACATAAAAAATGGTTGTTTAAAACACTGAATGTCGTCAACCGAAAGGGATGGTAACTAGCTCACCAAGCCAAGGATAGTATTCTCACAAACAGGGGAGATAGTCTCTTCCAAACTGCGGCTAACTGAAGTTGGAACGCTACAAGAAACACTATACGCGGTGGTCCAAACCTTATATCAAAACTGCACTGATTGTAGACGATCCTGAACTGTATATATTGACCTACGTAACCGACAGTCAGCACTGAATGTCCAATTTTTGTGGACACAAATTAGCTTGCAGCAACTGTTCAAAGTGACGACTGCCGGTATCAATTTCTGCTTTATAACATAAATCGTTGGCAAGTCTACAGTGTTCGTCTAAAGTAATTTGATACGTGTCTGTGATAGGGCATAATTTCTCTCTCCCGGGCAGCAGTCAGTGTCCTGAACGACCCAGATTCTCGTAGATTCCTATTGTAGTACAACTAGTTATGGTGAGAATACCGACGTTGGATCATATGAAGTGAACGATACCGCACCGAAGACAAATGGTTCAAATGGCTCTGGGCACTATGCGACTTAACTGCAGACGTCATGAGTCGCCTAGAACTTAGAACTAATTAAACCTAACTAACCTAAGGACATCACACACATCCATGCCCGAGGCAGGATTCGAACCTGCGACCGTAGAGGTCGCTCGGTTCCAGGCTGTAGCGCCTAGAACCGCACGGCCACTCCGGCTGGCTAACCGAAGACAAAAACCAAAAACACAGCACCACATAGCTGTGCGAAAATGTTTAAATGTCATCGATTATAAATACTTAATGTTATTACGATGACGATTCTGCCATTCTCAAAAAAGATAGACATTTAATTGTATTTTATTTATGAAATGTATGTTCCGAAGTTTGTTTTGCATAAATAGATCTCTATTTGATAGTAATTTCGTTGCTACGTGTTATAAGAGATACGTCTTTGTTCTTTTGTGTCGTTGGTTGTACGAGTTTGAAGTGTTATATTGATATGTATTGTGTAGTGAAATGACTGAAAATATATGCGTAATCCTGCAAAAAGTCCACCATAATTCATATTATATTATTATTAAAACATCAACCCTATCATCCTCAAGACGATTATTAAAAGATAAACAATAGAAAGCAAAGAGCAGAACGAGCCATCAATATAAAAGAAATAAAAGCAACAAAACAGATGAGTATTTTATCATTAACAGAACTGATTATTTAAATTCGTCTGTCGATGTCACTCGCTGCAGTGTGTCACTATCTCAGCGTGGCAAGTTACTAGCTTATTCCAAACATTAATAAATCGTTTTGGGCAACAAGAAGGTGGGGACAGTCAGACTACCCACAGCGACAAATTTCTTTTTCTGAGTGTAAAGCCTGTAGTGAAGCTTTTTTCTGTTCGGTCTTTCAGTTTTTCGTTTTACTAAACCCTTCTATACCATACGTTACGTGCAAGTCTGGTCTTTTCCATCGTGATTAATGGTCCGTATTTGACGGTCAGTCAAAATCTGGAAACATCGGTAAACACAGTGTGCATATCACAGACAAATGGACGTTTTTTCAAGTTGGGCCTACCAAGGTGTTTGTTACGAATCAGAAATAACTTACCAACACCTTTCTCGCATGAAGATTACGTTGGTTTACGACTATTGACCCATTATCTCAAAATACTTCGTCAGGATTCCTCTATCGTCTCACTGATATTGGCCTTAATTGTGCAGGACACCTTGCACCTACATCTGCCAGCCACTTTATAGTGTGTGGCGGAGCGTGCTTTGTATAACAGTCATTTCCCCCCGTTCTCTCATTTCCTGTTCCAGTCACGAATGGTCCGCTGGTAGAAAAATTGTTGGTAAGCTTCCGTATGGGATCGAATCTCTCTAATTCTACGTTCATAGCCTTCTTGCAAGATATACGTAGGGGAAACAATACATCGGCTGACTTTCCTAGGAAGTGCACTCTAAAAACTTTAACAGTAAGCGTCACCACATCTCTTGCAGTGTCAGCCACCAAAGTTGGTTGAGTATCTTCGTGACGCCGTCACCCTTACTAAGAGAACATGTGCCAAAAAGTGCTGCTCTTCTTCGGATCGTCTCTATTTCTTCTGTCAGTCCTATCAGGTTCGAATCCGAGACTAAGACGAATATTCAAGTATTGGTAGAACGAGGGTTTGGAGAGTTACTTCTTCATGGATGGCCTACACTTAGTGAGAATTTTCAGTCTGACAACCGTCTTACCTGTGATAATTTTGTGTGGTCATTCCCCTTTATCTCTCTCCGTACACATAACCCTAGTATTTAATAGCGTTGACTGTTTAAAGTGTCTCTTCGGCAAAAGTGTAATTATACAACAATGGGATTTTTATCTGTTTACACGCAGTGCGGTAGTTGTGTTTACGCTGAGTGTCAACTGCCAATCATTGCGCAAAGCATCATTCCTCTGCAGGTCGTCCAGAATTTCGGTAAAATTTTCTAGCATTGAAACCTCTTAGTATACGACAGCATCATTCACGAAAAGCCTCATGCTTCTTTCGACTTTATCGACCAGATCCTTTACTTGTAAATGCATTAAGCGGTAATGGACCAAGTTTTGCATATGGGAAATCGTCAGAGTTTCACTATGTAAGGTGCCTCTTACGTGAGGAAGACATTTTTACCAGTTTTAATAAATTATTGTCTCTCATTGACGTATTCACGATAGTTAGGAAGAGCTGTAGTCCGTAGCCGGCCATGAATCGGAGAGCATTTCCCACGCTGGCTGGTTAGGTGACGAAGCGACCATATGTCGCGCGTAGTGGGGTGGGGCTTGGCGCTGGACCGTAGCAACAAGCGTCAGCCTGGGAAATAAACATGACGGGAAGTACCGCCATCTTGGCGCCAAAGTCACCGGTTTTGTCTACATATATTTAATAATTAAAGTCATTTATGACAACATGAATACTAGGAGGAGCCTCTGGATGTTTAAAACTATTTGTCATAGTTTTACCTCTTTAAAATTCACACCCGTTCATTAACAAATGCTTATCTTAGAAAGTACGAACTTGATAGGAAATCCACGAACTATGACGAAACTAGTAAGAGATACGGACTGCGCGCCGAAGTCGGCAGTCGGCGTTAAGAGCTCTTCCTGTCTTGTTCGATGATAGCCATGCTCTCGGTTGCGAGTAGTTTGTGACATGAGTGTTTCATTATTGATCTAATAGGAATGAAAGTGATATTACGGCATTCTGGATGTTAATTTCGAGTAAATAGATACACCAAAGTTGACCGACAGCGATTTCAGATAATTAGCTTCCACCGACAGAGACATCCAATGCTCCAATGAAGGATCTGCACGGGACGACATTTACGAGAGCTGCACCGCGCACAGGTAGGAGGAAATCCGACCCACCAAGGCGGATCAAGGAAGGTCCGACTTACACTCGCAAATTCCGGCTGGAAATGCTGACCAGTCATACTGTACGTCACATATACCACCCTCTACGGACTCGCGGCTAAGCTGAGTAATAACAGTATCAGTTTAGAAGCGAGGGGTTCTTGCAACCATCATAAGACACTATTTATACAGGGTGTTACAAAAAGGTACGGCCAAACTTTCAGGAAACATTCCTCACACACAAAGAAAGAAAAGATGTTATGTGGACATGTGTCCGGAAACGCTTACTTTCCATGTTAGAGCTCATTTTATTACTTCTCTTCAAATCACATTAATCATGGAATGGAAACACACAGAAACAGAACGTACAAGCGTGACTTCAAACACATTGTTACAGAAAATGTTCAAAATGTCCTCCGTTAGCGAGGATACATGCATCCACCCTACGTCGGATGGAATCCCTGATGCGCTGATGCAGCCCTGGAGAATGGCGTATTGTATCACAGTCGTCCACAATAAGAGCACGAAGAGTCTCCACATTTGGTACCGGGGTTGCGTAGACAAGAGCTTTCAAATACCCCATAAATGAAAGTCAAGAGGGTTGAGGTCAGGAGAGCGTGGAGGCCATGGAATTGGTCCGCCTCTACCAATCCATCGGTCACCGAATCTGTTGTTGAGAAGCGTACGAACACTTCGACTGAAATGTGCAGGAGCTCCATCGTGCATGAACCACATGTTGTGTCGTACTTGTAAAGGCACGTGTTCTAGCAGCACAGGTAGAGTATCCCGTATGAAATCATGATAACGTGCTCCACTGAGCGTAGGTGGAAGAATATGGGGCCCAATCAAGACATCACCAACAATGCCTGCCCAAACGTTCACAGAAAATCTGTGTTGATGACGTGATTGCACAATTGCGTGCGGATTCTCGTCAGCCCACACATGTTGATTGTGGAAATTTACAATTTGATCACGTTGGAATGAAGTCCTCATCCGTAAAGAGAACATTTGCACTGAAATGAGGATTGACACATTGTTGGATGAACCATTCGCAGAAGTGTACCCGTGAAGGCGAATCAGCTGCTGATAGTGCCTGCACACGCTGTACATGGTACGGAAACAACTGGTTCTCCCGTAGGACTCTCCATACAGTGACGTGGTCAACGTTACCTTGTACAGCAGCAACGTCTCTGACGCTGACATTAGGGTTATCGTCAACTGCACGAAGAATTGCCTCGTCCATTGCAGATGTCCTCGTCGTTCTAGGTCTTCCCCAGTCGCGACTCATAGGCTGGAATGTTCCGTGCTCCCTAAGACGCCGATCAATTGCTTCGAACATCTTCCTGTCGGGACACCTTCGTTCTGGTAATATGTCTCGATACAAACGTATCGCGCCACGGCTATTGCCCCGTGCTAATCCATACATCAAATGGGCATCCGCCAACTCTGCCAAGCAGCAATCGGTATTGTAATTGTCAACTGTCGAAGCTGCGTTGGTAAAGTACCAGAACTTCAAGCGCTGATAGAAAGCACCGAAGCTGAAATCGTTATTGGTACAGAAAGCTGGCTTAAGCCAGAGATAAATTCTGCGGAAATTTTTTCAAAGGTACAGACGGTGTTTAGAAAGGATAGATTGCATGCAACCGGTGGTGGAGTGTAGTAGTTTATCCTGTAGTGAAGTAGAAGTGGATAGTTCCTGTGAATTATTATGGGTGGAAGTTACACTCAACAACCGAGCTAGGTTAATAATTGGCTCCTTTTACCGACCTCCCGACTCAGCAGCATTAGTGGCAGAACAACTGAGAGAAAATTTGGAATACATTTCACATAAATTTTCTCAGCATGTTATAGTCTTAGGTGGAGATTTCAATTTACCAGATATAGACTGGGACACTCAGATGTTTAGGACGGGTGGTAGGGACAGAGCATCGAGTGACATTACACTGAATGCACTATCCGAAAATTACCTCGAGCAATTAAACAGAGAACCGACTCGTGGAGATAACACCTTAGACCTACTGATAACAAACAGACCCGAACTTTTCGACTCTTTAAGTGCAGAACAGGGAATCAGTGATCATAAGGCCGTTGCAGCATCCCTGAATATGGAAGTTAATAGGAGTATAAAAAAAGGGAGGAAGGTTTATCTGTTTAGCAAGAGTAATAGAAGGCAGATTTCAGACTACCTAACAGATCAAAACGAAAATTTCTGTTCCGGCACTGACAATGTTGAGTGTTTATGGAAAAAGTTCAAGGCAATCGTAAAATGCGTTTTAGACAGGTACGTGCCGAGTAAAACTGTGAGGGGCGGGAAAAACCCACCGTGGTACAACAACAAAGTTAGGAAACTACTGCGAAAGCAAAGAGAGCTTCACTCCAAGTTCAAACGCAGCCAAAACCTCTCAGACAAACAGAAGCTAAACGATGTCAAAGTTAGCGTAAGGCGGGCTATGCGTGAAGCGTTCAGTGAATTCGAAAGTAAAATTCTATGTACCGACTTGACAGAAAATCCTAGGAAGTTCTGGTCTTACGTTAAATCAGTAAGTGGCTTGAAACAGCATATCCAGACACTCCGGGATGATGATGGCATTGAAACAGAGGATGACACGTTTTTCCAAAGCTGTTTCACAGAGGAAGACCGCACTGCAGTTACTTCTCTAAATCCTCGCACAAACGAAAAAATGGCTGACATCGAAATAAGTGTCCAAGGAATAGAAAAGCAACTGGAATCAATCAATAGAGGATAGTCCACTGGACCTGACGGGATACCAATTCGATTCTACACAGAGTACGCGAAAGAACTTGCTCCCCTTCTAACAGCCGTGTACCGCAAGTCTCTAGAGGAACGGAGGGTTTCAAATGATTGGAAAAGAGCACAGGTAGTCCCAGTCTTCAAGAAGGGTCGTCGAGCAGATGCGCAAAACTATAGACCTATATATCTGACGTCGATCTGTTGTAGAATTTTAGAACATGCTTTTTGCTCGAGTATCATGTCGTTTTTGGAAACCCAGAATCTACTATGTAGGACTCAACATGGATTCCGGAAACAGCGATCGTGTGAGACCCAACTCGCTTTATTTGTTCATGAGACCCAGAAAATATTAGACACAGGCTCCCAGGTAGATGCTATTTTTCTTGACTTCCGGAAGGCGTTCGATACAGTTCCTCACTGTCGCCTGATAAACAAAGTAAGAGCCTACGGAATATCAGACCAGCTGTGTGGCTGGATTGAAGAGTTTTTAGCAAACAGAACACAGCATGTTGTTATCAATGGAGAGACGTCTACAGACGTTAAAGTAACCTCTGGCGTGCCACAGGGGAGTGTTATGGGACCATTGCTTTTCAAAAATGGTTCAAATGGCTCTGAGCACTATGGGACTCAATTGCTGAGGTCATTAGTCCCCTAGAACTTAGAACTAGTTAAACCTAACTAACCTAAGGACATCACAAACACCCATGCCCGAGGCAGGATTCGAACCTGCGACCGTAGCGGTCCTGCGGTTCCAGACTGCAGCGCCTTTAACCGCACGGCCACTTCGGCCGGCCATTGCTTTTCACAATATATATATATATGACCTAGTAGATAGTGTCGGAAGTTCCATGCGGCTTTTCGCGGATGATGCTGTGTATACAGAGAAGTTGCAGCATTAGAAAATTGCATCGAAATGCAGGAAGATCTGCAGCGGATAGGCACTTGGTGCAGGGAGTGGCAACTGTCCCTTAACATAGACAAATGTAATGTATTGCGAATACATAGAAAGAAGGATCCTTTATTGTATGATTATATGATAGCGGAACAAACACTGGTAGCAGTTACTTCTGTAAAATATCTGGGAGTATGCGTGCGGAACGATTTGAAGTGGAATGTTCATATAAAATTAATTGTTGGTAAGGCGGGTACCAGGTTGCGATTCATTGGGAGAGTGCTTAGAAAATGTAGTCCATCAACAAAGGAGGTGGCTTACAAAACACTCGTTCGACCTATACTTGAGTATTGCTCATCAGTGTGGGATCCGTACCAGATCGGTTTGACGGAGGAGATAGAGAAGATCCAAAGAAGAGCGGCGCGTTTCGTCACAGGGTTATTTGGTAACCGTGATAGCGTTACGGAGATGTTTAATAAACTCAAGTGGCAGACTCTGCAAGAGAGGCGCTCTGCATCGCGGTGTAGATTGCTCGCCAGGTTTCGAGAAGGTGCGTTTCTGGATGAGGTATCGAATATATTGCTTCCCCCTACTTATACCTCTCGAGGAGATCACGAATGTAAAATTAGAGAGATTAGAGCGCGCACGGAGGCTTTCAGACAGTCGTTCTTCCCGCGAACCATACGCGACTGGAACAGGAAAGGGAGGTAATGACAGTGGCACGTAAAGTGCCCTCCGCCACACACCGTTGGGTGGCTTGCGGAGTATAAATGTAGATGTAGATGTACCTTTCTTCAATTGGGCCAACTGGCGGTGAATCGCGGAAGTACAGTACATACTGACGAAACTAAAATGAGCTCTAACATGGAAATTAAGCGTTTCCGGACACATGTCCACATAACATCTTTTCTTTATTTGTGTGTGAGGAATGTTTCCTGAGAGTTGCCCGTACCTTTTTGTAACACCCTGTCTAATATTATGGTTGTTGGGTAAAGTGCGTGCGAAGAAATGAAGAGACTGGAAGAGCTTAGGAAGAACCGCAGCACGGCATCGGGTCATTCCACGGACACTACAGCATGAGTGGGAAATGTAAATATCGTGTGACTAGGGCCTCCCGTCGGGTAGACCGTTCGCCGGGTGCAAGTCTTTCGATTTGACGCCACTTCGGCGACTTGAGAGTCGATGGGTATGAAATAATGATTAGGACAATATAACACCCAGTCCCTTAACGAAGAAAATCTCCTACCCAGCTGGGACACGAACCCGGGCCCTTAGGATTGACATTCACTGGCACTGACCACTTTTCTTTGTTTCTTTATTAAAATAACCATATAAGTACATAAGCACAAAAACAAAATAATGAAGTCCTGGAACTGTTTCAACACGAACTGTATCCTACAATAGACTGAAGAGCACATTTCAATATAGTGCCATTTGTAAGCTTACAAAATAGAACAAAAATATTAAACTGACAATAGCATCTTCAGTCCAGACAGAGACATAGAACCAAAACGCAAACATATTAAAGAGAATTACTTGACTGTCTAAACTAGAATGGCAGTTCTGTCAATTGAATCACAACCGTCCAAACTCAAAGGCATTTGGAGCATACAAACGGATAACAAGACATGCACAGGCAACATAAATTAATGAAAACGTCATAATGAAGTTAATAACGCCATTGAGAAGTCGGGGAGCAGTCCTAGGAACAGGTGTAACCCCTTATTCGCTGTGTATTTTGTTCGCTACATAGTCTTGCATGTGATTTGTGTCCTTACCGGCGTCGAGAATTACCCTACGCCTTGTTTTTCAAAAATTATGTCTAACATGTTAGCAAACATCTTCCTGAAATTTGGGTAACGTTTCATTTTCTAACGTTCCGTTCTTATGTAAGCCTCGAAACTAATGATATTATCTTCACTATTGTGGGTGATTATATATGTCACAAACTGCCCTAATAGCCACATCACAGTGTTGTTCTTGGTAGCGGGAAAATGTTTCGTGTCCGGCCAGAGCAGGATGTCGGTGCAGTGGCTGGCTGGGCTGCTGCGGGTAATCAGGCCCAGCCTCTGCTGCACTCATTTCCAGTTCATGAGATGGCCGCCACAAGTGAAGCGATGGCGTAACGTGTCGACCAGACCACAGCGGTCGCATCACTGTCACATAAGCCGATTCTATGCAACCTTTCATTAGTGGGTATAACATCGTTTACCACTTTATACCATGTGGGCGCCACTTCAGCAGTGTGGACGGTTAAACTTTATATTGTCCCAAACTGCCTTCCAATGAACACTCGGGTAACCACTCAGCTACTGGGGGCGGACATGAAAGGGTAGTGAGCTGATGCCAGACTGTCTCAGGCTACGAGAAACAGTACGATTAAAAGTTGTACTTGGAATAGAAAGAACCTGTCGTGAAATTACTCATTTTTGGTGTGGTAAGGTACATGCAGGCACAAACGGACAGCTTCCTCGGGCGTCGGCTGCAGCCGCAGCGAAACGCCGGTCCACGTAGCGGGAGTGGTTTGTTGTTGGTGCTGGTAGTGGGCCACTGTGCGCACGACGGCAGCCGGTACTGGCTGAGCGGGGCGTGGCGGGCCCAGAGCGACAGATAGCATCGGCTAGTATTTATTATCCCGCCGGACGGGATGCTTAGAGTTACGGTAGCGGAAAGCATTACTTACTGGCACGCCGAGAGATAGCCGGCACCGGCGGCCGGTAGGAAGCCCCTTCGTTGTCCCAGGGTACCGGTCTCACCCTGCGTCCTCATATACATCCACACTGCACCATCCTCACCTACATCTGCCTCTGCTTTCCTCCTATGCAAAGTACCGTGCTGTGTGTGACTCATAGCAGTATGTGTAATGATGGCCATTAAAAATGGAACACCAGACAAAATAGCTTCTTTACTAATTTAGTTACTGAGCATATAAAGTACAGCAGGAAGCATGCACTATTAAATTGGGAAGTGATTTGGGTGAAAACACTGTGCGAGAATACCTCTGGTGGCATCGACTTCTCTAATCCGTCTCCCAACCATTTCAAACTGTAAATAAGTTATACAGTACTACAACCAGTCACTTTTTGGAATAATTATGTTTTATTCCACGAACCGGTTTTCGAACCTTTTCAGATTCATCTTCAGATGGTTTCAGGAAGTTACATCATTACTGGTAGTAACATAATGGTGGGTGCTGCGTTCTCAAAATGTAAATTAATATAGTTTGTGTGGAAGTGTGTGTCCTTATATAACTAGTAACCATCAAAATGGAGGCAGACAGATGGACACTAACCGCCTATACTGTCGCAGTAAGTAAAAACTAAATTTACATCCATATCGACAGATAAGCTATAGTCATGGCGATACATTAAAGTGTGACCCATCTTTCTGCCATAGAGCCAGCACCCAGCATTATGCTACTACCAGTAATGATGTAACTTCCTGAAAACATCTGAAGATGAACCTGAAAAGGTTCGAAAACCGATTCATGGAATAAAACATAATTATTCAAAAAAGTGACTGGTTGCAGTTCTGCATAACGTATTTACATTCAATATAGAGTCACGGTTCTAAAATATACGTAATGGATAAGCATAATCGATTCAAACTGAGCTAGGACGCTGCTGCAGTTCTATACAGGACGGGCAAATCTCCCACCTCCACTTTTTCTGATGAAGTACGCACCACCTTGCCGCCTGATTGTGGATTCACCGTCTTTGAAACACGTATGTATTCATTACCAGCGATGGCGAGGCATGACAGAATCTCTGACCAGAGAGTTATTTATCGTTGCTAGTCTGCGCTTGACTGCGCGAGTGTGCAGTTGTACTCTGTCTGTGGTAGTAGTCTGTCGACAGTAGTAGCGAGTGGACGGTTGTACTGAGCAGAAGTCGGCATGCGTCGGCGGCGTGTTCTTCTTGCGACTCTGGTCAAGATTGTGGTGGACGATGAGTATTGCTGTAGATGGTAATGAAGCAGCATTGCGCACATCTAGTAATGTATGTTAATTGTAATTAATTTGTTCAAAAAATGCCCCATTAATATTTTTTTTATAAATAACTCTTTTAAAGTAAAACATTCATTTCAATTTAAAGAATATTTCCTATGCATTTTCTCCAAGAAACAAAATTAAATATACGCCAGCATTGCACGAAGCTGTGTCGATAGATAAGAGCAGATATAGTTGCTGTTTATCGAGGTAAGAATTTTGCTTGTTTTATTCAGAATACAGGGCCGAAGGTGAGCGCTGCTGTCCTTATAAAATTTATCAGGTTTAATTATTTCACAGGGCCGAAGGTCAGCGCTGCTGTCCTTATGAAATTTATCAGGTTTAATTATTTCTGTTGAGATGTTAGATACGGTTCATGGTTCATTATCTAATTAACATTATTGTGCGGCTTTTGGTCAATTATCATTTATCAATTTTGTGGGGAGTTTACGCATGGTTCCTTTTCACATTTTTTATTAAACATTATCTTGTTGGGGAGGTTACGCCTGGCTCCCATTTCCATTTCTATTTAACACAATAATCTGCAGGGAGGTTACATCTTTCAATCACTTTCCATTGAAGCTTACGACAAAATGGCTCTGAACATTATGGGGCTTAATTTCTAAGGTCATCAGTCCCCTAGAACTTAGAACTACTTAAACCTAACTAACCTAAGGACATCACACACATCCATGCCCGAGGCAGAATTCGAACCTGCGATGGTAGCGGTCACGCGGTTCCAGACTGTAGCGCCTAGAACCGCTCGGCCATCTCGGCCGGCAGCTAACGACAGTAGCACACAATAGACGACCAGTTTCGACATTTCCCAGATGCCCATTCCCAAGCGTCGGTTCGTAACGATCTACTCCACTTACGCAGGGTGATTCCAAGGTGATGATGGGGAAGGGTAAATGTATCAGTTTGCTGTAACGGACTGCGTTTCGAAAATGACCGAATCTAAAGTTATAAGCGAAAAAATCGGAAGTTTCTGGTAAGGCCTTATGGGACCAAACTGCTGAGGTCATCGTTCCGTAAGCTTACGCACTACTTAATGTAACTTAAACTAACTCAAGCTAAGGACAACACACACACACCCATGCCCGAGGGAGGACTCGAACCTCCGACGGGGGAAGCCGCACGGACCGTGACAAGGCTCCGTAGACCGCGCTGAGTTATAAGCGAAAATCGTTCCAGTACCTCTGACGGTGGAATACAAGTACCATTTGATTTTGCTTCGGTTCTAAGGTACGCAACTTTAAGAGGTGGTAGTGTGGACCAATACGAGGGAAAAGGTCCAGCAAATGTGATCAGTAATGTGCGTACCTTAAGAGCTATGAACACTTGTTCATCTTCCCTAATAAAGAACACATCTGTTGCAAATTCTTTGTTTTCTACATCTTTGGAGGTGGTAGTGTGAGAAACAGCAAGGAAAAATGGTCTAGTAAATTTGGGCGTTAAAATGCATACCTTAAAAACTATGGGTCCTTATTCAGCAGGTGTGGCCGAGATGTTCTAGGCGCTTCAGTCTGGAACCGCGCGACCGCTACGGTCGCAGGTTCGAATCCTGCCTCGGACATGGATGTGATGTGTGTGATGTCCTTATTTTAGTTAGGTTTAAGTAGTTCTAAGTTCTAGGGGACTGGTGATCTCTTGAGTCCCATAGTGCTCAGAGCCATTTGAACCCTATTCGGTAGAAGAGTTGTGCCGCTCCAAACACCTCAAAAAATATGGAAACCAACAAGCTTGCAGTAGAAGAAATGTGTTTCGCAGTATCGTAGGTGAAAAAGTGCACAGAGTTCTTAAAATATGCGTTTTGCAACCCATGTATACCAGACATATTTTTCTTGTTTTGGTCCATACTACCACCTTTGAAAGCTACCTATCCTAGAATCTTAGCAACAGCAGTACCGATACATTGTTCCACTGTCAGATGTATCAGAACGACTTCCGCTTGTAACTTTCGACACGGTCGTTTCCAGACCACGGCATCTTACCTCAAACTTTTCTCCATAATCCCTGAAAATTTCTGACATCATCACGGAATCAGCCTGTATACTTACTGCGTCACGTGTCCACGTAGCCATCAGGCGACATTCGATCTCGCGGTCGGCACTGGTCATAATTTTTTGGTCCATCAGTGTATGTAAATGTACACTACCTGAAGTACGATGGGGAGTTGGAAAATAAGTTTCTCCTGTTGACTGTGGGCAGAGTTGTGTGATGTGGGCGGAAGACGACATGGCAGGAGAAGGCGCACGCTCAGCCTGGAACAGTTCGTGCATTACCATGAATCTGGCAATGACCTGTTTCGGATTGTGACGGGGGATGAAACGTGGGTCCACCATTACACGCCCGAATCGAAGGCCACATCCATGTAGTGGAACCATCCGTCATCACTTGTCCAAAAGAATTTCAAAAGCACTCCGTCTGCAGGTAAAGTGCTACTCACCGTTTTCTGTGACGCCAAAGGAGTTTTGCTGCTGGACTTTCTGGTGGATGAAACCATCAATGCTGCGCGGTACTTTGCCACTATGTCGAAATTGAAAGAGGTGATTCGGAAAAAGCGGCCTGGCCTTCTCAGATCTGGCGTTCTGCTGTTGGATGACAATGCGAGACCACACACAGTGATGGCAACGCAAAACCATATTGCAGCTCTTGGTTGGGAACGCCTACACCATCCGCCTTACAATCCGGATCTCGCACCAAGCGACTTCCATCTGTTTTTTGCTTTGAAGGAGACTCTCGGCGGAAGGGACTTTGGCAGCAATGCTGACGCCAAACAAGCCGTTCAACGCTTCTTTCGTATGAAACACCCTGATTTTTTCCTGTAAGGCTTTTTGAAGCTTATAAATCGCTATGACAAAGGTCTCAATGTACTTGTAAATTATGTAGAAAAATAAAGATATGTGTTATCTTTACTGCGCTTTACTGAAATAGATTTGGTTCAAAAATGGTTCAAATGGCTCTGAGCACTATGGGACTCAATATCTTAGGTCATCAGTCCCCTAGAACTTAGAACTACTTAAAACTAACTAACCTAAGGACATAACACACATCCATGCCCGAGGCAGGATTCGAACCTGCGACCGTAGCAGTCCCGCGGTTCCGGACTGCAGTGCCTAGAACCGCACGGCCACCGCGGCCGGCAATAGATTTGGTGTTACAACTTTCGTACATCTGTAAAATGTTATTACGGCAACTTCCATTTCGCTGTGGTGCCATTATACAAATGTTTACAAAGCGGGAGTTTTTCCATTACAGTTATTTACAAGGTAAAATTGCAGCAAGAAAACGCTGGAATTAACAAACTCGCTTTGCAGAAAAATTCCGGAAATAACACACTGTGTGAGTACTCGTGCCGCTACATAAAAGATGACCGACTTCAGAATTTATCAGTGGTAAAAATTACTAAAAAACAGGTGAGGTAGTATTTAATCTGTCCCTGGTTTTTTTTTTTTTTTTTTTTTTTTTTTTTTTTTTTTTTTTTTTTTTTGACAAGGGAGAGGGCAGGACTCCGCGGAGAATTTAAGCTGAAACCCCTTTCTCCATTTACCATGATACTGGAACATTTAATTTCAGCTGCTTCCTTAATAACACTATCCCAACAGCTGGAAGAGCATGCCAGAATCTCCGTATTGTTATATTCCATAGGACAACTGGTGAAAAAGCAATGTTCTGCAATAGCCGAATTGCTAGGTTGTTGTAAGCGTGTCTGACGCTTATGGTCACTACATCGGTACTCCACGGTCATGGTGGTATCATTAACACATAATACCAATATAAATTCCCATGCACAGCACTTTCTTGGTGAAGTTTTGCCTCGAAAATGACTGGGTGGTCACCTGTCGAAATATGAGCTGTTGTTGACGGCGTCACTCAGTTGCATTCTCGTAAGTCATTTGAACATTGCATACGCCTGGAGAAACTTAGGTCTAAAAAATTTTCGCTGTTTTGCCATATCATTATAATATTCAAAAGATTATAATGTTTACGATACGTCGAATTCTGAATTATTTTACACTGCTCCTCAGACAGTTTAGTTAGGATTTATCACCTTGATTTTCAACGGCGATTGTCTCAGTAGTTGAACTTGCAGTTGAACAGTAACTATTAGCCATTGTACTTCTACATAAATTATTAGTTTTTTATATGCTGTTCAGTCAATGAACTGACTGTATAGGGCGTGTAGCACTTTTGGGGAATATTAGCAGTTACTATTCCGTTTTTGTACTCTGTCTAGATATACTGGACCGGAACCTTCATGTATTGCGGCCGTATCCCTTATCGACTGCCCTTTCGGACAGCAGCTGTCAGCCAGGAAACAGAAATGCTGAATACTGGAAACAGTGGTTCAGTGAAACGGTCAGTCCGACCGGTCTCTCTGACAAGGGCCATTTTTCCCAACGACAGCTGAAATTACACAGCGACGCGTATTTCATATCTCGCTATCCGCGTCAACGCGCGCACGGCTTAAACGGATTATGCCATTGTATTGGCAGTCCTGTCACACGGTTTAGTTTGCGATAGGCGCTAATATTGCAGAGACAGGTAAAAATAGAAAAAAAGTAATTTCGTGTTGGAATAATACTATAGGCGCGCATTCGTTGTCCTTAGAAGCAATTGGTTTTCGTCAGACACAACGAAAGGAAAATAGCCTGTTTTGTTTGCTTGAGACTTGTACTGCCAGCCTACAGCTGTGATCTGTAAATCCTAGTGAAGTCTGTAATTATATATATATATATATATATATATATATATATATATATATATATATATGCACTTCTCGTAATTGCAAAACAATTCACTTCACATACTTCCATAAATAAAAATGTTTTATGTTGGTCTTCTATATTGTATTATTCACGCACATTTAAATGCACTTAAACTGCAGTACTTTTTGCTTTACAAAATGTACATCCTCCTCTCACGAGAAAAAACTTCGACTCTCCTCCACTACTAAAAACAAATAACAGTATCAAAAGATGAATGTGAAAAAATTAATTCGTTGGTTTGCTCTTACTGTCTCTGCCGTCGTTTTGCTTTCAATCGGTATTTTATCCTTGATTGTTCTTAAAATACTAAGTTAGCGGCATCCTGGAGGGTCTTGCTTTATGTTCCTGTACAGGTCCCCATAAAAATGATGTATAGAGATTACAGGCTATTGATGGGCTATTTCCCGAAAACATCTTCTTGAAAGTTGTCAATGTACATTTTCAAGATATGTTAGGTGTTTTTCTAATGTTATATGCCAGATCAGGCTTTTTAACATTTTTTTTACTCTGCCTTGAAGGAAAACACATACATCTGATTGTTTTCATCGCCCTTCGTTTTTCTCACTCGATATTTCCCGTGAATCGAACTTCATGAGGATACCACACGCTTTCAGCATAAATTGTACTTGAGTTTTACAAGCAACATCGTTCGGCGGCTGTTGCTGCTTCCTTTTATATTACTTAATGATAGAACGCTTTCACTTCAGTGCACACGACTTACTGTGTACACTAGCTCCAATTTACGTCACACGACTCATTTACTCCACTTCCATGGCACTTGATTTACAATCAAAGGTCGGCCGCTGTGGCACAGCAGTTCTAGGCGCTTCAGTCCGGAACCGCGCTGCTGCAACGGTCGCAGGTTCGAATCCTGCCTCAAGCATGGATGTTGTTATGCCCTTTTAAGTCCCACAGTGCTTGGAGCCATTTGAACCATTTTTTACAATCAAAGGCAATAACTTCTCTTGTGTCCTGTGAAATGCATTACATTTCTCTACTTTAGAACCAGATGTCGTTCTCCCGCCATGTCTCATACAGATCGCTCCTTGTGCTACTTACTTAATGAGGGAATAACAGGGTTACCTTTGTGTTTAAAATCTCATCTTAAATGCCTTTTTACGGGTTTCTCTTCTGACTTGGGCATGGATGTGGGTGATGTCCTTAGGTTAGTTAGGTTTAAGTAGTTCTACGTTCTAGGGGACTGATGACCTCAGATGTTAAGTCCCATAGTGCTCAGAGCCATTTGAACGGTTTTCTCACTCTCACTGTGATTCTGTAGATAAATTACATTACTGGAGTGTCCCAAGATTTATAATACTTTATTCCACCTCATTTTGCCTACAATGTTCCCTAAGTCGACAAACTGCGTGGATTTATCCAACTTTGAGCACGAAATTAGTGCCCTCGTATTTCTGAGGTGATTGAAGAAATTCTCATATACAAGCTGCACCTCTGCAGTCATTCTTTCTGTTCTTTTGTGTGTTACTATCAAACGCCACTTACAAGCATGAAACATCAGAGCCGCCCGACCGGATAATTTTCAGATTTACCGGACAAGCCTTCTTCGATAGCTTTACTGAAACTCCGACTACAGAAGATCTGCTGCATAGTTTTTAATAACTCTTAAGATACATCATCTACGTTTTTCAATTTGATGGATGCATCGTCTACGCTTTTCAATTTGATGGACTCAAACCACTCGCTGCTCTCTCTCTCTCTCTCAAACTACGGCTTCGTTACTGAATTATCCTCCCCTGTAGACCGACTTCCTTCCCATCTTCCTTCTCTGATCGAGGTGGCCTATATCCGCATATCCGAATTTGCGGTTTAGATCAACGTCTGGCTATCCAAGCTTAAGTTTCCGGTGTACCTCTAAATCATTTAACGCAGTTAGGAATATTCTGAAAAAGGCACGGTCGTTCTACGTGTACATTCTAAGTTTGTGCTCCGTTCCTAATGACATACTTGTCGACTGGTCACCAACTCTAAATTTTCATCCTTTTCTCTCTTCTGCCACGCTATGTGACAAGTCTCTTAGAACAAGCTGTCCACATTCTCCTCGCTACTTATTTTCCCTTTTTCTTGCACTTCATAGGTCCTTCTGCACTACGTAGATCAAGTGCTTTACTTTATATTTTACTATAAAGCTGTTAATAATGACGCCACCATTCTCTTCGGAAATTCCAAGGGCCAAATCAAAAGTCCTATAATAACCAATCAAGTTGTTAGAGAAAGTTGTTGCCAGTTCCCACTGTTATTCATCGTAGATTTACACAAAAATGTGATTAGTGAGAATCAGTTCCTTCGGCAGTTATTTGCAAAATCACGAAGCTATTAACATATCACCCCCACATGCCGCTGATGCATTCTGAAAAGTTAACGTACAGAAAATAGAACTTCTGCTGCTGACCACAACCAAAACATACAACTACGAAATCTCAAACTCCAAAAACAAAGAAATACACTGTAAGATCACAAATACACTTAGATTGCAAATGTCTCCGTATGCTACTTATATCTTAAAAATCGAACTTTGACATCAGCTCGATAAATACCAGATGTGCTACAAAAAAGGGGAATTTTTCTTTTATTCGTCTGCATCAATGTTATGCCTTCAAAATAGTCCGCTTTAGAAATCACACGTTTACGCCAGCGTTTTCTCCAATCGCAGAGACACTTCTGGAATTCAATCGTTGGGGCAGCTTTTAACTCTCTCAGCGATGTATTTTTAATTTCATAAATTCATATGTTGCTATGTCTTGCGAACTTGGAGGCTAGGCCATCATTCCAGCATTGCTTTGAACAAAAATAATGAACAATAACAAAGTGTGAGCAAGTGCATTATCGCGGTGCAAAAGGCATAAATTGTTTCGTCATATAACAAGAAATTTGTTTCGGATAGCTTCACACTTACGACGTTGAACTTATAAGAAGTACTTTTTGTTGATTGGTGTTGTAGCAAAAACTAATAGTGAACTAACACATTGAAATCGAAGAATATTCACTTGTGGAGCTGTTTTCGACCTTTCTTCAACTGAGACGATTGACCCTTAATCATGAAACCCGTGTTTCATCACCTGTTATGATACGTTTCAGTAGTTCTACGTCTTTATTGACGTCGCCTACCGACTCATCAACAACTTGCATTCGCCGCTGTTTTTGTTCGAAGAAATGGTTCAAATGGCTCTAAGCACTATGGGACTTAACATCTGAGATCATCAGTCCCCTAGGCATAGAACTACTTAAACCTAACTAACCTAAGGACATCACACACATCCATGCCAGAGGCAGGATTCGAACCTGCGGTCGTAGCAGGAGCGCGGTTCCGGATGGAAGCGCCTAGAACCGCTCGCTAATTCTGTAGGGAACCTCCTCATTGCATACCTTACCAATCCACGTAACTTTCAACAGTCTTGCGTAGCACCACATCTCAAATGCTTCTATTCTCTTGTGTTCCAGTTTTCCCAAAATCCATGTTTCATTGCCACACAATGCTGTGTCCCAGACGTACATTCTGAACAACCTCTTCCTCAGATTAAGACCTATGTTTGATACTGGTAGACTTCTTTTGGTCAGGAATGCTTTTTTTGCCAATGTTAGTGTGCTCTTTATGTCCTTGTTGCTCCTTGCGTCATGAGTTATTATGTTTCCTTGGTAACAGAACTCTTAACTTCATCTACGTTGTAAGCCGGATTTTTGTTAGAAATTTAAAGATTTTGGAATAGACTGTGGTGTCACAAATTTCATGGGAAAAATATCCGAAAAATTTCATGACATTAGTCATTTGATATGTCAACATCATCAGCGACTTCTGTGATTGTGATTCGGCAATAACCATTAATTTCATTCTTCCCGTGATTTCATTGGTTGGTGACGGATTACTGTGCCCAAGGCGCACGCAATCTTCAACTTCTTAACAGCCTCATTCGAAACGCTTATACCAGTCGTAAACCTTTGTTTTACTCATAACAGATGTACCAAAAGCAATATTTAACATTTCTAAAACTTTAATGCACTTTATTTTGGTATTATAGCAAAATTTAATGTAAAGTCTCTGATCCACTTTTATACAAAATTGATAACTGACTCACGGTAAACATCACTAATTCTCACTATATTTACGTAACGGGTACAAAAACGTGATACATAGGCACACAGTCAAACACACAAATAACCCAAAAAAGCGGTCTCTGTACCTCTGAGTTCACTGCATAACTCTCAGATGGCAGCACTGTAAAAGGAACTGCAAAGTGCGCCAAATGCATATTTTACTGTGCAAGTTAGCCTGTGTGCTTTTTTCCGTTATCAGTCCTCTAACTGGTTTGATGCGGCCTACCAAGACTTCCTCTCCTTGGCCGACCATTTCATCTCAGAGTACCACTTGCAACCTACGTCCTCTTTAATTTGCTGTGTGTATTCCAATCACTGTCTTCTTCTACAGTTTTTACTCTCTGCAGTTCCCCCTGTTACCATGGTAATTATTCCCTGATGTCTCAACAGGTGTCCTGTCATCCTGTCCCTTCTTCTTGTCAGTGTTTTTCACGTATTCCTTTCCTCGCTATCCTTGCCGATTCTGCAGGAAACCTCCTCATTGCATGCCTTACCAGTCCACATAACTTTCAACAGTCTTCCGTAGCACCACATCTCAAATGCTTCTGTTCTGTTGTGTTCCGGTTTTCCCACAATCCATGTTTCATTGCCATACAATGCTGTGTCCCAGACGTACATTCTTAACAACCTCTTCCTCAGATTAAGACCGATGTTTGATACTGGTAGACTTCTCTTGGTCAGGAATGCCTTTTTTGTCAATGTTAGTCTGCTCTTTATGTCCTCCTTGCTCCTTCCGTCATGGGTTATTATGTTTCCTTGGTAACAGGACTCTTAACTTAATCTACGTCGTGAGCACCAATTACGATGTAAAGATTCTCGCTGTTCTCATTTCTGCTACTTCTCATTATTTTCGTCGTTTTTCAATTTACTCTCAATCCAATTCTGTACTCATTAGACAGTTCATTCCATCCAAAAGGTCCTGTAACCCTTCTTTCCTTCTTCACTTTCAGTGACGATAGCAATGTCATAAGCGAATCTTAACATTGACATCCTTCTACTTGAAATTTTAATTCCACTCCTGAACCTTTCTCTATTTTTCGTCAGTGTTTCTTCGACAAATAGATTGAACACCAGGGGTGAAAGACTACATCTATGTTTTTAATCCGTATACTTCATTCTTGGTGTTCCACTCTTATTGTCTCTCTTGGCTCTTGTACATATCGTTTACTACCAGTCTTTTCCTATAACTTACCCCTTTTTTTCAGGATTTCGAACATCATGCACCGTTTTACATTGGCGAACGCTTTCTTCATGTCGACAAATGCTATGACCGTGTATTGATTTTTTTTGTCATTCTTGTTTCCATTACCGACCACAACGACGGAACGGCCTCTCTGGTACCTTTACATTCTCCTAAAGCCAAATTGATCGTCGTGTAACATCTTCTCAATTTTCTTTTTCGTTCGTCTGTATATTATTCTTATCAGCAACTTGGATTCATGAGCTGTTAAGTTGATTGTGAGATAATTTTCGCACTTGTCGGCCCTTGCTGTCTTCGGAATTGTGTACATGATGTTTTTCAGAAAATCTGATGGTTTATCGCCAGAGTCATACGTTCTACACACCAACGTGAATAGGTGTTTTGTTGCCACTTACCCCAATGATTTTAGAAATTCCGATGGAATGTTACCTATCCCTTCTGCCTTACTTGATTTTAAGTCTTCCCAGTCTCTTCTGAATTCTGATTCTAATAGTGCCCCTTTCTCTTTCCTATCGACTGCTGCTTCTTCTTCTATCACATCATCAGATACGTCCTCTCCCTCATAGGGGTCCTACATACACTTTTACGATCTATCCGTTCTTTCCTCTACATTCAATTGCGGAATTCCCATGTCACTCTTAACATTGGCGCCCTTTTTTTTAATTTCACTGAGAGTTGTTCCGACTTTTGTGTATGCTGCGTCAATCCTTCCTACGACCATTCCTTTTTCCATTTCTTCGAATTTTTTATGTAGCCATTTCGCCTCAGCTTCCCTGCACTTACTTTCCTGTCCTGTCTTGCATTTCTGTGTTCCTCAACTTCCCTAACATTTTTTACTTCGTTCCTGAGTGGATCAGCTGAAGTATTTCTTCTATTACCTATGTTTTCTTCACAGTTTCCTTCCTGGTACTTATGTGTTTCTCTCCAGCTAATGTGAGTGCCTTTTTTAGAGCAGTTCATTCCTCTTCAACTAGACTGCCTACTGAGCTATTCATCACGGCAGTATCTATAGCCTCAGAGAACTTCAAGTATACCCCTTCTTTCCTTAGTATTTCCATATACCAGTTCTCTGCGCATTGATTCTTCCTGACTAGCTTCTTATACTTCATCCTGATCTTCACCATTACCAAATTGTTATCTGAGGCTATATCTGCCCCTGGATATCTCTTACAATCAAATATCTGATTTCAGAATCTGTGCTTGACCACGATGTAATCCAACTGAAATCGCCCTGTGTCTCCCGGTCTTTTCCAAGTATGCCTCCTCCTCTTATGATTCTTGCACAGAGTATTCGCTACTACCATCTGATACTTATTGCAGAACTTAATCAGTCTTCCTCCTCCCTCGTTCGTAGTACTAAACCCATAATCTGCTGCAACCCGTGCTACTAGTTCTTCCCCTACAACCGAATTTCCAGTCCCCCATGAGTACTATATTTTCATCTCCCTTTACGTACTGAATTATCCGTTCAATATCCTCATATACTTTCTCTGCCTCTTTATCTTGTGCTTGTGACGTCGGCATATATACCTGACCTATTGTTATCGGTGTTCGTTTGCTGTTTATACTGATGAGAAAATCCTTTCACTGAAATATTCACAGTAACTAACTTCTGTCCTCCCTTCCTTTTTACAACGAATCCTTCTATCGTTACACCATTTTCCGCTGCCGTTGAGATTACTCTATACTCATTTGACCAGAAATCCTTGTCTTCTTTCCATTTCACTTCATTAACGTCCACTATATCTAGATTGAGCCTTGGCATTTCCCTTTTCCTATTTTTTAGCTACCTTACCACGTTCAAACTTCTGACATTCCACGCCCCATTCGTAGAAAGTTATCCTTTCGTTGGTTATTCAGTCTTTTTTTTATGATTACTGAAATGAGACGGGTTGCTATTACTCTGTGCCACAATGGCAAGTATGAGCAGAACTTAAATTAGTGCTATTACAATACTACCCACGAATACGACCGAAACATCAAGAGGAGGTTATCTATTTTGTCAGGGATGGACGCACCACCATGGCAACGCAGGCTAAGACTTTCCACGCGGAGGCCAGCGGGAATTCTACAAGATATTGGTAACATCTTCCGTTCAGCAAAGAACTATCGACCCCGAAGGCCATTGACAGAAGCGTGGTTGAGGCCAACGAAATAAAATCTCTGAGAGGTGTATGAGAATATAACAGACCGAATCACGTCCTCAGTGGAGTCATAAGAAACATTTTTATTGGCTGGGGTTCAGAGTTATACTAAACTTTTTGAATTGCATCGTCGTCTCTTTTGACTGTTAAAAATTGTTTACCTATAAAATTCAGTATTTCAATTCCCCCGTTCAGTCATTTTCTACTGGAACACAGCAAAACGGCAGTAACAAATTGTACATACGAAATTCAAGCAATTCACATGCATAGCGCCATGCACTACACCCGTATACAATAAAACAACTCATTACTCAGACTTCACCGCTTCAGCACATGCAAAAAATTTTAAACATCAGACTTTTTTCGCATACATGTATATATGTCTAATGTTTTTAAAATGTTCACTTGTGCTGATGTTCCAATTGTGAGTCATGTGTTACTTTATGATGAGCTAATCGGATAAAACATTAGTTACCCCTTTAAAACAACACAGCGCAAGCTGTGAAACATTATAAGTGGTGTAGAACTAGAGCGAGGCAGTTACGAGACCATTCATCCCTGACTTATATCACGGCAGCAAAGTGGTGTACAAGTGCAAGTCGATTGTATTGAACTAGTGCACTGAGATAGGTTGACGCAGAAACGTGGGACAAAGGGGCTATCATGTATAGGCGTGCTCATAACCACACCGTCAAAGAAGCTGCCCGCAGGAAATGGAATTCATCAAGAAATTCGTAGATTATCCCCGCCGTGTCTAGCGAACTAACTGACGCTAATATGTCCCATGAATCATTTTCACGATAAATCGTAATTATGTGGTACGAGTCATTTTATATTCACATCATAAATTATTTTGTAAATATGGCTGCATGCTGATTATTTACAAGCTTTTATATTTTATTTTATTTTTGTTTTTAACATACTTAGTAAATGGCTCTGAGCACTGGGACTTAACATCTGAGGTCATTAGTCCCCTAGAACTTAGAACTACTTAAACCTAACTAACCTAAGGACATCACACACATCCATGCCCGAGGCAGGATTCGAACCTGCGACCGTAGCGGTCGCGCGGTTCCAGACTGAAGCACCTAGTACCGATCGGCCGTACCAGCCGGCATACTTAGTAGACGGCTGTGAGTTAGTAATTTCCCCCCACCACCTTTTACACAGTACCCCCCATAGAAATTCTTCTACGGAACAGAAGGATTCGTCAGGGAGAAACTTTTTCAGATTGTTTGCAAATTTTACTTTGCTGTCTGTCAGACATTTCATATGACAGTTTACAATATCAAAAATTTTTGTTGCATCATTGTGTACCGCTTTTGTATCCTAAAGACAACCTTAATCTGAAGTAATGACCGTCATTTTTTTCTAATATTGTAATTATGTACATCATTGTTACTTTTGAGCTACAGTGAATTATTTATAAGAAACTTAATGGGGGAATAAATAAAGCGTGAATCAGAAGTCGAAATGCCTAAACGTATACCTAAAAATGATCGTGGGTGAACAGTACATAGTATTCTTCCAGAATTTTTGTAAGAAATTAAGACTTCCTTTCTTAAAAAATGAGTTATCTGACTCTTCACTCTACTGAGGGTCTGACGACACCCGCTACGAATTTCTCTCCTGTGCCAGCCTCTTCGTCTCCCAGTAGCACTTGCAATCCACGTCGTCAATTATTTGCTGAATGTATTCCAGTCTCTTTCTTCCTCTACAGTTTTTACCCTCTTTGACTCCCTCCACACTATCATGGAAGTTATTCCCTGACGTCTTAAGACATGTCGTATCATCCTGTTCCTTTTTCTTGCGTCTTGTCAGTATTTTCCACGTGTTTCTTTCCTCGCCAATAGAACCTCCTGATTTCTTACCTTATCAGTTCACCTAATTCTCAACATTCTTCAGTAGTGCCGCGTCCCAAATGCTTCGGTTCTCTGCTGTGCTGCTTTTCCCCACAGTCCATGTCTCACTAGTATACAATGCTGTGATTAAGGCCTTTGTATGATGCTAGTAGGCTTTTCTTATGCAGGACATCAGTGAATGAAAATATGCAAAGTATATCAACTTACTGATTTGTCTTTCCCCAATATTTGTAATGATTCCATTTGCAAATGTGGCTGAACTAAGTTGTATTAGGAGTTCCAAAATAATTTTTTTCCAGTTTAAGTTCTCATCAATATGGACAAGTAAGAACTCGGAAGTTTCCACACTTTTTTATTTTTCACAATGTGTTACACTTATCGTTGGAGTAGTATCTTATCATTGGTGTAATACTTCTAATTGATCAGAACTGAGTCTGTTCTGTCTTTTTGAACTTGAGAGTGAGACCATTCGAAGAAAACTAGTCAATGATACTTTTAAGAAAGTTGCTTGCCATTTCTTCTGTTGCTGTTTGTGTGTTTCGACTGATTACAATGCTAGTGTCATACGCAAAAAGAACTGAATCAGCCTGTTGTGTATTAGATATAAGATCGTTTGTTTATATCAAGGACAATAGCGGACCTAAAATGGAGCCTTGGGGAACCCCATAAGTGATTTGTCCCCACTTAGAATAATATCCCCTGACATCATTGATTGGTCTCTTGGGAGATGAGTTTTTTGTCCAGTATGCTTATAACTGACAGATGGATAGCACCAATAAGTGAAATGATTCAATTATACATACAATCCCTTATTACTGATTCAATGTATTCCACTTCAAAATGGCAGCAGTGGTTCTTTTAAATAATCCTTAACAGTTCAATAGCGACGATGACGTCTTTCAGGAAAATTGAAGATCGTCTCAATACTACAAAAAATCGAATGATAGAGGCATTCAACCATATCTTTAGAACAACCAAACCAAACTGCTAAATACTACCAAAATATATTTGAGAAGGATAAGCAAGAAGTGGGCTAATTTATCGGGTCAGAATCACAGGCGTAATCCGGAAAGTAGAAACTACTGATGGTGTCTGTTCTTTCACCATTTTTTGCTATATACTCATTTACCTCGTGTCGAAGTTACCAGCTGTTAATTGACTGAACCCATCGTAGCTTACGTAATATGATGTGCGTATCTATTACGTCCGGGGGGGATAATATTTGGCGAGCCACGGACGGACGAGAATTACGGGGACACAATGCTCGCTTGCGTAACCGCCTCCGACGACAGGAGCGCCGCATACGTGTTTCGGCAAACAACCGTGACGTCATAACGCACCTGACGCTTGTTTTTACTGCTTGCGTCAGCGCGGTCGCAGCGGCTGTTGCTTTTAGAACGGGGCGATCGATCGCGCTCCCCCTTCTGTTTGTAAGAATCGATAGACCGCTGTCACAAAGCGAATCGAGACAGCGTGCGCGCTTCGAGCGAGAAGGGAAAATAGCCGTGCGGACAGCTGTTGGCTATGCTGCCCGCGTGACACGGGCTGGTGAGCGACTAACTCGTCCGTTTCCAAAGCGTGACTGTCGCCAGCCGACGGAAGTTAATAACGCGACGAGACTGGTATCCTGCTGTCTCTGATTGTCTTCGCTGATGCCCAGGATTACACGAGATACAAAGTGTCGAAATTCCAATGATGTGGCCCTTTGAGCAGTCACTCTGATAACAATACAGACTGGCTCATTCATTCGATGCATTCAGCCAATCTCGACTCAATAGTCACAGACGGACTTGAAATGGGTGAACACGTTGATGCGGGAAAGTCTGATGCAGGCTCAAGTTTAAAATGTGGTAAGGTGGTGGTTTGAAAATAAGAGACTTGAAGCCTTTGTGGTGATACAGTACTGTACTGAAAATTAAGTACATTGATAAAATGAGAAATGAAGAATTCTGAGCAGAACAGCGAAGAAAGGAATATGAGAAGATACTGAAACTTCCCCTTTGAATGTAAAGAAAGACTGTGCTGGTAAACTTCTACGTTATTAGATACTGAAACAGCTGAGTAAAACTGAACGTACTCAGACAGCTTTCTCTTTACTTATTCTGATCGTTAATTCTAAACTGACACAGTATTTTAGCGCAACGCAGTCTAACTATTAATAATCCCTACAAAAGAATAGCCCTGACTAACAATAACCTATATACTTCATGAATCACTTACCTCACAAAAATCTTCGTTACTCGAATTAATGCAATACAGCGAGCGCCAATACTGCCAGCTGAATAAAAGATTCTAACTACTGAAGGCACTAACTACTGATAGGCATATAGTTAGCAAATGAAAGATTTTGATAGAGAACAAACAATGTATTTGCCTTAATAGTGTTCAAAAGTCGTAATATAGATATAAATTCTTGGCATCTATTTTGACAAATTTCCTTTTTCTGACTGACACATGTCCATATCGTCCGCACATATTACCATCTCAAAACTCTGGCATCTCTCACACCACATCCACCACTGCTAGCGGCTCACCTCCAACTGCCCAACGCTACGGACTGTTCACGTCCAGCTGCCCAACACTACACTAGCGAATAATCCAACAGTGAGTCCAACCAGCCACAGACAGCTCACAGCGTAGTCAGCGATTTTAATACAGAGCGCTACGTGGCGTCACCAACATAAAAACCTAGACAGCCTACTTACAATACCATCTCGAAGAAGGGACAGGGCGACGGAAAACGTCCTAAGACATTAGCGTATAACTAGCATTCTAGATACTCAGGGGAGCCATAGAGCTCAAAAATTGGCTCTAAGCACTATGGGACTTAGCATCTGAGATCATCAGTCCCCTAGACTTAGAACTACTTAAACCTAACTAACATAAGGACATCACACACATCCATGCCCGAGGCAGGATTCGAACCTGTGACCGTAGAAGCACTGCGGTTCAGGTCATAGCGGCCGGCAACTCAAAAATTCTGGAGCTATATATATATTTTGCATGATACAATTTCAGAGGCTTTACTGGTCTCATACAGATATGATTTCTATATCAAGACTGAAGTGGCGAGTGAAAATTCGTACCAAGGCCGGAAATCGAATTCGAGTCTCCTCTTTACTTGGTAGATGCGTTAGCCACTAAGCCACCTTGGCACAGCAGATTGCAGAACTTCACTTAATACACTGGCATGCCTCCCTTCTCGATCCAAATTCTCACTGTCGCACCAGTCTGCTTTAAATTCTCCACTACACACGAATTCCATGTTCTGGAATAGCGCCTCGGCATTGAACGTAAATGGGGGATATAGTCTGAAACCCAGGTGCAGGTACTTATACAAATGACATGACACAATTTTAGAGACTTTACTGCTCTCATGGACGTATGATTTGTAAGTAGGCTGTTTATGTCTTATTGGCAACGTTACGTAGCGCTCTGTATGAAAATTAAAGACAGCACTGCAAGACTCTTCGATGGTGATTGTGCACCTGCACAGTCGCAGCAGATGGCTGCTGGCCATCTCTACAAGGACTACAGTGGGTCTACACCTTTGCTGACTCACCAGTACCATTATTTCTACCAGGACTGCAGTGGGTCTGCACCTCTGGTGGCACACCAATACCGTTATCTCTACCAGGACTACAGTGGGTCTGCTCTGTGATGGCCTACCTACCAATATTCTTCAAAACTTCGACTGACTCTACTGTGGGTTTGCTCTGTTGTGGCCCATTACCTGTCTGCATGTCAAGAGTCAGCACTGTTTCTCCGTTGGAAGGACAACACTACTTCTTCAAGATGGCATGGAAATCCACTACTTCCGTGTGCATTCTCTTTTACTACTCAGACTTTGAGAAAAAAAAAACACTGTAATTTTACTGTGATGAATGATCAGGACTGTCTTCATGGGACTGTGAGAAAATTTTAGCTTTTGACCAACATTGTATCAATAAGTGTGTGCATTTGATATCTTTGTTATTGTAATTACGAAAAATTTTATCAAATCATTATTGGCCACTGCCCAAAACAATTTGTAAAATTTTTTGTGGGGAGCATGGGGGCTATGTAAGTAGACTGTTTATGTTTCCTTATTGGCAACGTTACGTAGCGCTCTGTATGAAAATCACTGGCTGTGCTGTGTGCAGTCTGTGGCTAGTTTGGATTGTTGTCTGCCATTGTAGTGTTGGGCAGCTGGATGTGAACAGCGCGTAGCGTTGCGCAGTTGGAGGTGAGCCGCCAGCAGTGGTGGATGTGGGGAGAGAGATGGCGGAGTTTTGAAATTTGTAAGACTGGATGTCATGAACTGCTATATATATTATGCCTATTAAGGTAAATACATTGTTTGTTCTCTATTAAAATCTTTCATTTGCTATCTATGCCTATCAGTAGTAAGTGCCTTCTGTAGTTTGAATCTTTTATTTAGCTGGCAGTAGTGGTGCTCGCTGCATTGCAGTATTTCGAGTAACGAAGATTTTTGTGAGGTAAGTGATTTGTGAAAGGTATAGGTTAATGTTAGACAGGGCCATTCTTTTGTAGGGATTATTGAAAGTCAGATCGCGTTGCGCTAAAAATATTGTGTGTCAGTTTAAGCACAGTCTTTTATAATTTTTATAAGGGGATGTTTCATAGATTTTATGTATATAGACTGAAATGGTGAGCGTTATTGTGCAGGGAGGAATTTAGAGCAGACTGGGGGTGCAATAAGAATTTGGATTGAGGAGGGAGGCGTGCCAGGGTAATCCGTGCAGTTGCTTGAACCGTTGTGCCGATGTTGCTTAGTGGCTAACGTATCTGTCTCATAATCAGGAGACCCGTGTATTATTTCCGCTTCTGGTACAAATTTTCACTTGCCGCTTCAGTCTCTATACGTAAAATACATATTTGGATATATACAACAAATAATTCAGGCTTTTGAAATGAACATTTTGCCACAGGAAAGAAAACTGTGGTGGGCTGCATGAAAATAATCAGGAGACTCATGATTCCTTCTCTCCCCACTCCCGCCAAAAAAATGACGGATGCTTAAGGGGCGTCGAGATCATTTGACACGAAGCATAAAGTCGTGCTGAGCAAGAACATAAGATATACATGGTCTCAGGAACTATCCCGGTATTCATCTGCACTAATTCAGGCAAACCACGTGAAACCTAAATATCATTGGCCAGACTGGGATGTGGACAGCGTTCCTTTCGAATACGTTTACCACTTTTCTCCGTATGCCGATCGAGTGTGTACGTCCTGACAGTTGTGCGTCATGAAAATGCGGAACGTTGTAAAAGTTTCTAAGTATATCTTGGATGTTTACATAAGTAAGTCGTGCAGTTGTTGCGTAAACGACTGATGTACATTTATTGCAGTAAAGCCAATGTCAAAACCGATGACGTAAGCAGTCGGGTGGGATTTGTTTGGAAAACGGTTAGTTATGTGTCCCCAGTGAAATTAGCAGACGAATAGTTTTCGCTACAGTAGACTGGTTCAGAACAGACCGGTTTTCATATGCATTTTAATGTTCTATCGGGAGTATATGACAAATACTTTAGCTTATAACATCTTCCGGAACAAGAGGTTTTTTTGAATAAAAACTTTTGTTTGGAAAACTGAAACCCGTAATACGCTGTAAGACAAATAAAATAAAATAAAGACACACCACGAAGGAATTTTCCGAATGGGACGAAAATCAGTAGATATGAAGTACTTGTACAGGGAAACAAATGATTACAATTTCATAAAATTTGGGTGATTTATTCAAGAGAAAGAGCTCCACAAACTGAACAAGTCAATAGCGCGTTAGTCCACTCCTGGCCGTATTGCATGCGGTTATTCGGCTTGGCACTGATTAATGGAGTTGTTGTATGTCCTCCTGAGGGATATCGGGTAAATTCTATCTAACTGGTGCGTTAGCTCCTCAAAATTCAGAGCTGGTTGGAGGGCGTGTCCATAATGTCTTAACATTCTCTGGCGATTTTGCTGGCCAAGGTAGGGTTTTGGAAGAACGAATACATGCAGCAGAAACTCTCGCCGTGTGCGGGCGGGCATTATCTTGCTGAAATGTAACCACAGATGGATTTTCTTGAAGAGCGACAAAAAGAGGCGTAGAACATCGTCAACGTGCCGTTGTGCTGTAATGATGACAACCAGAGAGGTCCTTCTATGAAATGAAATGGCGGGCGACAGTCAGGTCGGTATCCGACCGCTCACCAGGGCGTTTCTAGACACGTCTTCGCTGATGATTGAGACTCAGATTGAAGCGGGACTCATCACTGAAGACAATTCTACTCCAGTCAATGAGATTCCAGGCCCAATGTGCCCGACACTTCCAGAGACGTGTCTGTTGTGTGCAGAAGGCAACATGATTGGCGCAAGGGGCGGCGTGAGCTCATTCCCCAATCTGTGGTCCCATTATTAATGGTCCATATGGTTAATGAAGAACCAGTTGAACGTCGGATCGATGATCATGATGACTCCACGGCTCTGAGTGGCTACCTGACAACTGCTCGGTCCTCAAGTTCTGTCGTGTTTCTACATCTACATCAACATCTACATGGTTACTGTGCAATTCACACTTAAGTGCCTGGCAGAGGGTTCATGGAACCATTTTCATACTACTTCGCTACCATTCCACTCTCGAATGGCACATGGGAAAATGGAACACCTAAATCTTTCCGTTCGAGCTCTGACTTCTCTTATTTTATTATGATGAGCATTTCTCCCTACGAAGGTGGGTGTCAACAAAATATTTCGGAAGAGAAAGTTGGTGATTGAAATTTCGTAAATAGATCTCGCCGCAAAGAAAACCGCCTTTGTTTCAATGACTGACACCCCAACTCATCATATCAGTGACACTCTCAAACGAATTGCGCGATAACGCGAAACGGGTTGTCCTTCTTTGCACTTTTTCCATGTCCTCCGTCAATCCTACCTGGTAAGGATCCCACACCGCGCAGCAATATCCCAGAAGAGGACGGACAAGTGTAATGGAGGCTGTCTCTTTAGTGGGTTTGTCGCATCTTCTAAATGTTCTACCAACAAAGCGCAGCCTTTGATTCGCCTTCCCCATAGTATTATCTATGTGGTCTTTCCAATTTAAGTTGCTCGTGATTGTAATTCCTAGGTATTTAGTCGAATTGACAGCCCTTAGATTTGTGCAATTTACCATATACCCAAAATTTATCGGATTTATTTTAGTGCTAATTGCCACTTTTCGCACCATGCAGAAATTCTCTCTAGATCATTTTGTAATTGTAATTGATCGTCTGATGATTTTACTAGACGGTAAATTACAGCATCATCTGCAGACAATCTAAGGGGGCTGCTCAGATTATCACCTAGATCATTTATGTAAATCAGGAACAGCAGAGGGCCTTTGACGCTACCTTGCGGAACGCCAGATATCACTTCTGTTCTACTCGATGATTTACCGTCTATCTCTATGAACTGTGACCTCTCTGAGAGGAAATCACGAATCCAGTCACACAACTGAGACGATACTCCATATGTACGCAATTTGATTAATAGTCGCTTGTGAGGAACGGTATCAAAAGCCTTCTGGAAATCTAGGAATATGGAATCGATCTGAGATTCCATGTCGACAGCACTGTAGATCGACAGCTTCTCGTGACGCTGTGTCCGGGTATCGTTCGTCCATTTCTGCCGACATCGTCGAACAGGGGCATCACTCCTATTCAAATTTCGAGCATTTCGCTCATTACTCCAAGCGACTTCTTTGCGGCCAAGTACACGCCCTGTCTCACATGTTGACATCTGCGTACACGCGCCTGGGTGTGAGGCATAACTTCTGTCCAACTGATCACACAGAATTAAATTCGCAAAGACTTTGTGCCCTGTTACAGAAATGTCCCTTGTTTACTATCCTCGCCAGCTGTGTAGTGAAACTACGCTACAGCGTCACACATTCGTCCATAGGCCCATAGGCCACCAAAGTGTACAGTTTTGCATTTTCCGTCGACACCTGTATGACTTTCAGTTTGTGTGTATACTATGTCTACAAAACAAAAATGGGGCGAACAAAAGTGGAAGGTCGAGAATAACAAGTCTGTCTTAATATTGGTGTGAAGTTTGCGTCTTGTGGTCGTTGTTGTTAAACCTGTACGCCGAAGAAACAGAGAAGGTAGCGAAAAGAGTATTGAAAGAGAAATAGAATAGCATTGAGACCAGATGTCGATGCTTGGGTTTGCACAAGACCTTCCACGGATGTAAGGAAAACATAGAGCATGCACCGAAAGAAATGGACGGTACGCTTAACACAGAAATGGATGAAGAATAAATAGAGCAAAAAAATGACGAATTGCTTATCAAGATTGCGGAAGTGGAAAACGTGTAAGAATCCTCCTACGCAGCAAGTAAGATTACCCAAAATGATTGAGGCAACAAAGATATTTGAAGTTAAAATCTTCTAGGTTATTAGGCCGCGTCATGTTTCTTCTAAAATGTTCGACATTTCGACCACTCTGCTGGGATCTTCCTCAGGATCTTTTGGTGTCCACTACTGCTAGAACACTGTTCTAGCAGTATTCTAGCTGGACACCAAAAGATCCTGAGGAAGATCCCAGGAGAAGGGTCGAAACGTCGAACATTTTAGAAGAAACATGACGCGGCCTAATAACCTAGAAGATTTTAACTTCAGTGACAACGGCCACGAAAGCCTGCAGACTTACATAAACAAGATATCTGCTGTGTTCACGAAAGATACGTGCCAACATGAAGGCAACAGGAAGCGAACCCCCATGCCACAGATATCCATAGCTGAATGGAAATGGTCGCTTCCACGCTAACTACAAGCTCTTCACACGCCAATGTATCTAAAACATAATCTCTAGGCAACAATTGAGAAACAATAACAGTCGTTTATTGAAATAATGTACGTCAGAATCTACTCATCTCTTGCTAGCAGCACTCATATAAGGTTTTAAACCCAATCTGACCTAATGCTGTAGATGATTACTAACTAATCCAACTCAATTTCAGTATGGACTGCAGTTTAGAGAATTTCTAATGTCTGTCTCTAAACAAGTAAAACCTTTGTCTATCAAGGTTCGATACTGGGTCTAAAATGATCGGCGACTGGAAGTTAGTCGGCACTGAAGATAACTGGGATGAAAACTGTTGCTGTTGAACTATAACTGCAGGAAGTCGAAAAAACTGCCGGAAACGGTGAGAACTGGCCGAGTGTAGGCGTGGGGTCGCTTAAATCATGCGCTTGGCGTACAAATATCATAATGTGAACTGTTTGGTGCATGCGGGTGGCAGACGTAACAATTGACAGATGAGTGGCCTATGTGAATGTCTTGAGCGGAAGTATGAAGTAGTTCTTGGTATGAGCGCCATGTAGGAAGCGACTAACCATGCAGTATGTGATGTGCCATGCTCTTACTGCATGGAGTGAGGTGATTTCTGAAGATAACGATGGGTACTGCGTTTGGCGGAGGCAGAGCAATACCAATAGTAAGCTGACAAAGGCAAAAATGGTTACTATACTAAAAGAGATCTATTTGTATCATTGTTGTGGAAGTGAAGACGTTCTCTAAAACCGACACAGCTAGAGTTGTAAAACTACAGTAGGCAAATATAGGCTATCATAAGTAACCGTATATTACGTTAGCTTTTCTGGTAGCTTTGGTCAGTTAAGGTTGTACCCACGTTACCTGTATATTATGTACGTTGCATACCTATTGGGCGTTACCTCATTACGGCTGCTTTCTTTACATATACGATTAGTATCTTCCTAGATTCTCCTAAAAACCGGAAATGGTGAACCATATAGAAACTAAGGATGCATAAAGGTCCAGGTAACCTACGGAGCATTTCTATTTTACTTACTTATCCTACTGTATGTTACTTAAAAGTAAAGGGTATTTATAAATAAATTGAAATTGTGAATGCTAATTTAGCTTTTATTCAAAAATCTTTGATTTTCAACGTGAAACAGAGGGTGTTGCAATAAAAATGAAGAAAATTATTTATCATAAAGCGCTAAGAAACGTGATTTTCCCAACACAAAAATAAAAAAATAAGGCAAAACAAAAATCGCTTCAGTACTTCGTTTCGAAGTTTCTCTTATTCATAAAAAATTTTCACATTGATGAAAAATAACAGGAAACTCTTGCCTTCGATCAGCATTAAGAACGTTCTATTGAATGCAAATTAACAACGATAATTATACGTATACATTGTTTTTGTTTGTGCATGTAAACAGTGCTTGCATCAAAAGTAGATGCTTCGGTTATAGGAAAGCGCAAAAGTAATGCGATAAACTAATTTCTATTACTTATAAAATGTAAATTATGTTCTGTAAGTACATAAAATACGCCGTAGACTAACAGTGAATGATGTGCACACATGCATTTATGTTTCTTTCCCTACCAATGAACCCCACTGCCTAATCAGAGTGTAGGCTGACTCCGCCAATGCCACTTCACCTAAATGAAGATGCGCAACGACCTATCGTGCCGTGTGCAAGAAGAAAATTTAGCGTTTCTTGGTGACGTACACCAGACAGTACGTTCAAATGGCGTCAGCTCCCTGATTTCTACAGTATGTAGGATACTTTGAATGTCAATAAAGTAACCATAGTTGCAAAAGCCAGAAATTTCACAAGAAGTGCTGGAGAAAAATAACGGGAACAGGCAAAGACTAGAGTGGCTAAAAAGAGATCATAGTGCGTGGTGGGTGTAATACATAAAAATATTAGAACAAGATAGGAAAAAATGGGTGTTAACATCAAGTCAGTCAAAGCACTGCCCCGACCAGTTGTGAGAGATATGGAAATTCCCGCGCAATGTCCGCAGCGGAATCCACTCTGCACCTCACTTAGCTATGCTTACAAAAACATCTCAGCCACTAAAACACTCGAAACGGCTCTGATTGCCCCTTCGCAGGACTCTATTCATGATTCCGTGGAAATACTTTCGTCTCCGGTCACGGCCAGCGTATCGTTTCCTAAGCGGAGCTGGGTTATCCTGCAGGTGCGGTCTTGCACGCTCTTTACACCGACGTCAAAGCATTTTAAGACTCGCTGAGTCGTTACTCCAAAGTTTGCAAATCACTAAGGGAGACTACCTCATACGCTAATAACCTGAAATACATAAAGTATTCAACGGAGCAGGAAACAAAATTGGTGAGACATATGACTGACGTCTGGAGGAGTGATACTCAAACTTCCATCCCACCACAAATTGATTTTCCGTGGTTCCCAAACTCGCAGTTCTTTGAGAACTTTTATTACAACCTTCCTTTTTCATTCTTTTTATTTGTGAAACATTCCTTGAAGAGTGCTAAAAACAATTATTGAATAGTTATTTAACGCTTTTCATACTTAGTGAACAGTCTGTATCATGCAGAATATTTATTTACCACATCTTGCCAAAAGACAGCAATTTCGATCAAACTTTTATTGGCACAGGTATACGTATAGACTTCTTGAAAGTTGATTCCGAGACAATTACGTAATGGCAGATACAGTACACTACAAAGGTGAAACTGAATTAGTTATTACGTCTACATTTACACGTACATATGCACGAATATTCAGCAAATTACAGTGAAAGCCTGGCACAGGTTTCACCGAAACATCTTCACAGTAATTCTCTGTTTTTTCACTCACGAATATCACGCGGAAAAACACCTACATCTTTCCGTGCGAGCTCTGATTTCCCTTAGTTTATTATCATGATCGTTTCTCCTTAGGCAGATCGGCGTCAATAAAATATTTTCGCATTCAGGCGAGGAAGTTGGTGAGACCAAAAAAAAAAAAAATAAATAAATAAATAAATTAAAAATATGGTTCAAATGGCTCTGAGTACTATGGGACTTAACATCTGAGGTCATCAGCCCTCTAGAACTAAGAACTACTTAAACCTTACTAACCTAAGGATACCACACACATCCATGCCCGAGGCAGGATTCGAACCTGCTACCGTAGCGGTCGCGCGGTTCCAGACTGAAGCGCCTAGATCCCCTCGGTCACACCGGCCGGCCCATGAGAACATCCTGCCGCGACGAGAAACGCCTTTAATGATGTCCACCCCAAATCCTGTATCATGTCCGTGACACTCTCTCCCCAATTTATCGATTACACAAAACGTGCTGCACTCCTTTGAACTTTCTCGATGTTCTCCGTTAATCCCATCTGGTAAGCATCCCACGCTACGCAGTAGTATTCCAAAAGAGAGCGGACAAGCGTAGAGAAGGCAGTCCCTTTAGTAGATCTGTTGCGTCTTTTAAATGTTCTGCCAATAAGACGCAGTCTTTGGTTCGCCTTCTCCACAACATTTTCTATGTGTTCATTCCAGTTTAAGCTGTTCTTAATTGTAATTCCTAGGTAGGGAGACCAAGAGATGAATACACTAAGCAGATTCAGAAGGATGTAGGCTGCAGTAGGTACTGGGAGATGAAGAAGCTTGCACAGGATAGAATAACATGGAGAGCTGCATCAAACCAGTCTCAGGACTGAAGAGCACAACAACAACAGCAGGTATTTAGTCGAATTTACGGCCATTAGATTTAACCGCTTTATCGTCTAACCGAAGTATTACAAGTTCCTTTTAGCTCTCATGTGGATGACGTCACACTTTTCATTATTTAGGGTCAATTGCCAAATTTCGCACCCCACAATATCTTTTCTAAATCGTTTTGGTCTTCTGGTGAATTTACTAGGTGGTAAACGACAGTGTCACCCGCATCAACCAGAGACTACTGCTCACATTGTCTCCCAAATCGTTTACATAGATAAGAAACAGCTGAGAGCCTAGAAAATTACATTGGCGAGCGCTAGAAATCACTTCTGTTTTGCTCGATGACTTTCCGTCAGTTACTACGAACTATGACCTCCTGACCGAAAATAATGAATCCAGTCGCATAACTGAGATGTTATTCCTTAAGCACGCAATTTGACTGCAAGCCGCTTGTGAGGTACGGTGTCGAAAGCCTACTGGAAATCTAGAGACACAGAGTCAGTTTGAAATCACTTGTCGATAGCACTCAGCAATTCGTGAAAGAGCTAGTTGTGTTTAACAAGAACAATGTTTTCTAAATCCGTGCTGACTGAGTTTCAATAGACCGTTCCCCTCAAGGTAATTCATAATGTTCGAACACAGTATGTTCCAAAATCCTGTTGCATATAGATGTTAATGATATGGACCAGTAATTTAGTGGATTACTTTTACTGCCTTTCTTGATTATTGGTGTGACCTGTGCAACTTTCCAGTCTTTGGGTAAGGGTCTATTATCGAGTATATATAACTGTATGGCTCTGCTGCGTCAGTGTACTCCGAAAGGAACCTAATTGGTATACAGTTAGGAATGGGATATTTGCTTTTATTAAATGATTTCAGCTGCTTCACTACTCCGAGGATATCTACTTCTAAGCTACTCAAGTTGGCAGTTGTTAATGATTCGGATTCTGGAATATTTACATCGTTTACTCTGGTGAAGGAATTTCGAAACGCTTTGTTTAGGAACTTTGCTTTCCACTGCTATCGTGCAGAGAAATCATTGCTTGTGTCTTGCTGCTAGCATATTTTACATAAGACAAGAGACCCCTGGGATTTTCAGCCGGGGTTCGAGACAAGGTTTCGTTGTGGAAACTGTTATAAGCATCACCCATTGAAGTCTGCGCTAAATTTCAAGCTTCAGTAAAAGATTGCTAGTTTTGGAGTTTTGCGTTCGTTTAAATATGGATTGCGTTTTTTGTTGTTTCCGCAACAGTGTTTTGAACTGTTTTGTGTGGCATGAGAGGGGGGGCGGGGGGAGGGGGGGGGGGGGGGTCAGCTCAGTCATTTGGTAATCTATTTGGTGTAAATCTCTCATTTGCTATCGATACTATTCTTTCGAAATTAAGCCACTTCTGGTCTACACTTACACTGTTAATTTGAAAGGAGTGGAGATTGTCTCTCAGGAAGATATATTTTTCGTTTCTTGCTGTAGGATTTGAGATTTACGGCATTCAGTCTCGCTACGACTCCTCTGTGTTCACTAATCCCTGTATCTGTTATGGTACTCATTATTAGCTTAGGAGTTTTGATGCTAAGAGGTCGAGTGTGTTTTCACAGCAGTTGACTATTCGAGTGGGCTCATGAACTAACCGCTCGAAGTAATTTTCAGAGAATGCGTTTATTACAATTTCGGATGATGTTTTATGAGTACCTCAGGATGTAAACATGTATTTTCGCCAACATGTCGAGGGTAAATTGAAGTCATCACAACCGTAATTGTATGAGGCGCGTACATGTTTGGGTTGGGTTGTTTGGGGAAGGAGACCAGACAGCGAGGTCATCGGTCTCATCGGATTAGGGAAGGATGGGGAAGGAAGTCGGCCGTGCCCTTTCAAAGGAACCATCCCGGCATTTGCCTGGAGCGATTTAGGGATATCACGGAAAACCTAAATCAGGATGGCCGATCGCGGGATTGAACCGTCGTCCTCCCGAATGCGAGTCCTGTGCCTAACCATTACACCACCTCACTCGGTACGCGTACATGTTTAAAATTAGACCCAAGAGTTCTTTGAACCTTTCATCAACTGCATCATCTAAGTTGGGAGTTCGGGAAAAGGATTCAATTATTATTTTGTTGAGATAGTCAACAATAGCCTCTACCCATACTAACTCACAGGAAGTATCTACTTCAATTTCGCTACAACATAAACTACTTCTAAGAGCAACAAATCCAACGCCGCCGCCAACTGTATTTAGCCTATCCTCTCTGAACACACTCAGGTCCTTCGCAAAAATTTCGGCTCAACATATCCCTGGCCTTAACCAGCTTTCGGTGCCTATAACGATTTGAATATTAGTGCTTTCTATTGGCGCTTGGAGCTCTAGTACTGTCCCAACACAGCTACGACATTTTACAACTGTCACACCGATAGTCTCTAGATCTACGTTCTTCCTGTGGTCAACCTGCACTCTTTGAGACTTAAGTCCGTTTTGTGTTTCACTGAGACGCTCTAACCTAGAAAAAGCCGCCCAGCCTACGCCACACAGCCCCCGCTACCAGCGTAGCCGCCCCTGCGTAATGGACTAAACCCGAAACCCATGGTGCAACTAGAGGAATCTGCAGCATACATGGTCGCAGAACCATATGAGCCTCCACTTGGTTCTATAATAGGTTGTATCAACCATGCTGCAAATGGTGAGCTTTGCTTTCATCTCGCAAGCAAGACTGCAGCCTTTACACCCACTTCTGATAGCTGCTGGAAACCATAGAGAATCTCTTCCGATCCAAAGCGGCACATATGGTTGGTAGCAATGTCAGACACCGCCTGCAGATGGCTGCACCCTGTGGTCTTCATGGCATCCGGAAGAACCCGTTCCACATCTGGAATGACTCCACCCACTCCTCCTTAGCAGTCATTTCCCTTAGGTGCCCCATAACGCGCCTAACATTGGAGCTCCCAACTACCAATAATCCCACCCTCTATGACTTCCCAGGTTTTGGAGGCTGAGAGGTTTCATCTGGAACAGGACAAGCGACTACATCTGGTGAATGGACAGTGTCAGCCATATACAGCACCTGGAACGTGTTTGTTCAAACCAACCGGCGACGCCTTATGTTTGGCACCATGGGAAGTTTTACGCCGCCTGCCAAGCCCCGAGGTGACCTCTCACTCGATCACGGGTGAGGGGTCAAACTCAATGCGAGCAGTAACTGGGCTAGCCACTGGTGTGGTTCAATCGGTGGACTCTTGGGTTGTGTTGGGTGTCCGTTGGATCCCCATGGCCGGTCCACAACAGTGATGCCCATCCACTGCAACGTCAGGTTGTCTAACCGAAGCCAATACAGTGAATTGTCACCAACTCTGCTCGCATCCGCACACAACAACCACAGTGCCCATCCATACTAAAACCGCGGAAAACTAAACTGCACAGACAAAAAAAGATTACCGACACGTGCTACGGAACTCTACTGTAGACGCCGACGAAAACGCAAGAACTGTGTATAATAAATTAGATCTACACGCAGAGATTCTAAAAGTAAACTATGAAAGCACACAGAGGAAACTAAATAATTCGCTCCTCGTTAGGTACTTGTAAAATTTCACAAAATTGGTTTACTTTCCGACGCAAACGAAAACGTAAGTAAATATTAAATTAACACTTAGAAATTCAAAAGCTAAACCACCAAAGTACAGAGATGAAAATATAATTCGCTCCTGGTTGTTGTTGTTGTGGTCTTCAGTCCTGAGACTGGTTTGATGCAGCTCTCCATGCTACTCTATCCTGTGCAAGCTTCTTCATCTCCCAGTACCTACTGCAACCTACATCCTTCAGAATCTGCTTAGTGTATTCATCTCTTGGTCTCCCCCTACGATTTTTACCCTCCACGCTGCCCTCCAATACTAAATTGGTGATCCCTCGATGTCTCAGAACATGTCCTACCAACCGATCCCTCCTTCTGGTCAAGTTGTGCCACAAACTTCTCTTCTCCCCAATCCTATTCAATACCTCCTCATTAGTTATGTGATCTACCCATCTAATCTTCAGCATTCTTCTGTAGCACCACATTTCGAAAGCTTCTATTCTCTTCTTGTCCAAACTATTTACCGTCCATGTTTCACTTCCATACATGGCTACACTCCATACAAATACTTTCAGAAATGACTTCCTGACACTTAAATCTATACTCGATGCAAACAAATTTCTGTTCTTCAGAAACGCTTTCCTTGCCATTGCCAGTCTACATTTTATATCCTCTCTACTTCGACCATCATCAGTTATTTTGCTCCCCAAATAGCAAAACTCCTTTACTACTTTAAGTGTCTCATTTCCTAATCTAATTCCCTCAGCATCACCCGACTTAATTCCACTACATTCCATTATCCTCGTTTTGCTTTTGTTGATGTTCAACTTATATCCTCCCTTCAAGATACCATCCATTCCGTTCAACTGCTCTTCCAAGTCCTTTGCTGTCTCTGACAGAATTACAATGTCATCGGCAAATCTCAAAGTTTTTATTTCTTCTCCATGGATTTTAATACCTACTCCGAATTTTTCTTTTGTTTCCTTTACTGCTTTACATGTTCCTGGTTAGGAACATGTAAAATGTCGGAAAATCGGTTACTCCTCTGTTGCTGCTTGTGTCTTGGCCAGTGGCTGCTGACTGACTAGACAGACCGACTGACATCATTAAAGAGTTAAGGTTTCGATGGGCATGGCAAAATTACAAGTAGGACTGTAAAGGTCAGTGGACGATATATTAGTTCTGTACTCACTCATCTGCGCAGTGCGTCTTTCAGACGTGTTCAGTTCCTTGATAGACTGAAGGTTAGATAGTGCAACGACTTTAGAATAAGGGTAAAGGAGATAATGTAGACAATTCCTCCGCTACCAACGTTTTCAAACATTTTTGTGAAAGCAGTCCTTACGAGAGTAGTGGCACACCTCAGTCACATAATGTACTGTCAGTCTCGCAATTTGGCAATTTATTCTTTTGTTTCTTACACATTAGCAGGGCTCAACGATAGGCTGAGGACTTCAGATATTAATTTAATGAAAGCATTTGATTATGTGGACCTTGCAATACTTACGTATTAGTTGAGACATTATGCTATTAACCATAAGGATCATCATATTGAGTCTGAGTGAGGACATGCAAAGTAGGGGATGCCACAAGTTACTGTTCTTAGTTCGTTGCTTTTATTGATTCAGACCAATGATCCCCCATTAAAAATAACATGCAGCTAATGCGATTGTCAGCAACATCAGCAAATGGTTTTTAGATGACAGATTAGCGCTTAACTGCAACAAAATACTGCCTATAAAGTTCATGGAGAAAATTCTTGCAAAAGTGAAACTGTATTGTCCCATAGGCTGGTCAAACAGTCGGTGAAGTCGCCGTTTTTAAATTCTTAGGACTGTGGGTAGATATAAGGCTTACTTGGAACGGTCACCAACTGTATCTTGGGCAGAAATTGGGTGCTGTTATCTTCGCTATAAAATTAATCTCCACTGCCTCTGACACTGAAACATCAACGTTTGTTTACTTTGTTTACTTCCACCCTATCGTATCTCGTCCATCTACATCTACATACATATTCCGCAATCCACCATACGGTGCGTCGCGGAAGGTACCTCGTACCACAACTAGCATCTTCTCTCCCTATTCCACTCCCAAATAGAACGAGGGAAAAATGACTGTCTATATGCCCCTGTACGATCCCTAATCTCTCTTATCTTATCTTTGTGGTGTGCGAAATGTAAGTTGGCGGCATTAAAATTGTACTGCAGTCAGCCTCAAATGCTGGTTCTCTAAATTTCCTCAGTAGCGATTCACGAAAAGAACGCCTCCTTTCCTCTAGAGACTCCCACCCGAGTTCCTGAAGCATTTCCGTACACTCGCGTGATGATAAAACCTAACAGTAACAAATCTAGCAGCCCATCTCTGAATTGCTTCTATGTCCTCCCTCAATCCGACCTGATAGGGATCCCAAACGCTCGAGCAGTACTCAAGAATTGGTCGTATTAGTGTTTTATAAGCGGTCTCCTTTACAAATGAACCACATCTTCCCAAATTTCTACCAATGAACCGAAGACGACTATCCGCCTTCCCCAAACTGCCATTACATGCTTATCCCACTTCATATCGCTCTGCAATGTTACGCCTAAATATTTAATCGACGTGATTGTGTCAAGCGCTACACTACTGATGGAGTATTCAGACATTACAGGATTCTTTTTCCTATTCATCTGCATTAATTTACATTTATCTATATTTAGAGTTAGCTGCCATTCTTTACACCAATCACAAATCCTGTCCAAGTCATCTTGTATCCTCCTACAGTCACTCAACGACGACGCCTTCCCGTACACCACAGCATCATCAGCAAACAGCCGCACATTGCTATCCACCCTATCCAAAATATGATTTATGTAGATAGAAAACAACATCGGACTACCACACTTCCCTGGGGCACTCCAGATGATACCCTCACCTCCGATGAACACTCACCATCGAGGACAACGTAATGGGTTCTATTACTTAAGAAGTGTTCGAGCCACTCACATACTTGGGAACCAATCCCATATGCTCCTACCTTAGTAAGGAGTCTGCAGTGGGGCACCAAGTCAAACGCTTTCCGGAAGTCAAGGAATATGGCATCCGTCTGATACCCTTCATCCATGGTTTGCAAGATATCATGTGAAAAAAAGGGCGAGTTGCGTTTCGCAGGAGCGCTGCTTTCTAAAGCCGTGCTGATGCATGGACAGCAACTTTTCTGTCTCAAGGAAATTCATTATATTCGAACTGAGAATATGTTCGATAATCCTGCAACAAACCGAATTTAAGGATATTGGTCTGTAATTTTGAGGAACCGTTCTTCTACCATTCTTATATACAGGCGTCACCTGCGCTTTTTTCCAGTCGCTCGGGACTTTACGTTGGACAAGAGAATCGCGATAAATGCAAGCTAAGTAAGGAGCCAATGCAGTAGAGTATTCTCTGTAAAACCGAACTAGAATCCCATCAGGACCTGGCGATTTATTTATTTTCAACCCATTCAGCTGCTTCACATCCCCAGGGATGTCTACCATTATGTCTTCCATACGTTAATCTGTACGAGACTCAAACGGCGGTATGTTTGTACGATCCTCCTGCGTGAAAGATTTCTCAAATGTTAAAATTAAAATTTCAGCTTTCGTTTTGCTGTCTTCCGTTGCCAGGCTATACTGATCAGTGAGTCGATGGAAGCCTTCGACACGCTTACCGGTTTTACGTAAGACCAAAATTTCCTTGGGTTTTCAGCAAGATCTTTTGCTTTTCTTTTCAAAGAAAAGTATCAAGACCTGGTCATGTAAGAAACTTCAGAACGATTTAAACATAATATTTACATTTAGTGTAATAAAATTTAGGTCTCTTTAAATGTCGATAAACGTAATATAATGCCCATAATAAAGAGAAAAAGCCTGAGAGTACCCTATCACAATACCGTTTCAATATCTAGGGATAAGACTATCGTACGTGAAGTGAAATCGATACGTGGCATCGGTAAACCGGTACTGCGGAATGTGGATTAAATAGTTTTGTTATACAGTTTTGGAAAATAAAGATTATCTGTTAGGGATGTTGCATATAGGACTCTAATACGACCTGTTACAGAGCACAAATCCAATATTTAGCGTCCTGATTAAGTAGGCCTCACAGCAAATATGAAACGATACTGTGAAATACATCTATTCTAATGAACAAGCGTTCATAGCACTTAAAATATGCATTTTAGAGCCCTTGTTTACTGGACATTTTGGCTTGTTTTGGTCCGCATACCTTCTCTCAAAAGATTGAATGCAAAGAGCTTGCAAGTAGAAGAGATCTCTTTCATAGTATCGTAGATGAACACGTGCCCATAGCTCTTAAGGTATGCGTCGTTTTAGAGCCCTTGTGTACTGGACTTCCTTTCTTTCTTTTTTTTTTAAAAAAAAAAAGACATCCTGTACGTGCCATGTGTGTACAAGCATTGTTCCTTCAGTCCCTACCAACCGTGACCTGAAATCTTACTCGATGGTTTCCCACACCATGGCACCAGGTGACACTGCTCTGCCTCCGTAGGTCGCTGAAGTACTTGCCGACGATGGTCACTGAACACATTGTGACGGTATTCGTCTACAGTCCATCTTTCCTGATCAAGACATTACTGTAGTTCATCCGTTTGTGTTTAGATGTTAATGGTAGCATACACAGAGGTCAGTAATTCCTTGGTCCGACTGCTGCGGCGTGACAAAAAATGTTGCAGTTAGCAGGAGCAGACGTGAAGTGGTCCCAATACGTTTGGTGCACAGTACGGCAGTCCTCCTTTGTGGTGGTCAGACGTAATCGACTGGCACCTTGACGAGGAGTATGTTCCCATAGACTCTAACGTCACTCAACATTTGAGGTTGTTTCCTCCCCTTATCTGTCCTACTATGCCTCGAAACAAAATTAAACACAAATCACAGTAATGGATTCTGGTGTCTGTTCTACCTGGCACAGACAACTCCGACTCTGAACATTTACAAACCCGCCAGCTGTGTGTACATGTACGAAGTTACGTTGAGATCCGATCATGTCTTTCGGGTGCTACAGGTTTCTATCACGCAGTGTGTGAATGAAACAGATTATGATTAATATTGGTACGATGTTCCCTCCACCGTACACTGTACACTGTCGTGCGTAGTTCACACGTGGAAGTAATAGTAACGGTTAAAAATCGTTTTCTGTTGAGGGCAACCGCAGCTGAAATAATTCATGTTTCAGCTTATAAGAGTTTTTTTGTTTACTGCAGCACGATAGACTCGGTGATGTCAAATCACTTCTTCAGACGTACATACATCAGTATAACATTCAAGCCGTAATATGGGAAGAAGGGGGACTCAACCTTATCAAAATAAAAGTACTGTTACCTTCAAGATGTAGGGAATCATGGTTCAGATTGACCAGTTGAAATACTAGCATGTTAACAGTGCGTTCACTTCATACGAGGAAGCGGCAGATAGCAAACCTCCAACCGCCTCGCAGCGCAGGGCCACACTGCTAGTCAGTGTTTTCATTTTTGTCATGGAGAGCACTAGTGCCACAATACACATAGAAAAAGAAAGTTACAAACATTTCCGCTCCAAATGTCGTGGGAATTGTTGAAGTCCCCATTACACAGCACAACCAAATAATACTTAAGTATAAAAACACATAGACTGAGTATGACATTTTTAGAAAGGCTACCGTTATGCTCCGCAATTCTAATCACCCCCTTGCGTACAAGATGGCAGGTTTTAGATCAGTGTTCTATCACATTCACAGTGTACGCTAGGAGGAACATGATCGAGAGTTTCAGTATATTCTGCACATCGCACATGTCGTTGAATACGATTCTAATGACGCTGCAAGCTTCTACTCTTTCAATTGCAATCAAGACTTTAATAAAATTGCAAAGGCAATGTTAATCAGAACACTAAGAGGAGCTGTGGTCTATATACCAACAGGTATATTCGTTCATAAAGTCACATGACAAAAAAATGGCTAAAGAAACGCCACACAAACATTTTTATCTGACAAATGCTTTCAATGATAAGCGGTCTATGGTGAAAAAAGCGATCAGCTGGGGACCAACACACCACACTAACCAGAACTAATCGCTTTATCTGACTACATAAATATGAACCCGTGGTATGACCCAAAAGCTACGCTACTATCAAGCATCTATACTATTCCATAACGAAAAATGTGGTTCCGAAGAACAGGGTGCTGAGAAGCATATATTGAAGCCCTGCCCCATAGCAGTGAATACTTTACCCTTCTGCATGTCAGGGCGGCACACCACGATACGCTCGGCGACTGTAGTCATGGATGCAGGCAATCTGTTATTAACAGTGCGGCCGGAAACATGCGAGTATGGGTTCTCGCGTTCAGCTGATTCGGAACGGAGATATTTCCGTATGAGCCTCTGAAACCCTGGTGGATTCTAACGTGCAGGTGGACCTGTTTACTGGTCTGTGGTGTGGTTCTGAGCACTATGGGACTTAACATCTGTGGTCATCAGTCCCCTAGAACTTAGAACTACTTAAACCTAACTAACCTAAGGACATCACACACATCCATGCCCGAGGCAGGATTCGATCCTGCGACCGTAGCAGTCGCGCGGTTCCGGACTGAGCGCCTGAACCGCTAGATACTGGTCTGTCAAACCAATTTGACTCCATGGCACGACTATGCATGACAGAATAGGCCAAATGTATAGATGGCTGACTAAAACAAATAAATATACCCACGCATAACTCGTGGTGTGCATGGATACGAGAAGCAGTACCACTGACAGCTCAGATGGTGACTGACACAGGCTCTAAGTGGCACACTAGCAAAGGACACAAGTGTAACCGTTTAGGTAAAGACCTGCCATTCTTTCCCAGTGAAGTGCCGGTACAAGAGTGGTCTCCTCTCTACAGCTTTCCTCTCCAGCATGGTAGCGTACCACATTTACATGCTTAGACTACACCCACTTTAGCAGAAGCCAATCACAAGCTGGAGCTCGGCATTCGAAGCTGGGAGACCGCTCCCTGCTCTGCAAACACAGATTTGACATACCAGCGACTATAAAAATTAATTGAAAGAAACGGAAAAAAGATTCAGCTTCACTGCCTATTTACCATGTGTGTTACGCCCTGTCTTAGCTAAAAGCATGACTTGGATGGAACCGGAGCCCTCCATAAAAAGATAGTTATCTCCCCTGATGCGTCCATTTAGAACTTACCAAAGAATGGCCATGAACTCGCTAAAAGCACAAATACGTTTTGTAGCAGAGTCTGCACGCCTTGGCTCACTGCCCTGTCCCACAGAGATTCATACGCAGAAACTTACAGCCATCTCATCAGCTTCCTACCTAACAAGGGCCCATCCTCAGCTTTATTGCCAGTCATCAGTTCATACAAAGCTCTACTCATAGCTGCAGCGACTCCTCGGCGGTAGTCAGCCTACCTGGACGCGGCCGCCGACCGACCGGCTCCACACAATGTGTCTGCACAATGAGACCGGGGGACTTGACTGTTCCCAAACGTTTCCACCTAGGTTCCACAGAAAAACGCTCCACTCGGCTCTCAGCTGCCATACGCTTTTACTGGAGTCAATTAACTCAGCACTCTCTTTCTTTGAATGCAGGTAAAGGTTACTGCTACGCCTTCACTAGAGCGCACAAGCAAGAGCGTTAACTACTGCCAACCATTTCATCATATGAATGGAGTCAGATCGTATCAAATATAGCAACCAAGTAATAAAGATAGTCTTCCCTAAGAAAAGTAAGCAGCATGACACCGTATCGAAAGTGAGAGTGCCCTACAATCTCTCAATTCAATGAATATTAGTAATGGTACACTGCATAAAGAAGAAAATTCGCTAGGAATACACAGAGGTCAAATGGTAATGAAATCATATTATGGAGGTTTGACGAGAGGAAGACGATTTTATTGGTTACCATAGGATACCATACCTTAACATGGTTACACAGTAAGAAGGCAAAAAGGTAAGGACAAAAAAAACAAAGCCAGAACTCTTAATACCACAGAATCCTGGCCAAAAATTTGTACATAGAGAGAAGGTAGCATGTTAAAAGTACATCGGTACTGGTGCACATGAATGAGGGGCAAACTAGCAGAAGGGTTGGCATTGGCTTCCAAGAACACCAAAGTGTGCAGAATTCAAAGTCCACTTCAAGTTGCCATGTGTGTGACTCTGGGCACACCGTAGCAGGGAGAAGTGAAGGGGCTAAAGCTATACCACCAACACACCCTTAATAATCAGGTGAAGTTAAGACATTACAATATACTGTCGAACTTTGATTTCCTTTCAAGGACATGTCATAGTTATTCGACTGCTTGGGTACGTATCCTAGGTTTGTTGTTGTATGCTGTTACGTCTGGTCTGTTTGGTTTTATCTGTTTTTACGCTGAAGCATTTTATAGTTTACTTGGTTGAGCCTCAGTCATTCCCATGATATCTGGATACGAGCGAGAATGAAACTTCCTAGCAGATTAAAACTTTGTGCCGGACCGAGACTCGAACTCAAGACCTTTGCCTTTCGCGGGCAAGTGCTCCACCAACTGAGCTACCCAAGCAAGACTCACGCCCCGTCCTCACAGCTTTACTTCTGCCAGTACCTCGTCTCCTACCTTCCAAACTTTGCAGAAACTCTCCTGCGAACCTCACAGAACTAGTACTCCTGAAAGAAGGGATATTGCGGAGACATGGCTTAGCCACAGCCTAGAGGATGTTTCCAGAATGAGATTTTCACTCTGCAGCGGAGCGTGCGCTGATACGAAACTTCCTCGCAGATTAAAACTGTGTGCCGGACCGGGACTCGAACTCGGTACCTTTGCCTTTCGCGAGCAAGTGCTCCACCAACTGAGCTACCCAAGCACGACTCACGCCCCGTCCTCACAGCTTTACTTCTGCCAGTACCTTGTCTCCTACCTTCCAAACCTTACAGAAGCTCTCCTGCGAACCTTATAGAACCAACACTCCTGAAAGGAAGGATGTTGCGGAGACCTGGTTCGAGTCTCTGTCCGGCACACAGTTTTAATCTGCCAGGAAGTTTCATATCAGCGCACATTCCGCTGTAGAGGGAAAATCTCATTGTGGAAACATCCCCCAGGCTGTGGCTAAACCATGTCTCCGCAATATCCTTTTTGTTCTACGAGCGAGAATGTTTGTAACTTTTCAAATTGCGTGAACGGTGGCGCTAGTGTCCTCTGTGAGACACAGGAGCACATGACATGTGACCCTGTATGGCGAGGCAGTTGGAGGGTTGCTGGCCGCCGTTTCCTAGTACGAAGCAAACGCGCTTTTACCATGTCAGTTTTCCAGCTGGTCGATTTGAACCATGACGCCCCGCTTGTTGCGGGTCACAGTATTTTATTTTGAGAAGGTTGAGTCCCTATCCTTCCCGTATCAGGGCTTAAATGTTTTGCTGATGTATGTACACTTGAAGATGTTATATGACATCACGAAACCGGTTGTACTCCTGTAAAGAAAAAAAAAATTCACATGCAGCTGAAATCGGTATATTTCTGAAAGAAAGTATTGCCAGCAATTAAAGGTCTTTACATAGATAGTCAGGCAGCAGTTAGAGTTGACGGTAAATTTTCATGGCTCAGAGTAGTTTCAGGGGTAATACAAGGCTGCAACCTGTCTCCACTGTTGTTCATATTATTTATGGATCATATGTTGAAAACAATAGACTGGCTGGGTGAGGTTACGATATGTGAACACAAAATAAGCAGTCTTGCATATGCGGATGACTTAGTTGTGATGGCAGATTCGATTGAAAGTTTGCAAAGTAATATTTCAGAGCTAGATCAGAAATGTAAGGACTATGGTATGAAGATTAGCATCTCCAAAACGAAAGTAATGTCAGTGGGAAAGAAATATAAACGGATTGAGTGCCAAATAGGAGGAACAAAGTTAGAACAGGTGGACGGTTTCAAGTACTCAGGATGCATATTCTCACAGGATGGCAACATAGTGAAATAACTGGAAGCGAGGAGTAGCAAAGCTAATGCAGTGAGCGCTCAGCTACGATCTACTCTCTTCTGCAAGAAGGAAGTCAGTACCAAGACTAAGTTATCTGTGCACCGTTCAATCTGTCGACCAACTTTGCTGTATGGGAGCGAAAGCTGGGTGGATTCAGGTTACCTTATCAATAAGGTTGAGGTTACGGATATGAAAGTAGCTAGGATGATTGCAGGTACTAGTAGATGGGAACAATGACAGGAGGGTGTCCACAACGAGGAAATCAAACAAAAACTGGGAATGACCTCTGTAGTCAATACATTCGCTGCGCAGTGCCGATGGTACTGTTACCGACGATTGTGCCGCTAAAGCGGAGTTATTGAACGCAGTTTTCCGAAATTCCTGCACCAGGGAAGACGAATGGAATATTCTAGAATTTGAAACACGAACAACTGCTAGCATGAGTTTCTTAGAAGTAGATACCTTAGGGGTTGCGAAGCAACTCAAATCGCTTGATACGGGCAAGTCTTCAGGTCCAAATTGTATACGGATTAGGTTCCTTTCCGATTACGCTGATACAATAGCTCCCTACTTAGCAATGATATACAACCGCTCGCTCACCGATAGATCTGTACCTACAGATCGGAAAATTGCGCAGGTCGCACCAGTGTTTAAGAAGGGTAGCAGGAGTAATCCATCGAACTACAGACCTATATCATTGACGTCGGTTTGCAGTAGGGTTTTGGAGCATATGCTGTATTCAAACATTATGAATCACCTCGAAGGGAACGATCTATTGATACGTAATCAGCATGGTTTCAGAAAACAACGTTCTTGTGCAACGCAGCTAGCTCTTTATTCGCACGAAGTAATGGCCGCTATGGACAGGGGATTTCAAGTTGATTCCGTATTCCTAGATTTCCGGAAAGCTTTTGACACCGTTTCTCACAAGCGACTTCTAATCAAGCTGCGGGCCTATGGGGTATCGTCTCAGTTGTGCGACTGGATTCGTGATTTCCTGCCAGGAAGGTCGCAGTTCGTAGTAATAGACGGCAAATCATCGAGTACAACTGAAGTGATATCAGATGCTCCCCAGGGAAGCGTCCTGGGACCTTTGCTGTTCCTGATCTATATAAATGACCTGGGTAACAATCCGAGTAGTTCTCTTAGGTTCGCAGATGATGCTGTAATTTACCGTCTAGTAAGGTCATCCGAAGACAGTATCAGTTGCAAAGCGATTTAGAAAAGATTGCTGTATGGTGTGGCAGGTGGCAGTTGACGCTAAATAACGAAAAGAGTGAGGTGATCCACATGAGTTCCAAAAGAAATCCGTTGGAATTCGATTACTCGATAAATAGTACAATTCTCAAGGCAGTCAATTCAACTAAGTACCTGGGTGTAAAAATTACGAACAACTTCAGTTGGAAAGACCACATACATAATATTGTGGGGAAGGCGAGCCAAAGGTTGCGTTTCATTGGCAGGACACTTAGAAGATGCAATAAGTCCACTAAAGAGACAGCTTACACTACACTCGTTCGTCCTCTGTTAGAATATTGCGGCGCGGTGTGGGATCCTTACCAGGTGGAATTGACGGAGGACATCGAAAGGGTGCAAAAAAGGGCAGCTCGTTTTGTATTATCACGTAATAGGGGAGAGAGTGTGGCAGATATGATACGCGAGTTGGGACGGAAGTCATTAAAGCAAAGACGTTTTTCGTCGCGGCGAGATCTATTTACGAAATTTCAGTCACCAACTTTCTCTTCCGAATGCGAAAGGACCTGGTAGAAATGATCATCAAAATAAAATAAAAGAAATCTGAGCTCGAACAGGAAGGTTAAGGTGTTCGTTTTTCCCGCGCGCTGTTGGGGAGTGGAATGGTAGGGTGATAGTATGATTGTGGTTCGATGAACCCTCTGCCAAGCACTTAAATGTGAATTGCAGAGCAATCATGTAGATGTAAATGTAGATGTATCAGTCGGGGCGAACAGGCTTAGATGGTAGGGTCATGTCACACGCATTGCAGAAACAAGGTTACCGAAGAGACTCATGGGTTCAGCAGTAGAGGGTAGGAGGAGTCGGGGTAGACCAAGGAGAAGGTATCTGGATCCGGTTAAGAATGATTTTGAAGTAATAGGCTTAACATCAGAAGAGGCACCAATGTTAGCACTGAATAGGGAATCATGGAGGAATTTTACCAGGGGGACTATGCTCCAGACTGAACGCTGGAAGGCATAATCAGTCTTAAATGATGATGGTGATGATGATGAGTATTGCCGGAGTCACGTCGATTTCGGCGCTGTCCCATTCGATGAGGTGGAGGAGGGGTCTGCAGCTGGCAGGACGCCTCGCGGTCTGCGATGGCGACCAGTGTGACGGGGAATTAGATCCATAAGCGGCTATGAGAGCGGGTCAGGGGCCACGGCGCCCAGAATAGCCGCGAGTGCGGCCCGTGGCCGCGCCCTGGACGCGGCGAGCGTCGCCTGCGCCGACCCCGCGACCTCTGCCGCCAAGGACACGGCCGCTCCCGCTGCCTCTCCCGGCCGCTCCACTCCACTGCGGCTGCGACAGCGCCTCGTCAGCTAGCAGGAGGTGCCAGCTGCAGGGCAGCGTACCGGCAATCAGCTCGGTAGTCCTGTCACAAGTTAAATTAGGTCCTCGTACGTGAAAACTCGGCTCCAAAATTGTAATCTGTATTCTATATCTACACTGGTGTCCCATATTAAAGCAACAATCGCTGTTTCCCAGTCTTGTGTCTAATTCATACAAATTCATACAAAATGCCAACAGATGTCCTTACAATCGCTTTCTGCACGAAGATAGCATTCCGGTTAACGGATATCACGTCAACAATGACATCAGGGCACTTATCAAACAGGGTAATGTTTTTCGGGTAGTCCCACATCCACAGTTGCTGTGTATGCAGTCACAGACGGTGCAGTATGCCACAAAGAAGACACCTACCAAACTCTCTGCAGTGGAAGGCCATAAGAAGAATGGAAGCAGGGCAATCAAACTGATGTGGCACGAAGGCTTAATGTTCTGATACAATTGAAATCTCACCCACTTCTCCCTCTGAAATTAGGAAAATAATAAACCTGCTTAAAAGCAAAAACTCACATGGAATTGATGGCATTTCCAGCAAAATACTAAAAGCTTGTTCTCAAGAGATAAGTAAGATTCTCAGCCACCTGTGTAATGGCTCTCTGGAACAGGGCATTTTCCCTGATAGACTGAAATATGCTATGTTATACCTTTGCATAAAAAGGGGGTAGATCTGATGTCAACAATTACCGTCCAATCTCCCTTCTAACAGCTTTATCCAAAATTTTTGAGAAAGTAATGTATTCAAGAGTAGCTTCACATATCTGTAACAAAACGTCAGTTTGGTTTCCAGAAAGGTTTTTCATCAGAAAATGCCATATATGCTTTCACCAGTTAAATTTTGAATGATCTGAATAACCGAACACCACCCATTGGGATTTTTTGTGATCTCTCAAAGGCTTTTGATTGTGTAAATCATGAAATTCTGCTAGACAAGCTCAGGTATTGTGGCATGAGTGGGACAGTGCACAAATGCTTTAATTCGTACCTAACTGGAGGAGTGCAGAAAGTTGAAATAAGTAGTTCTCGTAACATGCAAAGATCAGCACATTCCTCAAACTGGGGAACTATCAAGAATGGGGTTCCACAAGGGTCAGTCTTGGGTCCTTTGTTGTTCTTAATATATATTAATGACTTGCCATTCTATATTCATGAAGAGGCAAAGTTAGTTCTCTTTGCTGATGATACAAGATAGTAATCATACCTGACAAACAAGAATTAACTGATGAAATTGTCAATACTGTCTTTCAGAAAATTACTAAGTGGTTCCTTGTAAACGGACTCTCACTGAATTTTGATAAGACACAGTACATACAGTTCCGTACAGTGAATGGTATGACGCCATTAATAAATATAGACCTTAATCAGAAGCATATAGCTAAGGTAGAATATTCCAAATTTATAGGTGTGTCCATTGATAAGAGATTAAATTGGAAGAAACACATTGATGATCTGCTGAAGCGATTGAGTTCAGCTACTTATGCAATAAGGGTCATTGCAAATTTTGGTGATAAACATCTTAGTAAATTAGCTTACTACGCCTATTTTCACTCGTTGCTTTCATATGGCATCATATTTTGGGGTAATTCATCACTGAGGAATAAAGTATTTATTGCACAAAAGCGTGTAATCAGAATAATAGCTAGAGTCCACCCAAGATCATCCTGCAGACATTTATTTAAGGATCTAGGGATATTCACAGTAGCTTCTCAGTATACATACTCTCTTATGAAATTTGTTATTAACAACCAAACCCAATTCAAAAGTAATAGCAGTGTGCATAACTACAATACTAGGAGAAAGGATGATCTTCACCATTCAAGATTAAATATAACTTTGGCACAGAAAGGGATGAATTATACTGGCACTAAAGTCTTTGGTCACTTACCAAATAGTATCAAAAGTCTGACAGATAACCAACAAGTATTTAAGAAGAAATTAAAAGAATTTCTGAATGACAACTCCTTCTACTCCATAGAGGAATTTTTAGATATAAATTTTAAAAAATATATTAAAAAAATAAAAAATAAAAAACACAAAAAAATGAAAAAGTTGTTATATTAACTTAAGTATGTTGTTAAATTAACTTAATTATGTCATGTATTGGAAAATTTGACTCGTTCCACATAATTACGAAATATCATATTCATGATCCATAGAACTAGTATTAATCTAATCTAATCTAATCTAATCTCGGATGAGGTGACAATGTATTGAAACCGAAACAGTATCCTGAAGACCAGGGAAGAGCCTACCACATGTGATATCAAAAAGAGGAGACCGATATTTGACAGTAAAGGCACGGCGGTACAGCCTTACTAATAACAACGAGCGTATGGCATTGGTGGCCGGGAGACCCTCGCGGGGCGGTTCGGCCGCCGCTCCACAAGTTCTTTAACGCCACTACGGCGACTTGCGAGGGAATGAGGATGAAATCATGACGAAAGACACACAACACCCAGTCATCTCGAGCCACAGAAAATCTCTGACCCCGCCGGGAATCGAACCCGGGACCCCGTGAGCGGGAAGCGAGAATGCTACCGCAAGACCACGAGCCGCGGACTCAGCCTTACTACCGCACGGCAACTGGCATCTGACCTCTGAGCATCCACTGGACGTCTTGTATCTAGACAATCGAGGTACAGAAGACTTCGGCAGAGTAGCCTTTATTGTCGGAGACCTTCTGCATGTGTACCTCTGATGCATCTTCACAGAAAGGAACGTCTAGATTAGAGTCGTCAACATGCCACTTGGACAGTCGAACAATGGGCTAACGTTGTTTTCTCAGATGAGTCCCGATTTGGTCTGGAGAGTGATTCTCGACGCATTCGCACGTGGAGGGCACGTGGAACACGATTTTGGAACCCGAACACTGTGGAAAGGGACCAACATCGAGGAGGATCCTTAATGGTGTGGGCAGAGGTTATGTTGACCACTCGAAAGCCTCTTCATGAAACCGTATGGGTCAACTGACAAGGTTTAACCGCTGTCAGGTATGGCGGTGAAATCTTGGGACCTCGTGTGCGGTTGTTGCGGGGTGGTGTGGGCCCGGACTTGGTATTGGTGGTCGACAATGCTCGACCTCATTGAGCATTGGTGGTTGATGTTTTCTTAGAAACGGAAGGTACTGCATGCATGGTGTGGCCTGCTCGCCGTCCCGACTTGAATGCCATACAAAATGTCTAGGATGCGCTACAGAGACAGTTTGCATCACGTCAGCATTCACCAACCAATCTCTAAGACTTGCGAGCAGCTCTGCAGGAAGAATGGGCATTATTGCCTGAACATGAGACTGATGACATCACTCACAGCAACAGTGGCAACTCGGCCTTCGCAGCAGTAGCGAAGAGGCCTTTACAAAACTGGCGACGAGGGTTTACAAAATAAATACTCTTAGGAAAAGCTAGATACTCTGAGACTTATGAATTTTGCCGTGCATGTGAAAACGCGCTTATTGTTTCATTCATCCGTCACAACACGATGCTTGCGTGGTTTCGTCATTCAGACTGTAATATCGAACACATCAGTTTTTGATCTCTCAGCGCGTTTTCGTCAGACTCACTTTACCGACGATCAACAGAGACACAAAGTAAAAAATCCAAATAGACTGAAAGTTAAAAATACCCGCTACGATAGACTGCAGTGATTTCTGATAAACATTTCGCTTATTCTTCATGAGTATAATCCCTTTTCAGGCCGGCCGAAGTGGCCGTGCGGTTAAAGGCGCTGCAGTCTGGAACCGCAGGACCGCTACGGTCGCAGGTTCGAATCCTGCCTCGGGCATGGATGTTTGTGATGTCCTTAGGTTAGTTAGGTTTAACTAGTTCTAAGTTCTAGGGGACTAATGACCTCAGCAGTTGAGTCCCATAGTGCTCAGCGCCATTTGAACCATTTTTTGAATCCCTTTTCATAATTTAGCGAGTTTCTGTCATTCACCTTGCTTATTCCTCTTTTGCATAATCCATCGTGAGTATAATACTTATCATCGAGTACATCTATTAGTTACTATGGGTGATTTATTATTAGTCGTTAATCTACATAATTTCGTTTTCCAGACAAGATGCCGAAGCGTAAAACTGTGTTCACACACTCTTATGGGTATATGCGATGAAAAGAAATGCCTAATGAAATAAACTAACTTCCATCCCTTTCCACCTTCATTTAAATGCTATTACGTTAAGACAATATTACTAATTTAGTAGTGGCTCCGATGTGTTACCGGTGGTTAAAAACGTAAAGTTAATGCCAGTACACATGGTACAGGTTAATGATTGTAAAAGTAAGGATATTCACTAGTATGATAGAGTTCAAAACTCATAGATAATATAGCTTATTCTAAGAGAAGTAAATGTTCCACATCGCCCATTGTTCAGATATCTGCCAACCACAATCACCAACTTCCACCCACCGCAGTACGGATGAAACACGTGGTGGACTCTATCACCGTTACGTTACATCGTGAATGAAGCAATAAAAACATTTTCACATAGACGATCAAGTTTGGAAGTCATGTATCATTTGCCTTTACCTAGAAATGTTTATTGCTACATATTTTGCGTATTTTTGTCTTACACACTCAACCACCTGCCACACACTGCAGGCAAACTACCTTACTAACAGAGCAACTGCATTCATAAAATCCTTAATCAGATATACGTCTGCATGCATCTCATATCTAGAACGGTACTAGTTACACCAGGATCGAGCCTCGCGGTGGATTAACGACCTTGGTTGAAGCACCGGCCATTCTGATTGTGGCTTTAGGCGGTTTCCTACCCTCAGTTACACAAATGCTGGGCTGGTCCTCACGTTTTGCCTCGCAAACAGTTGAAACAGTGGTTAATATCGGCCGGAACGCACGAAACGGCGTTGTGGTACCTCCCAGGGAATGTTTTTATTTCACTGGAACAAGTCGGCACCAGAGATTTAAAATAGTACACGGGTACTGAATTGCAACGTAACTATAATTTGCCGCTGCGCCAGCACAAGTGAAAAAGATAATGGGTGACTAACCTGATGCGATGGGTAGTGGCAAGGAATGCAAAAGGATCAAGCACTTTTTTATAAAAATAAGCAGCAGCTAATTTTCAAAAATATTAATCTTGAGTCCAGAGAAAGATACAGTGAGCAGCCTTTCAGCATAGGAATCACACGGCCAATCGGTTGCAAATAACTGTTTGGTACATTGACCTAGGTTTGGACACTTCTAACAATGACTTCACCAGAATAAAATTTTGACCATTGCTTACTCGCAATGTAACTTTACAGTTTCTTAAAATTTCATTCTGGTGAAGACATCCTTAAATGCGTCGAAACTTAGATCAATGAAGCAAACAGTTATTTGCAACCGATTGGCTGTGTGATTTCCATGCTGAAACGTATATGCGGTTTCTGAGAGATAGCCGTGTTTCAAACAGGCCGACGAGCAGCCTTTGAGAGAGACGGATGGAGAATAGATGGACTGATAGTGTAAGGAAGGAAAAAGAACATAGTAAATCGAAGAGATACATTTGAGTACATATTTGCTGAAAACTGTAACTGAAGGGATAGTGGAAGAAAATACTCACTGGGAGGTTTTATGAAGTGACGCAACGAAGGACCGGGAAAAAAAGAAAAAGAAAAAGGTGGGCACTCAAAGTACTAAAGGAAAAGCTACTGCGCAGCATTAGATAAGGAAGAAGTCCGTGGAATATAGTACGTTACCGGAAGAAGGGACGGGTTAGTCGGATAACTGATAAATCATCAAGCAGATCCGCATCTCGTGGTCGTGCGGTAGCGTTCTCGCTTCCCACGCCCGGGTTCCCGGGTTCGATTCCCGGCAGGGTCAGGGATTTTCTCTGCCTCGTGATGGCTGGGTGTTGTGTGATGTCCTTAGGTTAGTTAGGTTTAAGTAGTTCTAAGTTCTAGGGGACTGATGACCATAGATGTTAAGTCCCATAGTGCTCAGAGCCATCAAGCAGATAATGAAAGGAAGATTGGACTTCATTGTCTCACTGATACTGTTATCACAACATTTACACTGGCCACAAATGAGCGAATACATGTAAAGAAACAGGATGAGGAATTTTTGAAGAAATCACATCGCCATTCATCGTTATCGGAAACTAAATCGGAATGTCTGGACGATATGTTGACTTCCACTCCTTCCTATTACATATCCTGCACCGAAATCACTGAGATTCACCTCCAGATGCACCCAGGACAGATTCAATTGTCACTGGAGGGGCAGTAGATCGAAAATTTGTGTAAGCAGGCAAAATAAGCCTTTCGCTGCTACAGACGAGCTCCTCGCATTCCGCGCTCAGGCTGCTTTTGTTATGGCTGTACCACTCGCCCAATGCTGTCGTCTGTGCTGACAAACGGCCAAGATGAAATACATATCACCCGTTTTTTGGAAAACTATTGGGTGAAAAAATCTTATTTCGGCACATCTTACACTGTGATTGCCTTCACTCCGTAAGGAAATGAATTTCTCTTCGTTATCCGCCACACTTACTGCTCTGCATCAAAATATCTAAAACACTACACAGAATTGTGAAGAGTTCGTTGAAGTGTATACATTGCGTATGGTTGACATTAGCTCACACATTGTAGTGAATGAAATGTAGACAAGTTACCGAAATTTTATTTAAAATTGAAAACAAAACGATATCTCATTTCGTGTTATTCTGTTTTACATCCGATGGACGGTCGGGCACGACGCGCTCTTTTACGCCCCTGCGGGTTGCCAGCTGCTTTTAAACGCTTTCCATCTCTTTTTAAAACAACTATTAGGTGAAAAAAGTTTATTTTTGTGCATCGTGCAATTGATATATTTCCTTCATAAGGGACTGAATTTCTTTTTATTGTACGCCATAGTAACTGTGCAGCATCAAATTAAGAAAAACATTGCACGAAATTTTAAAGATTTTGCAGAGGTAAAAACGCATTGCAAAAACTTTAGGTGCGGTTCATTTTAGCTAATACATCGCAGTCGATGTAATGCAGATAAGATATCGGAATTTTATTTAAAATTGGAAGTAGAAGAATATCTCATTTCCTTCTCGAGTTATTGGGTCTTGTATCCGAAGGACGGCCACGCGCTACACGCCCATTCACGCGGTCAAAACAATCATCATATCACATACATGATCCAAGATATGTAAACGAGGATTTTTGAAAAATCACCCGCAGCCTTGAGAGGTCGGCGGGTTAGGAGCAATCAGACATTTGTAGCACTTATGGAACACCCAAGCGGCGGGAATATACACGTCCGTAACACCTGCGGAACGGTGTAGCGAGACGTGCATACAAGTCCACAACAGCGAAAGGGATAATTATAAAACAGATCTTAGGGGTATTTGAGCAGAGTCAAACTTGACGATGAACTGGCGATCGTATGGTTCAAATGGTTCAAGTGGCTCTGAGCACTATGGGACTTAACAGCTGTGGTCATCAGTCGCCTAGAACTTAGAGCTACTTAAACCTAACTAACCTAAGGACATCACGCACATCCAAGCCCGAGGCAGGATTCGAACCTGCGACCGTAGCGGTCACGCGGTTCCGGACCGAAGCGCCTAGAACCGCACGGCCACACCGGCCGGCTGGCGTTCGTAAAAAAAACAATGTAAGCTAACAGTGCATCCATCAAAATGGCTTCGTTGCAGTGGATGATCAGATTTTTATAAATGCCTCAGATATGGTGCAGTTTTTCGCCATATTTCTCTGGTTGCGTGACACGCGGGTACTGAGTTCCTCCGGGAGGAGGCAGAGCGGAGAGCGAGTAGAGCCCGCACGCCCCGGCAGGACAGCTGGGCCGTGAGGTGGAAGCGCCGTGGCGCTGGCGTGACGCTTGCGCCACTTGACCGGCTGGCCTCTGCACTCCACGGGCTCTCCTTGTCCCCCAGTTCCCCTGCCCGCTCTTCCTCTCTGTCTACTTCGCTGCTGTGTGTCCCGGCAGTCTTACCGCTACTGGCATGACACTTGCTGCTCCAGTAGACTTCTTCCACCGGTATTTATTTATTTATTTATTTATACACATCAAAATTTTTTTTGCATCACCCCGTTTCCTAGAACTCTTGAAGACAGACGTTGACTGTGGGTATTGTATCACAGACACAGTCCCTTTGACTGTACAGAGATGTGACTAAACCTGCCCAAATATGTAAACAATCATGCATGAGCAGCGCCTATTAGACGGAGGGGGTCCGACAGCCGATCAGTTCCAGTCATTCCACCAGGAAGGAGCTGCACGGCTGGTCTTGCCTGTAGTTCAATCATGCCTAGACGGTCAATACTGCGGGCCTATCGCATCCTCTATGTTACTTTGTGCCAGGAAGGGCTCTCAACAGAGGAAGTGTACAGGCGTCTCAGACTGATCCAAAGTGATGTTGTTCGGACATGGAGGAGATACAGAGAGATAGGAACTCTCGATGATATGCCTCGCTCAGACCGACCAAGGGCTTCTGCTGCTGTGGATGACCGCTATCTACGGATTATGGCTCGGAGGAACCCTGACAGCAACGCCTCCATATTGAATAATGCTTTTCGTGCAGCCACAGGACGTCGTGTTACGACTCACATTGTGCACAATAGGCTGCATGATACGCACCTTCACTCCCGACGTCCATGGCGAGGTCCATCAGTCGGCCGGCGCTACAGTCTGGAACCGCCCGACCGCTACGGTCGAAGGTTCGAATCCTGCCTCGGATATGGATGTGTGTGATGTCCTTAGTTTAGTTAGGTTTAAGTAGTTCTAAGTTCTAGGGGACTGATGACCTCAGAAGTTAAGTCCCATAGTGCTCCAAGCCATTTCAACCATTTTTGAGGTCCATCTTTGCAACCATGACACCATGCAGCGCGGTACAGATGGGCCCAACAACATGCCGAATAGACCGCTCAGGATTGGCATCACGTTCTCTTCACCCATGAGTGTCGCATATGCCTTCAACCAGACAATCGCTGAAGACGTGTTTGGAAGCAACCCGATCAGGCTGAACGTCTTAGACACAATGTCCAGCGAGTGCAGCAAGGTGGAGGTTCCCTGCTGTTTTGAGGTGGCATTATGTGGGGTCGACGTACGCCGCTGGTGGTCATGGAGGGCTCCGTAATGGCTGTATGATACGTGATTGCCATCCTCCGACCAGTGCAACCATATCGGCAGCATATTGGCAGGGCTTTCGTCTTCATGGATGACAATTCCCGCCCCCATCGTGCACATCTTGTGAATTACTTCCTTCAGGATAATGTCATGGCTCGACTAGAGTGGCTAGCATGTTCTCCAGACATGAACCCTATCGAACATGCCTGGGATAGATTGAAAAGGACTGCTTATGGACGACGTGACCCACCAACCACTCTGAGGGATCTACGCCGAACCGCCGTTGAGGAGTGGGACAACCTGGACCAACAGTGCCTTGATGAACTTGTGGATAGTATGCCACGACGAATACAGGCGTGCATCAGTGCAAGAGGACGTGCTACTGGGTATTAGAGGTACCGGTGTGTACACTGATCTGGACCACCACCTCTGAAAGTCTCGCTGTATGGTGGTATAACATCCAATGTGTCGTTTTCATTAGCAATAAAAAGGGTGGAAATGATATGTTGATCTCTATTCCAATTTTCTTTACAGGTTTCGTAACTCTCGGAACCGAGGCGATGCAAAACTTTTTTTGGAAGTGTGTGTTTTTAAAGTTCTAACCCCCTTATTCATGAAACGAACTTGTAGCAATACAGGACGAGCGAGTGCAATGCTTGTTCCTGACACAAAATAATAAGTAAATTTTTCTTGTGATTGAAAACTGTGCTCAAGGACAATCCCGACACCCGGCGGGGTCTGGGATTTTCTCTGCCTCGTGATGACTGGGTGTTGTGTGATGTCTTTAGGTTAGTTTGGTTTAAGTAGTTCTAAGTTCTAGGGGATTGATGACCATAGATGTTAAGTCCCATAGTGCTCAGAGCCATTTGAACCATTTGAACAATCCCGACACAATTGCTAACTCAGCAGGTTACATTTATTTTTAATCAGTCGCCTACCAGGCAAAGCTGTACGACCACTTAAAAGATCTTGAAATGTAAGTCAAGACTGGGAATAGTAGTTATTTATGTTCCCCAATGCTTGTCAAATGTAACGACGAAACTAGCAGACAGAAAAGTTTGTAGAAATCAAGTCAAATAACAAATTGGCGCTAACACAGTGGGGAAGAACCGAAAAGTATGGAAGATTGTATGGACTAAGTGGAACAAGACCCACTTATCTGGGAAACTCTAAAATCACACTTAACCTGACTACAAGAAGCCACAAATCAAGCTACACAAATTGTGTATCAAAGTAAGCAAGTAACGAGCTGTACACAATACGGACTGCGGTGCTGCAATTGTGACACTTACGCTACCCTAAACACATAGCATGCGCTGATCAGCACCACACGGTGATCAAAATGATCCCTGTCTGTGACAGCCCAGAGCAGAATCCTAGACTCTAAGTTCACAGACTTCAACTCTCTACTTGCAAAACACTCTAGTTGAAGGGGACGCCTCCCTGCTGTTGACAGTGTCATGGGAAAGAACTCTAGCTAAATTCTTGATAGACCAGGGAAAATCACTTGTAACCCCCCTTCTTTAGAAGACACACATTTTTAAACATGAAGTTGAAACTGGGCTGAAGCAGTGTTTTATGACTGGTTAACCTTATGCACCAGGAACTGTTGACCAAAGTGAAGCAATCTATTGACTGAACCAAGTTTTTAGAAGGAATGTAGCTGACTCTCACACAATGTATGGCTGGTGCCACTGTGTCTGGCGATTTGAAGTATATGAGAAACGCACAAATGTCATGCTCAGTTATTCTATGTGGGCTGTGGGTCATCTGCGGCATTCACTATCCAAACGGGGTGGAGTCACCTGCCAGCACTGTATCGCTTCCCGACTTCCATGGAGGTGCCCATATCCCTAAAGGAGGCCCTCTCGACCAAATGAGATCCACATACTACCTTCTGCCGACAAAAGTGGCCACAGTGACGTTTCCGTTGTCACACCACCCAGTGTGCGAGTGCAAGGCTGTCTTTCCAAGCATACTGCTCCAATATACTCAATACGATAATTGCAAAATAGTTGCAGAATATGAATTAATATTGCTTGGTAACATGTGACAGTAATGTCACATTATGACAGTAACGCCACAATTTACTTTACATTATAGTGTGTCACCTAACGTGGAGGCCAACAGGTAACCACAACCGAAGTTTCTCGCATGAGAAACCTGTGGTTTTGCTCACTTCTAAATTACCTAGAGCTAGAAGTTTCTCAGTCGAATCTCCAAGAGAGGATGGAATTGAGACTGACGCATTTAAACTTTGATGCTGGCACACGATGCTGCACATAAAATTGGTCGAAAGAAGAACCAATGTGTCCATTACTGAGCTAGTCTGTTTCTCCAGGAGCCTTTCTTCTCGTATATTCCAAAAAAAAAAAAAAAAAAAAAAAAAAAAAAAAAAAAAAAAAAAAAAAAAAAAAAAAAAACGGGTGTATGAGACCGAGAGAGCGAAAGCGGGGGGACAGAGCAAATCAACAAGATTTCCTGTCTGTCTCTTCAGCAAACTGTAAGAGAAGCTGGTGACCGTTCAGGATGGAGGCGCTTGGTTCATGGGTTTACGACACTCAGCGGTGAACGTGATGATGACCTAATGTTTTAGATAGGCATACTCTTCTCTCGACAGTTGTATTTCTACGCTTACTTTATGGAAAATTATAATGACTCTATCGTTATCAATACAGAAAAAATTACTACTGCTACTACTACTACTACTGCTGCTGTTAAGTTACTACTATTACTATTCCAATATTACTACCATAGTCATCACAATATTACTCCTACCAAAACTACATATGTCTCCACTATTATTAACTCTGCTATTACTACGAGGAATAACCATAGTTTCAACAGTTTCTGCAAGGAGGATTCGTCGTACAACATTTTGAAAATGACAAACGTCGCAGCAAGTCGGTTTCCATGACAGGCCGAATCGAGGCAACAGCAAAAATGTTGCAACTGTACCAGGCCAATCCTGATGACTTCTTTAGCTGGCTGATCGCCCTGGACGACTGCTGGGTGAATCACGGTAACCCCAAGACAGACATCTTCAGCTTGCAGGAAAAAATAATTCTAGCTATCTGAAAGAACTACTGGAAAGAAAGAGAGGAAAAACAAAGAGCACTTAAGTTATTTGATGTGGCTTTTAATATGCCAAACCAACAACAATTATGTTCAACGAACGAAACCTGTTCTTGCAATAATACGGCTGAGGGGATTTTCTTTAGTCATTAACATTAGTGTCAGTTGTGATCCAAAAAGAGATAGTCAAAGTGTCAACTAAAATGGATGTTTATCTAGTCGGTGACCGGTTTCGGGCTAGGACCATTCTCAAACCAACCAATGTTTTCCAAGTAAAATGTCCGTCCATAGTAGCAGTGAATAAGGTGGGTACATAAGTGTGTGGTACCAACTAGTGTTCGTTAACCAAACACATTATTTGCTGCGGACGTTTTACTTGGCAAACACTGGATGCTTTGAGAATGGGAGAAGCCCTAAACTGGTCGCAGATTAAGTAAACATCCATCTTAGTTGCAACTCTGGCTGTCTCTTTAATGCATCAGTATTCAAAATGAGTTGCTGTCTCACAAAAGTCAGCAGGCTGGAGTTATGCACGATCAAGATAGTTACCTACAATTGCGTACAATGCCAACAGCGAATTACAGAAGAAATATTATTCTAAGGCTGTGTTTTCCGAGGTTGGAAAATTTGGAAATTTGTTGTAAGATCTTATGGGACCAAACTGCTGAGGTCATCGGTCCCTAAGATTACACACTACTTTTTCTTTAATTTTTTATTTACAACTTTATAATAATTATACAATCTTAAACCACTTCCTTAAGTGATTAGTGGATCTTAATTTTATACAACATTAAATGCAGCTAATTACAAATTTGATAAGTGACTACAGTCATAACTAGATTAACAATGGGCAACTAATTTATTATTAATATTAAATGTGTACTACATACGCTTAACTAGACTCTATTGCCTGCAGCGTCACAGGTGTGTCAGTAGCTTACAAACCTACTTATAGAGCCTTGCCCATCGAGCTAATCCCGATGAGCGTGCCCATGACACTGGGCAGGCCAAGGATGTTATTCGCTGCAGGTTCCTAACTAAATTTCCTAATTCTAAGTCCTACTAACTAATTTTATTCTAAGTCATATCCGGTGCTTGTCCTATATCGGTGGTGTTGTACCCCACTCCCCCTAGTCCTGTATGCGGCGGATTCCAGACTGTGAGGAAAGTCAGCCTGTCCACGCACAGGCGGTACGGAAATAGAGCACTGGATTCAGCTAGTATTAGGTATGTCTCAGGTTGTTAGTTAATCAATGTTTCTCAGGTATTCTTTTAACACTTTTCGTGATACCTCGTTAGCCGATTTGTTGAGAGTTTGAAAAGTGTCTTCTCATCTAAGCAAGTGGTAGGTGTCATGGTCGAGTAATCATTGAAAAGGGGTCACTCGTAGACCACACGATAGGGGGTACCCTCTGATACACCACATTCACACGCGGACGTAGCCCTCTTCCAAAACCGACATAAATATGTCGGGTAGGGCGCAAGACCGGTGAGAAAGTGGAACAATCCTCGGATAGGTTCAAAGCACTTCATGCCCAGTTGTTTCCTGGCATTCGGAAGAAGTTGAAAACTGGAGATGAGGTTGTTTACTGCTTGGAGGGCTTTCTGGGTTATGGTGTCAATGTATTTCCCGAAGTTCCACCTTTCGTCAATGATGATTCCCAGGTACCGTGTCTCACGTCGCCGAAGAACCGGTGAGCCCTCGATTCTCAATGTTGGATTTCTGATCAGCTGTCGTTTTAACAGAAGGTACGTTGATTTACTTGGTGATATTTTCATCTTTGTGTTTTGGCACCACAGTTGCAGTTTATCTATAACCCTTTATATTGTGAGCTCTACTTAATCTAACTTAAACTATTTTACTCAAAAGTCGACTAATACACCCATACCCGGGGGAGGACTTGAACCTCAGACGGGGGGAGCCGCACGGACCGTGACAAGACGCCCCCCTAGACCGCGCGGCCGTGGTTGGGGCGTGGTACCATTGTCCTGATTATGACGACGCTAAATACGGGAAGACATGAACGTATTTTACTGCACTGTTTACTGTGTACTGAACATCAACTTTCAGAGACGATGGTTGTTTGTATCAGTTTAACAAGGCACTCGGTCATAAACAGCACCAGGGAGGCAATGGTTTGTGGACAGTAACATTCCTGAAACGGACTGACTTGCCTAGAGCCCCGAGTTGAACGAAATGGAGTCCATCTGGCATGAGCTGCAACATCAACTTCGCTCCAGACCCCAGATCCTAACATTACTACCTTCCCTGGTTTCGGTTCGTGAGGAAGGACGGGATGCTATTCCACCACAGACATTCAGATACCTTGTTGAAAGTGTCCCAGCACAATTCAAGCCGTCATAAAGGGGAAGGACGGACACATCCCGTGTTAACGTTCACCAGTAGGTGTCCGGATACTTTTGACCAGGCTTCGGCTGTGAGCGCTTGGCGCCGCCGGGCGACACCTGGGCACGGCGGCGGCCTCCTCTCGGTGTCGGAGTGCCCCTCAATTGGAGCAATTACCGCCGCGCCGTCTGCGCCGCCGCCTTAATGATGTCACTGGCGTGCCGGAAGTGTGCGTCAGACCACGCAGCCGCAGCCGCAGCCGCGAGGCCAGTTAGCGCCGAATTGCGCTGGCGCCGTCTCCTGCCCCAATCTGCACCGGAATATGCGACACCCGCCGCCTCCTGGCCACGTGACACAATTCTGCCCAAATTCCTCCACTTCCCGTGCTTAGGTCCAGTGGCTCCTTAAGAGCGAGACTCTCTGACTCACTCAGCAAACGACCTTGCCTGCAGCGTACACGGAGCACATTCTGAGGGGAAAAATGCTTTCGGACATCTACGAGGCCTGTTCAGAAAGTAAGCTCCGATTGATTGCCAAATTGAAACCACTGTGAACATCAGAAATGTTTTACTTGTAACAATTAGCTACACCTTTCAGCTACTTCTCTACGTAGTCGCCGTTCTGACTTAGACTTTTGTCATAGTGTTGTACCAACTTTTCAATAGCCTCATCATAGAAGGCAGCCGCCAGTGCTTTCCGCCAATTCTCCACGCTGGCCTACACCTCGTTGTCTGTGTCAAAATGTTGTCTTCAAAGACAGCGGTTCATGTGATCAGAGATGAAACTCAGGGGGAGACAATTGCGGACTGTATTGTGGGTAATCTCACATTTCCATTTGAAGACGATGCAGGAGCATCTTCATTGCCCCTGCAGAATGCGGCTGAGAATTGTCTTGAAGAAGAAACAGCACGACAGTTATGTAATGTTAGCTGCATAGCTTCAGGCGAAATTTCTCACCAGGCCCTCGTACTTGGCGGCAGACACTATTTTCTAGACATCTTTACGCACTCACTGCGAGCTCAGAAATGAGAAGAGCGACGTGATGCTAACTGGGATTATACTAGAGACACTACCCAACACATCTGTGCAAAGCTTTATCGGATTTTCATAGTCGTTTCCATTTCGCGACCGATCGGAGCTTACTTTCTGAACGCCCCTCGTATTTTATTTTAATTTTTTAAGCGAAAAAAAGATTGAATAATCAACGAAAGGATAACGTTCTACGAGTCCGGGCGTGGAATGTCAGATGCTTGAACGTGGTAGGGAAACTAGAAAATCTGAAAAGGGAAATGCAAAGGCTCAATCTAGATATAGTAGGGGTCAGTGAAGTGAAGTGGAAGGAAGACAAGGATTTCTGGTCAGATGAGTATCGGGTAATATCAACAGCAGCAGAAAATGGTATAACAGGTGTAGGATTCGTTACGAATAGGAAGGTAGGGCAGAGGGTGTGTTACTGTGAACAGTTCAGTGACCGGGTTGTTCTAATCAGAATCGACAGCAGACCAACACCAACAACGATAGTTCAGGTATACATGCCGACGTCGCAAGCTGAAGATGAACAGATAGAGAAAGTGTATGAGGATATTGAAAGGGTAATGCAGTATGTAAAGGGGGACGAAAATCTAATAGTCATGGGCGACTGGAATGCAGTTGTAGGGGAAGGAGTAGAAGAAAAGGTTACAGGAGAATATGGGCTTGGGACAAGGAATGAAAGAGGAGAAAGACTAATTGAGTTCTGTAACAAGTTTCAGCTAGTAATAGCGAATACCCTGTTCAAGAATCACAAGAGGAGGAGGTATACTTGGAAAAGACCGGGAGATACTGGAAGATTTCAATTAGATTACATCATGGTCAGACAGAGATTCCGAAATCAGATACTGGATTGTAAGGCGTACCCAGGAGCAGATATAGACTCAGATCACAATATAGTAGTGATGAAGAGTAGGCTGAAGTTCAAGACATTAGTCAGGAAGAATCAATACGCAAAGAAGTGGGATACGGAAGTACTAAGGAATGACGAGATACGTTTGAAGTTCTCTAACGCTGTAGATACAGCAATAAGGAATAGCGCAGTAGGCAGTACAGTTGAAGAGGAATGGACATCTCTAAAAAGGGCCATCACAGAAGTTGGGAAGGAAAACATAGAAACAAAGAAGGTAGCTGAGAAGAAACCATGGGTAACAGAAGAAAAACTTCAGTTGACAGATGAAAGGAGGAAGTACAAACATGTTCCGGGAAAATCAGGAATACAGAAATACAAGTCGCTGAGGAATGAAATAAATAGGAAGTGCAGGGAAGCTAAGACGAAATGGCTGCAGGAAAAATGTGAAGACATCGAAAAATATATGATTGTCGGAAGGACAGACTCAGCATACAGGAAAGTCAAAACAACCTTTGGTGACATTAAAAGCAACGGTGGTAATATTGAGAGTGCAAAGGGAATTCCACTGTTAAATGCAGAGGAGAGAGCAGATAGGTGGAAAGAATACACTGAAAGCCTCTATGAGGGTGAAGAGTTGTCTGATGTGATAGAAGAAGAAACAGGAGTCGATTTAGAAGAGATAGGGGATCCAATATTAGAATCGGAATTTAAAAGAGCTTTGGAGGACTTACGGTCAAATAAGGCAGAAGGGATAGATAACATTCCATCAGAATTTCTAAAATCATTGGGGGAAGTGGCAACAAAACGACTATTCACGTTGGTGTGTAGAATATATGAGTCTGGCGACATACCATCTGACTTTCGGAAAAGCATCATCCACACGATTCCGAAGACGGCAAGAGCTGACAAGTGCGAGAATTATCGCACAATCAGCTTAACAGCTCATGCATCGAAGCTGCTTACAAGAATAATATACAGTAGAATGGAAAAGAAAATTGAGAATGCGCTAGGTGACGATCAGTTTGGCTTTAGGAAAAGTAAAGGGACGAGAGAGGCAATTCTGACGTTACGGCTAATAATGGAAGCAAGGCTAAAGAAAAATCAAGACACTTTCATAGGATTTGTCGACCTGGAAAAAGCGTTCGACAATATAAAATGGTGCAAGCTGTTAGAGATTCTGAAAAACGTAGGGGTAAGCTATAGGGAGAGACGGGTCATATACAATATGTACAACAACCAAGAGGGAATAATAAGAGTGGACGATCAGGAACGATGTGCTCGTATTAAGAAGGGTGTAAGACAGGGCTGTAGCCTTTCGCCCCTACTCTTCAATCTGTACATCGAGGAAGCAATGATGGAAATAAAAGAAAGGTTCAAGAGTGGAATTAAAATACAAGGTGAAAGGATATCAATGATACGATTCACTGATGACATTGCTATCCTGAGTGAAAGTGAAGAAGATTTTAATGATCTACTGAACGGAATGAACAGTCTAATGAGTACACAGTATGGTTTGAGAGTAAATCGGAGAAATACGAAGGTAATGAGAAGTAGTAGGAATGAGAACAGCGAGAAACTTAACATCAGGATTGATGGTCACGAAGTCAATGAAGTTAAGGAATTCTGCTACCTAAGCAGTAAAATAACCAATGACGGACGGAGCAAGGAGGACATCAAAAGCAGACTCGCTATGGCAAAAAAGGCATTTCTGGCCAAGAGAAGTCTACTAATATCAAATACCGCCCTTAATTTGAGGAAGAAATTTCTGAGGATATACGTCTGGAGTACAGCATTGTATGGTAGTGAAACATGGACTGTGGGAAAACCGGAAGAGAAGAGAATCAAAGCATTTGAGATGTGGTGCTATAGACGAATGTTGAAAAATTAGGTGGACTGATAAGGTAAGGAATGAGGAGGTTCTACGCAGAATCGGAGAGGAAAACACTGATAAGGAGAAGAGACAGGATGATAGGACATCTGCTAAGACACGAGGGAATGACTTCCATGGTACTAGAGGGAGCTGTAGAGGGCAAAAACTGTAGAGGAAGACAGAGATTGGAATACGTCAAGCAAATAATTGAGGACGTAGGTTGCAAGTGCTACTCTGAAATGAAGAGATTAGCACAGGAGAGGAATTCGTGGCGGGCCGCATCAAACCGGTCAGTAGACTGATGAAAAAAAAAAAAAAAAAAAAGAAGCGAAAACAACTTTACAGTCTTCGACTATTTTCAAATCTTAGAATGAAAATTGGACGAGGTCGAAGATGACATCCCAGTTTTAACACTCAAGAGGCTTCTTTGGACTAAGACTCTCCCACAGCTCAACAACATTCTCGGGGCCACCTGTGCACCTTTGTTGCGCACTTTAAAATTGTACCTGTATGGAGACTTTGATACCCAATCATCTGAGTGGTTATTAAGCGCCAGAGAGCAGGTAACCCCTTCTACACCCGTTCGAATTGGTTGCCTGCCCTCAGGCGCTAAAGCACCATTCAGATGGTTAGAATTATATTTTAATACCTTCAGCTGCTGACGGGCGTTGATATATATCAACGCGGACAGGTGAAAATGTGTGCCTCGATCGGGACTCTAACCCGGGATCTTCTGCTTACATGGCAGACGCTCTATCCATCTGTGCCACCAAGGGCACAGAGGATAGTGCGATTGCAGGGACTATCTCGCGCACGCCTCCCGCGGGACCCACATTCTCACTTTATATGTCCACACACTACATTCGTCGTGTCCCTACCCAATACACTCATTACTCGTGGAAGACATTCTTACCAAGTACCGTAAGAGTTCGGATAATATGTGTGCATCCGTACAGAAGAGGAAGGTCATAGCCAGTATTGCCAGAACTATATACTTATAGGGATATGGTGTCTGTTCTTTCAGACATGTCCGAAAGAACAGACACCATATCCACATACGTATACTCAGATGATTGGTTACAAAGTCTCTGTATAGGTACGTTCTTAAAGTTTGCAACAAAGGTTCCACGGATATGACTGAACTGAAGGGTATTTGAGGAACGGTTTGTTGTTTTATTTATGCGTGTGAATTTTCAGTCCGCATGATCATGCCACGGGAGGGCTCGCAAAACGAGGGCTGAAGAAGCATAAACATACTTTCTTACTTTGGATATGGTTCAGATTTCATCGAATGGTTTGAACAGTCCCTAGTATCTCTACACTACTTTTTTAATCAGTCATCAATCTGGCTGGACGCTCGCCACTGTGGCCGAGCGGTTCTAGGCGCTTCAGTCCGCAACCGCGCGCCTGCTACGGTCGCAGGTTCGAATCCTGCCGCCAACATGGAAGTGTGTGATGTCCTTACGTTAGGCAGGTTTAAGGGCAGTTCTAAGTTTAGGGGACTAATGACCTCAGATGCTAAGTCCGATAGTGCTTAGAGCCAATCTGGCTGGTTTGATGTGCCCTGCCACGAATCACAAATTCCTCTCTCCCGTGCCAACATCTCGGAGTAACAATCGCAACCTATGTCTTCAATTATTTGCTGGATTTATCTCCTCTACAGCTCCCTCTACCACCATGGAAGTTATTCCCTGATGTCTTAACTGATATCCTATCATCCTGTCCCTTCTTCTTGTCAATGTTTACCATACTCTCCTTTCCTCGCCGATTCTGCCGAGAACTTCTTCATTCTTTACCTTATGAGTACACCTAACATTCAACACTCTTCTGTGGTACCACATCTCAAGTGCTTCGATTCGCTACTGTTTCGTTTTCCCAACATCCATGTTTCGCTACCATGCAATGCTGTGCTTTTTTTTAACTATGGGGCTTAACATCTATGGTCATCAGTCCCCTAGAACTTAGAACTACTTAAACCTAACTAACCTAAGGACATCACACAACACCCAGTCATCACGAGGCAGAGAAAATCCCTACCCCCGCCGGGAATCGAACCCGGGAAACAGGGCGCGGGAAGCGAGAACGCTACCGCACGACCACGAGCTGCGGACAATGCTGTGCTCCAAACGCGCATTCCCAGTAATTTCTTCCACAAATTAAGGTCCATGTTTGATACTAATAAACTTCTATTGGCCAGGAATATCCTTTTTTGCTAGTGGCAGTCTGCTTTTTATGTCCTTCTTACTGCGTCCATCATGGATCATTTTGCTACCTAGGTAGTAGAATTCCTTAACTTCATCTACTTCTTGATCACCAGTCTTCATGTTCAGGTTTTCACTGTTCTCATTTCTGCTACTCCTCTTACTTTCGTCTTTCGTCAATTTACTTGGTTCAAATGGCTCTGAGCACTATGCGACTTAACTTCTGAGGTCATCAGTCGCCTAGAACTTAGAACTAATTAAACCTAACTAACCTAAGGACATCACACACATCCATGCCCGAGGCAGGATTCGAACCTACGACCGTAGCGGTCGCTCGGCTCCAGACTGTAGCGCCTAGAACCGCACGGCCACTCCGGCCGGCGTCAATTTACTCTTAATCCATATTTTGTGCTCCTTAGACTAGTCATTCCATTCTGCAGACCTTGTAATTCTCCTTCACTTTCACTGATGATAGCAATGTCTTCACTCGCTCTTATCATTGATGTCATTTCACCTTGAATTTTAATTCCACACTTGAACTTTTCTTTTCTTTCCCTCATTGCTTCTTCAATGTGTAAACTGACAGTAGGGGTGGAAGAGTACATTACCATCTTACTTCTTTTTAATCTGAGCACTTCGTACTTGATCTTCCATTCTTGTTATTCCCTCTTGGTTCTTGTACACATTGTATATTACCCATCTTCCCCTACAGATTTCCCATACTTTTCTCAGAATTTTGAACATGTTTACAGTATTTTACATTGTCGAACGCTTTTCCAGGTCGACAAATCCTATGAATACGTCTTGTATATCAGAGCAAAAGTTACTGTCGCGCTGCACCCCAAAGGGCCAGATGACGTTCAGTGGGGTTGCAGTCTCATTACGCCCATAGAGTAGGGTTGAAACGTCTGGGGTGTGTCAACAGTGTTGAATGTTGTCGAGAACGTCGTCGTGGTGCTCACTACACTTCAACTATCGTTTTCAACGACGAAATGTGTGGGAATCAACGCCACAACCGAAAGGTGGTTCCACCTGAATTCCACCGTCTGAGGCCCTTTCGTGTCAGTTCTGGTAGGGGGTGTCTCTGAAATGTTTTCCTCAGCCACTCACAAGAAAACTTCATGAGTTAAAAGCTGGACCCCGCGGGTCTGACCGCCATCGCAGTCGACAAAAGAATGGATGTGGCTAAGAGTGCATGTGACGACCTTCCCATCGTGTGACTCGTCCAAGATGGCGTTGGGCAAAACTGTGGTGAAATTTTCTGCCAATGTGACATCAGTAACGCACCCACCATACACCACACATGAACTTCTGGGCTTTGACGCTTTTTTCGCATATGTCGACGCCTTGCGTCGCCGAGACCGACCGAGGATGCTTTTGCAGCATTATAGCGGAATGTTGCAGGCACCTTTTAGCGAAATTTCAAACTGATGTGTAGCAATGGAGGACAATTAGGAGGTTTCTAAAAAGTTATCCTTTGTGTTGCGTAATGTGGTACTGTCTATCATGCGCTCGTAATGTCAAGTGACGTTGTACTCAACTATAGTATCAATAGTGTAAGACGCAACACAACTTTTATGTCGCCAACGGCTTAATATATTGAAACAAGATAACCGGTTGGTGATAGCAGATGATGGAAATGTGGTTTTCTTATATGGTTAATAATCGCAAGACTCGTATGAACGGAGGCACTGAAGCAAATATGTTCGTTTTAAATGGACTGGTATGTCTTTTTTACGGCATTAAAAAACTCTTGAAAAGAGCTTCCTCCTCGTAATTCAGTGCAATATTGATTGAGAGTACAAACTTTGTTAGGTAGTACTCTGTTGTAGATAGTTCCAGTAATGGAAATGACGTCGATAGTGGGAAAATCGTAATGTACCGGCATAAGTACATTCGTCAAAAGGTCAGTACTGTGGAATCTCGCTAGTACGGACTAGGTAGGGCTGTAGGTCATCCGCTAATCCATAATCCAGGTAATCCGGAAAGTCAGAAACATATAGAATCAAATGGCTTAAATGTTGTAGAGACAAGTTATACGCTGCCAGGAACAAAAATTAATACTCCACTCAAGTACAGGTGGAGTACATGAAATGATTATATTTACAAATCAATAGCACAAGCAGTTCTGATGTATCAGGTACCGTGCTGAAACACACATATTAATTCGTGGTATAGCGACCACAGGTAGCAATGCAGGTGCTGGCTCGGGCATTCAGTCGATCGGACAGATGGGGAATACTGTCATGGGATACACTATGCCATGCTCGCTCGACTCCTTGGCGTAGTTCTCTAAGACTTGTTGGCTGACAAGTCGCACGAGTCACTTCTCGCTGCATCATATCTCACACGTTCTCGATGGGAGACCAATCCAGAGATTGTGCTGGCCAGGGAATTTGCTGCATGTCTTCCAGAGCACCTTGAGTTTCACGGGCAGTGTGCGGGCGAACAATATCCTGTTGGAACAACACTTCATATTCCTGTTGCGAAACAACGGGTCTAACAACATTCTGCTCCTACCGAGCGCTAGTTAGTGTCCCCTCTACAAACACCAAAGGTGAATGATTTTTTTTATCTCATTTTGTTCGTTTTCGTTCTTTGTATCTGCTCGGGGCGGACGTCGCAAGACACCCGTTTCAGTTCGTCGTTGATCCATCAACTCAGTTTTTTTATTACAGAGGGCAGCTAACCCTCTGACCGGACATGCTGAGTTGCCGTGCCGGCGTGGTTCGTGAAACACGGGCTAGAGGTGTGTCTGCCCGCAGTCCCACAACTAATAACCGTCAAGTTCGTGCTGACACGTCGGGGACTCACAAGCCCTCTTACCTGCGCTTTGGTAGCTGTACGATCTGTCTCTGCTGCCTTTACAATACGACGATCCTGGTGGATGTCCGTGATACTTGGAAGTCCAGAACCTTATCTACGGGTGTGAGAATGCTCAAGTGACCACTTACACCCAGTATCGCCGTACAACTGACACAGCACGTCCAACTTGTGTGGCAATTGTCCGAAAGGACCATCATGCCACTCGGAAAGCCACAGTTTGACTCCTTTCAAACTTGCTCATTCTACTGTAGGAAGTAGGAATGCGTCTCTGTGGCATGGTCGTCTGCTTGCTTCATGCGTTTGCACCACACCGAGCTGTCTCGCTATCAGCATTCCCAATTAAGGTGCACACACAGGTGCCTCTCTGGTAGCTATGCCACTACGCTATCTCTTGGTGGACGATATACACTCCTGGAAACTGAAATAAGAACACCGTGAATTCATTGTCCCAGGAAGGGGAAACTTTATTGACACATTCCTGGGGTCAGATACATCACATGATCACACTGACAGAACCACAGGCACATAGACACAGGCAACAGAGCATGCACAATGTCGGCACTAGTACAGTGTATATCCACCTTTCGCAGCAATGCAGGCTGCTATTCTCCCATGGAGACGATCGTAGAGATGCTGGATGTAGTCCTGTGGAACGGCTTGCCATGCCATTTCCACCTGGCGCCTCAGTTGGACCAGCGTTCGTGCTGGACGTGCAGACCGCGTGAGACGACGCTTCATCCAGTCCCAAACATGCTCAATGGGGGACAGATCCGGAGATCTTGCTGGCCAGGGTAGTTGACTTACACCTTCTAGAGCACGTTGGGTGGCACGGGATACATGCGGACGTGCATTGTACTGTTGGAACAGCAAGTTCCCTTGCCGGTCTAGGAATGGTAGAACGATGGGTTCGATGACGGTTTGGATGTACCGTGCACTATTCAGTGTCCCCTCGACGATCACCAGTGGTGTACGGCCAGTGTAGGAGATCGCTCCCCACACCATGATGCCGGGTGTTGGCCCTGTGTGCCTCGGTCGTATGCAGTCCTGATTGTGGCGCTCACCTGCACGGCGCCAAACACGCATACGACCATCATTGGCACCAAGGCAGAAGCGACTCTCATCGCTGAAGACGACACGTCTCCATTCGTCCCTCCATTCACGCCTGTCGCGACACCACTGGAGGCGGGCTGCACGATGTTGGGGCGTGAGCGGAAGACGGCCTAACGGTGTGCGGGACCGTAGCCCAGCTTCATGGAGACGGTTGCGAATGGTCCTCGCCGATACCCCAGGAGCAACAGTGTCCTTAATTTGCTGGGATGTGGCGGTGCGGTCCCCTACGGCACTGCGTAGGATCCTACGGTCTTGGCGTGCATCCGTGCGTCGCTGCGGTCCGGTCCCAGGTCGATGGGCACGTGCACCTTCCGCCGACCACTGGCGACAACATCGATGTACTGTGGAGACCTCAAGCCCCACGTGTTGAGCAATTCGGCGGTACGTCCACCCGGCCTCCCGCATGCCCACTATACGCCCTCGCTCAAAGTCCGTCAACTGCACATACGGTTCACGTCCACGCTGTCGCGGCATGCTACCAGTGTTAAAGACTGCGATGGAGCTCCGTATGCCACGGCAAACTGGCTGACACTGACGGCGGCGGTGCACAAATGCTGCGCAGCTAGCGCCATTCGACGGCCAACACCGCGGTTCCTGGTGTGTCCGCTGTGCCGTGCGTGTGATCATTGCTTGTACAGCCCTCTCGCAGTGTCCGGAGCAAGTATGGTGGGTCTGACACGCCGGTGTCAATGTGTTCTTTTTTCCATTTCCAGGAGTGTAGAAACAATTATCAGTACATATCTATCTAGCAGGTGGCATATGCCGTTACTGGATCAAAATCGACGTTATTTTTCCAGATGCACTTTTTTCGGCAGTGAATTTATTTTACATAAAGACACAAATCATACCTTGTTTCCAAGGAAGTATTGACCACATATTTAAGGCAAGTAATTTTTGGAAATTTGTGGTAAGGTCCTATGGGACCAAACAACTGAGGTTTTCGGTCCCAAGGCTTACACACTACCTAATCTAACTTAAACTAATTTACGGGATTACCCCGCTTGGCTTTAAGACAAGTCTTGAGTTTTGTGTACCGAAGTAATCATAAAGTTTCATTTGAACCAGTTCCGCATGCCATTTATGTGCAGCACGAACACGCAGGCGTCTCAGCACTAATATATTGATAGAAGTTATTTCGACCTTGCGTTCCAAGACACAAGTGCAGAAATGGCTCAAAATGGTTCAGATGGCTCTGAGCACTATAGGACTTAACATCTGAGGTCATCAGTTCCCTAGACTTAGAACTATCTAAACCTAACTAACTTAAGGACATCACACACATCCATGTCCGAGGCAGGATTCGAAACTGCGCCCGTGGCAGCAGCGCGGTTCCGGACTGAAGCGCCTAGAACCGCTCGGCCGCAACGGCCGGCCTGTGCAGAAATGGATTGTGTTGACATTTCTCGAGCCCAAGACACTACAGGTACTTTTCTGTTTTCACTTTCTTTGGTTTCACCAACTCACAACCAAACAGCCTATACCCACCGAACCAAGACCTTGCGCTAAGCTATTGATCACTCTGTCACCACAGCTAGGTATTTTTCTTTAAATATGTCTCTAGTGGATGTGTCACTCTACACTAGTGCTCCAAGAACCATTATTTTGTCCAGGCGCCTTGTCTCCTCTGAAAGTGTCGTAAATTCTTCAGATTGAGCGAAAATTTCGTCATCGCCACTATCTTTATTTTCTGCAGACGAATGAACGGCAGTACTTCACCAGCTACGATAGTGAAGTCAGTGTCATTGTTACTTCCCAGATAGCCATCTTCGTCTGTAACATCTTTGCTTGAGCATTCCGGGACCTTCGCAAATGCTTCAACACCATATTCAGCAGTCATGTTTTTCAAGAACTCTCCTTTATCCATCCTTATACACTACTTTTTTTCTTTTTTATGTATAGTTCGGCGTGCAGAATGAAACATGTGATAATATGAAGTTTTTCATTGAATCTTCCAAGTTAGCTACTAATAGGCCTCTTTCGGCGGTACTGCCATTGTCAGGTACCATTAAGCTGGGAGAGACGTACGTATTGTATCACTGATGATTCATCATGGAAACAGCGACAGTTGGCAAACGGATTCATCAATGATGCAATATGTACGTATCGCACTGATAGATGTGTACTTGACAATGGCAACACCTCAGTAATAGGCCTATTGTACGATATGTTATAAAACTATTAGCAGCGAACTTGCAAGGTTCAATTTAATGCATATTTATACAGTTTTGTCCGCGGACGCTATTGCCTTCTTTCTCTTTGCCGTCAGTCTCCACTCGCAGTAAACGTGGACCATACAATACTGGATAGTTAAGTGTAGCTTGTTAGCTCACTCCGTGGCAGGATCCGTGTGTGGAAGTTGGCTGAATTTAAATTTAGAGATCCTCGTAGTAGATTGTTGCCACTATTATGTCTGGGTTATGAAATACCGTACAACAACTGTTTATAAAAAATAAATAAAATTATAAAATTAAAAAAAATCCGATCCGATAAACAGAGATCCGGAATAATCAGCCGGCCGCTGTGACCGAGCAGTTCTAGGCACTTCAGTCCGGAACCGCGCTGCTGCAACGGTCACAGGTTCGAATCCTGCCTCGGGCACGGATGTGTGTGATGCCCTTAGGTTAGTTAGGTTTAAGTAGTCCTAATTCTAGGGAACTGATGACCTCAGATGTTAAATCCCATAGTGCTTAGAGCCATCTGAACCGGATTAATCAGGACTGATAAATAGGATTCCACTTTACTGTCATTTTCCGGAAACTAGTCTGATATTTACGTCTAATTGGCGTGGCGACGATTGTAGTGGTGTGCAATCTGGCTTCCGTTCCACTATTACGTAGTCTACTGCGTCGTGACCACTACCTAAGTCACGGTTGTTCACGTCAGAACTATTTTCTCCCTTTCATTAGCCTTCTACGGCAGCGTGCCTTTCCTGACCGCTGTCTGACCATAGCTAAGAGATGGAGCCTCTACTGAAGATTAACAAAGTTTGGGTGGAGTCAGTCGCCACCAGGAATCTTGAGTAAGGACTCGCTGGTGAGACTCCCTGAGGGGAAGTTCTTATCTACATTTACAATCATAACCTGCAAACCACCGTGAGGTGCATGTCAGAGGGTATGTTCCATTGTACCAGTTATTAGGGTTTCTCACCGTTCCGTCTACGTATGGTGAGCGGGAAGAAATTGTTTGAATGCCTCTATGCGTGCTGCTATCATTCCAATTATGTCACCACCGTGAGGTGCATGTCAGAGGGTATGTTCCATTGTACTAGTTATTAGGGTTTCTCACCGTTCCGTCTACGTATGGTGAGCGGGAAGAAATTGTTTGAATGCCTCTATGCGTGCTGCTATCATTCCAATTATGTCGTCACGATCCATATGTGAGCTGTATGTACAGGATTGTAGCAGATTCCCAGAGTCATTATTTAAAGTCATTGCCAGTCTAGATACTATCATGAACGAATAAGTTAAAGACAGACTGCTTTAACATAAACATTTCTAGAATCAGCGTCGTTAATATTTGGCAAAATAGCATTTACGATGAAATAACATTACACCAGTTTCATCTTGATAGCTATACACATGCAGAAGTCATATAGAGCGGATATCTGATAAATGAAGCGTTCCCGGATATTCATTTATTTGAACACTTTTACTTGTATTGACTTAGGGAACCATTCCTAGGTTCCTGAAGGTCTATTCTTGAACAGCCAGTATAACAATACAGTCAATAAATACCACGGCTTATAAAATTATGGATACAGCTATATTATGGAAGTTTAATGGCAATTACCCGAGTTCAAGAACGATTACTTTCAAACATAACTTTTTTCTCTATGTAAATTAGTGTTATAAAACTACTTTTTCTGATTCCTTGAATTGTGGATATTCTGGTAAATATGTTCTGCGAAGGCGTTAAAAACTGTAGTCACTGCAGCCAACAAACCGTCTATCGTCTCAAGTCCTGTAGTCCAGTAAGTATATATTCCAATCACACTGACCTTTACTCGTACAGACTAATTAGACGGACAACCGAGTCCCATTTCTTGGCAACTTTCTCCGTTACTTTTTTTGCCGACACATCGCTGACGTTCACTTACAGTGTACATCTATCTCGACTGTGGTCTCAACTGCCCCGTCAGTGCCGCTACAAGTTTATAGTTGATGGGGCATAGTGGGTAGCGTGCTAGACTTTTGTTGTTTTTTCTGTATTGAAGTGGGACTGAGTTGTTAATTCTATATAGTATATATGCTGCTAAGCATTGCTTAAATCAATAATTTTCGAAATAGAGTAACTGCTCATGCTGTTTGTTTAGGAGGTGCAATGGGCGATGTCTTCACTCAGAGCCGGCCGGTGTGGCTGAGCGGTTCTAGGCGCTTCAGTCTGGAACCGCGCGACCGCTCCGGTCGCAGGTTCGAATCCTGCCTCGGGCATGGATGTGTGTGATGTCCTTAGGTTAGTTAGGTTTAAGCACTTCTAAGTTCTAGGGGACTGATGACCTCAGATGTTGAGTTCCATAGTGATCAAAGCCATTTGAACCATATTTTTTCTTTACTCAGAAACATGCAACGGGCACATTTTATGGCTCAAATCACGCAGTTTCGTGGGTACTTTTACTTAATGTGTGCACGAGTACGGCAAAATGTATTAACAAAATGTGGTCGTGTACAAACTGCGAAATTCGGCGCAAATACGGGACGCATTATGTCAGCTCTCTCTACAAAGCCGATATAGTTTTTCTTAGTCGGTAAATTGAAGGGAGAGGGGATGGAAAAAGAAAGGGAAAGGGAAGGAACTAATGATATCAACTGCGTCAGGACTCGCTGCAGAATGAGCAGCTACGAGTGAAAATGTGCTTCGAACTCGGGACCTCCTGCTTACTGGGCAATTCCAGTAAATGTGTGGGCATCATTTTACTCAATCTGTAACAAAGGAGTTCAACCCTTGCGGCTATGCCTTCACTATTTTGCGTTAACCACTGCGCCACCGGGATACAATGTTTGTTGCAAATGTGTGGACTATCTTTGACAGAGACACAAGCCGATTTACACTCCTACCTGGCTCCATCTATACACAGTCCTCGTCCATGTCCTCCAAGCTCACTAATTTCAGACTGCCGCTGAGGTCGATCGTGAATGTGCGTCCGCACTAATGGTTGTGGGTTCATTGCCCATCGAGGCCAATCATTTATATGAATGCGTGTTTTCTGTTCTTCCGGACATGACAACAGTTTTTCTTGTCTGGGAGCGACAGCGAGCAGCTCTCGGGGGATGGAAGTTACCGTCTACACGAGAGGTCTAAACTCGCGTAATGTAAATAGCTGACATCTCTCGAACACTGCCTGAGAGTTGACTCTTGGCACTGCTCACACAACACATTTTACTCGCAAAACCTCTTAGAGAGTGAAAAACTCTCATATTTGTGACTAGCTTTAAATTGTTATAACCAGCCACGCCCTCACGTTCTTGGTTTCGGTATCTTGTGCCACTCGTGAAACGGTGCGGCGGTCCGATCTCGGAATAGGGGGATTCCCTCGCGGGGAACGGAAGCGAGTGGCGGCGGCGGACGTGTGGAGCGGATACGGACGGCGCGGCAAAGGCGGGCACGCGCTCGAGGCGTTGCGTTTGCATGCGAGGCGGCGGCCAGAGCGCTCGTAAAGCGTCCGCAGGAAGCCCTGCTAGCCAGGCACAGGTGTCGGCCGCCGCCACCTGTGTGGCCCCCCGTGCCGCCACACTGTCTGGCAGCCGTCCTCGCTGCCAGTGCTGACCTCACTGACATCGCAGAGGAGTATACTGGTTACACTCAGGTGCTCGCAGGAATGACGTTATACTCATAGTACTGTATTGAAGTGCTGTAGAATTCATAGTTTTCCAATGTGTCAGGAAGATATGGGCAGAGTCTTTCTTACTCGTACATCTTACCAGACGATGTCAACAACAAAAACAAATAATGACATTTTAAGAAAAATACTACGTAAGAACTAAGGCAATCAAAAGAAACATAAGAATGGAACGGGTGTCACATTTCCACCATGACATAACTTTTGAAGAAGACAAAGGCATAAATAAAAAATAAACACCAATTACCACGCACTGGTGCCCAAAATTAAAGCAACAAGCGGAAATTTTGCACAATTGTGTTTATTTTGCCACAAACAGTATAAACAGCTGATAGTAAAGTACACTACTGGCCATTAAAACTTCTACACCAAGAGGAAATGCAGATGATGAACAGGTATTCATTGCACAAATATATTGTACTAGAACTGACATGTGATTACATTTTCACGCAATTTGGGTGCATAGATCCAGATAGATCAGTACCCAAAACAAACACCTCTGGCCGTAATAACGGCCTTCATACGCCTGGGCATTGAGTCAAACAGAGCTTGGATGGCCTTTACAGGAACAGCTGCCCATGCAGCTTCAACACGATACCACAGTTCATCAAGAGCAGTGACTGGCGTACTGTGACGAGCCAGTTGCTCGGCCACCATTGACCAGACGTTTTCGATTGGTGAAAGATCTGGAGAATGTGCTGGCCAGGGCAGCAGTCGAACATTTTCTGTTTCCAGAAAGGCCCGTACAGGACCTGCAACATGCGGCCGTGCATTATCCTGCTGCAATGTGGGGTTTCACAGGGATCGAATGAAGGGTAGATTCACTAGTCGTAACACATCTGAAACGTAACGTCCACTGTTCAAAGTGCCGTCAATGCGAACAAGAGGTGACCTAGACGTGTAACAAATGGCACCCCATGCCATCACGCCGTGTTATACGCGAGTATGGCGATAACGAATACACGCTTCCAATGTGCGTTCACCACGACGTCGCCAAACACGGATGCGACCATCTTGATGCTCTAAACAGAACCTGGATTCATCCGAAAAAAAGACGTTTTGCCATTCGTGCACCCAGGTTCATCGTCGAGTACACCATCGCAGGCGCTCCTGTCTGGGATGCAGCGTCAAGGGCAACCGCAGCCATGTTCTCCGAGCTTGTAGTCCATGGTGCTGCAAACGTCGTCGAACTGTTCGTGCAGATGATTGTTGTCTTGCAAACGTCCCCATCTGTTGACTCAGGGATGGAGACGTGGCTGCGCGATCCGTTACAGCCATGCGGATAAGATGCCTGTCATCTCGACTGCTAGTGATACGAGGCCGTTGGGATCCAGCACGGCGTTCCGTATTACCCTCCTGAACTCACCGATTCCATGTTCTGCTAACAGCCATTGGATTTCGACCAACGCGAGCAGCAATGTCGCGATACGATAAACCGCAATCGCGACAGGCTACAATCGGAAACGTGATGGTACGCATTTCTCCTCCTTACACGAGGCATCACTACAACGTTTCACCAGGCAACGCCGATCAACTGCTGTTTGTGTATGAGAAATCGGTTGGTAACTTTCCTCATGTCAGCACGTTGTAGGTGTCGCCACCGGCGCCAACCTTGTGTGAATGCTCTGAAAAGCTAATCATTTGCATATCACAGCATCCTCTTCTTGTCGGATAAATTTCGCGTCTGTAGCACATCTTCGTGTTGCAGCAATTTTAACGGCCAGTAGTGTAGAAATAATATAAAGAATACGCGATGTTGTCAGCTTCAATATGCGTAACGGTAGACAAAACAGTCTTCGTTCTTTTTTTTCTAATTAACGGATTTGCACACACATTCTGACAACTGTTTAAGGAGCTCATCATGGAGTGTGACCACATCTGGTACCAATACAGGCCTGACAACGACGGAACATGCTGTGAGTGATGTCATCAATATCATGTTGAGGCAATAACGCCCATTCTTCCTGCAGAGCTGCTCACAAGTCTTGGAGAGTGGATGGTGGATTTTGACGCGATGCAACCCGTCTCCCTAGTGCATACCAGACGTGCTCTGTGGGATTCAAATCAGGAGAGCGAGCAGGCCACGCCATGCGTGCAGTATTTTCCGTTTCGAAAGAAACACCAACCACCCGTGCTCAAAGGCATTATCGTCCACAGTACGAAGTCTGGGCCCAAAGCACCTCGCAACAACCGCGCAAGAGTTCCAAGATCTCCTCACGGTACCTGACAGCAGTTAAACCTTGCTGTTCACCTGTACAATTTCATGAAGAGGTTATCGAATGGTCAACATAATCCCTGTCCACACCATTAGGTTTTCTCCTCCATAGCGGTTCTTTCTGCAATCTTTGGGTCCCGAAATCGTGTTCTACGTGCCCTCCAGATTTGAATCCGTCGACAATTAATGTCCAGACCAAATCGGGACTTATCTGTGAAAAGAACATTGGCCCACCTTCCGACTGTCTAGGTGACATGTTTTGAAGTTCAAGTGCTGAAGTTGTACTTTAGATTACATGCTGAACTTTTCAACTCTGATCCCAATTTATTGGCCAACTCTATTGTACCGCTTAAGCATGCTGCACATATTTACAAATGCTGAATATGACTGCCTGTGTTTGTGTACGGGTTTTGTAATGGAATCATTGTAGATGTTGTTAGTAGAGAATACGGTATACTGATTTCAGACCGCAGAGTACCACATTCAAGGGTGTTTATTCGTGGTTCTACTAAGCTGTATGAGACTTATTCTGACCAAACAGACATATTTCGTCTGAACATGCTAATAAATGGAATGTGGATGAAGTACAAGATATTATTCAGTAAATTAGAACGTAGTCCTTCAACAAGCACACTCAAAATTTCTTCACTTGTTGTTGCTCGAATGCAAAAATATGGAGGGCAATCGTATGCACCGGCTCTATCCTTATCACTTACATCGGATTCAGCACCTTCGAGGGGGAGAGCTTGTCGAATTTTGTCGTTGGATAACTGAAAGTTGCCAAGTACTCTAGTTAATACTTTTACTGATGAAGCCTCTTCCACTCGTGACGGTGTCAACAACACTCTTAACTCACGTCGGTGGTCCAACGAAAACCCACACGCTTTTGTGGAGACTCATTTTCAAGGATGCTCCACAGTAAATGCATGGTGTAGTGTCGTAGACACAACAAACAGTAGTTTGGGGCTGTCGTGTCACCACATCTTCTTACAGCACCCCGTCATCTACACTTCCTTGAAAACGAGGTTACATCATTATTGGAAGATGTTTCTTTGCCTGCACGGATCGGTATGTGCTTCTAACATGAAAGGGCTTCTGCACGTTCAAGTCCCCAGGTGACACATCATCTGAACCTGGAAGATGGATCCACCAAAATGTTTACATTTCTCAGACCCCAAGGTCCAAGAACCTTACGTCTTTGGATTTTGACCTGTGGTAACAACGCCGGCTGAAATGGCCGAGCGGTTCTAGACGCTACAGTCTGGAACCGCGCGACCGCTCCGGTCGCAGGTTCGAATCCTGCCTCGGGCATGGATGTGTGTGATGTCCTTAGGTTAGTTAGGTTTAAGGTTTAAGTAGTTCTAAGTTCTAGGGGACTGATGACCTCAGAAGTTAAGTCCCATAGTGCTTAGAGCCATCTGAACCTTTTTTTTTTTTTTTTTTTTTTTTTTTTTTTTTTTTTTTTTTTTTTTTTTTTGTGGGAACAACGCTCGAAGACAGTAATAATTTGTAGAAGGGCCCACAGAGGGCTGGTGAATGATGCAGGAACTAGCAGATGACCCTGAAGCATATGGCGCTTATATAGGAAAATAAATCCACCGCTATGCAACTACACTATTGATGCTGAATTGCTATAAACAGTAACTACCATAAAAAAATGATGTCTATCCGGAGTGACCTTAAGTGGAATGACCACGTAAAACAAGTAGTAGGAAAACAGATGCGATACTGAGATGTGTAGTAAAAATATAAACGAAATGTAATTCATCCACTAAAGTAGCGGCTAACAGGGCACTTGTACCGATTGTTGACCAGTTTGAACCCTTTTCAAGTAGGACTGATAAAAGAGGTAGAGACGATCCAACGAAGAGGAGCGCATTTCGTCGCGGGATTGTTTAGTCGATGTGAGAGCGTAACAGAGATGCTCAACAAATCCCAGTGGCTGAGGCTACAAGACAGGCGTCGTGTTTCATGAAGACGTTTACTATTGACACTTAGAGAGAGAGCACGTTCAGGAAGAGTCGGGCAACATATTATGTAGAATGAAATTTTGACTCTACAGTGGAATGTGCGCTGATATGAAACTTCCTGGCAGATTTAAACCGTGTGGTGGACGGAGACTTGAACTCGGGACCTTTGCCTTTCGCGGGCAAGGTTCGCAGGAGAGCTTCTGTAAAGTTCGGAAGGTAGGAGACGAGGTACTGGCAGAAGTAAAGCTGTGAGGACGGGGCGTGAGTCGTGCTTTGGTAGCTCAGTCTGCCTTCGGCGGTGCTACGGCACGGACGTCTGTTTACGTCCCTGCCGGAGAAGTTCGCGCTCGCGCAGTTGTTTACCTCTTCGGCGTACTCGTGCGTTTAGACGACTCGATATAGGATGGCACATGCATACCGAAAGTCGACTCTCAAGATTAGTTTTTCGAATGAATATGCGAGACCGAAAGCCTGCGACATAGAAAGGTTCCTACGAGACGAAGTTAAACTTGACTACAACGAACTTATCGGAATCCACCTCTCCATAGTGAGCAGTGTCGTTTCCGTCAAGCCGATTAACGATGCAATATGTGACAGAATCATCCGAGATACTAAACATGGACTCAAATTTCGTCACTCTGATGGACATGTTGGAGAAGTAACTATTGATCATGCAGGACTGGGCTTACGAAACATACGTATTTTCGAACTTCCCTTCGAGGTTCCGTCTGACTTGGTCGTTGACGCCTTACGCCCATATGGAAGAGTGCTTAGCCACGTTGAGGAAAAATGGTCCAACTTCACGACTTACCCCGTTCTCAATGGGGTGCGTCAAATCAGAATAGAACTGACACAACATGTACCCTCGTACTTGTTCATCGGCGGATGCAGAGCTATAGTCATATACGATGGACAACCCAAAACATGCTCAGGCTGCGGGAAAGAGGGCCACGTCCGTTCCGAATGTATGCAGCGGAGGATAGTGCAAGTTCCAAACGGCAAACCCGTACCTCCGTCCACGTTGACGCCGCAGTCACTAACGTATGCGGACGCGTTTCGAACGGATCCCATCCCGAAGAATGACCAGCTACAGAATCCTGACAGTTTACGGCAACCGACTGCGGCAGAGACCGCCTCCAGTGACGAAACGACGCACACCTCTGCCGCTCCGGCGCCGACGACGCACTTAACCGAGCGGAAAGGATCGGTAGGAGAAATGGAAATTGATCCTGCTGTTGTGCCGACAGCTGCTTTCGTCCCTGAGCACCGGGAGTCACTTCCGCACTCGGATACGGAGGCGCACACGCGCAAACAACGATCGCCGAAGCTCCACAAGAAACGACGGCTAGCGCCGTCGGATATCTGCTTACTGCAGTCCACCGCAGACGAACTTGGGTGTAACGTCGATACAGTGCATCCGGATGCGCAACGGTAGGTTCTACCTCCCACACAGCAGTACGACGCGAATCATGCTGCACAGGGGTTAAATACAGACACACCGGACGGAAAGCCGACGGAAGGAGTCCCTCCACCCACCGCAGCAACGCCACAGCCTTCGGTCAGCCCGGCCGGAGAGACACGACGGGAGCTGGACCTCCAGCACAGGAACTGGGCCGACGAATCCGATACTGACACCCACACCGACGACGCACCCGCCATGGCGAGTGCTGCGTCCACCGGATGTTAACCGCGCAGAAGATGCAGACTGACGCACGGACAGCATGTCACCGGGCAGCAGCACACAAAGTAACATAAGCGTTCATGTGCGCTTTACGCACTGAGGAACAGCGGCAGGCATTTCGAACAGCCTCTATTAATATTAATACGATCAGAACGCCTGTCAAATTGCAATTATTACGAGACATGTTGCATGCGTCAGACGTCGACATCGTTCTGCTGCAGGAAGTATGTGTTGAGAGCTTCCCCGACCTCTATGAGCACGATACGTACATTACACCTACTACCGACGGCGGCAGCGGAACAGCGATACTTCTACGTAGCGGCATGGTAGCCGAGGACGTGGTGTACCTGCCGTCAGCGCGAGGACTGGCGCTCACAGTGCTGGGAGTACGGGTAGTTAACATTTACGCACCGTCGGGGTCAGACAGACGGCGCGACCGATCCCGATTTTACGCAGAGGAGATTGCAACACTATTCTTAGGTCGGTATGAACATGTCTTATTTGGAGGCGACTTCAACTGCGTGCTCGCACCAAAAGATCAACACCCACGTTATACTTCGTGCCCGGAGCTGCGGCAACTCATACAGGACGTGAATCTCATTGATACATGAGAGAAGATACATGGCGACAGACGTGGATACACCTACGTCACGAGTCACTCTGCAAGTCGTCTCGATCGCATTTACGTAACACGTCGTCTCGAACCTGCGATCCTCGATGCGGAATTGTGGCCTGTCGCCTTTTCAGATCACATAGCATATATATGCACGGTCTCCCTGAGTCGTCAACAAGTGTGGAGGAGTCGCAGTGTTTGGAAACTGAATACAGCACACCTTAGGGAACCTGAGTGCAGACGCTTAGTCGAAGACACTTGGCACGTGTGTGAACGACGCCTCCCGACATATCCGACGACGTTGCAGTGGTGGCTGGAATGCGTTAAGCCTGCATTGCGCCGAGAGTTAAATGCATACGGAAGAGAGCAGATGATGTGGAGGCGATACACGACGGAATTTTATTTCACGATGCTCCGCGAACTTTCTGTACAAGCACCTTCACAGGAGCGTCGTGCCGGTATAAAACGAGCACAGGCCCAAATAATTTCCATAACGCGCCGCCGACTGGAGGGTGTCGCAATCCGTCCAAGGGCCTTTGAACGAGTCCGTGGAGAATCCCCGTCGATGTATCACGTTATCAGAGAAAAACAACGTAGCCGCAGAACCTTAATACAGACGGTCGTACTGCCAGATGGTCGCCGCATGACAACGCAAAAAGACATTGCCAACGCTTTCGTGGAACACTACGGTCATCTCTATCAAGAAGCGGAACACGATCAGGCAGCCTTTCATGAGGTCCGACGAACGCTCTCCGCGTGTCTCGACGAGTCGGCCAACCTGGAATTAACAGGTGAAATCACAATTGACGACGTAATGGAAGCGATTGATAAGGGAGCGTCACACAAATCGCCGGGGCCCGACGGGTTTCCGTTAGAGTTCTATCGTACATTTAAAGATCTCATGATTCCACGGTGGACTGCCATGTACTGCGAATTGATGTCTCCCAACGTGACTCTTCCACCCTCCTTCGTGGAAGGAATGATCATCCCCATCCACAAACCATCTAGCGGCACAGGGATACAGGCCTACCGGCCACTGACCCTTCTTAATTGCGACTACAAGATCTACGCCAGGATACTTGCAGCACGCTTTAAACGCGTGATACGCCAAGTTATTTCACTCGACCAAACCCAGCTAGGAGGAGCTAGCAATATACAAACGGCACTCAGCGACTACCGCGATGTTATCGCACTGGCTTCAACAGGTCGTCTCCGGGGTGTATTGGTATCGATAGACTTCGATCGCGCATTTGACAGGCTGAGTCATGCTTATCTCACGGACGTGATGACGAAAATGAAGTTTCCGGAAAGTTTTGTCACCGTCGTCATGAGACTACTCCACGGAGCCGCATCCAAAGTGCTCATCAATGGACGCTTGGTGGGGCCCATCACCATCTCACGATCGGTCAGACAAGGGTGCCCGCTGTCAACGATATTGTATGCCATCGCTGTCGAGCCGCTGCTTTGCGGGCTCCGGAATCGACTCCAAGGAATGACGATAAGGCACAACAAGTTTATATGCCGAACATACGCAGATGACCTAGTGTTTTAAGCACTGTCAGGTGACGAGGCAAGAGTGGCCTTGCATTGGATTAATTTGTATTGTACGGCTACGGGAAGTCGCCTGAACATGGCAAAGTCGGGAGCGATGAACATCGGGAGAGGACTCCCGACAGGAAGTGTAGCACCATTACAGCCGGTCAACAAGATGAAATGCCTAGGAATTATCTTCACTACAGACGTTCGACGCACGGCGGCACTGAGTTACAGACATCTTCTGCAAACAATTCGTGCGAGTGTCCGAAGTCACAGGTTAAGGGCACTGGATATAATACAACGGGTCACCTTTGCCAACACTTATCTAGCCTCTCGCATCCCCCACCTGGCACAAGTTCTTCCTATGCCGGTGGTGTTGGCCCGCCGAATCCTGGCGGCACTAGGATATTTTGTGAGCACAGGTCTGCTTTTTAAGGTAGGATACGAAACCCTCACCCTTCCTCGTAGTCGTGGAGGTCTTGGACTAGTCCACGTACGCGGCCGAGCAGTGACTGTTTATGTAACCACAATGATAAAGATGTGGACACGACACCAGACAAGTCTGACGGGCAGCTTGATAGACGAACTCGCTCCAGCTTCTCGTTCGGCTCCGGTAGCTGTGGCTCACATCTCACCATCGCTTGCCCATATGCGAACCTTCTTTGTGGAACACAGTTATGTACATATGGAACTACCGACTACCAGGACGGCGACGGCACGTGATATATATCACATCTTGACTCGACGACGGCCGAATAATGCCGTAGAGCGCCGCCAACCAACAGTTACGTGGTCAGTGGTATGGCTTACAGTGCACCACCCACACCTTGATACGGGAACGCGCGCACTGTGGTATCAGGTGGTAAATGAGAAATACGTGACTCGTTCCAGGTTGCATACAATTCATATGGCGGACGAGCCACTGTGTCCGCAGTGCAGTGTTATAGACACTGAGGAGCATCGCCTGATATGCGGTCCTTCGGCGGACGTATGGTGTTTGGTCAAAAAAATGATCGCCTTCCTCCTTCGGGTGGGGCCGCAAACAATAGAACCACGCACACTACTTCTCCCAGATAGGACATATTATCCCCGAACGAAGACAAACGCAGTGACTTGGATTCGAGGTTTGACTGTGCGTTATCTTTTCCGAGACGGCAGTAAGAATGTGCTTGACTTTTGGGCCTTACTACAGGAACATCACTCACAGCTTATGAGACATCCGAGATATCGAACATATTACGCAAATTTTTTAGGGAGTGCCTTGCTTGATCAAATGGTTCAAATGGCTCTGAGCACTATGGGACTTAACATCTATGGTCATCAGTCCCCTAGAACTTAGAACTACTTAAACCTAACTAACCTAAGGACAGCACACAACACCCAGCCATCACGAGGCAGAGAAAATCCCTGACCCCGCCGGGAATCGAACCCGGGAACCCGGGCGTGGGAAGCGAGAACGCTACCGCACGACCACGAGATGCGGGCTCTTGCTTGATCCCCCACCCAGTTGGGGTGTCCCGGGTAGGAGAATGTAATTATTGTCTATAAGTATCAGAACAAGAAAGGACCAGGACAGTGGAGAGGATCCACAAACACACGTGAAGACGTACCCTTCACCAACGCGAGGTATGGCGGGATTAGGGAGGTACGCGCCTAAAAGAGGAACGTAGAACGTTATTGTTTTGTACTGACAGAAGCAGGATATTTTATTTTATTTTTTCACTATTATGTAAAAAAAAAGTCCACTTATTTACGTTTCCCAGAAAAATTTTATTTTATAAAGTCATCGTCTTATATATTTTTAAAAAAATGCTAGAAGCAGTTTATGTTTGTTACTGTTACACCGAATGAAAAAAAAAAAGTCGGTAGAGCACTTGCCCGCGAAAGGCAAATGTTCCGAGTTCGAGCCTCGGTCCGGCACACAATTTTAATCTGCCAGGAAGTTTCAACATATTACGTCTTCCTATACACGTCTGACGAAATGACGACAGCAAGAAAATTCGAGAAATTAGAGCTAATACGGCGGCTTACCGACAATCATCTACCCACGCTCCACTCGCGAGGTCCCGGCGGAGGTTCGAGTCCTCCCTCGGGCATGGATGTGTGTGTTTATCCTTAGGATAATCTAGCTTAAGTAGTGTGTGTGCTTAGGGACTGATGACCTTAGCAGTTAAGTCCCATAAGATTTCACAAACATTTAAAATTTTTTTTCCATTCGCGAATGGAACAGATAAGGTGGGATCAATTGGTGGTACCAGAAGTACCCTCGCTACAGAGACGGAAGGCGAAGTCTATAAAGGAAAAGTAAACAAAAGGGACGAAGCGATTGTTCGGATTAGGACTAGTGCTACCCTCATAAGAGGATACCAAGACGACGCCAGAAGAGTTACGGTGCAGTGCATGTGGTGTTGTCAAGAGAATTCGGAACTGCATTGAAGTCGGAAGTGAAATTTACGAATATCAACTCTGAAATAATTTTCCACTTGCTTAGCAGCATCTGTATTTTTTGGGGTTACATTGCAAAAGACGTACATCTGTAAGCAATAAAAATGGGAGGTTGTTGTATGGAATGTTTTATTCCACACCCTGCATTTTACGTAGATGAAACGGCTACAAACAACATTTAAAGTATTAATAGAAGGATGTAGTGTAATACGCAGTCCTCAGCGGCTGCTGTTGGCCGCGGCCCGACATTCCGCGCAGCTGCGATGCCCTCCAGTGAACCCAGGGGCCCGGATGCGTCACCAGGAAGCCGTGCCAGCCAACATGCCCTCCCGGCGATCAAACACGGAGGCCGCCACGTGAGTCGCAGCACGCGCCCCTCTGCCACACACCTGTCCACCAGCATCGCCACTGGCTACCGCCTTCACTTCGTTTGGAATCACACCAAGCAATCTAATGTTTTAGTGAAATTTCTTCGGGTAACATTGCGACAGTGAGAAGAGCGGTTCCTGATTCTACAGTAATGAGTGTAGTTTACCGTAGCACGAAACTTCCTGGCAGATTAAAACTGTGTGCCGGGCCGAGACTCGAACTCGGGACCTTTGCCTTTCGCGGAAAAGTGCTCTACCAACTGAGCTACCCAAGCACGACTCACGCCCCGTCCTCAAAGCTTTACTTCTGCCAGTACCTCGTCTCCTACCTTCCAAACTTTACAGAAGCTCTCCAGCGAACCTTGCAGAACCAGCACTCCTGAAAGAAAGGATGTTGCGGAGACATGACTCAGCCACAGCCTGGGGGATGTTTCTAGAATGAGATTTTCAGTCTGCAGCGGAGTAGGAGACGAGGACGGGGCGTGAGTCGTGCTTGGGTAGCTCAGTTGGTAGAGCACTTGCCCGCGAAAGGCAAAGGTCCCGAGTTCGAGTCTCGGCCCGGCACACAGTTTTAATCTGCCAGGAAGTTTCATACCAGCGCACACTCTGTTGCAGAATGAAAATCTCATTCTGGAAGCATCCCCCAGGCTGTGGCTAAGCCATGTCTCCGGAACATCCTTTCTTTCAGCAGTGCTAGTTCTGCAAGGTTCGCAGGAGAGCTTCTGTAGAGTTTGGAAGGTAGGAGACGAGGTACTGGCAGAAGTAAAGCTGTGAGAACGGGGCGTGAGTCGTGCTTGGGTAGCTCAGTTGGTAGAGCACTTGCCCGCGAAAGCCAAAGGTCCCGAGTTCGAGTCTCGGCCCGGCACACAGTCTTAATCTGCCAGGAAGTTTCATATCAGCGCACACTCTGTTGCAGAGTGAAAATCTCATTCTGGAAACTTACCGTAGCACGTTTGGTCCTTCCTGTAGCAGTCACACACGGCAGCTCGGTCGGAGAAAGATCTTTAGCTGAAGATTGGAAAGTTGCGGAAGTCACGCCAAAATACTCGTACATCAAAGGAAACAGAAGTAATTCGCTGAATTATAGATGTATATCAATGACATTGGTAGTAAGATTTTGGATCATACCTTGTGTTTCAACATTCTGAAATATCTCGAAGAAAACCATCTATTCACCCTTAACTAGACCCTAATCAGAAAACACCGTCTTTGTGAAACACAAATGGCTCTTTATTGGCGCGAAATGAAGAATACTATCGGTAGGGGACATCAAGTTGAAACCAAATTTCTAGTCCATATTTCTATATTCCCGAAGGTTTTTGACACGGCTCCTCACAACCGCCTTCTAAAGAAAATTTGTGGTACGTTCCTATGGGACCAAAATGTCATCGGCCCCTAGGCATACAGACTACTTAGTCTAACTTAAACTAACTTACGCTAATGACAAAACACACACCCATGCCCGAGGGAGGATTCGAACCGCCGACGGGAGCAGCCGCGTGAAACGTGGCAAGCCGCCTGAGACCGCGCGGCTACCCCGCGCGGCGCCTTCTAAGACATAGCCTGTCTATGGAGTATTGTCTCGGCAGTGCTACATGATTCGCGATTTCCTGAAGGTCAGAGTTGGTAGTAACTGACGGGAAGTCATCTAATCAAACCGCAGTTAAATCTGCATTTCCCCAAGGAAACGCTGTAGACTCTCTTACGGCATATTCTTTTCTTACTCAATTGGGAGACAATCTGAAAAGCCCTCAGAGATTATTTGCAAATAATGCTGTCGTTTACCGTTTAGTAACATCATCGAAAGATCAAATCAAATTAGAAAATGGTTTACACAAGATATCTGCATGCTGCGCAAGGTGGCAATTGAGCCTGTAACAATAAAAGCGTGAAGTTCTCCTCATGAGAACTAAAAAAAATTCTCTTAAAATTTGATTGCAAACAATTTAAATTGGAACCGTCACAGAAAATATTATGTAGAACGCAAATCAGACTGGGTTTTAAAGGCAGAAAACGTAACAAAGCTCTGAAAGAGACTGCCTACACTAATGCATTTCTGCTATCAGGTTGTAAGAGGTACATGAATAAGCAATTTATTGCTAGGGCACTCGAGCAGATGTAATTCCTGGGCTTACCTTATACCACATTGCTCAGGCACCGCCATTTCTCTCCACGACCGGCCCAACCGTTCGACCGCGAGCTGCACCCACTACTGCTGCCAACACTGCTCTCTGGTCTGCGATTCTATTGTAGCTTACATATCGCAGGCAGTGCCTGAGCATTCCATCGAAGTTACATCCGCTCGAGTGCGCTAGCAATAAATTTATTATTCATAGACCTCTTACAACGTGTTTTATTTAATCTATACAGAGTGTTTGGAAATCCACGTTACAAACTTCAAGGACTCGCAGAGAGGCGCGAGTACGTATTATTTTGAGTAGGGACTCATGTCCGCAAACGTTCTATGACGATTTCAATCCAGTTGTTTAACTTATCCATTTCTGCCTCAGGATTTTATCTTGGCGTGACGCAATATAATTATTAAATAACAATTCGGAAGGAAGCATAACGAAACATCCACTTATCAGTTAAGCACATTTACTTGTATTAAAACTAACTTTGCGTGTTTACATCATTCCAAAACAAACAGAACCTAGCACGCTGTACGTAGAGAACAGTACTGATACATTTCATCATCAGGTGACCGTCTGACTAACTACACGTCATCTTATCTGTCCTATTGCATACCAGGAGAAGCAACTCCGAATGTCTTCTCTTTCGCTCAGGAGACGTGGACACATAATTGAATTGAAAACGTCATAGAAGTGGTACCTACTCGTGTCTAGGCTCGAAGTTTTGTAATATTTTAAGGATGGGTTACGATAGTTGTTTGGGTCGATTCACTGTGACAGTCTTCTTGTTGTATTGGCTTCAAAGAAAAATATTGATATGTTTTTAACTAATCTGTTTTACCTTGTATCCAGTGACGGTGGTCTGTGACCGAAACCGGTACACGACATATAGCTTAAATGAAACAGTTGATGGTTAAAATGTATTTTCCAATACGTAATGGCTGTTGGGTCTCACCTAATAAAAACATTAAATGCCTACTCTAAGCTTTTCCGTCCTCTTCTGGACTGTTGTAGCAGATATTGGATCCTTACCCGTCAGAACTGGTAAGAGGGCATCGAAAGACTGCAAATTCGGGAGGCTCACGTCATTACATAATAGGGGAGACTGTGCCATGGATAAGACCAGCAAGTTTCAAACACGGTAATTGAAACAAAGATGGTTTTTGCGGCGGCAAGATGTTTTCACGAAATTACACTGACCAGCTTCCACCTCTAAGTGCCAAAACACTTTGTTGACTCCCACTTACTTCGGAGAAATGATGATCACGATAAAATCAGAAAAAGCAGGTCTTGCACGAAACAGATTATGTGTACATTTTCTCCACGTGTTTTCAGAGAGTGGAGTGGTGGATAAATAGTCTGAAAATAGTGTTATCAACCGTCTGGTAAACACTTAAATTTGAACTGCAGAGCAGTCATGCGGATTTAGATGTCCTTTTACTGGAATTTAAATTCAACAAGTGAAGCGTAAGTAGACTTGTTTACTTACCATATTTGTTTTGTTTCCCTCCTCTTCAGAGTCATCGTCAGCACCATTCAGCACTTAATCGAAAACTGGAATCAAAAGCCATTCCCATTTTCAGTGTAAATGAAAATTGCGTCACAGGTAACTGGAACGCTGTTAGATCCCTCACCTAGAACTTATCAGTATGCCTCTCTACTGAGTTTTTGTCACTTCAGGTAATTCTTGTGATTTGCAGTCGCTGCAACAAAATTTGCAAGCTTTGCAACTGGCCATTTAAGGACTCAACTCTTTCTTTTTACTTTTCTTACCTTGACATTTGTCGACAGAATAAGGAATAATTCTCTAAAAACAAGTAATTCGCCAGTTAGGAAAAACCTTTTCATTGTTTAAGTGAAGCGATTTTGAAGGTCTTTCTAGGGGTCGACTGATTCTTAGATATTGTAATTTATAATTCCGATCACAGCTAATAATTTCATGTTTATGGTCAGTGTTTCGATGACTGAACCAATCGTCTTCGGCAGATTGCTTCATGGTTTTAGCTGATCTCTCTGCCTGATTCAATCCATATAGATAACATAACTAAAGACATTCGATGCAGTACCTAATGAAGACCAACAGTGTAGTCGTCTAAATATTTATTCTACAGTGAGGCGGTATTTTATATCACGCTAACAAATATAAGATGGAATCCGTGAGGACTTGCTCCAGATCGACATGGAGGGTGACTGGAGACTGGAAGCGCAAAGCAGAATCCAGTGGAAGTGTAACCCGCCCGTTCCTCTGGGCCTAATCGCATAAAGCAAAGTAAGTATGCAAACTAACACATTTGTAAGCCAAATAACCTATACGTAAATGCAGGTTTAGTACGGTTTTCTGACACCTCCGTCTAACAAAGTGACTGCGATAGTTTTCTGCAAATAATTTGTTGAAAGTAACAGGATCTCCGTGGTGGACTTAGAATCTTTATTATTACATGGAAAAGTTCGTGATATTTTTATCCATTTAATCCGAGGATCATAAATGTCACGTGAGGTCATAAATAAATACAGTCCTGCTTTTGTGATGTGATTGAGTAAAGTGTGTATTTTAAATACTTTCGAAACTCAATTCTATTTGTGATTATGACTACCTTCCATTTACATGGCGACAGTCTTCACGGCTAAATAAAAGGCTTAGTGGCGTATAAAATCCTTTTCCTTAGATGCCATGACTGATCACAAATACAAATACGATAATCGGAAGCAATTCAATGAGTAAGTAATGGCGGAAGACATACAAAACGATGCCATTAGTAATTTGAACTATTTACGAGCATGTTTCCTGGACGCATCTTTATCCATAAGAATCCCACTGTCGACAACGTTCGCCTCTCCGTGTGTACATAATTTCGTAAATCTGAATACTGTTAGCAATAACACGCAAACAACAACATATATGTATTACTCGCATAGCCGATATCAACGATGTTGTTGTTGCTTGCAGCTAAATATGTACAGGCAGCTTGTGTTGAGTACTAGATAGACATTGGTAATGTTGTACTGAAAAGATTTTTGATAGCATGTTTCATTGAATTACTGCAGTCCATAGGTGTAGGGGAAGTTCGACAAGAAACATTCAGTGGCACTGTGTAAAATCTCTCACGGATCAGAAGCCGTGAGCAGACAAGCGAAGGCTAACAAGCTACTACTTTATTGCATTAACCTAACTGTCCAATACACACTTTTCTTTATATTTTGCGCACAACTTTGTACCCAAACTGTTATCAGATGAAAACCTCTCTGCGTCCTTTTCCAAACTCTTCGCGCCCGGCGGCAATTCTCAAAGACTTTCGCCAGGCCACAAGCGTCCGGCAAGTAATGTGACACTTCTGAAATAAAACCAGCGGCTTTACTGGTGCTATAATCAGGCAGACCTCGAAGCACAGGAGGAAGACTGTTAGATCCTCTGCTTGAAATAAATGAAAGAGCGCTTCCCTTTGTGAGCTTCTTTACCCTGTGATCTTTCCAGTATACTCAGAGATATGTGAACTGCTGACATAGCCTAGGTGCGTCGTTATAAAACAGATGAGTACTGACATTCTCCTCAAAAAACCCGTTAATGACTTTACACCTCTCGTAGTAGGCTTTCCCGTTTATAGGGAAAAAGGCAGAAGAGCAAGACCTTACTGAGGCGGTTTTTTACAAAAATAAACTTGACGTTGCAGTAACGTGCGATGAGTTCGGAAGTGGACTCGATTAGAAGTACTTACTTCTGTAGTCGTACACCGGCCGCTGGTACCCGCGGTTCCTCCTGGAAAATAGAAAACATACATATCATATCCTACTATAAAATAATGCTTTATAGATTTCGTATTTTTTAAATATTCATTGCAATGTCAGCTAATAATGTAGAATCAACACATTAACTGCTATCTGTTATCCGCTGCTTCGCTCGCTTATCAGTAGTTTTGTTATGATAAGTGATGGCCAGTAAGCAAGCTAGTCAAAATGATTCAAATGGCCCTAAGCACTATGGGACTTAACGTCTGAGGTCATCAGTTCCCTAGACTTGGAACTACTTAAACCTAAGTAACCTAAAGACTTCACACACATCCATGCCCGAGGCAGGATTCGGTGTATATATAGTGGTGTAGAGACGGATGTATAAAAATGTATGCAGTGCCGGCATATAGGCATATAATGAATGTGTTGCTGCTATTTTGCTTCATGTCGTATCTGAAGCATCCATTATATTTTCTAGTTGTATTTAAAAATGCCTCGAGTCATTACATTCGCGCAGAGGTAGAGTTTTTAGGGGTTTCTCTTTCTCACCTAGTACTGAATGTGAGATTTTGCCACCAGAGCAACAAAACAACAACCATTTCTTCCTTCCATTTTAATGCATAATGCTGCCTACAATTTTGATCCATCCCTGTATGATGACTACTTTATGATTAACGTAGTAAATTAATTGATCAGATTCAATTGTATCCTCAGCAAAACCCTCTCATGTTCCAAATGTAAAGGCATGACTCTCCGTTTGTCGTACGGCCTTTAAATGATGCCGTCGTTTTGAGTCTTCAAGCGTCTTGGCAGCTATGAGAGACGCGTGGCGCTCAGCGGCTAAAATGCGACGGCCTTGTGATGACCGCAGTTAAGCAACATCGGGCCCGGTTAGTACTTGGATGGGTGACCACTTGGGAGCACCGGATGGAACGACGTCAACGGGCTTGTTACTGACGTTAGTATTGAAGTATGGATGAAACACGTAGAGGAGTGCATAAACATTGTATTCACTACCAGAATCGTACTATGTAGAACTTAGGAGACAATAAAAGTATTTCCACGAATTTGATCAAGTTCAGACATTAAAGAGCAAATAGCTTTTTCGAAGAGTAATTATTGTTCTATACTTCGCGTTATATTTTTCAAATCATTAAAAATGTTGTGCTACTCACTTTCTAAAATAGTCTATGTTCTTTCTCAGCGTTCAACCTACCTCCATACCGGATTTCATGCGTATCGGTTCAGCTGTTTAGTCGTGAAAGCGTAACAGAGGTACTTCCGCATTTATAACGGTAGTATAGATAAGACCAAGAAAGTCATTTTATGTCTTTAGACAGTTGCTACTGAAGTGTGATCTGCAGCCGCGCAGGATTAGCCGAGCGGTCTACGGCGCTGCAGTCATGGACTGTGCGACTGGTCCCGGCGGAGGTTCGAGTCCTCCCTGGGGCAAGGGTGTGTGTGTCTGTCCTTCAGGATAAATTAGGTTAAGTAGAGTGTAAGCTTAGGGACTGATGACCTTAGCAGTTAAGTCCCATAAGATTTAACACATATTTGAACTTTTTTTTGTTATCTGCATTCCAAGGCAAAAGCCTCCCTTATCACGAGAAAGAGCCATATTTAGGATAATTTCTAAATAACTGAATCTTACGCAGAGGTGTTAGGATTTTCTACAGGTTGGGTCACTGCCGTTCGTGTCTGAGGATGAACTGCGAAACTTTCCTTCAGTAAGGTCAAGATCTTTTGTTTAAGAACACAACAAGAAGGATGGTTGTGAAGTGGATGTAAAATATTAAAACACGTAAAACCGCCCTTCTGACTCTTATAAACAGGTACAGCAATGAATGTAAACCATTTCATTAAACAAAATTTGTATTACATGCATCACAGAGTTGCGAAATAACGAGCTTAATAAGATTAATTCTATTCTTTATGGCGTCTCTGTTTCAAAATTGTTACTTGTGCAAATTTATGCATGATCAATTGGTGTGATGAATTCCATACTAGCGTATTTACCAATCTGATGCAAAATGTTTCTACTTCGAAGACTGATATTCCGAAATTGATAACCAGATTTTGATGACATTGATATTTGACCTGATGAATAGCAGTGCATCTGAAAAGCAGGAAAATGACAATTCACATAAGCGAAGAAATTGTGATACCCTCACGGACTAAATCAAATTATTCTCGTCCATCAGCCCCTAAAGTACAGGAGGGAATACAAATTTGGTTCTCAAATTTTAAAGCAGACAGGTATTTACGAAAGAATGGTGCGGAGACACACAATTTTACGTGACTGCGAAGAAGCGTATACTCAAGGTATGTGAAGAATCAATAAAATGACAGTTCCTTAAAACTGTTCGCCGACCAGGACTCGTACCTCGAAACTTTGCCTTTAGCGAGAAACTGTTCTACATTCTGAGTTTCCCAGGCTCGTTTCACGACCTAAACTCAAAGCTTTACTTCCACCAGTACTTGATAGCCTCTCATCAAAACTTCACAGGATTTCTCCTGAATGCGTTGCGGAACCAGCAGTCCTGGACAAACGGAGAAATGGCTTAGCTCATCCTTGGGAATTGTTTCTGGAATGCAATCAATACGATTCTCAGTACTCTGCCGAGGATGCTTCACAAACTATACTACTCATAAACTGCACGATCGTATAGATTTGATTTTTGCGGGTCTTAAGATCGTTTTTGTCATTACACCGTAAGTGACCCTCTGCAATCTCAAAACACGACACTTTTGTCATCATCATATTACAATACAATTTTTGCGGATGTGATACAAGATGTGATTACTGATATACCGAGCGATGCTGTGTAGGGTCACAGCTTTTGTATTAGTACGTAGGTTGGGTGGCTAAATTGGGGGAGGGGACCAAAGAGCGAGGTCATCGGTCTCATCGGATTAGGAAACGATGGGGAAGGAAGTCGGCCGCGCTCTTTCAAAGGAACCATCCCGGCAATCGCTTGAACCGATTTAGGGAAATCACGGGAAACCTAAATCAGGATAGCCGGACGCGGGTTTGAACCGTCGCCCTCCCGAATGCGAGTCCAGTGTACTAACCACTGCGCCACCTGGGTCGGTATTTTGTGTGTAATAGGGTAGGGAACGGCATATATCACCAGGCAACTACGGCCCTAGCGGTGTACATGAGGGACTGGACCGGACAGGTGATGTAACAAAATGTGTGTCCAGAACACGGCCTGTAATAGATTGGTTCCCAACTGGGGCGTAATTACCACCTCATGTGTGGTAAATGTAATTTTCTGAGGGTAAAATGAAAATGTTTCAACCGTATTTCAGTAATGACACTAACAAACAATGGAAGCTCAGATACGAATATCAACAATGTAGGAAGAGACGGATTTCTACTTACCCTAAAGAAGACACGTAAAGTTGCAGACAGGCACAATTATAATACACTCACATATAGCTTTCGGTCACAGTCTTCGCCAGCAAAAGACACACACACACACACACACACACACACACACACGACCGCCAACTCTAGCATGTCGGGCCGTAATCCGCCACCGAGATACTGGAGTTGGCGGTCGTGTGTGTTTGTGTGAAGTGTGCTTGCTTGCGTGTGTGTGTATCTGTGTGTGTGAATAGTGCGTGGGTGTGTCTCTTTTACTGGCGAAGTCTGTGGCTGAAAGCTATTTGTGTCCTTTAATTGTGTCTGTCTGCAACTTTACGTGTCTTTACGGTAAATAGCACTCTGTCTTTTCCTGCATTGTTGTTAGTCATGAAACTATTTGTTTAACATATCACAGTTATTGTCACTATTTCATAAGGTTTTAAGGCCGATTAGAAAAGTTACCAAAAATACTAGCACTAACATGTGACACATTGTGGTGGGGCTTACAGTTTTTGTAACAAATATATGAGCAATATTTTCCTCACGTAGTACGCCCCCCATCCGCATACTTTGTACCTTGCACCTATAACTGTAAAACTGAGACATATACGTCACATATGCTTAAACATCTGCTTCTCCAAGTTGTACGTAGTTCCTGCAATTGATCAGAAATTGCTTCAGTATTGGTTTCTCAACAATAAACGAACTAATTGACAGCACAACAGTATCTCTGTAAGAGGCCCTACGCCGCTGTAGAGTCAACGCAGTATATTATTATTATTATTATTATTATTATTAGTAGTAGTAGTAGTAGTAGTGGTCAGACACAAAGCACTGACAGCGCAAAGTCTTCCAGTTTCTGCCAGTTCAGAAATAAGCAGTCCAGCGATCAAGTGATCGTCAGAGAGCAAGCCTAATTATTGTGCACACATTTTAATTTGGTTGGTTTCAAATGTGTTGCCAAGTGGGGATAAAACAGAATTTGGTAGCGAGAGAAGTGGTGTTTTGCTACAAGTGTCTACCCTCGGTGTGGATAGCCTTCCGTTCTGGTGAAGGAGTTGCAACTAGCACTCTTGATGGATTGAGAACATCGTCATCGTTCCATAAACGAAAAAGATTGTTAGAAATAAACAGCACAAATTTTCTCATTTACTCGTCAGGCATTAGTAAGACATTTAGAAAAACTAAACACCATTTATTTTCTTCATTTTAAACATGAATGTGTTCAAAGAAAACTGTATTTCGTTCTAAAGATTGATTATGACGGTGCTGGGTCTGGGTATTGAGAAGGGGGGGGGGGTTAATAGTTCAAATCTGATTATACCCTGGAGTAACGGTCTCAGAAAGGTTTCAACCTTTACATTTTTGGTTGCGGCAGCTTTGTCTTGTTACAGAAAGCCACTTTGCCTCTTGCAATCTTGGTTACTACGTCTTTCTGGTAATGTCCTTTTTTATATATGAGCTGCAAGTCTGCACTAGATAAATGAAACAGTAGTGGGATATGTCCATTTGACAGCCTTCTTTACTTGAAAACTGTTACAATGGTGCAGTATTCAATTATAAGACTGTTACTTTAAACTAATTATTATCTAGAGTATTTTCACGGAAAATGAAAAGCTGACACTGTTCGCGGAGTAGAAAACCTTTTGCAGATACAAAGCGGACAAAGCTGTGGCGCTCTGACGTCTGGATTCACTTCATCAAACGTCCGCCCTCGTTAGAGTCGCCTGCAGTACCAGAGTGCATTCACCCTTTGCAAAAAAGTGACTTTCTTCTTAGTGCCACATAATGTTCGACTGTTCTCAGACAGATCAAGTACCATCTCCGTGGAGCAGCGGAGTCGTCAGAACACACCAACGGCCCGCTCTGAAAGAATTACTGTTGCACGAACAACGGCCGTGTCTTGTAGACAGGTACTTGAGCCGCTGCGCTTGAGAGGAGAGCGTCACCACATCCAAGAGAGGACCTCCGCCTGTTCCCCGTGGACGCTGATATGCGGCAACTCACAGAACAGGCGCATTCTGGTGTAATAAAAGGAAATGCCTCTGTGGGAAGGCTGTTTCGGAAATAATTGAACAAACTCGTTCCAAGTCACCAGTTTTGAGACATGAAGGTGTAACCAGAAATACTGTATCACATTTGTTTCAGTATTTACTGTTGTGTGTAATAATTTAGGAACAAATGCAAGTCTGTTTGAGCAGGAAATGAAAAAGGTAGTTAGTCTCCATGCGCTACGCACTGTTAGGCATGACAGTAAAGCAAACTGCAGGTCGTACGCAACAGAACTTTGTCTTTCGCTTCATTGTTTCATGCACACTCGTATGGCGCGGAGCAACATACGCTCACAAGGGTCCCGTGCCTGCTATTCATCATCGATTTCGTTCGGATTTATGGTATATGCAGGGCTTATCCAGAAATGAAAGTGACAGGAATGGGATCTCCAGAGGGCTAAACGTTGGGAAAAAATAGCATTTTCGGCGCGGGTCAGGGGAGACACGAGCCGTTTATGTTTGCGTAGCTTCTAGGCAGCTGTTCGCGTAGTGGAAAGAGTACAGAACGGTAAACCGCAGATCACACATTGAGTCAGAATGCCGAAAAAGCGGAGATAAATAAAAGAAAGTTCAGGGCTAAGAAGTTAAGTTTAACATGTTGGTTACAATAATGTCGGGACTACTGAATCCCGGTCTTAGGAGCGGCCAGCTGTTTCTCCCGAAAGTTGCATTTAGTTCGGGTGTAATATTTTTGTCTAGCGAAATCAGACCCACTTTAAAAAAAATATATATAGGCTATTTCACAAGGTATATGCGTAATTACGAACACTTGTTTCTCTATTTAATCATTAATTAATAAGTGATTTTTGTTAATTAACGTCGTACCGAGTGCAAGGAATATATATATATATATATATATATATATATATATATATATAAGATGAGATAAGTATTAGATCACACGACATTGCGCCTTCTTCTTCATTCAATTCTTAAATACGTACTGTTATTCGCGAATCAGCCTTAAAATGCAATTACTAGCCCCAACTCCGATTTTGAATCTTTTTGACTGACAGATGCAACATACCGTTACTACGAAAATCGGATTGAACATTGCACTAAATTACAAATAAAACAAATATACCCACATATTCATACAATTTCTAAGAAGTAATAAAAATAAAACTATAATTACTAAATGTAAAAATGTATTTTAAAGTATATTAAAAATATATCAAGTATTCTCTATAAAATAATTACATTATTTCATATCCATAAGCTATTCATCGATAAATCAATTTTGTTGAATTTTATTTTACTATTACATATTTCTTCTTTGCTGAAATCATCTCTGAGGAAAGTGCAAACTTTGTCATTGGAAGCAGTAGCCCTCTTGACACTTGCTGCAAAGGATAGGGGGAATAAGATTATGAAGAGGTGATGAAGAAGGAAATGAAGATAAAGAACAAGAACTGCAAGAGGAAGAACATGAAGAAGACTTACAACACTTCCGATTTCTGTTATTAATGTATATCTTCTGTAATGAAGACAGCAGTAGAGAGTTACGTAATAATGTTTAAAAACAAATTTTTGTCCATGTCACTAATTTTTCCCAGATTCTTTTCGCCGTATTTGGTTGCTTTTGTTGTGGTCTTCAGTCCTGAGACTGGTTTGATGCAGCCGTCCATGCTACTCTACCCTGTGCACGTTTCTTCATCTCCCAGTACCTACGGCAACGTACATCCTTCTGAATCTGCTTAGTGTATTCATCTCTTCGTCTCCCTCTACGATTTTTACCCTCCATGCTGCCCTCCAATGCTAAATTTGTGATCCCCTGATGCCTCAGAACAAGTCCTACCAATGGGACCCTTCTTCTTGTCAAGTTGTGCCACAAACTCCTCTTCTCCCCAATCCTATTCAATACCTCCTCATTAGTTATATGATCTACCCATCTAATATTCAGCATTCTTCTGTAGCACCACATTTCTAAAGCTTCTATTCTCTTCTTGTCCAAACTATTTATCGTCCACGTTCCACTTCCATACATGGCTACACTCCATACAAATACTTTCAGAAACGACTTCCTGACACTTAAATCTATACTCGACGTTAACAAATTTCTCTTCTTCAGAAACGCTTTCCTTGCCATTGCCAGTTTACATTTTATATCCTCTCTACTTCGACCATCATAAGTTATTTTGCTCCCCAAATAGCAAAACTCCTTTACTACTTTAAGTGTCTCATTTCCTAATCTAATTCTCTCAGCATCACCCGACTTAATTCGACTACATTCCATTATCCTCGTTTTGCTTTTGTTGATGTTCATCTTATATCCTCCTTTCAAGACACTGTCCATTCCGTTCAACTGCTCTTGCAAGTCCTCTGCTGTCTCTGACAGAATTACAATGTTATCGGCAAACCTCAAAGTTTTTATTACTTCTCCATGGATTTTAATACCTACTCCGAATTTTTCTTTGGTTTCCTTCACTGCTTGCTCAATATAAAGATTGAATAACATCGGGGAAAGGCTACAACCCTATCTCACTCCCTTCCCAACCACTGCTTCCCTTTCATGTTCCTCGACTCTTATAACTGCCATCTGGTTTTTGTGCAAATTGTAATTAGTCTTTCGCTCCCTGTACTTTACCCCTGCCACCTTCAGAATTTGAAAGAGAGTATTCCAGTCAACATTGTCAAACGCTTTCTCTAGGTCTACGAATGTTACAAACGTAGGTTTGCCTTTCCTTAATCTAACTTCTAAGATAAGTCGTAGGGTCAGTATTGCCTCACGTGTTCCAACATTTCCACGGAATCCAAACTGATCTTCTCCGAGGTCAGCTTCTACCAGTTTTTCCATTCGCCTGTAAAGAATACGCGTTAGTATTTTGCATCCGTGACTTATTAAACTGATTGTTCGGTAATTTTCACATCTGTCGGCACCTGCTTTCTTTGGGATCGGAATTATTATATACGTCTTGAAGTCTGAGGGTATTTCACCTGTTTCATATATCTTGCTCACCAGATAGTAGAGTTTTGTCAGGACTGGCTCTCCCAAGGCTGTCAGTAGTTCTAATGGAATGTTGTCTACTCCCGGGGCCTTGTTCCGACTCAGGTCTTTCAGTGCTCTGTCAAACTCTTCACCAGTATCATATCTCCCATTTCATCTTCATCTACATCCTCTTCCATTTCCATAACTTTGTCCTCAAGTACATCGCCCTTGTAAAGACCCTCTATATACTCCTTCCACCTTTCTGCTTTCCCTTCTTTGCTTAGAACTGGGTTTCCATCTGAGCTCTTGATATTCATACAAGTGGTTCTCTTTTCTCCAAAGGTCTCTTTAATTTTCCTGTAGGCAGTATCTATCTTATCCTAGTGAGATAAGCCTCTACATCCTTACATTTGTCCTCTATCCATCCCTGGTTAGCCATTTTGCACTTCCTGTCGATCTCATTTTTGAGACGTTTGTATTCGTTATTGCCTGCTTCATTTACTGCATTTTTATACTTTCTCCTTTCATCTATTAAATTCAATATTTCTTTTGTTACCCAAGAATTTCTACTAGCCCTCGTCTTTTCACCTACTTGATCCTCTGCTGCCTTCACTACTTCGTCCGTCAAAGCTACCCATTCTTCTTCTACTGTATTTCTTTCCCCCCTCCTTGTCAATTGTTCCCTTATGCTCTCCCTGAAACTCTCTACAGCCTCTGCTTTAGTCAGTTTATCCAGGTCCCATCTCCTTAAATTACCACCTTTTTGCAGTTTCTTCAGCTTTAATCTACAGTTCATAACCAATAGATTGCGGTCAGAGTCCACATCTGCCCCTGGAAATGTCTTACAATTTAAAACCTGGTTCCTAAATCTCTGTCTTACCATTATATAATCTGTCTGAAACCTATCACTATCTGTAGGCTCCTTCCATGTGTACAACCTTCTTTTATGATTCTTGAACCAATCCTTAGCTATGATTAAGCTGAGCTCTGTGCAAACTTCTACCAGACGGCTTCCTCTTTAATTTCTTAGCCCCAGTCCATATTCACCTACTATGTTTCCTTCTCTCCCTTTTCCTACTACAGAATTACAGTCACCCATTACTATTAAATTTTCGTCTCCCTTCACTATCTTAATAATTTCTTTGATTTCATCATACATTTCTTCAATTTCTTCGTCATCTGCAGAGCTAGTCGGCATATGAACTTGTACTACTGTGGTAGGCGTGAGCTTCGTATCTACACACAATAATGCGTTCACTATGCTGCTTGTAGTAGCTTACCCGCATTCCTATTTTCCTATTCATTATTAAACCTACTCCTGCATTACCCCTATTTGATTTGTGTTTATAACCCTGTAGTCACCTGACCAGAAGTCTTGTTCCTCCTACCACCTAACGTCACTAATTCCCACTATATCTAACTTTAACCTATCCATTTCCCTTTTTAAATTTTCTAACCTACCTGCCCGATTAAGAGATCTGACTTTTCACGCTCCGATCCGTAGAACGCCAGTTTTCTTTCTCCTGATAATGACGTCCTCTTGAGTAGTCCCCGCCCGGAGATCCGAATGGGGGTCTATTTTACCTCCGGAATATTTTACCCAAGAGGACGCCATCATCATTTAACCATACAGTAAAGCTGCATGCCCTCGGGAAAAATTACGGCTGTAGTTTCCCCTTGCTTTCAGCCATTCGCAGTACCAGCACAGCAATGCCGTTTTTGTTAGTGTTACAAGGCCAGATCAGTCAGTCATCCAGACTGTTGGCCCTGCAACTACTGAAAAGGCTACTGCCCCTCTTCAGGAACCACACGTTTGTCTGGCCTCTCAACAGATACCCCTCCGTTGTGGTTGTACCTACGGTACGGCTTTCTGTATCGCTGAGGAACGCAAGCCTCCCCACCAACGGCAAGGTCCATGTTTCATGGGATAGCCATATTGGATACGAATACAAAAATCGTTGTCAGAAGGGTCGGAAAGCCCACTATACCAATTTTTGGCATATTCGATCAGAATAATCGGTTTTGGCCATGTTTTCATGATTCTGGCCCAGTGTGGATCGTGAGGTCGAGTCCGTATGCGCAGTTCTTTTCTGTTTTCAGTTGTTACGTTACTTACACTGCAAATAAAACGAAATGACGCTCACTATACGTACTTATTCACAATTTCATAAAAAGCATGAAAATGAAAGGCAAAGGAAAGTTTGGGATTTCCAATAAATTCCCGAGAAAGAATTGTAAGGCTAATAAGAGAACTTAGTGTATAAAATTAGATACCTTTGTTGTTTTAGAGTTGATGATTTATATGTTGTGGGGTTCTATTCGTGGCTAAAACAGGGGAAGCAGTAATTTTCTCGGCATCTTGAGCAGTTTTCCCGGTCTTCCGATTAATTATCCACTGAGCATATTTCTTATGCGATATTAAGGCGTATACCTTCATACATTTGCGTCTGTTACGGTTGAATCTATACTACGAAAGCATCGTAAGGTGTGAGGGAAAACGATCTATTGACATATAGCAAGGATTCAGAAAATATCCTTGTGTAGCACAACTGCAAAATGGTTCAAATGGCTCTGAGCACTATGTGACTTAACATCTGAGGTCATCAGTCGCCTAGAACTTAAAACTACTTAAACCTAACTAACCTAAGGACATCACACACATCCATGCCCGAGGCAGGATTCGAACCTGCGACCGTAGCGGTAGCGCGGTTCCACACTGTAGCGTCTAGAACCGCTCGGCCACACCGGCCCTCAGCACAACTGCATTTTATTCTCATGAAGTAATGAGCGTTATCGACGGGGGATCTCAGATTGACTCAGTACTTATAGATTTCCTTAAGGTTTTTGATACCGTCCCTCATAAGCGACCTCTAATCACCTTTCATGCCTATGGAGCATCGTCTCAATTGTTCGGCTGGATACGCGTTTTCCTGTCAGAAAGATGACAGCTCGTGGTAACTGACAGGAAGTCATCTAGTGAAGTCGAATTTATACCTGGAGGTGCCCGAAGTAACGCTGTAGGCTCTCTTCTCTTCTTCATAAATATAAAAGAAAAGAAACAATCAGGGCAGATTTCTTAGATTTTTTGCGGATGATGGTATCGTTTAACGTGTCGTAAAATCATCAGAAGATCAAAATCAATTGCAAAATGATTTAGAGGAGCTGTCTCTATGGTGCGAAGAGTGGCAATTGACCCTAAATAACGAAACGTGTGAGGTCATCCAAATGAATAAGAGAAGTTAGGCGTTTTGGCGCCTAGCACCCAAAATGTGCCGACCAATCAGAAGTAAGTGCAGTACAATTGCTGGACTCTCTCTAGGGAATGGTACATACTGTACCATCTGCTGCTTGTACCTCACTTCACTTTTGTGCAATATGCTGCTTCACGTTTATCATGATGCATCAAGGTGATCTTTTTTACTTACTTTACTTTACATGTGGCATGGGCCCTATCGACCGTACGCCTGCTCTATGAGCCTCTTCCACTTCTGCCTGTCCAATGCGCTGTTTGTCCAGTTGCTGTTGCTGTTCATCCTAGTTGTGTCCTCCCGAAAGTTATCGCTCCATCTGATTCTGGGTCTCCCTATTCCTCTCGTTCCATCTATTGTTCTGCTGAATGCCATTGTAGGTAGTCAATTCCCTATCATTCTTGCTATATGGCCTGCCCAATTCAACCTTCTCCTCTTGAGCACTTCGACGATGTTACGGTTTTTGTACAGCCCTCTTAATTCTTCATTTCTTCTTATTCCCCATTCCATGTTATTTTCGTCGTATACAGATCCAAAAATTTTCCTTAGTACTTTCCTTTCGAATATTAACAGTTTTTCTTCATCTTTCTTTCTGAATATTAATGTTTCACATCCATATAACATTACAGGTATACTGGTCGATTGATATAAGCGGATTTTGAAGTTACTGCTAAGTGGTCTTTTTCTTAGAATTTTGATGAAACTGAAAAGCGTCTTTTTTGCTGTTGATAAACGCGCACCTATTTCTATATCTGTTCTGTTGTTATTACTAAAAAGACTTCCTAGGTACTTGAAGTGGTCAACAGTCTTGAAATTAAATCCATCTACAGTCAGAGGTGCATCTTTTCTGGTTTTCTTACTTATGGGCAGGTATTCTGTCTTTTCTTCATTAACATGTAATTCTGTTTTCTCAGCAATTTTATAGTAATTTTACATCATTTTGATTAATTCTCTTTTGGAACTACTTATTAGTCCTACATCATCTGCACAGGCAAGTCTTGTAATGTTCACATCCTGTAGCTGGATCCCTTGTGGACTGGTTTTAGAAAATTCTCTATCGATCTTCTCTAGGACAAGGTTAAATAAAATATGTGAAATGGCATCCCCTTGTCTCAGTCCAGTGTACACCTTAAAATCTTCAGTTTCTCCTACTGGTGTCTTTATGCGACATAAAGTTTCATCTATACACATTTTAACTAATCTGATTAATTTTTATGGTATTTTTAAATTCCTGCATTATATTTAGTAGTGTCTGTCGGTGTATGCTATCAAAGGCCTTTTTAAAATCTAGCAAGATAAAATACTGGTCGCCACAGCCAGAAATATCACAATTTACTTCGTCTTCCTTAGTGAAGCAATTTCGGGTAACCGTATTTAGTAACTCAGCTTTAGCGTCACTGTCATAGGCAACCTTACGATCGCTATCGAGCAGTGAAGATAGTGATTGTGTCTTGCCGCTAGTATATTTCACATACGACCAAAATCGCTTAGGACTTTTTGCCAGATTTCGAGACAGCGTATAGTTGTGGAATACATCGATTCATCGATGTAATCTTGCACAAAGCCCGATATTTCGGAGAAATTTATCGATGTACATATATCGACAGCATTGTATTGAAGTGTGCGTATCAGTGTTCTAAGACGTTTGCACTTTTCGTGGGCACCTTAAGGGGAGTCGTACCGACCAAAATAACAAAATTTGAAATTTTTACTTTTATGCAAACTATGAAAATATGGATGTTTATGCTTAATTTGGTGTTGGTTTTATTGAAATATTCGATTATTTACTATTTTAAATAAATATTCGAAAATAATCATGCAATGACATTTCAGAGAATTTTGTTTTCCATCATTTCGCATATTGACATTTTTCTCTGAAACTATATGGTCTAGAAGGCTGTGGTTTCTTTTGTTTCGTAAAGAACTGTCCGTTACATAAGTTACCTACACTGGCAGTACTTCGCAGTAAACTCTTTGAGCCGTACATCTGTTTGTGTTTCACAGCCGGCCGGTGTGGCCGAGCGGTTCTAGGCGCTACAGTCTGGAACCGCACGACCGCTACGGTCGCAGGTTCGAATCCTGCCGCGGGGATGGCTGTGTATGATGTCCTTAGGTTAGTTAGGTTTAAGTAGTTGTAAGTTCTAGGGGACTGATGACCTCAGAAGTTAAGTCCCATAGTGCTCAGAGCCATTTGAACCATTTGTGTTTGACAACAACAGTTATCCACTAGCCGCGTTTTAGTTTCTGTGTTTCCTGTGATAGTTTTCGTCATGACTAAACCAAAAGGAGTGTTTAAAAAAATACGAAACGAAGGACACAGATACAACAGAACAAATATAGCAGCAGTAAAAAGAGTGGTTAGCGCCGAAGGGCGTGATAATTTGGTTGTAAATAGTGGCAGTACTTCTACTCTTACGAGTGCTTCCAAGAAAAAATTTCTGGGTAATGATGTAAAATACAACGCAGCTTCAGACAGTGAAACAAACTGCAATATCATTACTAATCTCCATATGCTTATTTCAGCTTTGTGTGAAACAGTGTGTTGTCGCATATGTGGAGGGGAAATTGAAATTTCTGAAAAGCTATCTCAACGCAATGGTCTGTTGTGCACTTTACAAATAATGTGTTTGAATTGTAAAAGCCAAAAGACTTTCAAGACTTCAGAAGTAAGTGTAAAGAATGGACTTTTTGACACTAATCTAAGATACTTTTATGGACTTAGATGCATAGAAAAAGGCCATTACGCTGGTAAGGTTCTTTGTGGCTTGCTGAACCTCCCTAGCCCCCCTGCAAAATCTATCAAATACAGCTCCATAGTAAGAAGTAGTGTCAAGGCGTGTGCTATGGAGTCAATGACTACAGCAGTAGAGCAGGCTGTAGCAGAAAATGGTAGTTCTGACACAGCAAATCATTCGACGGATCCTGGCAAAAAAGAGGTTTCCGGTCAAAGAATTCATGTGCATCTATTATCAGCATCGACAATGGGAAAGTGTTGGGCGTAGATATGTTGACCATGTACTGTCAGGGTTGTAGGCAAGCAGGCAAGAGTACAGAAAAGCAGACTAAGCATGAAATGAATTGTCAGAGAAACTATGAAGGAACTAGTGGAGGGATGGATGTTGATTCTGTAGTGAAAATGTTCCAAGGTTCCCAGCATGACTGTGCTGTTCGCTACATGAGTTTTCGTGGGTATGGAGACTCACGATGGTATAAGGCAGTGGTGCAGAATAAACCCTATGGTAATTTGTCAATTACAAAACTAGAGTGCATTGATCATGTGCAAAAGAGGATGGGCACAAGACTGTGTAGACTCAAACAGCAGTTGGGAAGTACCAAGTTATCCGATGGTCTAAGTATAAGACATCGACTGACTTATAAACAAATTGATCAGATTACCCAATATTATGGTACGGCTATTAGAAGTAACAGAGATAATTTAGATGGTATGAAGAGAGCTGTTTGAGCAATTTATTTTCACAAGCTGTCTACAGATGCTGAACCAATACACATCCTGTGTTCCACTGAATGGTGTATATACTTGAAGGCAAAAGAAGAGGGCAAAGTAGACGCTTTCTCGCTCAAAATTACTATACCAAATGCTGTTATGCTTGCCATGAAACCTGTGTTTCAGAATCTTGCCCAACCAGAGCTGTTGAAGAAATGTATGAAGGGCAAAACCTAAAATGCGAATGAATCATTTAACAATGTTGTATGGTCAAGGATACCAAACAATGTGTTTGTTGGAAGGTCAGTCTTTGAACTTGATGTTTTGGATACTGTTCATCTTTTGATGATGGCTAATCTGGAAGACTACAGGTTCTGGAATATCTTGGAATTCATAAAGGTTACAACACCACTAAAAGTGTGATGGACTTGGACCAACTACGAATCATGAAGGCAAAGATTGAACAAACAATATGTCAAAACAAGCCAGATCCAAGAGAAGGAGGGCAGCACTGGGTGAGGAAGATGAAAGACGAGATGAGGACTACCATACAGAAGGATTCTAACATATTTTTATGTATCAGTTGGCTGTATATTAATATTTTTTCTTTAATCGCAATTTTATCAACATGGCATTTTTCATTATAAAAGCCCGTTTTTCTCAGAAACTTCTGAAGCTACATCAATGAATTATTTACCACATAACATAGATAGTACAATTATGTTGTAGCTCTACTTTAATAGTATTTAGTGTAATAGTTAAAATTCAAGAAATTAAAATTGTGAAAATTTACACCAAAAAATTATATGTTTATGGAAAAAATCATAACTTTTTTTCCAGTTGTTATTTTAAAGTGATTGTAGAGCAATACAGTCACAAAATATGGGAGAACATGTGATAAAAACACCACATTTATATACTCAACAGTTCCTGAGAAAACGGGGCTTTTATATAGCCAATTTAACATTGCCGAGATAGGGCGTTACGACTGCCCTTAAGCACACCCTCGCGGACTATTGCGTGTGAATGGAGGTAGTCCGGCGTCGTCCGGCCACAGGCTGTGGCAGCAGCGCGGCCTTGGTCGACCCCTGCTCGGGCACGCGCGCGCCGCTCGCCGTGAGCTACCGGCCGGCAATTACCGGCGAGTCGCGCCGCATCTGACGCAGCCGCCGCCGCCGCGGCCGGTGGTGGGGGTCGCGGCAAACGCGCCGACCGCCGATGCTATCGCCGCGGGGACAAGAGGGCCCTATTAATTAACCCCAGGCGATCTGACCGGGGATACCGCCATTACCGCGCCCTCCGCGCCAGCCGCGTCTTAATACGCTTTAAACGCATTACGGAGACAAAATCTATCTACGCCGCGCCGCACCGCCGCGCGCGGCAGCTTCGACAAACGGCTCGACATTTCGAAATTATCTGTCGAACATGTAAGAAAATTACTCGCGGAACAATATAAAGAACCAATAAAAGAAAAACGGAGGTTTAATTAATCGCAGCACTCGTATCGGACAGCGTACACTACAGGCCGCAATAAATGCTTTCTCAGAATACACGATCTCGCGAGGGAGTATGAGCGAGCCCGCAGCAGCCAGTACCCAGGAAACAAAAAGAAGGCAACAATAAGAGACGTCGATGTCCGGGATAACACACGGCCCACGGCAGCGGCCGGCTCGTTCTGCGCTGGGAGCGTACCGGGTTTAGCAAGTGGAGGCCGTCCGATGGCGAGATAAATCGCCTAGTGCGAAACGACGGCGAGTCCGCGCAGACCCGAGGCATAATTCAGGCTGAGCGTTAACGATCTGAGGCGATCGTTATAAAGGGGCGTAGCTCGACTCCCGCCGGAGCCGGTGGTGCTGCTGGCTCGACGGTGCCTTCCCGTTGCACAAAGAACTCGGCAGTCGGGAAACATCTCCGGTGTAGCAGCTGTGGAAGCAGTTCAGTGAGAACGACATGCACGTGCGAGCCACAAAGCTGTAGCGAATGCTAATGAACTGAACCAGCAGCTCCCGTTTCCAGCGGGCAGTTATGCTTTTCGTTTCCCGCAAGTCACGTTTGTTGTTGTGTACCACAGTCGGAAGCGAACTTCGTACCAAATAATTTCTCACTACATATCAATAAAATTTCTGATGTATAGGAAGTAAGGTTAGAGCTTCATCTTCTGTCAATATAGCAATCATTGGAATCGAGAGACTACTCCAATTGGAGAAAGATGGGCGAAAAATTGGTTATGGGCTTATCAGAGGAACACAAAATCTAAAGCAACGACTGGACAGGTCTTAGAAATCCGACTCCTCCGTCATGCCTTTTTCGCACAAATCCATTGAATAATTAACGGCGATTCTGAAACATACATCTCAGATGTTGGACACCAGACATAATTGGTATTCATCTTATTAGAAATCTGAACACTTGCCTAATCTTGATGAGACATAATGATGTAGAATGAAGCTGTTGCCAATTAAAAATAAATGGAATATTAGAAATAAGCACTACCCAATCAAAAGTAACGGGACACTTAATAGTTAACAATAACATGAGGAGTGTCAGCAGGAACAGTTTCAGTAAGGTGTTGTACGGAAGCAGCTTGCTCATGCCGTAATAAATGCACATCAGTCTTTCCATTGTGTGCCAGCCAGTCCGCTGTAACTAGCTCTGACGTCATAAATGTTGCGCAATACTTTAAAAATCAAGTAAATAACCTAAAATGTTTCTAGCATGTCAGGAGTAATACTAAATTAATGTGTGTTGAATATCAGTTCGATAACTTTAACCATTTTCGAAATTTGATGTTTTTCTGTAAAAATCATTGGCGCAACAGAAAGAGCTAGAGATTTAAAAAATTGTACTTAGATTCCTTTTCAATAATAATTTAATAGAAACAGTACTTTGGATCTCACAAATTAAGATTTCAGTTGAAATTCATAATTTTCTGGTTTTTGTCTTAAAACTTAAGGAACCAAGATAGATTAAGTAGGCTAATAAATAAGGCTAGGATGTTTATATTTAAGTAGAATGGAGATCCGCTATAACCACGAACATGTGAGAAGTTTCACTTGAATAACTATAAAACTATAGCGAAAGCGTATCTTCAAAGGGCAAGTTCAGAGCTCGTCTACTGCGTGTAGTGTAATTAAATTAATTCTCTCGCCCAAAATATTTAACTTAGCCACGTCAAACTTTTATTATGATTACTTACCTGTGTGCTGAATGCACATTTAAATTGAGAGCTTCATTTACCATCAGCAAAAGAAGCTATGATTTATTCAATAATTTAATGTGGTGCATTACTAGCCCAGTGGCTAGTCGGGAGAGCCGATTTGATCAGGCGTTCCCTTAGCCGTCCGCACCGCGGCTTTATATATAAGAACGCTGCGCGAGGAAAAAAGGGCCCAGTTCTCTCCAGACGCTGAATAGCACGCCATCTGTGTCAGGAGTCGCGTCGCATCGGTATCATTGCTACAAACAGCCTCGGATGCCGTATTAAGTTACTCGGGATACGCGTAACCATGAAATCATTTTCGAGTGAAGTGTTAATTCTGGGATGACTTTAATTATCGATCTTCAGTTTGCATATTGTCGTATTTTCACGTGCCACCGCGGGACAAACATTCTACCATTATTTAGCGTGGCGTTTGATGAACCTAATCATCAAATTATGGCGAGCATTCATTTAAACATTTAATTTGGACATCTATAGTTGCATCAGCGCATTAGACCCTGAACTGCTCTGTTAGTTAGATTGTGTGGATTCTTTTGTTATCATCTGTGACTTTCAGAATACAGAACTTTTTTTTTCACAACCGTTTTTGATTATAAATCCCAGACAATCTCCTAATTCATCAGAGCTATAAGCTGTAACTATAAGAGTTTTCTCAGATGAAGTGGGCACTAGGAATTCTAATTACAGGCTTCACGTTTTGTTAATCACTTTCTGGTTGCCAATATTGTAGTTAGAGAGCCAGTGTTGAGAACGGCGAAAGACAGCATAAATAACATTCTAAATAATAGGAACTGGTTTAACATTCTACAAACCTAACATTTATATAAACAACATAAAATAGACATAATTCCACCAGCCGCCCCACATATGGTGCATCGGCCGGGAAGAAACTGAGTAAAGTTAAAGTGATTTTTAAATATTGGGATTCGCGAGTGAAATTCGACATGCAACTGAGTAATAGAACAGTGAAAGTGTTATGTATGTATGTGGACGACGCAATTGGATTAACGACGTATCTGGATTGACGGAGCTGGCACTGAGTCTAGCGGCGCTGCCAGCATCGCGAGAAGCCAGTTTCGCCTCACCGCAGTCGTCCGCCCGAGCAGCTGGAGCCGCGCCTGCAGTTGCGGGCCACGCAAACACACAACAGCCATCGGAGTGCCGTCTGCAATTCAGCGAGCTGCGTCGCATCAGTAATCCTGGTACACCACGCCGGCAACGCCATACGATGTGCAGAAGGAACTAAGTTAAGTGAAAAGCTGTTAAAAATTTTACTAACCTGCACTAAAAGACTGTCGGCGATGGAACCCCCCAATGAAACTGAGGTTAAACTTAAATCAGAACCTATGTCTGTTGAAGTAACTTTAATCCAGGCAATATGCATGAAAATAGTAATGTTAAAGTGAAATATGAAGTATTGTCTTCTGACAGTAGTGTGGGAAGGGGCAATGATTCAATAATAGAGACCCCTGTAGTAAAGCAGAAATTGTTAATTTATTGGATGATAGTTTCTCTGTTGAATTACAAATGAATCAGTCAACAGAGGTGGTAGAGTTTAAGAAGGAGAAGTTAGATATGACTAATCAATCAGAAGTTTCGTTTAGGTTTGATGATTCTGGTGTTGGAGCTAGTTTTTCGTCACCTGAGTGTGATAAAAAGCCAGCTAGTGAGCAACCCAAAGATGCTGCCAGTAATGCAAAAATGTCAGCCAGTAATGCTAGAATGACAGCTGAATTAAAGTCTGAAATAAGTGAACAGGTCAAAAACAGTAATGCTGAATTAAAGTCTGAGATTGTGGCCAGCCAAACAAATTTTAATAAACGATTGAAGGTAATGGACGATACCTTCAAGGCTGATTGCAATAAGTTGAAGGAGGATCTGGACAGTTTGAATTATAAAATTGATTACAATCATGAGGATATTAAGAAAAAGGTTGCTCAACAATTTTCTGAAATGTATAAAACAGTAAAATCCGAAGTTGCTGAGGTTCGCAGAGATTTCCAAATGGAAGATGCGAAGCTGGAGCACAAGTTAACAGAAAAGATCGAGGCGGAATCTGAACTGTGCTCAGATAGGTTTAAAGATGTTAATATAAAAGTAAACATATGTCAAGCAGAAGTAGATGCAATCAAAACTGATACTACTCATATTGTGCAAAGAGTAGATAATGTTGAAATGAGAGTAGAAAATATCAGTACTAACATTGAGAGTAAAGTAGCTTTAGTAACTTCTGGTAATGGTAGTATGCAACAAGTTGTAGCTGCAAACGCCGCTTTTATCGGGTGTCGGTAGTTCTTGCGGTTCGATCCAGATAAAAATATCCACCCGCTAGGTTTCTGGAACGATTTTGAAGATGTGATTCCACCAACTTGGTCTGAACGAGAGAAAATCTCATTTATTAGAAGCCATTTAGCAGGTGACCCCATGCGTTGGTCAGCTGATGTTATGTTGAAGTGTAAAACATTAGCGGAGTTTAAAGCAGCTTTCATTAATGAGTACTGGTCTAGCAATAAGCAAAATGAAGTGTTGAGAGAATTTTGGAGTGGAAAACGCTTCAATGCAGGCAAGGAATCTATTAAATAGTTTGCTAGGTCATGGATCTCACGTTTGTCACATTTGGGCGAAAAGCTAAAACCGGAAATGATTATACTAGGTCTTGAAGCCAAACTGCCATGGTATTGGCAAACTAGAATTATATCTGCCCCTAGAGACAATCTGGATCGTTTCATTGAATATTTGGAACGTGTAGAACGTGTTGCTGCCAATGAGGAGCAAGCACGTAATAACAGAAATGCTAATAACACTAGTAGTAATTTTAAGAACGAGCAGAATGGCAATGTAAACATCAGAACAGTAGGTGTTCGCCATCCTAAGAGAGGTAGGAATGGGAGAAATAATTATCAGAACCAACAATGGCATCCAAATGATAATAATTTTGTTCCAAACAAAATTATGCTTGTAAACAACAGTACGGAAAGCAATGCTATGCCAGTTAACTATAATGAAAATAAAGGAAACAGTAGTAGGCCGAGGGAGGAAAACTAGTTCTCGTCTATGAGGACACTGGCGCTCACCAGGCGGCTACTTTTCCTAAGCCAGTAGTTACGGGAATTGGTAAGACAGATCAGAATACTCAGACTGAACATGTGGATGAAGGGTCGGTAGCATCTAAGAATACAGCAGAAATATTAGATCACTCACAGTATTTGATAGATACCGTGTTAAAGACGCTTTCTAAGTGGGAAGAGAAAGAGAAGGCGCAGCGGTGTAATGGTAGGGAAGAGCTACAAAATACTGAATTGTCAGGTGAAGAAGCAGAAGAAATTCATGCTTATATTTACGATGAGGATGATGTGCTCTTATCTAAAGTGCCTGTGCAGGATGTTAATAATGTACTAATAGATTTAGGACAGGAGGTAAGTGAGAATGTAGAGGGTAGCCTGTTGGGGGTAGATGAACCCAGTAGCTGTGACCAGTTGTCGCTTGAGAAGGAACCCGACGATAATGGTGAAAGTGGTTTAGCTGTAACTAGTGTTATGCCCGGTCTGGAAGCGCAGAATCGCTCAGACTACAGTAATTTGGGTCATGTTTAGCAAACTAAATGTAATGAAGTCGTGCGGTGTTTCGATTTGAAATTAATAGACCGACTGGAAAAGGCAGCCGAAAATGTAATTCAGGAAACCCCTACTCACTTTGACCTAAATGTTATGAAGACAGATGTCGATCACTTTAGTTGGAGACAAATCCAAAAGGAACTATTGGATGAGTTTGAGGAACCACCTGTACAACCTAGAATAAGCCACCCTATAATAATAGTGAATATGTTGGGTATCAATGTACGTTGTCTCTTAGACAGTGGAAGTGAGGTGAGTGCGATATCTCAGTCCTTCTTTGATGCATTACCTGGTAAAGACAAGCTTACAGTAATGAGAGTATCAGGACTAAGAATAATTGGTGCTACTGGCAAGGTGTCAAAAACGGTAAAGCAAGAAGTTTTGCTGCCCTTTAACATTAATGGTAATTTAATTGATCATCCATGCTTAATTGTAAACAATCTCAGTATTGATGTTTTAATTGGCATCGATTTCTTGTCAAAATATCAGAGTGTTGTTGACTTTGAAAGAAGCCAGTTAAAAATTGTCTTGCCGATAACTGGAGTAATTACGGTACCTATTATTGATAAACATGTAGTAACTAATGATGACAATTGGGAGCTGCCTATACGAGTTCTGAAAAATAGGAGATATTGGGACGAAAGTGTTAATCTTAGTACAAGTAAGCTAAACACAAAAGAAGAAGAAGCAATTATTTTGGACAAAATAGAAGCTAAATTGCAGGAAATCGATAAAATTGCAGCTAATCAGAAGGAAGAAAAGAGACAGGTTCTAAAAAGGCATCATAAGCTATTTTCAGATCGACGTGGAGTGGTCAAACATTATGAATGAATGCTGTAGGGAGGAGGTTGTTCTATAACCTCCACACAGTGTGGCAGCTGTGCGGTCCCAGCTGTGTGAGATCTTCTTTCCTTTTCAGGTCTCACTCATTCTTCATCTTTCCTATCTACAAAAATTTTGACCCCTTCGTTCCAATATGAAAATTTTCTGTCATGGCTAACAAGCCATGAGTTCTGTAACCATTCTATCCACTGATTAGTGAAGAAAATACCTAATGTGACGACCTAACAGTGACATAAACAACAGAGAGATATGATGTAATTAAGATACAAATGTATCTGAGTAACAAGTATGTATAGAACCCTGGTAATATTGTAAGTACGGAGTGTTGTTTTATTGGAAATGGTCCCACAATAATATTTTAAAAAGATATACAAATTCGTGTTCAAGCAGGATATGAAGTGACAGTGAAACCTATTATATGCTGTAGAGCTAACTACTAAATAGTAAGAGAGAGTGCTTAGTGTTATGAAAAATATGCAGACAAGCTGTAAGAATGAACTCACCTTGTGTAGCAAGGAATGGCAGTGTAATAGAATTGCACAGTGTTTGTGGTTGAGACGTGAAGGACACGTCTTTGAAATATTTATAAGGTTGGAGCTGGCCGTTAATTTTGGTGTAGTGTGTGACAGGACACACCTACACGTATTGAGGTTATGAGTTGGAGGCGTGAATGCGACCAGAGGTACCCTTATGTTAGATGAGACAAAGCAGCTCATGGTGTCCTATAGGTTTAAGGAATTTAGCATTACACTCGTCCATAATTACTTGATGCACTTTAGTGGTAGGTCGAGAGAGACTACCTGTGGTTTCAGCGTCCGATCGAGTGGAAATGGATTGCCACATGAGCAAACTGATCAGCTGCAATACACTTTAGATACGAAATAAATGTGCTATACTATGCTTTAAATTTTAATGGAGTGAGTATTACTTAAGTTCATACACTAGCAAAGTAAGTAAGTACATAATGTCAGACGTGAAACATTATTTATAGCTCTGCATAAATACACTTCGATGAAGTAAGTACATAATTGCAGATGTGGAACTGACACAACAGCAGAGGACCAATAAGTGGATTTAGTAATCAACTAAACGTAGTGTGTTTTGAACACTCAGAACTGTGCTATTACCAAAAGTTACTCACATGTACAAAGAAGCTGAGGAAACAACTACTAATCAAATATACTCATACTATCTCCAAGAATAAGGTAATCGAAGATGAGTCAGCTAAGTAAATAAAATACAAATGTATCAGGAATGTACCGAGCATTGGTTCAGTGTTCCGGCCCAGAAATAATAAATTGAAATTAAATAGGATTCATGATTGTATGCCTTGAGCATAAATTTTCTCTAGTACGTGAATAACGGCGTTTTGAGCCATTTGTTTACCGATTTTATGACAGTTAAGTAACCGCGAGAGTAAAATTAAAAAAGTTCTGTTAACTTTGTTCCAGTAAAATATTGAAGGATAAAATGTATATATCCCCATTTCATTGTGACCCACCCTTAGATAATAAGTGAACAGAGTCTGAGGCACTCTTTTTGTTTGTTCTACAGGACAAACCAGATAATGGCAGCCTGGTAGCTGCGTGAAAACGTGGAGTGACTTGGACACAACTCACAGTGACCCCTCCCCTTTCCCCATGTAATTTAGAGTGAACGTGAAGGACGCACACCATAGCAACTTCCCCTCCTCTACCCTTGTGAATGGAAGTGTAGAACGCCAGCCAAAGAGGCTACAACCACGTGTGTAAAGATTATTTGTGAAATTTTCTTTCAGGTTTAGAAAAGACTGCTAAGATATAATCATCTGTTTACGTATCATGAATAACTTAATTTCTTTGAATTTGTATATGTAAGCATGTATTTAATGTATTTAAGATTTTCATAATTTTACATATTTTTATGTGTTTGTTTGTCTAAGGCAATATGTATGCCAAAGTGTTTCATTGATTTTGCTTAAATTTTGAGGGATAATATTGCGTAAGAGGCAGTGAACATGCCTATAATTTAAATAATTGAAGTAGGTAATCAGTTTTCTTTTAATATTTCTATATGTTCATATTTCAATTTTAAATTTTCATAGGGAGTTAAGCTGTACTCTAGCTTCCCTTTTTGTAATTAAATTTTTTTTCGTTCATTAACATTCAAAAACAAAAAATTTAAGTAGAGGGTGATGTGGGGAGCAGCCTACTCATGCCGTAATAAATGCACATCAGTCTTTCCACTGTGTGCCAGCCAGTCCGCTGTAACTAGCTTTGACGTCATAAATGTTGCGCAATACTTTAAAAATCAAGTAAATAACCTAAAATGTTTCTAGCATGTCAGGAGTAATACTAAATTAATATGTGTTGAGTATCAGTTCGATAACTTTAAAAATTTTCGAAATTTGGACGTTTTTCTGTAAAAATCATTGGCGCAACAGAAAAGAGCTAGAGATTTAAAAATTTGTACTTAGATTCCTTTTCAATAATAATTTAATAGAAACAGTACTTTGGATCTCACAAATTAAGATTTTAGTTGAAATTCATAATTTTCTGGTTTTTGTCTTAAAACTTAAGGAAGCAAGATAGATTAAGTAGGATAATAAATAAGGCTAGGATGTTTATATTTAAGTAGAATGGAGATCCGCTATAACCACAAAGATATGAGAAGTTTCATTTGAATAACTATAAAACTATAGTGATAGCGTATCTCCAAAGGGCAAGTTCAGAGCTCGTCTACTGCGTGTAGTGTAATTAAATTAATTCTCTCGCCCAAAATATTTAACTTAGCCACGTCAAACTTTTATTATGATTACTTACCTGTGTGTTGAATGCACATTTAAATTGAGAGCTTCATTTGCCATCATCAAAAGAAGTTATGATTTATTCAATAACTTAATGTGGTGCATTACTAGCCCAGCGGCTAGTCGGGAGAGCCGATTTGATCAGGCGTTCCCTTAGCCGTCTGCACCGCGGCTTTATATATAAGAACGCTACGCGAGGAAAAAAGGCCCCAGTTCTCTCCAGACGCTGAATAGCACGCCATCTGTGTCGGGAGTCGCGTCGCGTCGGTATCATTGCTACAAACAGCCTCGGATGTCGTATTAAGTTACTCGGGATACGCGTAACCATGAAATCATTTTCGAGTGAAGTGTTAATTCTGGGATGACTTTAATTATCGATCTTCAGTTTGCGTATTGTCGTATTTTCACGTGCCGCCGCGGGACAAACATTCTACCATTATTTAGCGTGGCGTTTGATGAACCTAATCATCAAATTATGGTGAGCATTCATTTAAACATTTAATTTGGACATCTATAGTTGCATCAGCGCATTAGACTCTGAACTGCTCTGTTAGTTAGATTGTGTGGATTCTTTTGTTTTCATCTGTGACTTTCAGAATACAGAACGTTTTTTTTTTTCACGACCGTTTTTGATTATAAATCCCGGACAATCTCCTAATTCATCAGAGCTATAAGCTGTAACTATAAGAGTATTCTCAGATGAAGTGAGCACTAGGAATTCTAATTACAGGCTTCACGTTTTGCTAATCACTTTCTGGTTGCCAATATTGTAGTTAGAGAGCCAGTGTTGAGAACGGCGAAAGACAGCATAAATAACATTCTAAATAATAGGAACTGGTTTAACATTCTACAAACCTAACATTTATATAAACAACATAAAATAGACATAATTCCACCCGCCACCCCACATATGGTGCATCGGCTGGGAAGTGATTCAACATTCAAACATTTATACAACAGTAATTTCACCCGACGCCCCACAGTGTCTCGACGTATCAACGTATGTGAAGAAATAGCATCCCATATTCCTTCAACAACCAAAAGCAGAGAAGGCAACGATGCGGAACGCTAGGGTCTGGAGCGAAGTTGTAACTCATCCCGAAGGTATTCAGTTGGGTTCAGGTTGGGACTCTGGCACGCCAGTCCATTTCAGGAACGTGTTGCCCACAAACTAATGTCTCAGAGATGCTACTGTATGACAGGGTGCTTTGTCATGCAGAGATAGGCATGGCCTCCGGACTGCTACTCTACAGCACACAAGCTGTAAGAGAGCTCATATCCTACCGCACTTAAGTTTTCAAAAAAAAAAAAAAATGGTTCAAATGGCTCTGAGCACTATGGGACTTAACTGTTGAGGTCATGAGTCCCTTAGAACTTAGAACTGCTTAAATCTAACTAACCTAAGGACATCACACACATCCATGCCCGAGGCAGGATTCGATCCTGCGACCGTAGCGGTCGCACGGTTCCAGACTGTAGCGCCTAGAATCGCTCGGCCACTCCGGCCGGCTTTACGTTTTCCCTAGCACACTAACGGGACCACGCCCTAACCACGACAAACAATGCCATACCGTGACACCACCTCCTCCACATTCCATTGTTGGCACTGCAGATGATGGCAGGCCTTCGTCAAATCCAAACCATTCCGTCTCATTGTCATGCGGCATATCAAGATTAACAATCCAAATCACTCTTTTCCAGTCATCCGCAGTTCGGTGGCGTCTCTTCTTACACAACGTGAAGTGTCGTTCAGCCTTCACTATAGAAATGTGTGGTTTATGAGGAGCTACTCAACCATTGCATCCCGTTCTTTCTAGCTCCCAAGTCGCATTCATTGTTCCAGGTGGACTGCTGGTAGCATTGTGGAACTCAAGTATGAGTCCTTCCGCTGATTTCATCTTACTTTTCTACAACCACCCTCTGCAACCCTCAACGGTCCGGTCCCTGTCTGTCAGTGCAAAAGGGCTACTCGGTCTTGGATTAGGTGTGGTTGTTCATTCGCGTTTCTACTTCACAATCGCAACAGTCGACGCGCACACCTTTAGAGGGATTGAAATGTCCATGATGGATTTCTTACTCTGGTGGCACTGAACGACTAGTCCACGTTCGAAGTCACTGAGCTCCATTGACGACCCATTCTGCCGTTTTACGCTTCTCTGCCGACGTCACAATACTTCCTGCCTCTTCTTATGTTGCCTGGCTCGCCTCTCCTGACATCTAATGGTAAATTCAACGTTAAATAGGAGTGTAAGGATACCTTTGATCATATGGCATATATTCACTAAAAAAATATGCCAAAAAACTATCTCCGATGAATTTCCCGTACCCTAACTAGACTATACGTTTCATACGGTCTCCTGAGGCGTACAAGAGAATGTCATGTATGTAGTAGCAAACAGATGACCCATAACTCAAAGTCTTCCTTTTGCAAACGAACAGGTGATACTCACGGCTGTTTCTGATGATACGACACAAAAACTTGAAGTAGGATACCAAAAATGTAACTTAGAGATGAATGTTAAAATACTGATCACACAATTATTAGATACGATCTGATGAACGTACTGCGAAGAACTGCTAGGAATTATGTTTATAGAGAAGTGCGTAGCTAGACCAGAAATAGTGTTCAGTTTTGCCTGTGATAGAAAGAGATTACAGATGTATTTCTGTGCATCAAAATCAGTTGATGATGATGCATAGAAACATAGGTAATAAATATAAATTAGTATAATTTAGAAAAATATTTTAACTGTGAAACTAATAACACGGTTATTCAATAAAATACTACATAGAGCTTCAGTATCCAAGGAAATGAAGCTAGGCTATATTAATACTACTTTTAAGAAAGAGGATCGCAAAAGCTGCTCTAACTGTCGAGAAATTTGTGTTATAAACATTCTCTTATAAAACTGTTTCAATATTTCAAGCCATAAGGCGCTAATCTTTGGTTTAACTATTCTCACTTCAGTTGGGTATATCTAATCTCTGACTTACGCGTGCCGAGGCTACTTGCTAAATATCGAAACTGTAACTTTTGCTTTCCTCTTAAATTCTTTTCTTTTCAAAATTAGTTTTTGAAAGATTGTTATGAGTAAATGATAACACTGGGACTAAAATTTATTTTTAATTAATGAAAGTTTATTTTATTTCCTTTTTAAATGTAAGCGCTTTATAATGATCAAACTTCGACTGTGAATGAGTGACTGCCAAAAAGCTAATAGCCCCCCCCCCCCCCCACTAAGGGAGATTAAAAATACAAAAACGACCCAAAATAAATCCTAGGTGCCACCATCTCATTATATCTCAACTTCAGGTGTTGTCCTCTCGCATGGTCAATAGCAAATCCAAAATTAAAGTCACTCATCACCTTTACACACCCATGTCCGAGGAAGGACTCGAACATCCGTCGGGACCAGCCGCACAGTCCATGACTGCAGCGCCTTAAACCGCTCGGCTAATCCCGCGCGGCTGAATATAACATAACAATGAAATATCATGTCTGTAGAATTTAAGTGAACGTAATAAACCGTGACTAGTCACTATTTTAAAGATTTATTTATTTGGTTAATAACACCGTAACGATTTCGAGCACTCATGCCTAATCTTCAGTGGCAATACATTCATTGAATGCAGACGACTTCAGAGTCCTAACTATCAGATCAAGTCTGACTTGCTGCGAGTTACTTTGCAGAATGAAATGTAGAAAAGAAACACCTTTTGTATGGTTGAAATGGCTCTGAGCACTATGAGGCTTAAAATCTGAGGTCATCAGTCCCCTAGAACGTAAAACTACTTAAACCCAACCAACCTAAGGACATCACACACATCCATGCCCGAGGCAGGATTCGAACCTGCGACCGTAGCAGTCGCGCGGTTCCGGACTGAAGTGCCTAGAACCGCTCGGCCACCACGGCTGGCTCACACCTGTTGTATATCAGCACAATGAAATGATACTGTTTCTATCGAATCTTGTCCGTCAGCAAAATGAAATGATGTTGATAGCCTCACTGATTGTGTTTTAATTGAAACTTCTTAGTTTCGAAGAACAAAGATAAAACTGTTATCTACATCTAATGAAATAGCTTCTTAACTAAATTGTGTTTTGTGGTGCCATCAGAACAATAACCAAAACTCTTCAGTCTATCAGGTGAGGTGCTTTCAAGTGTCCTAACACTTGAGGTATGAGGACGAAGAACAAAGTTAAAAGCAAATTTAGAAATCACTTCATTTTATTTTACTAGGGAGTCAACAGATTGTGGACTGTAACAAACATGTAAGTGGGAAAGACAAACGACCCTCACAATGAAGAAACGAACTGTTACAGAAGTGGCGCTGAATATTGCTGCACTTCCATATTTAGACATGAAAACGCTACAAATGCGCAGTGAATTCCTTACTCTTCGCATGTTGTGCTTTACATTTACAAAATCTATTTACTATTAAACAACAATACTTTTCGCTGATACATACAATTATATCTAAAAGGTCGGTACAAAGCCACATATAATAATGAATTATATTGGCAGTAATCATTCATTAGACGTCATTGTGATATGCCAAGCAAATGATCTATGGACAGGTAAGTTAGAATGAAAGTCAGCCATCTCGAAAAAAGGGACCAACAGCGTGGGTATATATGTGTTGTAAATACTTCATAAATTTTGTTAGGAATGTTCATGTCATCTAATGGGCAAGTTCGATTAGAATTAGACATAGGAATCTTGTTTACAGAAAGCTGATTTAGGTACGTTATTCAGACTGGACTTTTTCTTTCTTTTTCCCTGAGTATACAACTGGTCGTTAAACGTGAAGTAAAGTAGGTTTATGGTACTGAAATATACGATCTGCTGAGACTTCAAAGGACTTCCAGCGAATGGGGCTGGAGTTGCCATCGTGTTCTCCTGCAGCTGAGCTACACCGTTAGCGAAGAGAAGGGTTACGTGTGGTACACACACGGGACACCAATGTAGCGTAACGTCCACTTCCGTACGTCAAGGAGCACATCACAGTGGCCGGTCGCTAAACAAACGTTTTCTGGGAACCGATAGTTAAAAGAGCGGCAAGGCTAGACTTCAAGAGGGCATATGACTGCGTAAATTACGGTCATCGTATACTGCTACGTTGTACCGCCTTTACTACCGAGTTGGTGCATAGCCCTTGTCAAAATCATATTTGTAGGTCATAAACAGGTATTCAAAATCGTTTTCCTTGACAGGAAGAAAAAGTCGCGCACCAAATCAGGTCCTTCCTACAATTTCCTCAAAACGACTCAATCGCTATAATTGTGTAATGAAAGACAATGGGGACCACTTCATCTACATCTACGTGATTACTTGCTATTCACAATAAAGTGCCTGGCAGAGGGTTCAATGAACCACCTTCAAGCTGTTTCTCTACCGTTCCACTCTCGAACGGCACGCGGGAAAAAAGAGCACGTAATTTTTCTGTGTGAGCCCTGATTCCTCTTATTATATCGTGATGATCATTTCTCCCTGTGGAGGTGGGTGACAACAGAATGTTTTCGCAATCGGAGGAGAAAACTGGTGATTGAAATTTCATGAGAAGATCCTGTCGCAACGAAAAACGCCTTTCTTTTAATGATTGCCACTCCAATTCAGGTATCATGTCTCGGACAGTATCTCCGCTATTTCGCGATAATACAAAACGAGCTGCCCTTCTTTGTACTTTTTCGATGTCATCCGTCAGTTCCACCTGATGCGGATCCCACACCGCGCAGCAATACTCCAGAACAGGGCGGACAAGCGTGATGTAAGCAGTCTCTTTAGTAGACCTGTTGCACCTTCTAGGTGTTCTGCCAAAGAATCGCAGTCTTTGGTTTGCTCTACCCACACTATAATTCATTTAAAACACTCTCATTAGCTGCACAGTAGCGACTTTGCTGTTAAATAAACTTTGAAAAAGTCTACGTGCAGTAATCGCTCCTGAATGTCTGATGATGGGTAGATTCCAACAGGTATCGTGTGACCAATGAGCTCTGTCCTTGCCTGTTGTTTGACTTTTACCATTGCGACCCAGTCAGCCTGAATGCAGAACTACTGACTGTATTAAATTCAAGTTTGGTGTAGGATAAAAATGGCTATATTGGCTCTAAGCACTATAGGACTTAACTTCTGAGGTCATCGGTCCCCTAGACTGCGAACTACTTAAACCTAACTAACCTAAGGACATCACACACATCCATGCCCGAGGCAGGTTCAAAAATGGTTCAAATGGCTCTGAGCACTATGGGACTTAACATCTGAGGTCATCAGTCCCCTAGAACTCAGAACTACTTAAACCTAACTAACCTAAGTACATCACACAACACCCAGTCATCACGAGGCAGAGAAAATACCTGACCCCGCCGGGAATCGAACCCGGGAACCCGGGCGTGGAAAACGAGAACGCTACCTCACGATCACGAGCTGCGGACCCCGAGGCAGGATTCGGACCTGCGACCGTAACAGCAGCGCCATTCGGGACTGAAGCGCCTAGAACCAATCGGTCACAGTGGCCGGCGGATAAAGATGACAAGGAAAATATTTCTTTCGTGTCATATAATTACAGATTAACATTTTCTTTATTTTTTTCCTTTACCTGTGCTGTAAAAACTTGCTTATCGCCAGATTTCATTATTCCAGGTCAACGTGAATTACCTTACAGCTTTTAATGAGTGAGTTTGCGATTAGCACAATATGTGATATTAATGGCCGTTCCATTTTGATTGCACTGACTTTGTAGCTAGCGCCTATTATACCGCCAAGGGACCTTAGTATGTGACCTAAATTTCACCTTATAAGTCTAGCCGTTCTTAGTAAAAATGGGTCTTAACAGACGGACGGACAGACAGACTTTCTGATAACAAATGATAATTGTTTTCGTGTGATATAATTACAAATTTACAGTTTTGGGATTTTTTCCTTCGGTTGTACTGTGACATCTTCCTTTTTGCCAAATTCGTGACTCTAGGCCAACGTAAAGTACCCTACAGGTGTTGATGAATGAGTTAGCGAGTATTAAAATATGTGACGTAAATGCCAGTGTCTTCTGACTGCTTCAACTTGTTACACCGCCAATGGACCATAGACCTCAATGTATGTCATAAATTTCAATTTTCCTGAGAAAAAGGGTTTTTTAACAGTCTGACAGACAGACAAACGGACAGCAAAGTTACCCCACAAGGGTTTCGTTTTTACCGACTGAGGTACGATACCGTAAAAACGAGAAACTGAAAAACAAACGATAAAAATAGTCTTTACTTGCTTTCCGTTGTGGCCTGTCTCTTGCTAAAGCCAGATAGAAAGGTGTTTTCCCAAACCTATCCGATCTTTCTCTCCTCTTCAGTTATTTTTGGCTCTGAGCACTATGGGACTTAACATCTGAGGTCATCAGTCGCCTAGAACACTTAACTAACCTAAGGATATCACATACATACATGCCCCAGGCAGGATTCGAACCTGCGACCGTAGCGGTCACGCGGTTCCAGACTGAAGCGCCTAGAACCGCAAGGCCACACCGGCCGGCTCAGTTATTTTTAACAGGTGTTGATAAACTGCACAACTTTTCGCCGCACTCGTTTATAAGATTTTAACTCTGGACTGGAACTAAGATCTAAACGTAGGCAAGTTTAAAATTAATGGTTTTACTAAGCGTATGTGTTATCTCAGCTAGCAAGTTCCAAGTTTTCATGATATTATTTACAGATATTGTCCTGTACGATCTGTGGTGAGGAATGGATGTGTTTTTGCTCTTGGATGTTCAGTTGTCTTCCTCTTTACGGAGACGAAAACGACTCGAGAGAGAACAGTTTGCGTTTGTCAGCTCGTTAAAATACACGCTTCTTTGACGAGCTCGGCCACATAGAATTTGCCGCCATTACAAGAGGCATAAGAATTTTCGGAAAAATAAACTGAAGCCAAATGAATTTCAATTTTTAACATGAATGCATTCTTGGAGCTTTATTATCTTACATACTCGAAGCAATAATAAACCAAAAATGTAAAAAAAATTCTTCTTCTGGCAGTTATATATGTGAACTTCATTTGGAAAATTGTGCTTCCAGATTAATTTCCTACATATCGACGGAATCGTGTCTTCTGTATCTCTCCCACCCGATGCGAAGATGCTACACGATGATGAAATTGTAATACGGTGGAGTCGTAGCACTGTATTATCTTAGCCAGATAATACTGTCATATCACAGACAATTCATGTTGCCAGGAGAAGGAAGAGATGTAGAAGAAATAGAACTGCAGTAGCCATTAACTAAACTATTAATCACCTAGTCCCCCAATCACTCATGAATTAAAACCGTACAACACGGTGATGGAACATACTCGTAAGTTGAACTGCAGGCATTTTAAGACTGCTGCATGAATGCTACACCTCACCTTGTAACACCACAGCTCTTATGCTGTATGGATTTATTTTTGCTGTTGTTTTATTTAATGTCATATTGTTGATCTTTTGTAAATGTGTTTGAATCGATAACATAAAATTGTGTACTCTTTTCTTTGTCAAACTTTGATGTCATGATTTGATTGTATGCTGTGTAACATATCTCTCGTTTAAATGCTTTGACCCATTTGGAGGGAACAATACTTACTGTATATGATTGTAATTTTGTGTGAATAATTTTTGTAGAAGTGTTAATATGTGAAAATGTTCTGTTTTATTTAATACATTTGGTTGCTATTATGTAAACTGCTGATCCTCACTTAGGGCTCTTAGTTATTCTGTATGTAAGAGGTAGTGTGGTTCCCCTCGGGAACGGAACTGTGTAGCGCGCGCAAATTGTGGTTGGCCTAGGTGGAAAAGGTGGAACTGATAGTCAGTCGGAGGCGAGCTACCAGTCAGGGACGAGCCACCGGTCGGGGATGAGCTACCAAACTGTACACTGCTATGCAAAGTGTGCATATTGTGCTGATTCCGAGAGAGGCTTTTCCTGCTTCTTTCCAAGGCCTCGGGTGGATGGATAAAGAGCTGGAACTATTCTGGTGTTTGTATCTATCATCGCCACCAAGAAATGACAGAGTCCAGCAATTCAGTCTGCGGTTCCACCTACCAACATGCAGTTGCCACCACATTGCGCAATCATTGCAACGTAATACTATAATGATGTACAGTGAAGGATCAGTTTAATGGACGTGCTAATGTGCTGAAATATAAGGTAATTTGTATCTGAATTTATGTACTTACCTTGATTTTTTCCTCATCATAAAACCTCTCAGGTTCCTCTCCGTTTGAGCTAGAGTGATATCCGAGTGTCCTTACTAAAAGAAATTAAAGCCTAGAGTTTTGCTGATTAATGCCTCTTGAACTTAGTAAAAAGAAAGTTAAAGTTAATGTGGCAATAGAGTGAGTTAAAGTAAATGTTATTTGCTCAAAATAATTTTCCTATTAAAACTGCTTATTAAAGTGCTGTCACCAACTGCAAAATTAAAAGTTCTTAAGACTGAGGTTTCTAAAGTTTTGCTTAGCTATGATCACCTTGATATCTGTAGTAAATTCTAAAAGGTGAGTCAGTTTCTTGCAATTTTGTTAACACTGTGTCTCATGGTAGTAAAAGTGGAAAACTGCATAGTAGGAAATTATATGCTCATGATTACTAAGTGTTTGTCTCTTTTGTGTGCATATTAACAATGTAAAGACCACTCAGTTTGTGTAAGCCTTGAAAGTGATAGTGTTTTTCTGTACGTGTTATAATTTTGCAAATAGTTTTTGTGCTCCCCCAGTTGTTAGCTTCAATCTTAAAGCATATGTGTGTCAGAGTTCATTGCACTCGCGTGTGACCTAGTCTAGGTTGTGTTTGTCCGTTATAGTTACTTTACCTACTTTCATAAACGAGAACGTTATTCTTTCTCTTGCCTAATTAGGCTGGCGACCGTTTCACTTATTCTGTAAACAATATAGCTAGGCAAAAAATTTGTTTGTTACTATTCAAATATTTACGTAATTCTGACTTTCATTTCCGATAAGCCACCTCCGTTAGGAACAACACGGTCAACATAACAAAATTCCTCTCAGAGGGTAACACTGCTCTGTTGCTTTGTGCCATAGTTGCTTTTACGAAATAATTTTATGTCACAACCTGTTTCTAGCATTGAGGTTATGGTACAGTAGTAGCAGACGGGAGTGTTATACGTGGCTTTTCCGTGACAGGACTATTTGTTCTGTTGGGACATACTACGTAATAAACCAAACTTGGTACTTCATAGTATAAGGTACGTAAATACGCTGTGGAAGTGTTATAACCTGATGTCGCCAACGCTCCCACCGCTTGTTGGTAATGAGGTTCACTAGCGCGTTCCAGTAAAGGTCCATCGACAATACCGACACGTGCTCCTTTTTCTCAAAGTAATTAATAACCAACATCCAGGAAAGTGGCTCTCAGATTCATCATCGTCAGCATCATGATCATTATCATCAAGAACCGTTTCCAGCCAGTGGCCTGCTCCGCTCCGCACAAACCCCTCCCTTTTTCTCTGACGTACCACCACTCTGTCATCACCCTGAGCCTGTCATCTCATTTTCTTTGAAAACGCATCTCCACTCCTTTCAGTCAACTGTTCCTTGGACTTTCTGATGGTCTGTTGCCTTGAAACCTCAGTTCAAGTATCTTCCTAAGTATTTTACCACATGTTGTTCTCTTTACAAGTCTGTACCACGTAAGCCCCCTGTAAGGATGCTTTTATTTCTCATAATAACTTTTTGTTCTGTCCATCCTTGTTACTGCAAATCTGCTTTTGCGTAATTTTATTTACATGCCTCTATCTTGCTTAAGTCCCTTTATTACATTTTCCAGAAACAAACCTCAGGATAGACTTATAGAAGGTCGATGTTTCTAACCGAGATCAGTACCAATTTTCGTAGATGTAGCTTTAAAATGTTTATTAGATATTTAATAATGATTTATTTAAAAAACTTTCACACACTATTTTACCACCTTATTGGCTGAATTTTCAAAAGTGCTGAAACATCACATTCTTTAATTTCTGACTGAGAAATCATATACCAATTTTTGTAGTTCTTACTTCAAAATTGTCTTAATAGTGACACGGTTTCAAAGTACGTTTCATCGCCTATTTCATCCCCTTAGGAGTGGAATTTCGAAAAATCTCTTCTTAAACAACCACTACAGCGTAAGGTCGATACCCTCTCCTAATTTCAAGCTTCTGTACTTGCGGTTTTGGCTGGGCAGTTGAGTTACATATTCCAGTCAAGGTGCTATCCCCACTATGCGAAATATTTCAGTTCATGTTCCATCATTTATAGGCATCCTTATAAACGTTACTTTTCACCTCTTTACTTTTTGTAATTACGATTCATAATCATCAGTATAATACCTGCTAATGACACTAATTACGTAACATAAAAATACCAGCAAAATGAAGAGCATCCACTGTCTCAGGGAAATAATCGAGGCTGAAGGCAGCTATCCATAGGTCAAACACTCTCTCTGTGGAGACTGAACACATTTCTTCCTTCCTTCCTTATTTCTCACTTTGGATTATATGACGCAAATGTCGTGTGACTGCCGGCCGGAGTGGCCGAGCGGTTCTAGGCGCTACAGTCTGGAGTCGCGCGACCGCTGCGGTCGCCCTTCGAATCCAGCCTCGGGCATGGATGTTTGTCACGTCCTTAGGTTAGTTGGGTTGAAGTAGTTCTACGTTCTAGGGGACTGATGACCTCAGAAGTTAAGTCCCATAGTGCTCAGAGCCATATTTTTTGGCGTGTGACAGGGGCCACCCGTCGGGTAGGCCGTTCACCGGGTGCAAGTCTTCCGATTCGACGCCACTGCGGCGACTTGCGCATCCATGGGGATGAAATGATGGTGATTAGGACAACACAAAACCCAGTCCCTGAGCGGAGAAAATCTCCCATCCAGCCAGGAATCGAATCTGGGCCCTTAGGATTGACATTCTTTCGCGCTGACCACTCAGTTGCCGGGGGCGGACGATTATATGATGAAAGTATCGACATGAGTACAACGCCAAACGTTTACTCTATTACTTTTACTTATTTCTACTACTATTACTACCACAGTTATTATTAGCATAATTATTTTATTACCACTGTTTTAAATAGTTAGTCTAAAACTATGATAACTGTACATTAAGAAATAAGAAATTAATACATTCGCAGTACAAACCTTGACACATTTCCTATTCTTTGCCCATTAGCAGAATTTGTTAAACATTGTAAATTCTTATACTATACATCTATTATCTCCTATTCTTAGTTTCAATGTTATTTTCAGTTTAGTACTGTGTAATCCATGTTTGACTATTCCGTTTTATTGTCTTTCAGTAAGTCCTATGTAACTTATTAAACATTCTTTGAAATTCTGTCACTGATACAGGTGTCCAGTGAAAACATCCAATAAATAAATAACATGGACTCACTTGTGATGTTTTAACCTCTTACCTATGTTCACCTACAAATTCTGTCCGCTGCCAAGAATGGATGATCAGCTTTGGATCCTAAACGCGAATTCACTGCATTTACAGGATGATTGGTTTTGATATTAGGTGTGCTTCTTCGGCTGAATTCAAAACTTTTAATCATGAACAGAAACACGGATGTTTTACATTTTGCTCTCTTGGGCTCTTCACGTTCCTTATCGTGCCTAAAGCTGAGGTTTGATTAGCTATTAACAATTTGCATTAGGCCTACTCCTCGAGCTTAAAACATTGAATTTGACAACACGTACATATTTCCATGTTGCCTTGAAAACATGGTATCACAAGAAAAATCTATTGTGTTTAGCTTTTGAAACCGTTATCAGAATTCCAATTGTTAGTTCTCTAGGAAATTCTTTCTTTCATACGGTTCATACTTAGATGTAATACGGAAGAATATTTGAACCATGGCTCATTTTTTTCAAAAGGAAGTGGATACAGAAACGATAATTACGTCCACAGAAACTATTGTAGATTTATTATGGAGTGTTTAAACATATTATAAACAGTTGTAAAATTTTGACTTGAGAAATAAATAATGATACTTATAGTATAAAAATGAAGACCAACAAAAAGCATTTAAAGGTGAAAATAAATAACTTTTACAACGGTCTTTCTCCTGCGAAAAGCGGTAAACGTTATTTATAGTAGAGTGTGTAATGTTATATTCTTCCCTTCGAATATATGGCACAGTTATCATGAGAATAAGATAAGAAATTAGAGCATGCACGGAGTCTTACAATCATTCTGCCCTCGCTCCATTCGCAAATGAATAGGACTGGGAGTCGCTACTAGTAGTGAAAAGTACCTACTGACATGCAGTCTACATTGGCTTGCGGAACATATATATCGATGTAGACCTACAACCAGCAGTGTTAACATAGGAGGAATCTGAGAGCCAGAACATACTTTTAAGGCTTTAACATGCGCCTCTATTCTCGGTCATAACTGGTCACGAGGAAACGCGCAACATATTTTGAGAAAGTCTGCCCAAACGGGGAAGGATAAAAATAGGGCTAACGAGGTCTCCACGGAAATATATTGACGAAAAAAAAATCGCAGCACTGTAAAGAAATTTCTGCGTCAGGAAGACGATGTCTATTGAAATTTCGCGTCAGTCGCATAAGAGTAGCGTTAATAGTGCTACTATGAGGTTGCAAACCATGTTTGCTTTAAATACACGATCGAACGCTCGTGAACATTAGTTACCTTTGAGATTGGACGTTGTGTGTTGATGCTAGTCAAGAATTTCTTTAAGGTGACACAGACGCAGTTATCAAGAGTGACTTTGAACGAGGTCGTTTAATAGGGCTACGAGAAGTTAGATGTTCCTTCTGCGATACTGCAGAAATACTTGACAGGAATTTAGGCACTGTACATGATTACTGGCAGCGGTGGTGACGACAACGTACGGTTGTAAGAAGACCCGGGTGCGGACGGCCACGTGGGACTACCGACAAGGAAGACAATGGGGTTCGGCGTAGTGTATCTGCCGCAGCAATTTGAAGAGTTGTTGGCAGCACAGCGACACAGTGAACCGTTACAAACCGGGTACCGGGACAGCTCCGAGCTAGACACCCTGTAGCGTGCGCTCTACTGACCCCAAACCACCGCCATTTGCGACTTCAATGGTTTCAAGCGAGAGGTCATTAGAGGGCAGGTTGGAGGTCTGTTGTGTTTTCTGCTGAAAGCTGGTTCTGCCTAGGTGCCAGTGGCGGCCGCACCCTGACTGCAAATTTGTACGTCAATCTGCTGATTTGACCTGTTGAGCTGCCATTCATGAACAACATGGTTCAAATGGCTTTGCGCACTATGGGACTTAACATCTGAGGTCATCAGTCCCCTAGAACTACTTAAACCTAACTAACCCAAGGACACCACACGCATCCATTCCCGAGGCAGGATTCGAACCTGCGACCGTAGCAGTCGCGTGGTTCCGGACTGAAGCTCCTAGGACCACTCGACCACAGCGGCCGGCCATGAACAACACCCCAGGGCACTTTTCCAGGAGGATAACGCTCGCCCGCATACCGCTGTTGTAGCTCAACGTGTTCTATAGAGTGTCTACATATTTCCTTGGCCTGCTCGATCACCAGATCGAGCACATATGGGACAACAACTACAGCGTCATCCACAACTAGCATTAACCGTCCCTGTATTGACCGACTGGGTGCAACAGCCATGGATCTCCATCCTACAAACTGACATCCCGCACATGTATAACACAATGCATGCACTTTCACATGCTTGCATTCAGTAGTGTGGTGGTTACATCTGTTATTAATGTTCGAGCACTTCACACTGTGATCTTGCAGTATTAATCACTGAAACATGTTACCTGGACAAACGTATTTAGGAAATTTCATTACTCTACAGTAATTATTTTTTGGTGCTTCGTTTTTTAACGTCATTGTATTGTGAACTGTTGTACATTTTTAACTTAAGAAATAAATAATGATAATCTTAACACAAAAATTAAGACTAACATAATACCGGTTCAGGGTGAAAGTACTCAACTTTTACAAAGGTTTTTCTGCTCCGAAAATGTGGGAGAACGTTATTCGAAGTAGACTGTGTAACGTTATTCACTTCCTATCGAATATCTTTCATAGTTATCATGAGAATAAGATAAGAAATTAGAGCATGCACGGAGGACAACAATAACTCTTCTCTCGCTGCATTTGCAGATGGAATAGATCAGGGAGTGGCTGGTAGTATCGTTAAGTACCTATATCGCTATGCACTCCACAGTGCCTTGCGAAGGATATAAGTTAATACAGACATGACCAATAAGGCTAAGATACGAAGGATGTGAGAGACAGAAACATACTTCTAAGCCTTTAGCATGCTTCTCCAATCATTAGGCAATCATTTGGACAATCATTTGGACACAACTGGCCATGAGGAAACGCGTCTTATCTTCTTGAGAATGTCTGTCTTCAACAGGGAAGATAAGAAAACTGTTAAGGAGGTCTCCTTGGAAATATTGTTAACCAAATCGAGTAACAGTTCATTCTTTGGAATTATCGCTAGACAATGATAGTGCTACGGAATAAGAAATCAGACGGAGGTATCGATATGGCCGTCACAGATAATGCTAGTGGGGTGAGACGTTTGACTGGCAGGCCTCGCGCTGGCAAAGACCTTAGGCGTAGGCAACAACTATAGGCAGAGACTCCCGTCCGCTATGCATAACAAAGCGGCGCTACAGGCCACAATCAGTTCGCTGTTCATAAAACCCTTAGCCACACTCTATAAGCCTTTCTGTGTTTCTAAATATCTCTTGGCTCACGACTCGAGTAATTTGGTTAGTTACTCGCCACATACTTGTGCTTCTCCAATATGATTCATTTAAATTTTCCTCATAATTCGTCTACGTTCATCATAGTGGAATTAAATGTCGGCCATTCATTGTCTACGTTGGATTCTAAAAACTGCTCATCTGCTCTTCCTAACAAAAATACTCTATTAGCCTTCTTGATTAATTTAGTAACTTTAGTAACCATAGTCGGTATGATGACATCATGATCACTAATCCTTGTATCTATACCGGCGTCCGCGGCTCGTCATCTAGTGACGAGCGTTGCTACCTCTGGATCACAGGGTCCCGTGTTCGATTCCCAGGCGTATCGGCGATATTCTCCGCCCGGGGACTGGGTGTTTGTGTTGTCCTTATCATTCCACCGTTCTTCGGTAAATTGGCGAGACAGCACAGTGACAAGTCTGGGAATTTGTACGGGCGCTGATAACCACGCCGTTGAGCGCCCCTCAAACCAAATATTTTCATCATCTATGCTGACACCGTCGGTAAGGTCAGGCTTGTTTGAAGCTGCAAGATCTAAACTATTTCCGTTCCGTGTGGGCTCTTGATGCTCAAAAGTGCTTTACGAGACTGTCTGTCTGCACCCCCTGCAATGAATCCATAGACGTCCCAGTCTGTACTCGGCAGGGCTAAAGTCGCCTTCAACTAATATTGCATGATGTGGATATTTTCGCGCTACTGAACGCAAATTTTCTTTGATTGACATAAAACTGTGACACTGGAATCACGTCGCCCGTGAAAACATCCAACAATTAATTTGATTTCATCTAGACATGTTATATGCTTCTACATAACTTCAAACTCAACACTCACATCCGACGTCAATAGAGGCAATATAAACACTCTTGATCCTATGCCGTCTAATCTGTTTATCCGATATACGTTCGATGACCCACTAAATATTTGAGAGGTACTTACTTCGGGATTCGACCAGCTCTCGCCCCGGAGAGCAGCTTGAGCACGACATATCTCCTGGAGGGCAATAAAGTCGAGAAATTTGTTACGAACCACTTCAACTTCGACTACTTACCGATAAAATTTTGTCAGTCGAGGTGTCTTCAGTCTGAACGCGGTCTCAATTCACTAGCGGCAGGTCGACTGGCGAGTGTTCATCAAAGTAACTCAAACTACCGCCAAGTTTAAAAAAAAATTGATGCGCATTGCACAAGCACTCTGCTACCCGAGTAACTGCTTCCTGCGTGTGGTGCACAACTAATCTATAGAGAGGAGTCCAACAATTGCCTTCAAGGTTAAGCAAGTCCAGAAATCTGCAGCCAAGAGCGTCACAGAGTCGATGAATCCTTAGGCTGAAACCTCCACTCGGTTCCAAACCAAAGGACCCCAGTCATTTCTGGGAACAATGCTGCAAATTATGAGCTCTGCTTGCACTCCGTGAGCGAGGCCAGCAGCCTTCACCACTTCCGTCAGCCGCCGTTATGAACTGATGGACTCAGAACCTAAGTGACAGTCGTCGTTGGTGCCGACGTGAGCTGCAACATGCAGATGACACCACCCGCCGCTCGATAGTTGCAGCTAAGGCATCCTCCACATACCGGATGAGTCCCCCTGGCCGACATAACGAGAGCACATTGGTTCTCTTTCCGGCCCTGAACGCTGTTTGCCTAAGCGGATCCATAAGATGCCTAACATTGGAGCTCCCGGTAACTAGCAAATCCCACCTCCCGTACGTCTGGTGGGACCCTGCTGAAGGAGCAGCCATCCGTCCATTTACAGGGTGAATGGATGAGGGCAGACAGCCAGCCTCCACATTGGCACTGTGGCTCGAGCAACGCGAACTCATTACCACTTGCTACTCAACATGCAGCGAGGGCAGTTCCATCGCATTTGGCACACTGGAAAGTGCCTTGGTAGTATACCCAACCAGCCGCGGTGGCCGAGCGGTTCTAGGCGCTTCAGTCTGGAACCACGCGGCTGCTGCGGTCGCAGGTTCGAATCCTGCCTCCGGCATGGATGTGTGTGATGTCCTTAGGTTAGTTAGGTTTAAGTGGTTCTAAGTCTAGGGGACTGATGACCTCAGATGTTAAGTCCCATAGTGCTTAGAGCCATTTGAGACATTTTGAGCATACCCAGTGAGTGAAACAAGAGACACTTGAGATGTTCCACGCGACGCGCCAGATTCTCCGGCACCGCAACACCCCGATGCAGCAACTTGAAGAGGGCTCACCATAACCGAAAGCTTCTTCAGCTGTTCGCTAACTGTGGCCTGCTCCTCCTGCGTTCACTCACAGCATGCACGTAACCTATACGTCCCAGTATGACCAACTTAAGAAGTAAACTATAAAACCACACACAGAGAAACCTAAGTATGCAACCTGCTATCCTCTGGACTTGTGATCAATGGATGCTGAGTTTTGTAGTTGAACTGTAAAGAGAAATGATAGCTTTGCTACATACTGCCTGAATCTACAATTTACAGTTACAAAATCGCACGTTTACACCTCTTAAATAGAAAATCAACCACAGAATCAAAGAATAAAGTACGAAGAAAACACAGAAAAGGCTAAATACGTAACATGCTGCTGTGCTAGAGCGTCACAGGCGACAGCTGTGAACGCCTGTGTGCCTTCCTGACGCTAGCGTCTATAACACACGCAGGTGGCCTGGTAAGTCGCAAGGAGCTGACGTCTCATATTCTTTGCCCAAGAGGTAAACATTTATATTTGCACCCTACCATATGTGTTGACACATAACACACGTCTGTTGTAATACTATATTACTTTATGATGATTTCTTTCAAATAACGATAATAGCTGCCGGTTCATTGTAATCTTGCAGAACGACAACTTTACGTCACTTTTATTAGACCTTTACACAATTTAGTGTAGTGCTCTTGGTACTAATCTGTATGTGAACCATATCTCATGTCTGTATGAGAGCTCATCCATGCTGTCTCAACATTAAAACTGAAAACCATGAACTTTCTAAATTCCTGGGATGATATTATCTGCCTGTACGACAGTTGTTTCGAGGGTTCGTGAAGTCTACAATATCTGCCAAATTTGTCTACAAAAACACAGTAAGTACTGCAATTAACCGGAAACCTTGCTGGAGGTAGCCTGTATACAGCATTTAGTAACATCGAATCTAATAATGTTCCATCATATTCTTGCTATTTAGTAGAGGCTGCTGTATGGCGTTGAAATTCTCCAGCTCGACAATATCATTTAAATTTCTTTTGGCTTCGGAGAATAAATGCCATTCATTTACCAATTTTCTCCAGTGAGTTTTGTATCCCGCCTGGAAGGCGGCGCGTGGGTCTGCTCCTGTAAACTGAAGGGTAGGCCGAATGTAGGAAGTGAGCAGGAGCAGGAAAGGTAAAACACGTCGGTACTGCGTGTCAATTTATAGATGTTTACTATAGGAAAAAACAAGTTAATAAATGGTTACATAACTTCGCACTGAGGTGCGAAGTGTCCCGGCCGTCTGATCTTGATCAAAATGGCTGAATCTGATCACAGCAGCGGCTGAGGGCGCTGTCGTCGGTATCGGTGTCGTAGTGCCAATATAAGAACTTGCACCTACGCCATGGCATCGTAGCTATTGATACAACAGTGAGTAGTGTTTATTGTTCTTTATTTAATTATTATCTCTTTTTTTAAGCAGCTACTACTTCACTTTCATGCAATTTATCACTGTGATCGACTTGATAGAATTGTGATCAACATGATCTACAATGGCAAATGTATCCTCTTAAATGTACTTTGCCGCACTCCGAGGTACTAACGGTAAGACCGAATACTGTACACGTTGCTAGTGTACCTAAAGACGACACTGTAGTTCCTGCGAAACCGATGGCAACGAAAAAAGGACAGTTATGTGGAAGAAAAAAGTAAGAGTATAGCCTTTATTCTTCGCAGAAAAATATTTCACCGATGACGTCACCTATTTCAAGCGCTATGGAAGCATTTTCGCTTTATTGTAACCAAGACAGACGCAAAATCAAAAACTACCAACACAGTACAAATTTACATGCCAACCAGGTCAGCTATGATGATGGTAAGACTGAAAGAATATACGTTGGGAGGAAGCAAATTATTGAGATGGTTAAGAGTGACGAAAACTTAATTGTGATGGGGAACTGAAATTCCATAGTTTTAAAAGAAATGAAAATAGCAAGAGGATAAGGACTAGTAGAATTTGACACAGAATATACGAGTAATTTACTCATCACTAATACTTAGTTTCAAAATCATAAAATAAGGTTGTATATGTGGAAGAACCTGGAGACGTAGGAAAGTTTCAAGCAAATTATGTAAATGTAAGACAAACATTTCAATAGCAGATTTCAATCTGCAAAACTTTTCCAAGGGCATATGTCAATTCAGCTTACAATTTGTTGGTTATGAGCTGCAGATTAAAACCGAAGAGATCGCAAAAAGCTAGGAAATAGAGAAGATGGGACCTGGACAAACTGAACGAACCGAAGATTATTGAGAGTCTCAGAAGCAGCACCAGACAACGATTGTAGCAAGGGAATGGTAGACGACAGAAGAAGGAGGGACAAGTTTGAAAATTGACGTAGTGAAGTCAGCAGAGGATAAAAAGACAAAATTCAGTACAAATCCTTCGATAACGCACAAAAGGAGAAATACAAAAATGCAACAAATGATGTAGGCAAAAAGGAATACAGACGTCTAAAAAATGAGATTATCAGGAAGCAGAAAATAGCAAGGCAAGAAGGGCTGGAACAGAAACGCAGCTGGCGGCTACACGGGTAGCGGAGGCTGTGTGGCGTGGACTGGGCGGTTTTTCAGGTTAGAAGGCCTCGGGAAAGTACGGGGTGGGCTGCAATCTCAAAGGGTGCATGGCAAATACAGGACGTGCTTGGATCAAGGAACAGTCGGAATTGAAGTTGTAAATTGTTGTAGTTGTGCTGGGAAAGTCCCTGAGCTTCAAGCGCTAATTGAAAGGAGAGAAGCTGAAATCGTTATAGGTACAGAAAGCTGGCTAAAGTCTGAAATAAGTTCTGCAGAAATTTTTACGAAGTCTCAGACGGTGTTCAGGAAAGATAGATTAGGCAGAATTGGTGGTGGAGTGTTTGTGTCTGTCAGTAGTGATTTATCTTGTAGTGAAGTCGAAGTAGATATTCCGTGCGAATTGGTATGGGTGGAGGTTATACTTAACAGCCGAACTAAGTTAATAATTGGATCCTTCTACCGACCCCCAGACTCCGATGATATAGTTGCTGAACAGTTCAGAGAAAATTTGAGTCTCGTAACAAATAAATACCCCACTCATACGGTTATAGTTGGTGGGGACTTCAACCTTCCCTCGATATGTTGGCAAAAATACTTATTCAAAACCGGTGGTGGGCAGAAAACATCTTCCGAGATTGTCCTAAATGCTTTCTCCGAAATTAATTCGAGCAGTTAGTCCACGAACACACGCGAATTGTAAATGGTTGTGAAAACACACTTGACCTCTTAGCCACAAACAAACAATCCAGAGCTAATAGAGAGCATCATGACTGATGCAGGGATTAGTGATCACAAGGTCGTTATAGCTAGGCTCAATACCGTTTCTCCCAAATCCACCAGAAACAAACACAAAATAATTTTATTTAAAAAAGCGGATAAAGTGTCACTGGAAGCCTTCCTAAGAGACAATCTCCATTCCTTCCGAACTGACTATGCAAATGTAGACGAAATGTGGCTCAAATTCAAAGATACAGTAGCAACAGCAATTGAGAGATTCATACCTCATAAATTGGTAAGAGATGGAACTGATCCCCCATGGTACACAAAACAGGTCCGAACGCTGTTGCAGAGGCAACGGAAAAAGCATGCGAAGTTCAAAAGAACGCGAAATCCCGAAGATTGGCTAAAATTTACAGACGCGCGACGTTTGGCACGGACTTCAATGCGAAATGCCTTTGATAGGTTCCACAACGAAACATTGTCTCGAAATTTGCTAGAAAATCCGAAGAAATTCTGGTCGTATGTAAAGTACACAAGCGGCAAGACACAGTCAATACCTTCGCTGCGCAGTGCCGATGGTAGTGTTACCGATGACTGTGCCGCTAAAGCGGAGCTATTGAACGCAGTTTTGCGAAATTCCTTCACCAGGGAAGACGAATGGAATATTCCAGAATTTGGAACACGAACAGCTACTAGCATGAGTTTCTTAGAAGTAGATACCTTATGGGTTGCGAATCAACTCAAATCGCTTGATACGGGCAAGTCTTCAGGTCCAGATTGTATACCGATTAGCTTCCTTTCAGATCACGCTGATACAATAGCTCCCTACTTAGCAACCATATACAACCGCTCGCTCACCGATAGATCTGTACCTACAGATTGGAAAATTGCGCAGGTCGCACCAGTGTTTAAGAAGGATAGTAGGAGTAATCCATCGAACTACAGACCTATATCATTGACGTCGGTTTGCAGTAGGATTTTGGAGCATATACTGTATTCAAACATTATGAATCACCTCGAAGGGAACGATCTATTGATACGTAATCAGTATGGTTTCAGAAAACATCGTTCTTGTGCAACGCCGCTAGCTCTTTATTCGCATGGAGTAATGGCCGCTACCGACAGGGGATATCAGGTTGATTCCGTATTTCTAGATTTCCGGAAAGCTTTTGACACCGTTCCACACAAGCGACTTCTAATCAAGCTGCGGGCCTATGGGGTATCGTCTCAGTTGTGCGACTGGATTCGTGATTTCCTGCCAGGAAGGTCGCAGTTCGTAGTAATAGACGGCAAATCATCGAGTACAACTGAAGTGATATCAGATGCTCCCCAGGGAAGCGTCCTGGGACCTCTGCTGTTCCTGATCTATATAAATGACCTGGGTGACAATCTGAGCAGTTCTCTTAGGTTCGCAGATGATGCTGCAATTTACCGTCTAGTAAGGTCATTCGAAGACAGTATCAGTTGCAAAGCGATTTAGAAAAGATTGCTGTATGGTGTGGCAGGTGGCAGTTGACGCTAAATAACGAAAAGAGTGAGATGATCCACATGAGTTCCAAAAGAAATCCGTAGGAATTCGATTACTCGATAAATAGTACAATTCTCAAGGCTGTCAATTCAACTAAGTACCTGGGTGTAAAAATTACGAACAACTTCAGTTGGAAAGACCACATACATAATATTGTGGGGAAGGCGAGCCAAAGGTTGCGTTTCATTGGCAGGACACTTAGAAGATGCATCAGGTCCACTAAAGAGACAGCTTTCACTACACTCGTTCGTCCTCTGTTAGAATATTGCTGCGCGGTGTGGGATCCTTACCAGGTGGGATTGACGGAGGACGTCGAAAGGGTGCAAAAAAGGGCAGCTCGTTTTGTATTATCACGTAATAGGGGAGAGAGTGTGTCAGATATGATACGCGAGTTGGGATGGAAGTCATTAAAGCAAAGACGTTTTTCGTCACGGCGAGATCTGTTTACGAAATTTCAGTTACCAACTTCCTTTTCCGAATGCGAAAATGTTTTGTTGAGCCCAACCTACATAGGTAGGAATGATCATCATAATAAAATAAGAGCAATCAGAGCTCGAACAGAAAGGTTTAGGTGTTCGTTTTTCACGCGCGCTGTTCGCGAGTGGAATGGTAGAGAGATAGTATGATTGTGATTCGATGAACCCTCTGCCAAGCACTTAAATGTGAATTGCGGAGTAATCATGTAGATGTAGATGTAGATGTAGAAATGAAGAAGCATGGATAATTAGGGTAAAGATAGGCGCTGCCACGAGCAAATGTAAAGAAACCTTTGAAGAAATATGAAGCAGCTATGTGAATATTAAGGACTCATTGGTAAAACAGTACTAAGCAAAAAAGGGAAGGCTGAAAGGAGTATAAAGAAGGGCTGTGCAAGTGATACAACTCGAAAGTAATATTATAAAAGGGGAAGAAGATGATGAGGAGTTAAGAGATATGTTAGTGCGAGAAGAATTCGACAGAGCTCTGAACGTTCTAAGTCGAAACAAGACCCCTAGAGTATATGACGTTCCTTAGAAGTACTGAGGCTCTTGTTCGGGCCAACCATGACAAAACTACTTCACCTTGTTTACAAGTTCTGTGAGACAGGAGAAATACCTCAGACGGTAAGAAGAATGTAACGATGCAGATTTCAAAGAAGACTGATGCTGACAAGAGTGAATATTACCGAATCATTAGTTTGGCAAGACATGAAACTTCCTGGCAGATTAAAACTGTGTGCCGGACCGAGACTCGAACTCGAGACCTTTGCCTTTCGCTGGCAAGTGCTCTACCAACTGAGCTACCCAAGCACGAATCAGAGTCCGTATATACGTAACTGATTTGACGGACAGGATGAGCTGGTTCAAAAATGGTTGAAATGGCTCTGAGCACTATGAGACTTAACTTCTAAGGTCATCAGTCCCCTAGAACTTAGAACTACTTAAACCTAACTAACCTAAGGACATCACACGCATCCATACCTGAGGCAGGATTCGAACCTGCGGTCGCGCGGTTCCAGTATGAGCTGGAATCTGCGGCTATTTGCTTGTGATGCTGTGGTGTACGGGACAATGTCGTCGTTGAGTGGCTGTACGAGCATACAAGATTATTTAGACAAAATTGTAAATGTAGAAAAATGTAAGTTATGCAGATGAATAGGAAAAACAATGGCATAATGTTCGAACAAAGCATTAGTAGTATACTGCTCGACACAGACACGTTGATTAAATATCTAGGCGTAATGTTCCAAAGTGAAATAAAATGTAACCAGCAATGAGGATGGTAGTAGGGAACACTAATTGTCGACTTCGGTTTTATGAGCGATAAAGCAGACCACGTATAGAACACCAGTGTGACCAGTTCTAGAGTACTTCTCGAGTGTTTGGGACCCGCACCAGGTTGGCTTAAAGAATGACAGCGAAGCAATTTAGGAAGGTGTTGCTAGATTATTAACCGAAAAATATGACGACCACGCAAGAGTTACAGAGATCATTTCTGAACTCTGATTTCACTGGAGAGAACACTCGGAACACTAGTGGAACAATAAAGAGAAAATTTATTGCACTGTCATTTGGAGTTGACTGCAGAACGATTCTACAGCCGCCAACGCACATTTCACGTAAGGTCCACGAAGACATGGCAAGAGAAAGTAGGACTCGTACAGTAGGACTCATACGGAGGCTCATAGAAAATCGTTTTTCCCTCGCTCTAGTGGAACAGGAAAGGCAATGTCTAGTGGTGACAAAAGGTACACTCCGCCAAGAACCACACGGTTGCTTTAAGAAGTATATATATGGATGTAGATACTCATAGCACATGAGTCTGACATTTCATGAAGGGAAGATGCCAGTGTGCGCGACAGGTAGGAAAAAATCTTAAGAATTAGGCGTCTGAACCTGCTACTCGTGGTCTTCCAGCCAACAACACCACACAACTTCACTTTTTTACGGATACTGGAGCGCAGTTTGTGTCGGACTGGACTCAGGCCCTCGGTTCGATTTCCCGCGAATAAACGTCTGCTATAAAAACTATGGAGGGGTTTGTGGCGTAAGTTGTCTTTCACACCGCAAATAGCTAATGGTGCGTGACTACTGGCCGTAGCCGCAAATAGGGCTTCGTTTGACGCAACGGGAGCTCGGAAGTACGGACTAATGAAACGATTCCGTGTTATTCTAGAACAAGTTATAGTTCACATCTGTATTGAAACAGCAGCAGAATGAGCAAGTTCCAACCAAAGTAGTTACTATTGTGTCGCAACGAAGTTACTGCATTCCACAACAAGCTATCGTTCACTTCTACATATTATTATTATTATTATTAGTTGTATACCACGATACCAAGACTAACAAAATTATCACGTGCACCATTCTGGAGAAGAAGTTAGGTCACGAAATTTCGTATATACTACTCTCAGTAGCGTGGTTACTTATATCAATTCAAGCAGCTGCGTCTAGGACTACAATATCAGGTATTAAACGCCTAGAAGAATTTTATTGCCTTCCAGAAATAGTAACAGAGTAGAATGGTATTTATACATCACTTTCGAAAGCGCCAGCGAAGGAAAAGTTCCGAACACACAGCTCATCTGGCGGTGGCTTACCACTGCCCAGAAATGGAAGAAGGACACTATGAAGTATTAGTCCCGGTTCTGTAATAAAATAGCGCTTCGTAACGGTCAGATTAAATTATTCGTGACAGGCCGCTGCTGATGAGCGGCGGCCTCTGTGGTATTACGGATAATGCGTGGCCGACGGTAGATCTGGTGAGACCGCCCACTGTCACATGGTCGAACGCCCTGGATAAGTTGGTAGCGCTGCACTCTTGTTTCCTTGAGGAATATTGGTAGGACAGAAGCACTGCTTCACAATCGAGATTTATCTGTTGACAACACATATCCCAACCAACATTAGCAACTGAAAGTGAACGTGGCAAACACGGAAATTAGAGATTACACTGAGGTGATAGAAGTCATAGTGTAGCGATAAGTACGTATACAGATGGCGGTAGCATCGTGAGCACAAGGAACAGAAGGGCATCGCATTGATGGAGTTGTCATTTGTACTAAGATAACTAATGTGAAAGGTTTCCGACCGATTGTGGCCGCACGACGGAAGTTAACCAAACTTGAACTCTAAACGGTAGTTGCATCTAGACGCATGGCACATTCCATTCCGGAAATCGTTAGGGAATTCAATATTCCGAGGTCCACGATGTCAAGAGTGTGCCGAGAATATCGAATTTCAGGCATTACCTCACATTACGTACAACGCAGTGGCCACCGGTCATCACTTAAGGGGAGGTTTACACTCTTTTGGTACAAATATCGATTTTGTAAATTGCATTTTTGGATCAATAAAAGTGTTTAGAATGCACCCTTGAAACGGTTTTTCCCAATACGGAACGGAAATGTTCGTTATTCGCGGTTGAACCAAAAAATGCACCTGCCTGAAATCGGCTTTTTTCAGGCACCAGTTCTTTTCTTTCGGAGGACGAGTTATTGTATAGGTGCTTGGGAGGAAACACACAAAATTCAAATGAAAGTTTCAACGTGTGTGCTTGGAAGCTAGCCCCCAAGCATTTGCATTCTGGTGCGAAAACTGTGGAGATTGCGACTTTCCTGGCAATGAGCAGCTTCAGCGACGCGAATTCAGCAATTCTGAAGACCATGACAACGATGGACGTCACCCTGGGACTCATTCGATGTAGTTCGCTACGCATTCGGACGACCACCGGATTCAAGCGGCCGAAAACCGCTTGTCACCGGCCGTACGAGTGACTCTGGAGCAGCGCAGGATGGCCCAGATCGAGCAGAACGCCCTCTATGAGGAAGAGGAAGGACTAGTTTATGGATCCGTAATAGCAGATTGAACGTAAGTTGCATAATATTGCATTTATATGTAGTCAAAACTTCAAACGCGTTTCTCTCGAAATGGTTTTTTCTTATCGCGCGGTATGGTAACTTCAAATCTACTGAACCGGTTGGCATGAATCTTTGTTTCCGACGAAGCTAACTAAATTATTTAGGAGTTGCGCCACTTTTATCCTGATCCATCAACTATAAATATTTTTACTTGGCCGACGAAGTCGAAAAATCGATGAAAAAATCCTTTTTTTTTCAAATGCCTGCCATTTTGTTTCCTATGGTCCAAATAACTTAAGCGAGGTACAACTCCTAATGAATCTTCTACACTTCGCTAACGTCAACTCAATTTTGATTTCAGACGAGCCGGCTGACCTGTGACATACCGCGCGTGGAGGTCTACATCGAAATTTTATTTCGTTCTGACGGCGCTTCCGCCTTTGTTCTTCGACATTTCCGGTCGAAAAAATCTCAGTTTGTAGAGGAAATATCAATAAACATTTTGACCAAATTTGACACTGATATCTATAACACATCTCGAGAAAAAATTTCTCAAAGAACATGCTTTTTTCAGGCCAAAGACAGTAAACCTCCCCTTAATGACCGAGAGCAGTGGGATTTCCAGTTGTCAGTTGTCAGTGTTAAGAGACAATCAACAGTGCGTGAAACAACCGCAGAAATAAATTTGGGAAGTACAAGGAACGTATCCGTTGGAACAGTGTGGCGAAATCTGACGTTAATGTGCTATGACAGCTGGCGACCGACGCAAGCGCCTTTGCTAACAGCACGGCATCGCCTGCAGCGCCTTTCCTGGGCTCGTGATCATATGAGCTGGATCCTTGACTAGTGGAAAACCGCATCCTGGTCTCGATTTCAGTTTCTGAGAGCTGATGGTAGGGTTCGAGTCTGGCTCAGACCCCACGAAGCCTTGGACCCAAGTTGTCAACAAGGCACTATGGAAGCTGTTGGTGGCTCCATAAAGCTGTGTGGGCTGTGCTTCCATGGAATGGACTGGGTCCTCTGGTCAACTGAAGCGATCGTTGACTGGAAATGGTTATGTTCGGCTGCTTGGAGACCATCTGTGGCCATTCATATTCCACATGTTCCCAAACAATGATGGAATTTTTGCAGATGGCAGTGTGCCATGTCACTGGCTACACAGGGTTTGAAGAACATTCTGGAAGATTCGATCGAATGATTTGGCCACCGAGTTCGCTCGACTTGAATCCTATCGAACATTTATGGGACCTAATCGACAGGTCAGTTCGTGCACAAAATTCTGCACTGGCAAGACTTTCGCTGTTATGAACGGCTATAGAGAAAGTATTGGATAATATTTCTGCAGGGGACTTCCGACGTCTTGTTGAGTCCATGCGAGGCCGAGTTGCTCAGCTACACGGGGCAAGCGGAACTCCGACACGGTATTACGTAGTATCCCATGACTTTGTCTCCTAACTCTATACTACACAACGTCAAGAGGAGTTCTGCTGAAGAAGCTCCCAAACGATCCAACCGAAACGTTGAGTTGAGAAAATGCGATCTGTTTGTCCAATCCGAAAGCATACAAATGGAGTGCTGATTTGCAAATTAATAAACAAGCCCTTATAGTTGGAAAAAATGCATTTGTGGTATGCGTGTTGCAATGGCTGTCAAAGGGACTTGCACACTCTCTTCCTCCATTTGAGGTGTCGTGGACACTGGTCGCTGAACCGTGTGAGGTACAGATCGATGTTGTTCATATTCGGAATTCACATCGTCTCCACTGCAACTTCATTTCATAGGCTGGATCAAATATCTCCCCATACCACCACTTCACTAGTTTGGGACATACAGGTCTTGAAAAATGTTGCTTCTAGTAATCATTTACCATGCCATCTATGGACCGTTGGCATCGGTCTGACCGCCACAAACAGGAGTGATATTCATCGCTGAACACCAAAGAAGCCCCCCAAAGTACTTCTTGACTTTGGCTCTGGACTACGTACACTGATGTGACGAAAGGCTTGAGATACCTCTTAATATCCTGTAGGATCTCCTTTTGCCCGGCGTAGTCAACTAGACGTGGCATGGACTCAACAAGTCGCTGGAAGTTCCCTGCAGAAATACTGAGCTGCGCTGCATCTATAGATGTTTATAATAGCGAATGTGTTGCCGGTGCAGGATTTTGGAGACGAACTGACCTCTAGACTATCTGCTGTAAATGTTCGACGCAATCAAGTCGGGTAGTCTGGGTGGCCAAGTCTTTCACTGGAAATCTTCAAACCAATAGCCCGTAGAAAGAGGTAATTCCTGAAATTTAGAAACCTCGGTACACTCTTTACGCTGTGGGTCTCGGAATATTGAATTCACTAAGGGAAAGCAGAAAGGTGGAAGGAGTATATAGAGGGTCTATACAAAGGCGATGTTCTTGAGGACAATATTATGGGAATGGAAGAGGATGTAGATGAAGATGAAATGGGAAATACGATACTGCTTGAAGAGTTTGACAGAGCGTTGAAAGACCTAAGTCAAAACAAGTCCCCGAGAGTAGACAACATTCCATTAGAATTACTGATAGCCTTGGGAGAGCCGACCCTGACAAAAACCTACCATCTGGTGAGCAAGATGTATGACACAGGCGAAATACCCTCAGACTTCAAGAAGAATATAGTAATTCCAATCCCAAAGAAAGCAGGTGCTGACAGATGTGAAAATAACCGATCAATCAGTTTAATAAGTCACGGATGAAAATTATAACGCGAATTCTTTACAGACGTATAAAAAAGCTGGTAGAAGCCGACCTCGGGGAAGATCAGTTTGGATTACATAGAAATGTTGGAACACGGGAGGTAATACTGACCGTACGACTTATCTTAGAAAATATATTAAGCAAAGGCAAACCTACGTTTCTAGCATTTGTATATTTAGAGAAAGCTTTGGACAATGTTGATTGGAATACTCGCTTTCAAATTCTGAAGGTGGCAGGGGTAAAATACAGGGAGCGAAAGGCTATTTACAATTTGTACAGAAACCAGAAGGCAGTTATAAAGAGTCTAGGGACATGAATGGGAAGCAGTGGTTGGGAAGGGAGTAAGACAGGGTTGTAGCGTCTCCCTAATGTTATTTAATCTGTATATTGAGCAAGCAGTAAAGGAAACAAAAGAAAGATCAGAGTAGGTATTAAAATCCATGGAGAAGAAATTAAACCTTTAAGGTTCGCCGATGACATTGTAATTCTGTCAGAGACAGATAAGGACTTGGAAGAGCAGTGTCTCGAAAGGAGGATATAAGATGAATATCAACAAAGGCAAAACGATAATAATGGAATGTAGTCGAGTTAACTCGGGTGATGCTGAGGGAATTAGATTAGGAAATGAGACACTTACAGTAGTAAATGAGTTTTGCTATTTGGGGAGCAAAATAACTGATGATGGTCGAAGTAGAGAGGGTATAAAATGTAGACTGGCAATGGCAAGGAAAGGGTTTCTGAAGAAGAGAAATTTGTTAACATCGAGTATAGATTTAAGTGTCAGGAAGTAGTTTCCGGAAGTATTTGTATGGAGGAGGAGGAGGAGATTAGTGTTTAACGTCCCATCGACAACGAGGTCATTAGAGACGGAGCGCAAGCTCGGGTGAGGGAAGGATGGGGAAGGAAATCGGCTGTGCCCTTTCAAAGGAACCATCCCGGCATTTGCCTGAAGCGATTTAGGGAAATCACGGAAAACTTAAATCAGGATGGCCGGAGACGGGATTGAACCGTCGTCCTCCCGAATGCGAGTCCAGTGTGTTAATATTTGTATGGAGTGAGGCCATGTATGGAAGTGAAACATGGACGATAAATAGTGTGGATAACAAGAGAAGCTTTCGAAATGTGGTGCTACAGAAGAATGCTGAAGATTAAATGAGTAGATCACATAACTAATCAAGAGGTATTGAATAGAATTTGGGAGAAGAGAAATTTGTGGCACAACTTGACCAGAAGAAGGGATCGGTTGGTAGGACATATTCTGAGGCATCAAGGGATCACCAATTTAGTATTGGAGGGCAGCGTGGAGGGTAAAAGTAGAGGGAGACCAAGAGATTCAGAAGATTCAGAAGGCTGTAGGTTGCAGTAGATACTGGGAGATGAAAAAGCTTGCACAGAGCTAGTGGCATGGAGAGCTGCATCAAACCAGTCTCTGGATGAAGAGCACAACAACAACAACAACAACGATTTTCGAAATGGAATGTCCAACGACCATTCCGCGTTCAGAGTCTGTTAATTCCCGTCGTAGGTCCATAATCACGTCGGAAAGTTTTTCACATGAATCACCTGAGTATAAAAGACTGCTCCGCCAATGCACTGCCCTTTTATACCCTGTGTACGAGATACTATAGCCCTTTCTGTGTTGTCACTTGAAGGGTGCCATTGGTAAATTAAGTATGAAAACTCGAGATCTCAGTTCAGCTTCCAGCAATCTCTTCCCAATGGAGAAACTCTACCCGTAAGATTTTCCCGGCTTATAGTTGTTGTCATTCATCCATTCGTGAGAGCCTACCGAATAGTCCTACTACATTGTCGCGGAGTAAAAAGAAGGAAGCAGTATGAGGCGTGTTTTTGCATCGGACAGATGATGTCTGTTGAGATTTCACATCAGTCACATAAGAGCGTCGCTTGTAGCGATCTTGTGAGAATGCAAATCAGGCTTGCTTTAAATACACGCTGTAACGGTCATTAGCGTTAGTTACTATTGAGAATGGACGCGGTGGGTTGATGCTTGTCAAGAATACCTTTAAGGCGACAAAGAGGCCGTTATCAACACCTCACTGAGTTTGAACAGGGTCGTCTTATAGGGCTAAGTGAAGCTGGATCTTCCTTCTGCGATACGGCAGAAATATTGGGAAGAAATGTAGCCACTGTATATGAGTGCTGGCAGCGGTGGTCACGAGAATGTACTGTGGCAAGAAGAACATGCTCCGAACGGCCGTGTGCCACTACCGGCAGGGAAGACCATCGTGTTCGGCGTATGGCTCTAGAGCATCGTATGCATCTCCAGCAGCAATGTGAGCAGCAGTTGATACCACAGCGACACAACGAGCACCGGTTACTTCACGGACAGCTCCGAGCTAGACGTCCTTGTGCATTCCACTGACCCCAAACCGCCTCCATTTTTGACTTGTCAAGCGACAGCTCATTGGAGGGCAGGGTGGAGGCCTGTTATGTTTTCTTATTATTGGTCAATAAGCAATAAAGTGGCATTGAACATAAAGAACACTAATGCCACGAATTTCAGTTTGAAGAGGAAAAATGACAATGTTAAATTAAATGTAGATGGCACCTCTATAGACTGTGTAACAAATGCAAAATTTCTTGGAATGAATATTGATTCTCAGTTGAAGTGGTGTTAACACTCAAAGGTACTTGCAAACAGAATGTCATCAGCATATTATGTCCTTAGAATCCTATCATCAGTGCGTAACATGCAGTGTCTTTTAGTTACATATTATTCATATGTACACTCCATTCTTAGCTATGGCATTCTTTTTTGGGGAACAAATTCACAAAATATGAACACAGTTTTCAAACTCCAGAAAAGAGCCATAAGAATAATAACCAAAACTACTAGTCGAGTTCATTGTAAAGATCTATTCAAAACACTGGGGATTTTAACTACTCCATGTGAATGCATTTACCAGTCAGTTGTACACATCAAAAATTACATTGGCAATTACTGCACAAACAACTCTGTCCATGACCATGCAACAAAAGATAGACTCAACTTATATTTACCAAGAAAAAATAAACATAAAACTCAATACAGCATTTTATACCAAGGAATAAAACTGTACAATAAATTACCAAAAGAGATTAAAGAAATCGCAAAAATACACTTATTTAAAAAGGCAGCTAAAAAGTACCTGTCATGCAATACATTTTATATACTGAAGGATTACTTAGATAAAACAGAGTAGGGGTTTGGCAAAAAAAGTTGTACAAATAAATAATAATAATGATTATAAAACATCCAACATTCCACATAACACCTTCTTTTTTCCTTTCTAGAAATACTTATCCCCAAGCTATGCATAGCACAATACCATCACCTCTTCCTGTTTCTGAGCTCAACATTTCACTCATTGTAGAGGGATGCTGGCTCAGTTTATCAGGATATCAAATGGGAAATGTCCAAGAGATCACCAGTGTGTGTGTGTGTGTGTGTGTGTGTGTGCGTGCGTGTGTGTGTGTGTGTGTGTGTGTGTGTTTAGTGAGTGAAGTGTTATGGAACAATGTGTGTATAGTGTGTGCAGTGACTGATAGTGAGATATGAGAGAACAGTGTGGAATTACATTATTAAATAAATTATTTGTAAAAAAATTATTGTATACCAGGAGTAAATCTAATGATTGTCTCTAACTATAAATCTGTAAATATATGTCTATACGAATTAGCTTATTTTAAATTGATCCAAATTTGTAAATACTTTGACATGTCCTATATCCTTGTAAAAAGAGATCTACGGATGAATAAAGCTACTACTACTACTAATGAAAGTTGGTTCTGCGTCGGTGCCAGTAATGACCGTGTGTTGGTTAGAAGGAGGCAAGTTGAGGGCTTGTAACCAACCTGTCTGCGTGCAGGTCCCACCGGAACTACGGCTACAGTTAAGGTCGAGGATGCGATTCTGTATGGCAACAGGAGCGCTCTCGTGGTTATTCCACGCACCACGACTGATAAACTCTTCGTCAGTCTGGCGATTCGATCTGTTAGGCTGGCAGTCATGTACAGCAATCCAGGAGGTGTTTTCCTTATCTCGCGCTTACATTAACCTGTGATCTTGCAAATGTATTCCCAAAATTTCATTATTTTACGCTACTGGTCATTGAAATTGCTACACCACGAAGATTACGTGCTACAGACGCCAAATTTAACCGACAGGAAGAAGATGTTGTGATATGCAAATGATTAGCTTTTCAGAGCATTCACACAAGGTTGGCGCCGGTGGCGACACCTTCAACGTGCTAACATGAGGAAAGTTTCCAACCGATTTCTCATACGCAAACAGCAGTTGACTGGCGTTGCCTGGTGAAACATTGTTGTGATGCCTCGTGTAAGGAGGAGAAATGCGCACCATCACGTTTCCGACTTCAAAGACCGGATTGTAGCCTATCGCGATTGCGGTTTATCGTATCGTGACATTGCTGCTCGCGTTGGTCGAGATCCAACGACTGTTAGCAGAATATGGAATCTGTGGGTTCAGGAGGGTAACGCCGTACTGGATCCCAACGGCCTCGTATCACTTGCAGTCGAGATGACAGGCATCTTATCCGCATGGCTGTAACGGATCGTGGAGCTGCGTCTCGATCCCTGAGTCAACAGGTGGGGACGTTTGCAAGACAACAACCATCTGCACGAACAGTTCGACGACGTTTGCAGCAGCATGGACTATCAGCTCAGAGACCATGGCTACGGTTACCCTCGACGCTGCATCACAGACAGGAGCGCCTGAGATGGTGTACTCAACGACGAACCTGGGTGGACGAATGGCAAAACGTCATTTTTTCAGACGAATCCAGATTCTGTTTACCGTATGATGATGGTCGGATCCGTGTTTGGCGACATCGTGGTGAATTCACATTGGAAGCGTGTATTCGTCATCGCCATACTGGCGTATCACCCGGCGTGATGGTATGGGGTGCCATTGGTTACACGTCTCGGTCACCTCTTGTTCGCATTGACTGCACTTTGAACAGTGGTAGCTACATTTCAGATGTGTTAGGACCCATGGCTCTACCCTTCAATCGACCCCTGCGAAACATTACACATCAACAGGATAATGCACGACCGCATGTCGCAGGTCCTGTACGGGCCTTTATGGGTACAGAAAATGTTCGACTGCTGCCCTGGACAGCACATCCTCCAGATGTCTCGCCAATTGAAAACGTCCGGTCAACGGTGGCCGAGCAACTGGTTCGTCACAATACGCCAGTCACTAGTCCTGATGAACTGCGGTATTGTGTTGAAGCACACCTGTACACGCCATCCAAGCTCTGCTTGACTCAGTGCCCAGGCGTATCAAGGCCGTTATTACGGTTCAAATGGCTCTGAGCACTATGGGACTTAACATCTGTGGTCATCAGTCCCCTAGAACTTAGAACTAGTTAAACCTAACTAACCTAAAGACATCGCAAACATCCATGCCCGAGGCAGGATTCGAATCTGCGACCGTAGCGGTCTTGCGGTTCCAGACTGCAGCGCCTTTAACCGCACGGCCACTTCGGCCGGCCGTTATTACGGCCAGAGGTGGTTGTTCTGGGTGCTGATTTCTCAGGATCTATTGGGTGAAAATGTAATCACATGTCAGTTCTAGTATAATATATTTGTCCAATGAATACCCGTTTATCATCTGCATTTCTTCTTGGTGTAGCAATTTTAATGGCCAGTAGTGTATATTAATTACGTTTTGGTGTTGCGATTTCTTTTGTCGCATTATTTCGTATAAACCACTCCATGCGAATGATAGTGCCCCCGAGCGTGATGTAATCGATGACAGAAAGAGGGTCATCATCGATGGTAATGTCATCCGTCTTTATTTACTGCATTGCAGATCTAGATTTTAAGTGACACTGCAGCTATCATTAGTGCATTATAATTAGTAGCCTAGACTGAACGTAATTGCAAAGACACACATTCCAATCTAACTTAGACATGAATGTGGAGTCTCTCAGCTTCTGAGCACATTACATGTTGATGCGGCGAGAACGCTTTCAGAAGCGCTGCAGCGCGGGACGCGGACAAGTGGGTGTTGTATCGATGGGCCAAATGAGAGGCCCGTGTACAGGCGGAGCTCTGGGCCGAACATGGGCGGACGCGCTGCGGCGGCGATTACTGGTTAATGGCCGGCGCCTGACGGGAGCACGGCCGGGCCGCGCCGCGCCGCCCCCGCAGGTGTCGCCGCGTGTCGCCGTCGCGCCGGCGCTGCGTGCCACTGGCCGGCAGCTGCGCGTCAAGCGGGCGGCGTGGGAGGCACCGCAATTGCCGACACGGCCGCTGCGCCTGCACTTCTCTTCTGCGGCGGCCTTGTCTGCCGACTGACGCTCCAGAGACTTGGCCACTCAGCCAATTTACCCACATACAATGCTAGCCATTAAAATTGCTACAACAAGAAGAAATGCAGATGATAAACGGGTATTCATTGGACAAATATTTATTACTAGAACTGACATTTGATTACATTTTCACGCAATTTGGGTGCATAGATCCTGAGAAATCAGTACCCAGAACAACCACCTCTGGCCGTAATAACGGCCTTGATACGCCTGGGCATTGAGTCAAACAGCTTGTATGGCGTGTACAGGTACAGCTGCCCATGCAGCTTCAGCACGATACCACAGTCCATCAAGAGTAGTGACTGGCGTATCGTGACGAGCCAGTCGCTCGGCCACCATTGACCAGACGTTTTCAATTGGTGAAAGATCTGGAGAATGTGCTCGCCAGGGCAGCACTCGAACATTTTCCAGAAAGGCCCGTACGGGACCTGCAACATGCGGTCATGCATTATCCTGCGGAAATGTAGGGTTTTGCAGCGATCGAATGAAGGGTAGAACCACGGGTCGTAACACATCTGAAATGAAACTTCCACTGTTCAAAGTGCCGTTAATGTGAACAAGCGGTGACCGAGACGTGTAACCAATGGCTCCCCATACCATCACGCCGGGTGATACGCCAGTATGGCGATGACGAATACACGCTTCCAATGTGCGTTCAGTGCGATGTCACCAAACACGGATACGACCATCATGATTCTGTAAACAGAACCTTGATTCATCCGAAAAAATTGACGTTTTGCCATTCGTACACCTAGGTTCGTCGTTGACTACACCATCGCAAGCGCTCCTGTCTGTGATGCAGCGTCAAGGGTAACCGCAGCCATGGTCTCCGAGCTGACAGTCCATGCTGTTGCAAACGTCGTCGAACTGTTCGTGCACATGGTTGTTGTCTTGCAAACGTCCTCACCTGTTGACTCAGGGATCGAGTCGTGGCTGCTACAATCCGACCTTTATCAAAGTCGGAAACGTGATGGTACGCATTTCTCCTCCTTACACGAGGCCCAAAAATGGTTCAAATGGCTCTGAGCACTATGGGTCTTAACTTCCGAGGTCATCAGTCCACTAGAACTTAGAACTACTTAAACCTAACTAACCTAAGGACATCACACACATCCATGCCCGAGGCCGGATTCGAACCTACAACCGTAGCGGTCCCGCGATTCCGGACTGTAATGCCTAGAACCACACGGCCACCGCGGCCGGCATTACACGAGGCATCGCAACAACGTTTCACCAGGCAACGCCGGTCAACTGCCGTTTGTGTATGAGAAATCGGTTGGAAACTTTCCTCATGTCAGCACGTTGCAGGTGTCGTCACCGGCGGCAGCCTTATGTGAATGTTCTGAGAAGCTCATCATTTGCAAATCACAGCATCTTCTTCCTGTCGGTTAAATTTGGCGTCTGTAGCACGTCATCTTCGTGGTGTAGCAATTTTAATGGCCAGAAATGTACATGGGTTGACCCGTATTCATGGGTTACCAGTTCCTACGAAATGATTTTTTTATTTCATTTTGGACATTATCCTTTGCTCATACAATGAAACCCGCGCATTAACCCATCTAAGGAGACACAGGGGCATATTCTCTGAACTCAAGAAATTCAGTGTCCCCTCTTGCAGGCCTAGAGTTGCATGCAGATAAACTGTCGTGTATATCGCAGTGGAATAGTATAGGACTCTGTCGAGGAGGGCGTGCGCGAAGAACCACTGACACAGGTGTTCACCTGTGAGACCTTAAGTTTTCCCGGCGAATCTAATGTTCAAATAACTTACGGGTTTGCTGCAGGGTGACGTCGTCGAACACCGCCGATATTTCGACAGGAGCACACCCTGCCATTCTCAAGGCACAAATGCAAGGAAGAAAAAATGTGCAAGCAAATTTAATACCTCGATTCACAGAGGAGAAACAAGGAAGACACCACACAAAGAACAAGTGTCAACACAACCAAAGATAGCCAACATCATACATATCGATAGTTACCGTTAATCAACAGGTGAGGTAGCACTAATTCTGTCCCTCTGTTTTTTGATGAGAGACAGAGCCGGATTCCAAGCAGCATCTAAACAAAATCCACTATCTCTGTTAATAAGGTTGCTTGATAGTCTGATTTCAACAGCTTCCTTAATAACACTATCCCAATAGCTGGACGTGCAAGCCAGAATCTCCGTGTTGTTCTATTCCATAGGATGACTGGTGTCAAGGCAATATTCTGCAATAGCGGCTTTGCTCGGCTGTTGTAAGCGTGTGTGACGCTTATGTTCAATACATCGGTCTTACACAGTCCTGATTGTCTGACCAATATATGACATGCCACAACCGCAAGGAATACGATAGACCCCAGCCTTACGCAAACCAAGATAATCTTTTACGCGGACGCCAACAGGGCCTTAATCTTAGAAGGTGAACTGAGGAATTAAATTTGCTTGCACATTTTTTCTTCCTTGCATTTGTGCCTTGAGAATGGCAGGGTGTGCTCCTGTCGAAATATTGGCGGTGTTCGACGACGTCACCCGGCAGCAAACCCGTAAGTTATTTGAGGTTTTCACCTGTTGGTGACGATAGGCCTGGCCTGGCAGTACTTCTGTGTGTTCCGACTGAATTCAGCTTGATAAGCACACTTCCTTTTTTTTGTATCGGCTTGTTCACTGTAAATAAGCTTCTCTGGTACCCAAATCGTTTTTTTTTTTTTTTTTTTTTTTTTTTTTTTTTTTTTTTTTTTTTTTTTTTTTTGGGTCATCAGTCTACTGACTGGTTTGATGCGGCCCGCCACGAATTCCTTTACTGTGCTTACCTCTTCATCTCAGAGTAGCACTTGCAACCTACGTCCTCAATTATTTGCATATTTGCATGACGTATTTCAATCTCTGTCTTCCTCTACAGTTTTTGCCCTCTACAGCTCCCTCTAGTACCACGGAACTCATTCCCTCATGTCTTAGCAGATGTCCAATCATCCTGTACCTTCTCCTTATAGAACCTCCACATTCCTTACCTTATCAGTCCACCTAATTTTCAACATTCGTCTATAGCACCACATCTCAAATGCTTCGATTCTCTTCTGTTCCGGTTTTCCCTCAGTCCATGTTTCACTACCATACAATGGCAGTACTTACGGGCCGTAAAAACGCACCAATTGGCCAACCGACCGACCGACAAATTGGGTGTGTGTTGACCAACCAATCGGCCAACTTTTCTTGTCGGGCGGTGCGGCTGGGTACGACAACCCGACCGCCGACCTCCCATCCCCCCCCCACCCCGTCCCCCGTCACCCAACGACTTACCCGATTGCACCACTACTTATCCCAAACAGCTGCGCCGGGCGTAACGCCGTCGTGCCAAAAGATCGTCTTTCGTCACTTCGGCGCTGCAGTCGCTAAATTTCTCGGCACTTGTGAAGGCTGCTCACCGAATTGGATGGTCGCTCGGTTTCTCTCTCGGTTGGAGGCTGATTTCAACTATCTGATCAGCCCTTCGCATCTGATAGTTCTATGTTTTCAGCGTGCTAGTGACAGTCGTTGGTGTTGGTAGAGTTTGTGTTTACGTCCATGTTTCGTCTCTGCGGGGTGTTCGGACTCTCTGTTATCTCATACTCTAACTCATCGTGTTTCTTTCCTTTTTCCAGGGTTCAACCCCCGGTTTTGTTACCTAACCACCGTCTGCTCGTGTAGTTTACATTCGTGCCGATAGTGACGGTTCGCGGCGTTGTCACGCCTTGTACGGAAAGTAGCTCTCAGAGTCCCATCCATGTCGCGGGGATGGCCCTGACTCCTAATGGGCTTGCTCTGAGCAGTATGGGATTTTACTTCTGAGGTCATCAGTCCCCTAGAACTTAGAACTACTTAAACCTAACTAACCTAAGTACATCACACACATCCACGCCCGAGGCAGGATTAGAACCTGCGACCGTAGCGGTCGCGCGGTTCCAGACTGAACCGCTTGGCCACTCCGGCCGGCTGACTCCTAATGACTAGGTGGCTAAGTGATCCTAGGGACCAATTGTTTCGGGTTGTAGCGCATGAACCTTGCCCTGGGAATTGTATGAAGACCGCGCCGACGGTGAAGGTCTTGCTTTTAAGGCGTGGTATAAAAGCATGTACCGAAGAACAGCAGCGATGACCAGTACCGGTTCGAAGCAGGTAAGGATTGATCTCGGACCGCTCCATGCATGAAATTTTGCAGACGTGACTCTCACAGTTCAAATAGCTGCATTACTGCGGTGGAGAAGTAAGGGGAAGTACAAATCACTACGGCTAAAGTAAACACAAATCCGGCTTTCAGTCCGCGGCAATCCATCAATGATCGGAATGTACAAAATATGTTATCAGCAGGTAAATTTAAGGAAATGACACGACTAGGCACAGACGTACATGGCATCAGCGAGACCAAGTGGCAAAACAAGGGAGACTGTCACTTTCAGGGCACCACATTTCATTACACCGGAACTAATCATGTACGTCATAAGTGCAGAGTAAGTATATTTGTAAAACGAAACATATACGTAAATAAGTTGTACAGTTAGTATGACTCCCTCAACAGATTATTTTGGTACAGTTCACAGAACGACAACTTTAGTGTAATACGCATACACGCACACAAAGCCGATAAATCCAATAAGAAGGATGAGCAGTTTAATAGTGTCCTAGATAGGATTCTTAAAACAACGAAGAAGGTAGATATTACAGCCACTTTCGGTGACTATAATGCCTACGTTTGATAAGGAAAAGTTAGTGAATGTGTAGGGAGCCATGGACTAAGTGCCACAAATGAACATGGCGAAAGACAGAGTTCTCTCAACAATACAGATGTGTAACAACGAATAGGAGGTACAAACTGCCAAAAAGTATTTTATATAAATGGACATCACCAAGACGTACCACCAGAAATATTATCAGAAATCGTACTGCCTTCAGCCGGCCTCTGTGACCGAGCGGTTCTAGACGCTTCATTCCGGAACCACGCTGCTGCTATGGTCGCAGGTTCGAAACCTGCCTCGGGCATTGATGTGTGTGATGTCCTTAGGTTAGTTACGTTTAAGTAGTTCTAAGTTCCAGGAGACTGATGACCTCAGATGTTAAGTCCCATAGTGCTTAGAGCCATTTGAACCAAACTGCCTTCGTCCTCATTAAATGCCATAAAATCGGTTGCAACATACCTAGGCCCGACATAAGGTCGCACCATAATCCTGTCGTAGAAACGTTTAGAGTAAGGTTTTAAAGATCTGAGAAAGAAAATTCCATTGAATAAAATTAATACAGCTTTACGTAGTTAGAAGGTTATAAAAACAATGGTCAAGGATAGTATGTAACCAAAACTCACTCAAAGAGGAAACGGTAATAACGGATACAACGAGTGAAAGACAATAAAGAGGCTCTAAATGAACCTAGCAAAGGAAACATCAGTAACACAAAATGAACTGGAAAACAAAAATGGATAAAACATGAGATCCTATCTATGAAAGACGGAAGAAGGAAACATAAGGTAATCAGAAAACAAAGAAAGTGCTTTACGTAAATCAAGTGCTCAGATGGAAGACAATTCAGACTACGGAAAATAAGAAATACATATGGGAGGAAATAGAAGCGCTAAATAAAAATGTGATACTTTTGGAGTCCACAAAAAGATTAAAGAAGACAAACAAACGGCAAGAAGGTAAAACTACAGTTTAATCAAAGACAAACAAGGAAACTTAATCTTGGATACTTCCCAGAAACGTTATAAGATTCCCACCAAGATCGTTGCTTATTACTGGCTACCACTCTGATCTTCATCGTTTGTACCGTACTGATGTTCAGATAGCTCTCTACAGATTCAGATGTAAAATGAAAGCGTCACGCAGTGGAAATGTTAGAAAATAAATGGTCCTGACAAATGAGTCCAAGGTATGCCCCGCCCCCCCCCCCCCCCAAGAATCATAACAACAACGGGGTGATCGATTCATCTACCGAAGTGAAAGAGTTTTCTAAACTGATGATCATGATTTATTATAATCACAAGTGCAAGGAAGAACAGTTAAGATTTGATAATAGCCTAGTGTTAATCCCAAATAAATTGGAGATAAAAGAAAATGTAAAAATCAAATCTTTCAATGGGCTGAGTTAGATGCAACTGTAGCACAACAAATACGCAAAGTCTGAGTAATGAAAATGAGCAGAATAATAGGTCGTAATTCATTGAAAAAAAAAAAGGAAAGAAGCGATTCCACTGACGAATGCCAATTGCTTCGATCTGTTGCCTGATGAGGGATATCACGTGCAAAACCCCAAAGTGCCTGAATTATCAGTAAGCCACCAATTACTTAATGAAATTCTGAGCCAGTATCCCATTAAGTTATAAAAATACGCCTACATTCTCCTAACCATTCCCATCTCCCCTTCGTCTTTGCAAAGAGATCTTACCATGTTTCCACTCCGCAGCAACGTGGACTGCATATGATATGTTGCCTCTCACGCCCCTTATCAAATGTTGTGTGAACCCCATCTGAAGATTACAGTCTCATAATGTGTCTCTATCAAACATATAAATACCTTCTAGCCTCCAGTCCCACTCCAAGTTCCAAGCGTCACCTCGCAAAATCCTCTCTGCTCCAGTTCTTCACGGAACCCCCGCCAAAACACACTTTCTTACAGGGTGACAATTATAGAATTATATGAAATAAAATCGTCATAATATCTGAACGGTTTGCGTAAGGACGTTCAAACAGTACGGTTGGCTGCAGGACATAAGGGGAATTAGTATGCGCGTGCATGGTTTGTTTTAGTAACTAAACCCATTTTCATTTGGATGGGATCGTCAATAAGCAAAATTGGCGAGTTTGGGGGACTGAGAATCCGCATTTCGCGATCTAGAAGTATATTCACCCTCAACAGGTGACTGTGTGGTGTGCAAAGTCACGGAATAATCGATGCGATATTCCTCGATGGTACGACGACTACCAAGCGGTAAATGAAGGTTTGGAAGATGATTTGATCCCCATTATCCAAAGTGACCCTGATTTCGACAAGATGTGGTTCATGCAAGACGGGGCTCGACCCCATCGAAGCAAGCGAGTGTTTGATGTCCTGGAGGAGCACTTTGTGGATTGCATTATGGCTCTGGGTTACCCAGAGGCCACTGGGTGGGCCCAGATTGGCCACCATATTCTCCGAATCTGAACACATGCGACTCTTTTTGTGGGGTTTGTGGTGCTATACTAAAGATAGGGTGTACAGCGATAACCCCTAAGCCGTTATTGGGATTAAAGCAGCCCTTCAGGAGGCCATCGACAGCATCGATGTTCCGACGCTTCAGCGGGTCATGCAGAATTCCGCTATTCGTCTGCGCCACATCGTCGCCAATGATGGCAGGCATATCGAACATGTCATAACCTAAATCCGATTATCTGTAGTGATGTTTACATTTTGAATAATGTCTGTGAACACTGTAGTTTGTAACTAATTTACGTTTTTTTAAAAAATATAGTTCAGTAATTGTCACCCTGTTCAATCAAAATTTTTGTCAATCGTTCTCTCAATGGGAAACCTCGTAGCATAACTTGCCGTCTCTGTTCTGAAGGTTTTTTATTGGTAGGAAACGTTCTTATTTTTCCAACTTGACAAAATAGTAACAATCTAGCAACAGTGTCCCACTCGTGAGAAAAGTTTCTGCGATAACTAATGCGAGTAGCACCTGTATTTGCTTTTCTCAGAAAATGCCACGCGATCCCTGCTCGGGCTCCTCTTTTTAGACAGTGCCCAGTCGTATCCTGGCGACACGCTGTCGGCACGCAGGCTCTTTCCAAAGTGCAGCTGACATTCCAGTCCCGAACGCGAGATTTGTACTCTCACGACCCAAATAAGATCTTATCTACCTCTCCGGCCACCTTCACACTATTCTTTTACGACCAGCGTCCTGCCTACGGCCAACAAGCACGTGTGAGATCGATAAAATTCTCTCAAGCTTCCAGCCGCGTCAAATGGTTTAAAAACCACGGATCGTTTTAGATGAACAGACCACCACGTAAAGAAATGCACAGATCTCACACAGTCCCGACTTCTTTTTATCGTTCAGTGCTAAGATCCATTCTGCGTCGCCTGTCCAGCAGATGCCTGCCCAGTTTTTCCGAAAAAACACCAGGCAGCGCCACTGCGGACCTACGTGTGCGGCCGGCCGCTATCCTGGGCATTGCCCCATTGCCCTGCGCGGCGAAGATCTTAAGTTGTCCGTTGGGGGCACTTCCCCGATCTATGGCTACAGAGTTGTTCCTACGCGGATGGCTCCCAAGATTCTACTAAATTCTCCAAGCTAGTACTAAATGCAAACTAAATACTTGGAGTTAATTAGAGTTACTTAACAAATGCTTGATATCTACAGTCAGCTGTATCACCTATGTTCATACCAAAGTGTGAATTAAACGAGAAAAAGGAAAAATGAAGCTATCACATGATTGATGATTAATTAATAATAATGAAAATGAAACGACTGTCTGGGACGAGCCTCATGCTTTTCAGTGTAGATGGGAAGCATACGCAAAAGAACTTTTTAAAGGCCACAGAGACAAGCTAAGAAAGGTATAGCAGCATACAGTCCATCAGTTCCGGAAAGTGAAGTGCAACATAGGGGAAATTATCTGGTTCGAATGACATAGCAGAGGAACTTCTAAGGCTGACAGACAGTTACTAACTCCAAATATAGTTCATTTATATATTAATAAATAGGGAACAGGACGCATTCCAACAGAATGGCTAAAATCTACTTTTGTTATGATACCTAAAAAAGTTAATGCGAAATAATGCGCCGAGTACAGACTGCTAAGTTTAATGTCGCATGTTTTTCCACAAAATTAGCCACAATCCAATATAAAACAAACTAGAATATAATATGAGAGAGTTAATTATGATTCCGTAACGATATGGGCCATCACAGAAGTTGGGAAGGAAAACAGGTACAAAGAAGGTAGCTGTGAAGAAACCATGGGTAACAGAAGAAATACTTCAGTTGATTGATGAAAGGAGGAAGTACAAACATGATCCGGGAAAATCAGGAATACAGAAATACAAGTCGCTGAGGAATGAAATAAATAGGAAGTGCAGGGAAGCTAAGACGAAATGGCTGCAGGAAAAATGTGAAGACATCGAAAAAGATATGATTGCCGGAAGGACAGACTCAGCATACAGGAAAGTCGAAACAACCTTTGGTGACATTAAAAGAAACGGAGGTAACATTAAGAGTGCAACGGGAATTCCACTGTTAAATGCAGAGGAGAGAGCAGATAGGTGTAAAGAATACATTGAAAGCCTCCATGAGGGTGAAGATTTGTCTGATGTGATAGAAGAAGAAACAGGAGTCGATTTAGAAGAGATAGGGGATCCAGTATTGGAATCGGAATTTAAAAGAGCTTTGGAGGACTTACGATCAAATAAGGCAGAAGGGATAGATAACATTCCATCAGAATTTCTAAAATCATTGGGGGAAGTGGCAACAAAACGACTATTCACGTTGGTGTGTAGAATATATGAGTCTGGCGACATACCATCTGACTTTCGGAAAAGCATCATCCACACAATTCCGAAGACGGCAAGAGCTGACAAGTGCGAGAATTATTGCACAATCAGCTTAACAGCTCATGCATCGAAGCTGCTTACAAGAATAATATACAGAAGAATGCAAAAGAAAATTGAGAATGCGCTAGGTGACGATCAGTTTGGCTTTAGGAAAGTAAAGGGACGAGAGAGGCAATTCTGACGTAACGGCTAATAATGCAAGCAAGGCTAAAGAAAAATCATGACACTTTCATAGGATTTGTCGACCTGGAAAAAGCGTTCGACAATATAAAATGGTGCAAGCTGTTCGAGATTCTGAAAAAAGTAGGGGTAAGCTATAGGTAGAGACGGGTCATATACAATATGTACAACAACCAAGAGGGAATAATAAGAGTGGACGATCAAGAACGAAGTGCTCGTATTAAGAAGGGTGTAAGACAGGGCTGTAGCCTTTCGCCCCTACTCTTCAATCTGTACATCGAGGAAGCAATGATGGAAATAAAAGAAAGGTTCAGGAGTGGAATTAAAATACAAGGAGGAAGGAGATCAATGATACGATTCGCTGATGACATTGCTATCCTGAGTGAAAGTGAAGACGAATTAAATGATCTGCTGAACGGAATAAACAGTCTAATGAGTACACAGTATGGTTTGAGAGTAAATCGGAGAAAGACGAAGATAAGGAGAAGTAGTAGAAATGAGAACAGCGAGAAACTTAACATCAGGATTGGTGGTCACGAAGTCAATGAAGTTAAGGAATTCCGCTACCTAGGCAGTAAAATAACCAATGACGGACGGAGCAAGGAGGACATCAAAAGCAGACTCGCTATGGCAAGAAAGGCATTTCTGGCCAAGAGAAGTCTACTAATATCAAATACCGGCCTTAATTTGAGGAAGAAATTTCTGAGGATGTACGTCTGGAGTACAGCATTGTATGGTAGTGAAACATGGACTGTGGGAAAACCGGAACAGAAGAGAATCGAAGCATTTGAGATGTGGTGCTATAGACGAATGTTGAAAATTAGGTGGACTGACAAGGTAAGGAATGAGGAGGTTCTACGCAGAATCGGAGAGGAAAGGAATATGTGGAAAACACTGATAAGGAGAAGGGACAGGATGAAAGGACATTTGCTAAGACATGAGGGAATGACTTCCATGGTACTAGAGGGAGCTGTAGAGGGCAAAAACTGTAGAGGAAGACAGAGATTGGAATACGTCAAGCAAATAATTGAGGACGTAGGTTGCAAGTGCTACTCTGAGATGGAGAGGTTAGCACAGGAAAGGAATTCGTGGCGGGCCGCATCAAACCAGTCAGTAGACTGAAAAAAAAAAAAAAAAAAGAAACGATATGGGTACCAGAGAAGCTTATTTACAGTGAACAGCCTGATACAAATATGCCTAGATATGAATCAAGATGTAATGTTGTTCATTGATTTCGAAAAGTATTTTGACAAAGTGCTGCATTAGAAACTAGTGAGCATATTGGAAGGAAGTGAAAACTACCGACAGGAATACAATAATAAAAACCTACACTGGTAATGTGGAGGAGAAACATCAGATATTAAAATAAAGGAATAATAGAAGGCTGTGTTCTGTGCCCATTTCTATTTATTATTCGGAGGGGATCTTCAGACACGAGATATCAAAGGTAGAAATAGGCATAATGGTCAATAGGAAAATGATTAATAATGTACACTGTATTGATGTCACTTTAGTTGTGGCAGTTAATGTAACACAGCTACAGACACTATTTGAAGATTAGCCCTGAAAATGAATTTTGGCAAAACCAAATATATGATTATTTGCAAAATTCCAAATATCTCATCAGATCTTTTTACCAACTGGAACTTTCTCTCGCAACTAAGACTTCGAATAATTAAATGTTACGTAATCCCACTACTCTTGTATGGATTGGAGGAATGAAGAATTAATCAGGCAACAATGAAGAAGACTGAGGCATTAGAAATATTCGGGACACAAAAATTACCAATAGCGACGTTCTACGGCGAATCAGTAAGGATGAGGAACTGTGGAACACAATGAAAACCAGAAAACTAAAGTATTTTGTCAATATCATGAGGGGAGAAAGATACAGTATTCTAGCTGCGATCTGATTCGCTAAGTTTGGAACAGTGACATAAGGTACTATAACAAAGAGCAGATTGTTATGGTCTGGTATAAAGGAACTAGCATCTCGGAAACGACGGAGCTGGTCAGCTGTTGCCATGCTACTGTCGTATCTACAGGAAGTTTCTGAAGCACGGTAAAACCATGAGTTGGTGACAGGGTGCTGGACGTATGTGCCTCGTCACAGAACGTGGAGGTCGAAGGCTTTCCCTCTCTGTAAGACAGGATAGGCAGAAATATGCGGCAGATCTGACAACATAGTGTAGTGCCGGTGGAGACACGAGTGGCTCGCAGCACTCGGTTCAGCGCATATTGTTCAACATGGCGCTCAGCAGCAGACAACCCCTGTGTGTTTCCATGTCAGGCCACCGATATCGTTAATCGTGACTGTAATGGGCATGAGACGATCGAGATTGGACTGTGCGTCAATGAAACGTGTCACCTGGTTGATGCTCGTGCCTGGATATGCCGTCATGTTTGCTATCTTCCCTGAAGGCGATGACAACTGACAGCAGGATACAGGATAGCTATCCGTGTCACAGGGCCAGAATTGTTCTACAGTGGTTTGAAAAGCATGATAGTGAACTCATGTTTATGTCTTGGTCACCAGTTTCGACTTTTTTGAAACCAATGGATTTTACTTTGGACGCTATCGGACGCCAGATCCCTATCCAGAAACCACAAGTGCGATGTAATCGTAGATATCTCACGCCACATACCTTCGGAAACTCCACCAAGGAGTGTCCGAATTCGTGTAACACAAAATCTTTGCTGTACCGGCATTGCAGCATTCTAAACGTGGACCGACACACTATTAAGCAAGTGGTCATAATGTTTTGAATCATAAGTGTACATAAATATACACGTACATTCACTGTCATTGTACACACACACACACACGCACACACACACACACACACACACGCGCACACACACACACACACACACACACACACACACACACACACACACGCAGCCGGCCGGAGTGGCTGAGCGGTTTTAGGAGCTTCAGTCTGGTGCTGCGCGACCGCTACGGACGCAGGTTCGAATCCTGCCTCGGGCATGGATGTGTGTGATGTTCCTAGGTTAGTTGGGTTTAAGTAATTCTAAGTTCTAGGGGACTGATGACCTCAGATGTTTAAAGTCCCATAGTGCTCAGAGCCAACACACACACACAAACACACGTGCGTGAAGACACGCACTCAGACACATACGCACAAATTTACTTACATTACAACAATATGATCGAATTCGTAGATTAGACTACAGAAATTTTAAATTAATTAAACCGTTGCTTCATTTGTTCACGGGCGTCGCGTCGGGTAATGTTGTGGAGGCTGCGTAATATTTCGTTGAGACAGCTGCTCGTCATCTTCATGTGCTTGCTGCAGTGGCTCTCCATTATATACGCTGACTCGCTAGAGAAGCTGGGGCACCAAGGGGTGGGGCGGTAACGTCGTCGTAGACGAATCATGGAGCATAGTTCATGTTATGTCCCGTGTCAAGATAGCGTTCAGCCACACCAGATTGGGTCAGCCAGAGAAGTCTGCAGTGGCTGAACAGTGTACTGTCGCGGGACACAGCATGAATTACGGAGAGACAAACATCCTTTCGTCCGCTTTCACGCACTGGGGCTCCATCATTAAAGAAGCAGTTGCAATACGTTTAAGTACCTTATTAACAGAGACACGGGATTTCAACTCAGCAAGGCATGGAAACCAGTATTTGCGGTACTACGGCATATCGGCCCCTGACGAACACAGCCGAGTCAACACAGATGGAACATCGGAGTCCATACACTCAAACTGGGTGCAAACACTCTACCCGCACGCGCGCTTGGCCGCGATTTGCGGCAGCACTGTTCCCACGTCGCGCAAGCGAAGACCACGGCCCGTTTCTCCGGCAGGGGGCACTGGATGTCACCGTGTTCTGTAATTGGTCTACGATGACGTTACAGCCCCATCCCTTGGTGCTTGCGTTTTTGTAGCTAGTCAACGTGTATATTGGCGAGCCACTGCAGCAACATGTCCCACAACCGCCTCCATCTCCTCAAACTCCTCTCTGGCCGGACATCCTCCACACCTACAAATCCTTAATCCGTCCCATCCTATGTTATGCCAGTCCTGCCTGGATATCTGCCCCCCCCCCAATTCTATAAGTCCCTCCATATCCTTGAGCGTCATGCACTCCGCCTCACCTTCTGTAGTATACGCCTCCTGTCCCCCACGCGCATCCTCTATGACCTCATTCCTTCCCCCCATCTGTTCCGATTCCTCGAACATACCGGCATACTCTACACCTCCCGCCGCCTTGATCGCCCTCGTCCCCTGGTTGCTCCTCTCCTCTCCCATCCTCGCCCCCTGCCACGTCTTCATTGTTGTGTCCCCCCTACCCTCCATCTCTACAGCCTTCATCTCCTTTCCCAAGGTGGCTTCCATCAACTCCCCCTCCTGAATGATGCCCTCTCTCCCTCCATTTATCCCTCCTATCAACTCTGATCCTCACCCCCACTCCTTTCCTGCATCCTTTTCTTGGGCTCCCTCTGCCCCTTTCCATTCTCTTTTTTCCCCACCTACCCTCTCTCTGCCCCCCTTCTCTCCCCCTGAGTCCTTTTGCATTTCCCTCCTCTGCCTTTTCCCATTCCCTCTCGCATCTGCCCTGTCCCTTCCCCCCCCCCCCCCCCCCCGTTATGGGTCCTCTCCCTCCTTTGGTTCCACCCCTCCCTTTCGTTTTTCCTTTCCTCTCTCCCTCTCTCCTTGTTTTCCCCCTCATCTGTCCACGTTCACCCCCCCCCCCCCCCATCTGCCCTAGGCTATGGTGTGTCCTCTTTGTCCTGACATTTTAGTGCAGTGTTTACAGTGAGTGTTCAGTGTTGTGTGTCTTTTCCGACGTGCTGCGAATGGACTTCATACTGTCGCTGGGTGTGATTTTAGATCTCTTGCGAACAGAAACCAGACTGTCGCCATGCTTTTTAATTGTTTGTCTACTATGTTACCTGTCTGCATCCGGTGTATTTTTATTCGCTTTGCCAACCCTCTCCTTTGTGTTTTAACTTTCCCCAATTTTCCACCGTTTTACAATTTAAGTCCCCATTTTATCGCCTGCTTTAATTGTTTCTTAGCTTCTCCTTACATTTTAAAAAGTCTGTAGGCTGCAGAGCATCGTAATAAGCTGCTGCAAGCCCACCCCCTTCGGGGGGAATCGAAATACAATAAAGAAAAAAAACAGCAATATGTCAATAACCAGATAAAGATGAGGAGCAGCAGTCACGTTAAAATATTGTGCATCTTCCACATTATCTGACGCTACGCCCGTGAACCAATGAAGCGATTACTACGTCGGTAAAGTCTTAAACAGCACAATTAAATCGTTACTTGTCCAGCTTCTGAACAGTTAAAACTGTGTTATAAGTGCAAATGCTTCAATTTTAATAAAATAGTTTTTGGCAGCAGGCTACGACATTTTGAAACAAAATCCGCTATTAAAATTGCTGTTTCTGTCGTCTTCGCTACAGTGTTCTTCAATACAATTTCCCCCTAAACCAGCAGTTGATTCGCCCTAAAGAGGCCCGCTGCGAAAACTGCCGAAGTGTCCGTGTTAATAGCGGTTTTAGTAGAAAGTGACGCGACCTTTTATTCAGAATAAACATATGTCTTTAACAACCACCGACACATACAAATGCAGCGTGAGACAGCTTTGCATGGTGATGTTAGACCCCGGCTGATGGAGTTGCCTCAACTGCTAGCCGAACGACTGCGTATGCCAAGAGACGACACAGCATAAACAGCTAGCGCAGTTACATAACAGTAGATGAAGTAGTCAGAGCCGGCTGCTGTAGCCGGGCTGTTCTAGGCGCTTAAGTCCGGAACGGCGCTGCTGCTACGGTCGCAGGTTCGAATCCTGCCTCGGGCATGGATGTGTGTGATGTCCTTAGGTTAGTTGGGTTTAAGTAGTTCTAAGTTCTAGGGGACTGATGACCTCAGAAGTTGAGTCCCATAGTGCTCAGAGCCATTTGAACCATTTTGCAATGCTGGGCCATCAACAACTGTGAGCGTGCGAACGTTTCAGCGAAACATCATCGATATGGGCTTTCGGAGCCGAAGGCCCACTCATGTACCTATGATGACTGCACGACACAAAGCTTTACGCCTCGCCTGGGCCCTTGAAGACCGACATTGGAGTTTTGATGACTAGAAACGTGTTTCCTGGTCGGACGAGTCTCGTTTCAAATTGAATCGAGTGGATGGACGTGTCCGGGTACAGAGATAACCTTATGAATCCATGGACCCTGCATGTCAGCAGCGGACTATTCAAGTTGATGAAGGCTCTGTAGTGGTGTGGGGCGTGTGAGCTGGAGTGATATGGACTCCTGATACCTCTAGATACAATTCTGACAGGTGACACGTACTTAAGCATCCTATCTCATCTCCTGAATCCATTCATAGCCATTGTGTATTCCGACGGGTACTTCCAGCAGGACAATGCGACACCTCATACGTCCAGAATTGCTACACAGTGACTCCAGGAGCACTGTTATGAGTTTAAACACTTTCGCTGGCCACCAGATTACCCAGACATCAACATTATTGAGAATATCTTGCAACGTGCTGATCAGAAGAGAGCTCCAATCTCTCTTACTCTTACGGATTTGTGGAGAACCCTGCAGGATTCATGGCGTCAGTTCCCTCCAGCACTACTTCAGACGTTAGTCGAGTCTATGCCACGTCGTGTTGAAGCAGTTTTGAGCGTTCGCGGAGGCCCTACGCTATATTAGGTAGGTGCACTAGTTTCCTTGGCTTTTCAGTGTACATGTGGATGGAACGGATCGTGAAACCACATCTCAATCCCCGAGTCAACAGATGGGGGCGTTTGCAAGACAACAACCATCTGCACGAACAGTTCTACGACGTTTGCAGCAGTATGGACTATCAGCTCGGAGACCATGGCTGCGGTTACCCTTGACGCTGCATCACAGAGAGTGTCGCCTGCGGTGGTGTACTCAACGACGAACCTGGGTGCACGAATGGCAAACCGTCATTTTTGAGGATGAATCAAGGTTCTGTTTACAGCATCATGATGGTGCATCCGTGTTTGGTGACATCGCGGTGAACGCGCATTGGAAGCTTGTATTCGTCATCGCCATACTGGGGTATCACTCGGCGTGATGGTATGGGGTGTCACTGGTTACACGTCTCGGTCACCTCTTGTTCGCATTGACGGCACTTTGAACAGTGGAAGTTACATTTCTGATGTGTTACGACCTGTAGCTCTACCCTTCATTCGATCCCTGCGAAGCCTTACATCTCAGCAGGATAATGCACGACCGCATGTTGCAGGTCCTGTACGGGCCTTTCTGGATACAGACAACGTTCGACTCCTGCCCAGGCCAGCACATTCTCCAAACCTCTCACCAATTGGAAACGTCCGGTCAATGGTGGCCGAGCAACTGGCTCGTCACAATACGCCAGTCACAACTCTTGATGAACTGGGGTATCGTGTTGAAAGTGCATGGGCAGCTGTACCTGTACACGCCACCCAAGCTCTGTTTGACTCAATGTCTAGGCGTATCAAGGCCGTTATTACGGCCAGAGGTGGTTGTTCTGGGTACTGATTTCTCAGGATCTATGCACCCAAATTGCGTGAAAAGTAATCACATGTCAGTTCTAGTATAGTATATTTGTTCAATGAATACCCGTTTATCATCTGCATTTCTTCTTGGTGTAGCAATTTTAATGGCCAATAGTGTATTTAAACACTGACCGTAAAGTAAAAATACGTAAGATATTTCTAGTTACGCTTGTATATTCCGTCTGCTGTCCAATAAAATTATAGGCCAACGTGATGCACGTATTGAGCGTCGTCAAAATTCTGAAGGCAACGAAGTTTTATCTGTTTGTCCCTATTTCTTGCCGGCCGGCCGAGCGATCCTAGGCGCTACTGTCTGGAGCCGCGGTACCGCTACGTTCGCAGGTTCGAATCCTGCCTCGGGCATGGATGTGTGTGAAGTCCTTAGGTTAGTTAGGTATAAGTAGTTGTAAGTTCTAGGGACTGATGACCTCGGATGTTAAGGCCCATAGTGCTCAGAGCCATTAGAACCATTTTCAAACCCTATTTCTTACGAGGGTTTTATCTGCAAATAAACAGCCGTTTATACGTCGTTTGTGCTCCTTGCCATATTGCGACACTTGTCGTACTCGCGGGAATGGAGACGTTGTGAGAGCGAGTTCGTCTGCTCGCCCCGCCAGCGGGTCTCGACGCCAAACGGCTGACCCTCGCGCAGCTCCCGTTGGGCGCGAGGCGGCAGACTCGGTGCTGGCAAACATTTACACTGGCTCAGGCACGCACCCGCACACGCACGCACACACGCGCGGACACAATGGCGGCTCATCGGCCCGGACAGATAAGAGGCGCGCAGCCCGCATGAATAAGTGATCAGCCCGGCCGCGCCGCGCCGCCTCGGCTGTGGGACTGCCGGCGTGCACGCAAGGTCGCGCCGCCGCCGTCTGCCCATGCCACCCACCACCAGCTTCTGCAACACTCTCGGCGACGTCAACGCTCAGCGTTTGAATCCACACTAACTACCCAAGCTGATCGCCTGCATTACGTGGCCTGCAGCGACCTCGAATTATGGGCGGCGGACTGACAAGTTGGGTTCAATGCTGCAAAAGACAGGTGCCTTTACTAGTAATTAAAAAAAAGTGAAATAAATTAGCGAATGAATCTGCTATCTCTTGCACATTATTTCAGTAAAATGTTGTACACCGCGTAACGAACATTACATAACGAAGAAAGGGGGGAACGACACAGGAAGGGAATAGGAAACAGAATGACGCCACACGAGTTGAGAGGATATACGATGTTCTTTCATTGATTACAAAATCGAGTCAGATTTACAGCGAACGTGGCACTTAAGCCCACTTATCAGTACGACGTTGAACCCCCTCTGAGCTGGATGCATGCACTAATTCGATTGGTATCGGAGTCATAAAATTCTTGTATTCACTAATGAGTCAAACTGGCCCACAGCTGTAGTAATTGGTCCTTGACAGCCTGGATACTGACATTGGGATGGAGTTGGCAGCTGAGATGGAACCACAGGTGACAGAATTGTGGTTCCTGCAGGCCACGGGAGTACCACAACATCACGCAGACATTTCATGGAGACACGTGTCATGTGTGGACGAGCACTGTCATGTTGAAGAATAGCATCATGATAATCTCGCATGACAGCCAACGTATGAGGACGCAGGGGGCCCGTGACGTACCGTTGTGCCATCAGAGGCCCCTTAATCATTACCAGCCGTGGCCTCACGTCATACGCGATGACTCCTCACCCCAAGACGCCTGGACTACCACCGCTGTACCTCTCCAAAACACTGCAAGAACGGGACATCTCCCCATGTTGTTACCACACTCGCAGAGGATAGTTCAAATGTTCAAATGTGTGTGAAATCTTATGGAACTTAACTGCTAAGATCACCAGTCCCTAAGCTTAAACACTACTTAACCTAAATTATCCTAAGGGCAAACACACACACACACACCCATGCCCGAGGGAAGACTCGAAGCAGGCCGGTGTGGCCGAGAGGTTCTAGGCGCTTCAGTCCGGAGCCGCGCGACCGCTACGGTCGCAGGTTCGAATCCTGCCTCGGGTGTGGATGTGTGTGATGTCCTTAGGTTAGTTAGGTTTAAGTAGTTCTAAGTTCTAGGGGACTGATGACCTTAGAAGTTAACTCCCATAGTGCTCAGAGCCATTTTTGAGGACTCGAATCTCCGCCGGGACGAGCTGCACAGCTGCAGAGGATAGTCATCGAGGAAAGTTTAGAACCGCGATTCATCGCTGAACACAATGCTACGTCGTTCACTAGCAGTCCATGCCGTCTACTCACGGCAAAACTTAAACGCGGCTGTTTCTGTTGTGGTATAAACGGCAGCCTAGGCATGGGACGACCAGTCGTGCGAGATGACACAGATGATACCGGCAGTCCATTATGCTCTCGGATGGCAGGCGCAAATGTGAAGGAGCTACGGTGTGGTTGATGTGCAAGACGACGATCCTCCCGTGTGGTGACCAGACGTAATAGACCGGAACCTTGACAAATCACATACTTGTTCTCACGTTACTATGCAGTACGACATGGAACCAATGTCACATCAAAATGCACCGCAAATTTGGATACTGCCCTTTTAGAGCAGCTTCTCTGGTGCCCATATCGTTTTTTTTTCTCTGTCTTCCTCTACAGTTTTTGCCCTCTACAGCTCCCTCTAGTACCATGGAAGTCATTCCCTCATGTCTCAGCAGATGTCCTATCATCCTGTCCCTTCTCCTTATCAGTGTTTTCCACATATTCCTTTCCTCTCCGATTCTGCGTAGAACCTCCTCATTCCCTACCTTATCAGTCCACCTATTTTCAACATTCGTCTATAGCACCACATCTCAAATGCTTCGATTCTCTTCTGTTCCGGTTTTCCCACAGTCCATGTTTCACTATCATTCAATGCTGTACTCTAGACGTACATCCTCAGAAATTTCTTCCTCAAATTAAGGCCGGTATTTGATGTTAGTAGACTTCTCTTGGCCAGAAATGCCTTTTTTGCCATAGCGAGTCTGCTTTTGATGTCCTCCTTGCTCCGTCCGTCATTGGTTATTTTACTGCCTAGGTAGCAGAATTCCTTAACTTCATTGACTTCGTGACTATCAGTCCTGATGTTAAGTTTCTCGCTGTTCTCATTTCTACTACTTCTCATTACCTCCGTCTTTCTCCGATTTACTCTCAAACCATACTGTGTACTCATTAGACTGTCCATTCCGTTCAGCAGATCATTTATTTCTTCTTCACTTTCACTCAGGATAGCAATGTCATCAGCGAATCGTATCATTGATATCATTTCACCTTGTATTTTAATTCCACTCCTGAACCTTTCTTTTATTTCCATCATTGCTTCCTCGATGTACAGATTGAAGAGTAGGGGCGAAAGGCTGCAGCCTTGTCTTACACCCTTCTTAATACGAGCACTTCGTTCTTGATCGTCCACTCTTATTATTCCCTCTTGGTTGTTGTACATATTGTATATGACCCGTCTCTCCCTGTAGCTTACCCTTACTTTTTTCAGAATCTTGAACAGCTTGCACCATTTTATATTATCGAACGCTTTTTCCAGGTCGACAAATCCTATGAAAGTGTCTTGATTTTTCTTTAGCCTTGCTTCCATTATTAGCCGTAACATCAGAATTGCCTCTCTCGTCCCTTTACTTTTCCTAAAGCCAAACTGATCGTCACCTAGCGCATTCTCAATTTTCTTTTCCATTCTTCTGTATATTATTGTTGTAAGCAGCTTCGATGCATGAGCTGTTAAGCTGATTGTGCAATAATTCTCGCACTTGTCAGCTCTTGCCGTCTTCGGAATTGTGTGGATGATGCTTTTTCGAAAGTCAGATGGTATGTCGCCAGACTCATATATTCTACACACCAACGTGAATAGTCGTTTTGTTGCCACTTCCCCCAATGATTTTAGAAATTCTGATGGAATGTTATCTATCCCTTCTGCCTTATTTGACCGTAAGTCCTCCAAAGCTCTTTTAAATTCCGATTCTAATACTGGACCCCGATCTCTTCTAAATCGACTCCTGTTTCTTCTTCTATCACATCAGACAAATCTTCACCCTCATAAAGGCTTTCAATGTATTCTTTCCACCTATCTGCTCTCTCCTCTGCATTTAACAGTGGAATTCCCGTTGCACTCTTAATGTTACCACCGTTGCTTTTAATGTCACCAAAGGTTGTTTTGACTTTCCTGTATGCTGAGTCTGTCCTTCCGACAATCATATCTTTTTCGATGTCTTCACATTTTTCCTGCAGCCATTTCGTCTTAGCTTCCCTGCACTTCCTATTTATTTCATTCCTGAGCGACTTGTATTTCTGTATTCCTGATTTTCCCGGAACATGTTTGTACTTCCTCCTTTCATCAATCAACTGAAGTATTTCTTCTGTTACCCATGGTTTCTTCGCAGCTACCTTCTTTGTATCTATGTTTTCCTTCCCACCTTCTGTGATGGCCCTTTTTAGAGATGTCCATTCCTCTTCAACTGTACTGCCTACTGCGCTATTCCTTATTGCTGTATCTATAGCGTTAGAGAACTTCAAACGTATCTCGTCATTCCTTAGTACTTCCGTATCCCACTTCTTTGCGTATTGATTCTTCCTGACTAATGTCTTGAACTTCAGCCTAGTCTTCATCACACTTTATAAAACCTGTACTTGCTTTCTAACTGTGCTTCATGTCTGTAAATTTTCGATTTCCTAAGTTTTTCAGGTGCTTACTCCTTTGGTCACTGGATTTGATGTCATTTGGTTTTTCGTTATGTTCTATGCAATCAAAACGCTCCTTATTTAACTGTCACGTTGCAGGGGATGCTTATTTGGATCGTATTTTTATTATAAAAAAATATTTTAAAGATTTGATGTAGATTGCTCCTTGCGTAAAGGTTATGTGAATACTTTTAATACGTATTTGAAATCAATTTTTATTACGAAGCATCACTGATACTTCATGCGTTTTCACTGTAGTGGAATATCATACTGTTAGGTGAACAGTTTGGTGTTGAGTAAATTCTTCTTGTTGAGTAGCTACAAGGCTGATTTGTTTAATAGGGTAACAGTTTTGGTCCGGAAAAAGCAACTGTCTGTTAAATTTCTAAATTGTGCTATTTTTATGAGAAAATAAATGTTCCAAAATTGTCTAACGAAAATAAAAATTACTTTAGCAAGGACTCAAAGCTCAACCCAGTTCTACCACTCATTTAATTGGACATACGTCCTATCTCCTTTTCCCCCACCTCTCTCTGGCCATCTTCTCTTCCTCCCCCTCTCTATGTCTACCTCCACCTCCTCTCTCATCTCGCTAACTATCATCTTCTCCCTCACTTACTGTCCATTTCGTCCTACCGCGTCCCTCCCTCTCTCTCACCATCTTACCCTGGTAGATGAGTGGTCAGCACGACAGAATGTCATACCTAACGGCTCGGATTCGATTCTCGGCTGGGTCGAAGATTTTCTCCGCTCAGGGACTGGGTGTTATGTTGTCCTTATCATCACCATCTTACCCTAATCGATACGCAAGTGGCCGAAGTGGCGTCAACTGCCGGCTTCTGTGGTCGAGCGGTTCTAGGCGCTTCAGTTCGGAACCATGCGGCTGCTACGGTAGCAGCTTCGAAACCTGCCTCGGGCATGGATGTGTGTGATGCCCTTATGTTAGTTAGATTTAAGTAGTTCTAAGTCTAGGGGACTGATGACCTCTAATGTTAAGTCCCATAGTGCTTAGAGCCATCTGAACTATTTAGCGTCAACTCTAAAGACTTACACCGGGCGAACGGTCTACTCGACGGGAGGCCGGCCTTAGCCACACGGCATTTCCATTACCATCTCCTCCGGCACCCCTCTCTCTGCACCTCTTCTTGTCTTCCCTCTCTCCGCCTCCTTCGCACCTCTTTCTGCCCTCCATCCACATTTCTATGTTCATTTTCTGCCCCCCCTCCCCCCCCCCCCCCCCCCCCCACGGCTGTCCCTCTCTCTGACCTTGAGCCTTATTTATTGTTATTGCGAACAAAACCTTGATTGGGAATTGAGGTCGCTAAAAATGAGTGGTTTAATCGGTTGGGAACATTGGCATACAGGGTATGTGAGAGACCTTGCCACTAATGGATATGAGGATAGTAGCTTCGGTGACCGCATTCCGCATGGTTTCAGTGTGCAAACGGATAGGATTAGAAAGTTTCAGAGGATTCAGATTCCGTAGTAGCCTCCCGTCGAGTAGACCATAAATACAACTTTCCTGTCTTCTTTTAAAACCAACTGCAGGGAAGAAAACGGAACAGTTCACTGTTGTTTATGCAATGTGTATTTAAAATATATGGGAGAAACAGTTTGTCTAATGGTTTAAAAACGCCATGCTACTGTAATTAAAACTGACTGCGAGAAACAAGACTAAACCGCACATTTTCACACCACAGAATTTTCTTATTCGCAGTCGGTATTAACAGAAGACCTGTACATTATTGTCTAAATAGATGCTTTCATGCTGTATGTTCGGCTGAATGTTGTTGGATTAATGAATAGAAATTTGAACTAACTTGGATAAAAACTTTCCGAGATTTTTTGTAAACATTTTCCACATTCATGTGCAACGAAAAACATATAGCCTTTCGTCTATTCGAACGTTTATTAGAGTATCGCGTAAAAATTGTAGTAAGTGGGTCAAGAACGTCCGAGATTTTTGGTAACAACGCTCCCACTTCACATTTTATGTGTACATTCATGTAGCACATATATAACAAAAATATACAGGCCATTTCCATCCGGGCTTCCATTAGAGCATCGTGTAAAAATTTGAAGTAATTTAGTCAAAAACTTTTCGAGATTTTTGATAACAACATTTAACAACGTCTTGTCTTCATTTAATAGTGTAGAGCCGGCCGTGGTGGCCAAGCGGTTCTAGGCACTTTAGTCCGGAACCGCGCTGCTGCTTCGGTCGCAGGTTCGAATCCTGCCCCGGGCATGGATGTGTGTGATGTCCTTAGATTAGCTAGGTTTAAGTAGTTCTAAGTCTATGGGACTGATGACCTCTGATGTTAGAACCATTTGAACCATTTAGTAGTGTAGAAGTACAGATAAATAATCGCCGATACTACCAAAACACTTCTAACATTTTTGATATCTGACAACAGACATAAAATCCGATATGGTTAATATAAAAAAAATTACTTTTTAGACAATTTTACCATCACAGCAACGAAAAAGTTACACGAGTAGACCAATGAACCAAGTGAAATTACGAGTGGAAAGAAAAAAAATCGGTTACTCTCTGCATTCATCATGTACCACGTGATGTTTTCCCTTCGGCGGTGCTAACCTCCTTCTTGTGGCAATAAACAGATGCGCGGAACTTCTGCCCGATCCAGTGCTGACTCCTCCTCGGCTGCGACTAAGCGTTTGTTTGCCGACCAATCACAAGACCCTGACGCGCCGCTCGTGTCACGTTACTGATTGCTTCTCAGGTTCCAGGGGCACACGTGCCAGACAGGACGACTGTTTGACTTCTTTCCTTCGCCGTCATTCGTCATATTAGAAATTAAGTGAGATACGGAATGTCTATGAAACAACACTGCGTTAATTCTCAACTGTTGCGACACATCATATAAGTGTCCCTGCTACTCTCTACATCTCTTGTAGCTCAAAGTAGCCCGTCGCCTTCTGTAGTGTCAGCTCCTCTCCCGCCCACTTCCTCACGAATTAGGCTGCCATCTACACATGATCCTGTCCTAGGAAGTCAGGCGAATGGAAACTTTCTCCGTTCTTTTATTACAATGCCGCCACGGTTGTCCTTTCTGCTTGCACATACTGTTGTACGATTTCCAACAGAAACGTGTCAATTACGAGGAGTCTCCTTATTAACCTTTTAACGCAGCCGTTCACCAGACGAGGACTTCGCACCATATTTATCGAAATAACATCTACACTCATGCTCATAAATTAAGGATAATGCAGAGACATGGTGAAACAACGCTCTGGTGGGTGGTTTGCGGATTTAAATCACCTTGGGACCTTACCGCAGCTACTGGAACAGTTGTCTCCAGACACGCAGTGTACAGACGACTGAACAGACATGGTTTATTCGCCTGGAGACCTGCAAGGTGCATTCTACTGCCCCTGGTCACAGGAGAGCCCTTAAAGCCCGGTGTCAAGAACACAGTACATGGTCATTGGAACAGTGGTCCCAGGTTATGTTCACGTACGAGTCCAGGTATAGTCCGAACAGTGATTCTCGTCAGGTTTTCATTTGGCGTGAACCAGGAACCAGATACCAACCCCTTAATGTCCTTGAAAGGGACGTGTATGGAGGTCGTGGTTTGATGGTGTGGGGTGGGATTATGATTGGTGCACGTACACCCTTGCATGCCGTTCACAGAGGAACTGTAACAGGTCAAGCATAGCAGAACATCGTTTTTCACCAGTATATCCGCCTTTTCAGGGGTGCAGTGGGTCCCACCTTCCTCCTGATGGATGATAACGCACGGCCCTACCGAGCCGCCGTCGTGGAGAAGTGCCTTGAAACAGAAGATATCAGGCGAATGGAGTGGCCTGCCTGTTCTCCAGACCTCAACCCCATCCAGCACGCCTAGGACGCTCTCGGTCGACGTATCGCTGCACGCCTTAAAACCCCTAGGGCACTTCAGGAGCTCCGACAGGCACTGGTGCAAGAATGGGAGGCTATACCCAGCAGCTGCTCGACCACCTGATCCAGAGTATGCCAACCCGTTGTGCGGCCTGTGTACATGTGCGTGGTGATCATATCCCATATTGATGTCCGGGTACATGCGCCGGAAACAGTGGCGTTTTGTAGCACATGTGTTTCGGGACGGTTTCCTCAACCGCAATGGTACAAGACCATCAACATTGGATCTTATATCACTGGAAACGTGTCGCCAAATCGAAAGTATAACGTTTCTTGTTACACCAGGTCTATACTCCGTAATCCAAGCAAACGACTGCTAGAAAGATTTGCCGCTCCACATACGCATTGCACTTTTATACTGTGCTTCCATGGGACTACTGGTAGTAACGAAGACACCAGGACAGCTATAGACTCCGTGAACACTTCTGTGGACCGCTTGCATCCCTTCACGCTTAATGTCTTTATCGACGGCAAAGACGTTTATTTAGTGGATTAAAAGTCGGTGTCGTGCTGAAGTGGTTTCAAGAGCATGATAGTATATCAAGTTGATGCAACTTCGCAAGATCTGTGATATTCTTTTCGGCTTTGCAGCCGGATCCTAAAGTCAAGTTGAAAAAATGTTTCGAAGATCCACCATATCCTTATTCTCAGGTTAGTTGCTGTTATCACTGAATCTCGTCGAATTTATGCTACTCCGGAGCCGGCGCCCCTGTGTAGACCACAAAAAAGCCAAGTTCCGTGAGTGCTGACCATAATGCAAACGACACTAGCAGCGCCGCGAGTGGTAAAGGCAGACGAAAACGAGCTACCACTGCCGTAACTTTGACAATTTCTGCCGACTGACAGTGTTAGATTTTATTGCAGGCTAGGTTCACGGCTTACTCAGTCCTTTACAAATAATGTTATCAGCCAGTCTAATTTTAACGGATTCTTTCACAACACATTCCCAGTATTGAGAAGCGACAGCAACCACTTGCTTCTAATTATGTTTCATTGCGTGTCCATCGGCTACAGAATGCTCCACCGCCGCTGATTTTTTCAGATTGTTATCCTCAATAATAAGAACAGTGTGACCAATGCGCCAGCCACGGTGGCCGAGCGGTTCTAGGCGCTTCAGTCCGGAACCGCGCGACCGCTGCGGTCGCAGGTTCGAATCCTGCCTCGGGCATGGATGTGTGTGATGTCCTTAGGTTAGTTAGATTTAAGTAGTTCTAAGTCTAGGGGACTGATGACCTCAGATGTTAAGTCCCATAGTGCTTAGAGCCATTTGCACCATGAGGGTTTTAAAGAACACTTTAAAAATATTCAGTCAGTAATTATATGAAATACGGTAAAATTTTTGTTGCTCCTGGAAGACTTTAGATAGGCAACCTCCAGCTTGATCTACGCATCATGCACTGTTTTAGTCGTTTAGTAATACAGATAATCATGCCGCCTAATACCCAAACTGATTTCGTTCCGATTGACACTGTCTGTGGAAACCTAAGGACCTATGAAAGATTATAATCCGTCTCTAACGAACACGTCTACAACGTTACAGTAAATTACAGTCTTCTTTCTTTCCTCTTCGCACGTAAACTACTGCTGCAAACTGAAGTGCCGAATACATCGAGCATTTGCTGGAAAACCTTGAAGTCATATCTGAAGTACTCGAATTTCTCTGTTCCTTTAGATTGACTCTATTTCGTATATGTCCGCCCAGATAGCTCAATGGTCAGCGTGACGGATAGACTTCCTGAGGAGCCCGGGTTCGATTCCCGACTGGGTTAGGGATTTTCTCCGCTCAGGGACTGGGAGTTGTCTTCATCATCATTTCATTCCCAGCCGGCATGCAGGTCGCCAAATCTGGCGTTGAATGTAGTAAGACCTGCACCAAGGCAGCCGGACCTGCCCCGTAAGAGGCCTCCCGGCCAATGGCGCCAAACGCTCATTTCCACTTCATCTCATAAATTATAAATGTGACGAATTAGGGTGACGGTGTTAGTTCGCGAACAGCGGCCTGCACGAAGTTCGAGAAGCAAACCGCGCAGCGTTCGGAAAATCTTTGTGTGATATAAGAATTATCACTGAGAATTCAGGCATGCCGCGGAAACGAAGTAAGTTTGAACGGAAAGTAAGCTAAGCAAACACGTATTGAAGTTACAGTCTCAGTGATAACAAAGCTTTCTGATAGGAAAAATAACAGCCCTACTATTTTGCGTAATATCCGTTAATGGTATTATCAACATAGTTTTCCATCTGCACTAGTAATTTAAGGTGGCGCACGTAAATGGCAATAGCTTTACAGAGTTTCAAATTAATATATATATATTCTACGTGGAAGAAGCAGAAAGAAACGATGAATATTTTAAAATCCACACTGCAAAAAATTGAAGCCCTCTAAGCAAGTCGATCCTTTTTCTCCAGTGCTGTACCTCAACGCTGAAGCAGCAGTAATAAAAACATGCGGTGCCTTCCCTGCCGATGGGCAAAAACTTTTTGTTATTCTTCGTTTTACAGATGTAAATGCAAGTATAGCCCGTCTGCCATAAATGGCATGTCCGGACCGTTCATTCGGTTCCTGGCAATAAACGCAGTTGCGCAGGCCACTCCACGTAGAAGCTATTTCAGGGCCTTCTGCAGTGTCAATGCCATTAGCCGACGAGCGACGCCGTTGCGGGTCCAGATTTCTAACCAATTCCAGGAGAGATAGTCGCAGCACGACCGTCCATCGCAAAATCTGGTACTTAAGAAGAGTACTGTTTTTCCAAGGGGCCATTGTCTCCTACAAAGGAACATAGGTACTTGAGAATGTAGGATGTGATAAATGAGGTAACATCAAGTGTTAAACTTCAAACCAAGTGAGTCAGGAACGAATCTCTTGCCTGTCTAAGATTTCTTCTTGAACAGCGTGGTATTTACCCCTGCGTAAGGGTAAAAAGAAGTTACTCTTTTGTTTGGATCAGTGGTGTTGTGACTTAACCCGACCCAAAAAAACCATGAGGATTTTAAAAACATTTTAAAAACCGCCAAAAACCATTAAAACCCAACTGTATGTAATCATGAACATTTAATTAACATACAAAAACGGTACATGTCGGTAGTTAACCTTACAAAATGGAAAAGAGCCATCGTATTTGCTTAAGGCAACTATTTACTTTCAAAAGCATTTATTTTATTAATATTTAGTTTTAAATATTCTTATAATATAAAAAAACACAGCCAAAAAACATTTAAAATTCCAGCAAAAAACTGTAACTGTATGTAAAATCGTAAAGACCGTAAAGTACGATGCACTACTTTTTGGAAGTATGCCGGAATTTATGTACCTCACTAATTTCTCTGGCCTTTTCTCTTCTAAATTACTTCTTAATTTTGACCAAATAAGCTTGTAGATGGAGAAGATTCTCTTAATGCGGGTAGTGCTAGCAGCACTAGAAAAGCGGCACTAGTAAACTACTGTAAGAATGGGCTAGTATTTTGAATAAATTAGTCATAGGAATTTAAAATGAACTATTTAACCGTCAATACGAGAAAAAAAATGAAAACCGATTAAACCTATAAAACCTAATTTTACTCAATGAGCTGTTTTCTTCTTAAATATCCGGGCTTTCCTCAGACTGCTCGGTAAACAGTTTACATGAGCTGTCAAGTCAGAGCGGAGGAAAGCAGCAGCTTCCTGTAGTATTTTACCTACTTCCCGGCAGGTTAAAACTGTGCCGCACGGGACTCGAACTTGGGACATTTGCCTTTCACGGGCAAGTGTTCTACTGTCTGATCAAAGGTCCCAGGATCGAGTCCCGATGCACCACATAGGTTTTGTCTGCCACGAAGTTTCGTGTTAGCGCACATTTGGCTGCAGAATGAAAATTCGTCTCCCAGACTGTGGCTAAGCCATGTCTCCGCAATATTGTTTATTCCAATGAGAGCCAGTCCTGCAACTTACGGAGGAGAACTTTCGTGAAGTTTAAGGTGAGATAGTGGTGGAAGTAAAGCTGTGAGTGCAGATCGTGAGTCGTGCTTCCACAGTTCAGTCAGAAGAGAAGCTGCCCGCGAAAGGCAAAGGTGACAGGTTCAAGCCCCGGCCCGTTTTCAATCTGCCATGGAGTTTCAAATCAGCGCACACTCCGCTGCAGGCTGAAAGTAATCTCTCTGTGTGTTCATCTTCTCAGAGATGGTTGCGGGACTCGGCTGTTCAGTACAGAATATCGAATAAAACACGTTTCAGTCACCTAATTTCCAAACTGTTATTTTTTGGGCTACCAGTTTCGGCCATATATTACGCCATCTTCAGGCTTCCTGACCGACGTGTAGGAAGATTCCAACCTGGGTCCCGGTCAAAACTGGGGCCAGCATTCAGAGACTGGTGTTTGTAGATTTTTGCTTGATGCAACGATTACCTGCCGACTCATGAGTCGGAAATTAGACGGCTGAAAGCTCTTTGATTTGACAAAAAAAAAGGTTCGAATGGCTCTGAGCGCTATGGAACTTAACTGAGGTCATCAATTCCCATAGAACTTAGAACTACTTAAACCTAACTAACCTAAGGACATCACACACATCCATGCCCGAGGCAGGAGTCGAATCTGCGACCGTAACGGTCTCTCGGTTCCAGACTGTAGCGCCTAGAACATCTCGGCCACCCCGGCCGGCCTTTGATTTGACATTCTGAAAAGTCATTTGGAAGTATTTGATCTAGTTGGTAAAACTACGTTGGTGGCGAACTGGTTGGCTCAAATGGCTCTGAGCACTATGGGACTTAACAGCTATGGTCATCAGTCCCCTAGAACTTAGAACTACTTAAACCTAACTAACCTAAGGACAGCACACAACACACAGTCATCACGAGGCAGAGAAAATCCCTGACCCCGCCGGTAATCGAACCCGGGAACCCGGGCGTGGGAAGCGAGAACGCTACCGCACGACCACGAGCTGCGGACTGGCGAATTGGTGCCCTTGCAGGATAAATAATAAAGTAGAGCAATCACGAAACATCAGTGACGATCAGCTAGAGTAAAATAATGATCTCGTGTTCTGCTGCAATATTTCTGCTTCAGCTACTGTATCTAACAAAAAGTAACCAAACATATTCTTCCTGTTTACATATCAGTGAATTTGAATACGCATGCCTATGCCACTTTCTTTGGCGCTTCAGTGTATATTTACAAAACAACTTTATTCGTCTCATATCTTAAAGTAAGTCTCAGTCATACAGATGGAGCAATAGAAAGCTTCATCTGCTTCGGATGATACGAGGACTTGCGCCGCTGAAACAGGTTGCTCCAGCGTTTACACGCTCGCTGATATACCGCCCCGATTGGCTCGTTACGGCTCCTCCCGGTCAGTGCAGTGCATTACGCCGCTGTTTTAATTCGCCGCAATTTATCTGTGTGTAAATTGCCCCGATTACGCGGCACAATGGCGGCCGGCGGTGTTTTATGCGGCCTCGGGTGTCCGCGGCGGCGATGCCTATCGCAGCGGCCGGCATGGCCCCTCCTCTCCGCCGATCCGCTATTTGGCCGCCGGTGGTGCGGTCCGCAGCTAATGAACTCGCGAGCCGCCATAAGTCAGCGTCGTGATGGCCGCGAGTCAGCGGCCGCGTCCGTGCTGACTCCGCAGGACCACCGAGCTGCGGTGGGAGCAACCGATGAGCTACCCAGGGTCCGCCCTTAGTCTACGAGAATCATTTTTTGCAAAAATAGTAAACAATGGTCTTCTTCAAGCCCGTTATTTTCATCCAGTATTTACACTGTTGATATACGAACGTGAGTCAAATGAAAACCTTAAATTTGTAATAACAAATCGAATTTCGCGCCGTTATCCTGTAAGTATAAATATCAAGCATGAATATCAAGAGCTCAGATGGAAACCCAGTTCTAAGCAAAGAAGGGCGATGTACTTGAGGACAATATTACGGAAATGGAAGAGGATGTAGATGAAGATGAAATACGATACTGCGTGAAGAGTTTGACAGAGCACTGAAAGATCTGAGGCGAAACAAGGCCCCGGGAGTAGACAACATTCCATTAGAACTACTGACGGCCTTGGGAGAGCCAGTCCTGAAAAACTCTACCATCTGGTGAGCAATATGTATGACACAGGCGAAATACCCTCAGACTTCAAGAAGAATATAATAATTCTAATCCCAAAGAAAGCAGGTGTTGACAGATGTGAAAATTACCGAACTATCAGTTTAATAAGCCACAGCTGCAAAGTACTAATGCGAATTCTTTACAGACGAATGGGAAAACTAGTAGAAGACGACCTCGGATAAGATCAGTTAGGATTCTGTAGAAATGTTGGAACACGTGAGGCAATACTGACCCTACGACTTATCTTAGAAGAAAGATTAAGGAAAGACAAAGCTACGTTTCTAGCATTTGTTGACTTAGAGAATGCTTTTGACAATGTTGATTGGAATACTCTCTTTCAATATTCTTAAAGTGGCAGGGGTAACGTACAGGGAGCGAAAGGCTATTTACAATTTGTACAGAAACAAGATGGCAGTTATAAGAGTCGAGGGACATGAAACGAAAGCAGTGGTTGGGAAGGGAGTGAGACAGGGTTGTAGATTTTCCCCGATGTTATTCAATCTTTTCATTGAGCAAGCAGTGAAGGAAATAAAAGAAAAATTTGGAGTAGGTATTAAAATCCATGCCGATGACATTGTAATTCTCTCAGAGACAGCAAAGGACTTGGAAGAGCTGTTGAACGGAATGGATAGTGTCTAGAAAGGAGGGTATAAGATGAACATCAACAAATCAAAACGAGGATAATGGAATGTAGTCGAATTAAGTCGGGTGATGCTGAGGGAATTAGATTAGGAAATGAGACACTTAAAGTAGTAAAGGAGTTTTGCTATTAGGGGAGCAAAAATAACTGATGATGGTCGAAGTAGAGAGGATATAAAATGTAGACTGGCAGTGGCAAGGAAAGCGTTTCTGAAGAAGAAAAATTTGTTAACACCGAGTATAGATTTAAATGTCAGGAAGTCGTTTCTGAAAGTATTTGTATGGAGTGTAGCCATGTATGGAAGTGAAACGTTGACGATGAATAGTTTAGACAAGAAGAGAATAGAAGCTTTCGAAATGTGGTGCTACAGAAGAATGCTGAAGATTAGATGGGTAGATTACATAACTAATGAGGAGGTATTGAATAGAATTGGGGAGAAGAGGAGCTTGTGATACAACTTGACTAGAAGAGGGGATCGGTTGGTAGGACATGTTGTGAGGCATCAAGGGATCACCAATTTAGTGCTGGAGGGCAGCGTGGAGGGTAAAAATCGTAGAGGGAGACCAAGAGATGAATACACTAAGCAGATTCAGAAGGATGTAGGCTGCAGTAGGTACTGGGAGATGAAGAAGCTTGCACAGGATAGAGTAGCATGGAGAGCTGCATCAAACCAGTCTCAGGACTGAAGACCACAACAACAACAACATCCTGTAAATTGGTAAGCGTGCTACAAACAGCTTGCAGAATGGCCTGTACGTGGCAGCATAGTGCAGATGCACACATACCATCAGTATAAAGTTGGCCTCCCCACTTGCGACTTGCACCAGGAAAGAACAGCGTTCTGTTATTCGGTTTTTGCGAAGTGAAGGTGTGAAACCTACTGAAATTCATCGACGAATGAAGGTTCATTACGGTGATGCATGTTTGTCACAGCAGCGTCTACGAATGGAGTAGGAAGTTCGCAAATGGTATGACTTCAGTGGAAGATGCTCGTCGTCCAGGTCAGGCACAACGAGTTGTGACTCCACAGAACATTGCAGCAGTTGAATCCATAAGCATACAGAAGGAAAACCGCCGAGTGACACTGAATGACATTGCAGCATGTTTACAGATTAGTCATGGGTCAGCACACCACATCGTGCATGATGTGCTCCAGTTTCACAAAGTGTCTGCTAGATGGGTGCCACGGCAGCTGACTCCTGAAATGAGAGAACGACTAGTTGACGCTTGTGAAGAACTTCTTCGGCGCTTTGAACGAGAGGGTGATGGCTTCCTTGCAAGAATCGTTACTGGAGACTAAACCTGGGTTCACTTCCACCAACCGGAAACGAAGAGAGCGAGCAAGGAATGGCGCCATCCCTCATCACCAAAACCAAAGAAGTTTCGAACAGAACCATCAGCAGGGAAGGTTATGCTGCCCCTCTTTTGGGACGAAAAAGGCGTCATTTTGGAGTATTACATGCCTAGAGGGACCACTGTCACCAGTGCATCATACACAGATCTCCTAAAAATCATCTGCGGCGTGCAATCAAATCAAAGCGACGTGGATTGCTGTCAGCAGGTGTCCTTTTGCGACATGACAATGCAACGCCCCACACTGCCCGTACAACAGTTGCAACAATCACAGACCCGCATTTTGAGTGTCTTTCTCATCCGCCATACTCACCAGACCTTTCCCCAAGTGATTTCCATATGTTTGGACCACTCAAAGACGCAATGGGAGGACAGAAGTTCCGTTCTGATGAAGAGGTACGCCACACGGTGCATGAGTGGTTGCGCAGACTACCAAAATAATTTTTTTAGTAAAGGAATTTATACTCTTTGTAAGCGCTGGAGGACTTGCATTGAGCATGAGGGAGATTATATTGAAAAGTGATACAGCTTTGTACCACTTCTGCACAATAAATAATATTTAAAAAAATATTTAAGGTTTTCATTTGACTCACCCTCGTACTTTAGTCAGGAAAGTGAATATTAAAAATATTTTGAATGCGTCACCCCTCCCCAGATTCCAGACACTTATCAAGTATCTTGTTGCCTACGAAGAACTTTTACTGTTACTCCCGGTTTGATTGGCGCGAATCATCATTGCGCACAGGAACTGTTTTTATCACAGTACAAACTGACGCGACAGCAGTAATGGGATAGCGTTAGTATCGCGTACGCAACATATAAAAGAGCAGTAAGTTAGCGAAGCTGTCAATTGTACTCAGGTGATTCGTGTGAAAAGGTGTTCGACGTGATTATGTCCTCATGACTGGGATTAACAGACTTTTAACTCGGAATGCGAGCCGTCTGGAGTGGCCGAGCGGTTCTAGGCGCTACAGTCTGGAACCGCGTGACCGCTACGGTCGCAGGTTCGAATCCTGCCTTGGGCATGGATGTGTGTGATGTCCTTAGGTTAGTTGGGTTTAAGTAGTTCTAAGTACTACGGGACTGATGACCTCAGAAGTTAAGTCCCATAGTGCTCAGAGCCATTTGATCCATTTGAACCTCGTAATGCGAAATTCTGTTTCGGAAATCGTTAGGGACTTCAATATTGCGAGATCCACAATGTCACGTGTGTACCGAGAATACCAAATTTCAGGCATTATCCCTCACAACGGACTGCATAGTGGCCGACGGCCTTCACTTAACGACTGAGAGCAGAGGCGTTTGTGTAGAGTTTTCAGCGCTAACTGACAAGCAATACTGCGTAAAATAACCACAGCAGACAACTTGGGACGTGCGAGGAACGTATCCTTTATGACAGTGCGTCGAAATATGGCGTTAATAGGCTATGGCACCAGACAAGCGAAGCCATTGCCTTTGATCGATCGAGTGCCTTTGCTAACAGCACGACATCGTCTGCAGCTCCCCTCCTGGGCTCATGACCATATCGGCTGGACACTAAAGACTTGGAAAACCCTGGCCTGGTCAGATTTCAGTTGGTAAGAGCTGACGGTAGGGTTTGAGTATGATGCAGACCCCACGAAGCCATGGACTCTCGTTGTCGCGAAGGCACTGCGTAAGCTGGTGGTGGCTCCGAAATGGTGTGGGCTGTGTTAACATAGAGTGGACTGTGTCCTCTGATTCAACTGAACCGATCATTGAATGGTTATTTTCGGCTACTTGGTGACCATTTGCAGCCATTCACGGACTTTATGTTCCCAATAACGATGTCATGTCACCGGGCCACAATCGTTCATGATTTGTTTGTCGAACATTCTTAAATTAAATCTCTTAAATGGACTCTATGGAGTGCATTTGATTTATCCATAAAGATACACTTATACACGGTACCTTTAAGAACCATTTTGGGCTTGTGGTAGTGCATTGATTTTTCCCCTATGTTCTGATCAGATGATGGCAGTCTGCTGAACAGTGTAATCTAAGTGCATAAATGAAGTGCCTGTCTTTCTCATGCTTCGCAACGAATTTTAGAATTTTGTCAATAGATAATGAAACTTGCTGTCCACGCATTTTTCCTTTGCCATAACGGAACATACAAGAAAGAAGTCGTTGCGCATCAGTTCAGTTGATTTCTGAGCTTATAACCAGACACTTAGATCCAATAAAAATAAGTTTTGTGGAAAAAAGCAGAAAAAAAAATTCGTTCAGTTGCTACGAACGTTCTTTACTTTTATAATCGGGTAAGTGGATTTAAACAACGTATTATAAGATGGTTCCGCACTGATGTTTCCTGAAGGGACAATCACACTCTTGAAGAGCATAACCGACACTTGACGTATACATTAGAGAAACTGGTTGCCATTATGGAACTGTTCTCTCTAGAACGGTGGAACTACCGTAGGCTACCTGACTGTCGTCAGCAAAAGTAAACTACGGTAGTTTCGCTAATTGCGTTACGTGTACGTTAGGTATGTTGCATACTCATCGAGCGCTACCCCATTTCGATTGCTTTCTTTTCTTTTGGTATGAGATCAGTGTCTTGCTACGCGGTGACAATTATTGAACTACGTGAAAAAAACGTAAATTAGTTACAAACTACGGAGTGCACACACTTTATTCAACTTGTAAACGTCACTACAGATATTCGAATTTAGGTTATGACATATTCGATATGCCTGCCATCATTGACGATGATGTGGCGCAGACGAATAGCGAAATTCTGCATGAACTGCTGAGGGAAATTCTGCAGGACCCGCTGACGTGTCGGAACATCGATGCTGTCCATGACCTCTTGAATGATTGTTTTCAGCTCAGCAGTGGTTTTGGGGTTATTTATGTACACCTTGTCTTTAATAAGGGCCCATAAAAAGGTGTCACATTTGTTCCGACCCGAAGACTATTGCTGCCAATCGAGGCCCATGCCAGTGGCCTCAGAGTACTCCAGAGCCAGAATGCGCTCCCCAAAGTGCCCCTCCAGGACATCAAACACTCTCCTGCTTCGACGGGGTCGAGCTCAATATTGCATGAAGCACCTCTTGTCGAAATAAGGGTCACTTTGGATAATGGCGATAAAATCATCTTCCAAAACCTTCACGTACCGTCCGGTAATCACTGTGGCATCAAGGAATATCGCACCGATTATTCCGTTACTGGACATTGCACACGATACAGTCACCCGTTGAGGGTGAAAAGACTTCTCAATCGCAAAAGAGGATTTTCAGTCCCCCAAACGCGCCAATTTTGCTTATTGACGAACCCATCAAAATGAAAGTGGGCTTCGTCACTAAACCAAACCATACAGCCCATACTAATTCCCATCGTGTCCCATGGCCAACCGAGCAGTTTGACGTCGTAACGCAAACCGTTCGGGAATTATGACGATTTTGTTCTTTATAGTTCAGTAACTGTCACCTTGTACATTCTCCTAGAAACTGGAAGCAAAATTGAAATTTCCAATGTTTAATTCAGATTTTATTCGAAAACTGGCAATTTATAACGTGAAACAGAGATACGATATAGAAAAAATAAGAAACAATACAGATTTATCACATGGAGCTAGAAAATGCATTTTCCTCAAAAACAGATATAATTTTTAAAAAATCGCAAAACAAAAACATATCAGACATCACTTTAATACTTCGTCGAATTCATATAAAACAGGGTTTCTGATATTCACAGACAACTTTCGCAGTTACCAATAATAACAGGAAATTCCTGCCTTTGATTATGATTAAGAACGTTCTACTGACAAGGGAACCTCCCCATCGCACCCCCCTCAGATTTAGTTATAAGTTGGCACAGTGGATAGGCCTTGATAAACTGAACACAGATCAATTGAAAAAACAGGAAGAAGTTGTGTGGAACTGTGAAAAAATAAGCAAAATATACAAACTGAGTAGTCCATGGGCGACATAAGCAAAATAAAGGACAATGTGAGCTTAGGAGCGCCGTGGTCCCGTGGTAGCGTGAGCAGCTACAGAACGAGAGATCCTAGGTTCAAATCTTCCCTCGACTGAAAATTTTACTTTCTTTATTTTTGCATAGTTATTATCTGTCCGTTCGTTCATTGACATCTCTGTTCACTGTAATAAGTTTAGTGTCTGTGTTTTGCGACCGCATCGCAAAACCGTGCGATTAGTAGACGAAAGGACGTGCCTCTCCAATGGGAACAGAAAACATTTGATCGCAAAGTCATAGGTCAACCGATTCCTCCACAGGAAAACACATCTGATATATTCTATACGACACTGGTGACGGCATGTGCGTCACATGACGGGAATATGTTGCCGACCCACCTAACTTGTACACTTGGCGAATGGGTAAAAAGATTCTTCTACCTAGCCCGATTTAGGTTTTCTTGTGGATGTGATAATCACTCCCAAAAAAGTGATGAAAACATAAGAGTTTGTCACATAAACTGAAAATAAAAAATTAAACTTTTCACTCGATGGAAGATTTGAACAAAGGACCTCTCGTTGCGCAGCTGCTCACGTTACCACGAAACCACGGCGCTCCTGCGTTCCCGTCGTCCTTAATGTTGCCTATCTTCGCATGAACTACTCAGTTTGTATATTTTGCTTATTTTTTCACAGTTCCACACAACTTCTTCCTGTTTTCTCAATTGATCTGTGTTCAGTTTTTCAAGGCCTATCCACTGTGCCAACTTATAACTAAATCTGAGGGGGGTGTGATGGGGAGGTTCCCTTGTGAGCACACAATAACGACAATAATTATAGAGATGTTTGTGGATGTAAACTGTACTTGCATCAACGTAATTGCTTTGTTTACATGAAAGCGCAGATGTTACCCGATCAATTAATTTTTTCTAATAAAATTCCATTTATATTCTGTAAGGGTTTAAAATACACAGTGGACTAACTCTGAACGATGTGCAGTTCTACTTATATGCAAAACAGACAAACAAAAAACAAAGAGAAGTCGTTACTCCCAGTTTCTCTCTCACATATTCATTTGTGTTTCTTTCCCTACCACAGCTACCAATATTATCTGTAATCCTACTATTTACTACACTGAAGAGCCAAAGAAACTGGTACCCTCGCCTAGCATCATGTAGGGCCATCGCGAGCACGCAGAAGTGCCCCAACACAACGTGACATGGACTCGACTAATGTGTGAATTAATGCCGGAGGGAACTGACACCATGAATCCTGCAGGGCTGTCCATAAATCCATAAGAGATCGAGGGGGTGGAGATCTCCTCTGAACAGCACGTTGAAAGGCATCCCAGACATACTCAGTAATGTTCATGTCTGGGGAGAGCGATGACTAGCTGAAGTGCTAAAACTCAGAAGAGTGCTCCTGGAGCCACTCTGCAGCAATACTGGAGATGTGAGGTGTCGCATTGTACTCTTGGAATTGCCCAAGTCTGTCGAAATGCACTATGGACATGAATGGATGCAGGTGATCAGACAGAATGCTTACGTAATTGTTGTAAGTAGGCTGTTTAGGTTTTTATGTTGGTAACGCCACGAAGCGCTCTGTATGAAAACCACTGACTGTGCTGTGTGAAGTCTGTGGCTGGTTTGCACTGTTGGAATATTTGCTATTGTAGCGTTGGGCAGTTGGAATCGAATAGTGCGTAGCGTTGCGCAGTTGGAGGTAAGCCGCCAGCAGTGGTGGATGTGGGGAGAGAGATGCCAGAATTTTGAGAGCTGACGATCTGGACGAGTGTCCATCAGAAAGAGAAAATTGTAATGTTGGATATCATGAACTGATATATGTATGATGACTTTTGAACATTATTAAGGTAAATACATCGTTTGTTCTCTATTAAAATCTTTCATTTGCCAACTATGCCAATCAGTAGTTAGTGCCTTCAGTAGTTAGAATCTTTTATTCAGCTGGCAGTATTGGCGCACGCTGTATTGCAGTAGTTTGAGTAACGAATATTTTTGTGAGGTAAATGATTTGTGAAAGGTATAGGTTATTGTTAGTCAGGGCCATTCTTCTGTAGAGATTATTGAAAGTCAGATTGCGTTGCGCTAAAAATATTGTGTGTCAGTTTAGTGTTGATCAGAATAGGTAAAGAGCGAAATGTCTGAGTGCGTTCAATATTTGCTCAGCTATTTGAAAATCAAATAACGTAGAGGTTTTCCAGCACTGTCATTTATTAAATTTTTCTAAGAGGATGTTACATAGTGTCACCTGTCAGAGTCGCATTTAGTCGTCACAGGGATCCCATGCTCTAACTGCACATGCCCCACACCATTACTGAGCCTTCAGCAGCTTGAACAGTCCCCTGTTGACTTGCAGGGACCATGAATTCATGAGGTTCTCTCCATACTCGTACACGTCCATCTGCTCGTTACAATTTGAAACGAGACTCGTCTGGCCAGGCAACTTGTTTCCAGTCATCAACAGTCCAATGTCGATGGGCCCAGGCGATGCGTAAAGCTTTGTGTCGTGCAGTCATTAAGGGTGCACGAGTGGGCCTTTGGCTCCGAAAGCCCATATCGATGATATTTTGTTGAATGGTTCGCAAGCTGACACTTGTTGATGGCCCAGCACTGAAATCTGCAGCAATCTGCGGAAGGGTTGCACTTCTGTCACGTCGAAAGACTCTCTTTAGTCGTCGTTGGCTCCGTTCCTGCATGATCATTTTTCTGGCCGCTGGGATGTCGGAGGTTTGTTTTACGGTATTCCTGATATTCAAGGCACACTCTTGAAATGGTCGTACCGGAAAATCCCTACTTCATCGCTACCTCGGATATACTGTGTTCCATCGCTTTTGCGCCAACCCAACACCATATTCAAACTCACTTAAGTCTTGATAACCTGCCATTGTAGTATTAGTAACCGATCTAACAACTACGTCGGACACTTGTTTTATATAGGCGTTGCTGACCGCAGCGCCGTATTCTGTCTGTTAACATATCACTGTAGTAGATTACGCATGCCTATATCTGTTTCTTTGGCGTTTCACTGTACATCATTTGTGTAGTATACCAAATATATCGAACCGAACGTAGATTTCGTAGAGCTTAACTCTAGTTCTGTCGGAACAAGGAGAAGGGGGGGGGGGGTTATAAACACGGCGTCCAGTGGGGAGTGCCGGCGTTCTACGCTGCCGCCGGCCGGCCTGCTGCGGACCGTACAGTGTGCTGTGCTGGCAGGCAGCCTATCTGCGGCGCATCTGCGCCCCGCTCTGCCCTGCCGCGGCGTCGACCTCGGGGCCTCAGCGCGCGGTGCCCGGCGTGTCGCTGACCCGCTGCCGCCCAGCCTTGCCCCCACCCTACGCCACCCCAGTAACGGGCCCACCCACCCACTCACTCAGCTGCCGCCTCTCCGCTGGATACCTGACGACGCCCTCCACGGAGAGATTCGACACGCCGGTAGCTGCCAGATACTCGATTCGTCTCGGTAAAACACAAACATCGCCATAGTTTTAGACCCGTCCGCAGGGTGCAGCAACATGAAAACTGATAACTCTGTGTCAGGGTCACATCTATGGAATATATTGCACCTCACGGTTGTTTACAGAATATAGATGTCACGCAGTACCATTTTCGGTTAACATGGAGTCAAGAAGCCCAGGCTACACCGAACCACTACGATTACAGTCCATTATTTTGCTGACCCTACAACTCAGGGACATGAGCTCTCCCAACAAGGCAGTTCCCATATATTAACCCGTAACAATACAGCCTCCATAATGTTCGCCAACTCCCTTGGCCAGCACAAAGACGCCATGTTCCACATAAAGCGGGTGTGGGACATGGCAGGATAGCATCTCGATCGGTTCTGATTACCACGGCCTTCGTTAGACCAGCTGTAGCAATATTTAGAAGTAGCACTGAACGCTATCTTTCAAGGAGGCATTAAATCTGTAATTGTCAGTACGCACAGTTACAGAAGAGATACTGAAATCGTCGACGAAGATAATTTTGCCAACAAATGTATAATACTGTGTATGCTCACGATCAGTAAAAAAGTAAAGTCATACGGTACGACTGGCTGGGATGCCTCCTGAGCCAGGTGCATTTTTACTTCTCGAAGTGTGAGATTTGGGTGATAACTGTAGCTGATACGTGTAGACGGCTGCAATTGGTGTCTGTATAGTGTGGTTTCATGTGTCTGTTGTAAGATGATGATAGATGGGAGAGGGTGAAACTTGTTAGCACATAGCTTCCTCCTCTCTAATAACACGAAGGAGGCCACCTAACCCCACTTCCCCATTCGACGGATGGATGATCACCGTCAACAGTGGTCACATGCCGCCACTGCATGAGACACTGTGGAGAGGTTCCGAATTTAATCCAGGATATTGGCTTCAAATTTGGTGAACAGGAACTTTGTCCCATCATATCTCCTCTTCTCCGCTGGGAAGGTGAAGGGAAAATTGCCAACTGTGCGTGATTTACCGGACGGTCACCCATCCGAGTACCGGTCACGCCCGGCTTCGTTCAACTTTAGTGCTTTGTAAGGAACCAGTGTGTTCAACGAGAAAGGCCGTTGATATTACATTCAGTGTATAAGCTGGATAATCGTAATCGCATCTGATCACATATCCACGAAATGAACGCTGGGGGCGGGTGGGGGAGTTCCCTTATTGCTGTCCTAGGTAAGGGCCTGGTGGAGGTAGTTTTTCGTTGCTTTCCTCTGGCCTGTTATAAAGTGCGTTTTTGTGCAATGAGGATGACTTTGATGTATGCTTGAAAAGTACAGTGTTGCCTTTGTGTTGTTATGGATAAAGAGAAAGGAGAGGTTGAATCTCGAACCGCCACACGGTGTAAATCTCCGTAGCAGTGTATTGCCATAGCTGTGTTGGAAAGAACCAGAGCTCCAAGCGCTAATAGAAGACACTGAAGCTCAAGCTGTTATTGGTACAGAATGCTGGCTAAAGCGGAGATAGATTCACATAAAATTTTGATAAAGGACCTAACGGTTTTCAGAAAGGATAGGTTAAGTTGGTGGTGGAGTGTGTGTTGCCGTAAGGAATAGTTTATCATGCAGTGAAATTTAAGCAGACAGTTCCTGTGAGTTAGTATGGGTAGAGGCTATACTTGACAACTGGAATAAGTTAATAATTGGTCCCTTTTACCGACCCCAGAGTCATATGATTCACTTGCTGAACAGTTCAAATAAAACTTGAGTATCATCTCAAACAGGTACCCCTTTTATCCAATTGAAGGTGCTGGTGACTTAAATATACCCTAGATATTTTGGCGAAAATACGTATTCAAAGTCGGTGGTAGCTATAAAACAGAAATCGAAGGAGACATTGATGAAAACGCGAACTGTTTGTGGTGAAGCCTTGTTTCGGTTGTAATACACTTTCGACCTTAAAGCAGAAGACAGCATGTTTTTCATCACTCAGCGATACATAATATTTTTTGGCCATCTCTTCGATAGTGGCCGTGCGGTTCTAGGCGCTTCAGTCTGGAACCGCGTGACCGCTGCGGTCGCAGGTTCGAATCCTGCCACGGGCTTGCATGTGTGTGATATCATTAGGTTAGTTAGGTTTAAGTAGTTCTAAGTCCTAGGGGACTGATGGCCACAGATGTTAAGTCGCATAGCGCTCAGAGCCATTTGAACCATTTGACCCATCTCGTCGAGAATCAACTTTTTCTTGTTGCGATTTTTATATTCCGAACTTTCCACGAATTTGATGTTGTGTGAAAATGTTCAGTCAGCTTCAACATTTTCTCCGCTGGCGACATCTTGATACCTGATGTTTAACAATAAGAAAAACAAAAATAATAAAAAGCCGGCGAAGCTTTCTCCACGTTGCAAACAGAGTAACTGGAGGCCATGTCTGACAACACGTCCACACTACCAAATGTTGCGCACCTTTGTATAAGAATTGTCTCATGTCTCCCATTTCAAACGGGAGCCAAAAGTTTTGCGGTTTTTGTTACAAAGGCGTGACCATAGAGAAGAAATATCTCTCAGATGGCTATATACAAAATCGTTCGATTATCTACAGACACTGTCTAGATACAAAAATCTTTCGACTTTGTATACTAGTGTGCTGGTTGGTTGACTGGGGGGAAGGCACCAAACAGCGAGGTCATCGATCCCATCGGATTAGGGAAGGATGACGAAGAAAGTTGGCCGTGCTCTTTCAGAGGAAACATCCCGGCATTTGGCTGAAGCGATTTAGGGAAATCACAGAAACCAAAATCAGGAGGACTGAATGCGTGTTTGGACTGTCGTCATCACAAATGTGAGTCCAGTGTGCTAACCACAGCGCCATCTCGCTCGGTTAGCAGTGTGTACAAGGCCTTTGTGAGCCATCGTGTAGGATTGTTTCTATCTATTTTACCGAGAAGCTGTCGAAGTTTATGTTTCTTGCAGAAGCAATGTTAGCGGCGTCAGGTTTTCTGTAAGAAGCAGTTCTATTACCTAATTCTGTTTCCAAGTAATGGAGCGGCTATGCTGTTCGGAATAACGTTCAAAAGGGATGCCAATATGATATATTTATTTATTTAACACAGTAAACTGATAATATCGACACAATTAGTAATGATTAACTGAAAACGAACCATTTCTTCAGAGCATCACGTCTTACGACAGAACTAGAGGAGAAGGCATCTAACTGGCGACTGGCGATTATGGCGTGCAGCCTGTACCTCGTACACATACACGTTTTAGTTCGTAGCCATTCGTACGCTTTTGTTAGCTTAACCCTGCAGCAGTCATGTGAACGTCTGTTACATAGCTGTCACACTCCACTGTTTTCAATGTTATTTTCACAACCATGAAACAAAATAAGATATATGCCATCATAATGATGTAAGATTCAATTACTGAACTCCACACGTGAACGCCCAATACGGATTGTAATATCCACACATAACCTCTTTCAATAAAAACAAGCAAATTAAACTTACATTGCAGTAAAATGAATAGAACGTGCAGTTTGTAAACTATGCAGTGCAATATCTGTATATGAGATTCACTAATACAACAGTTAAACCGGTATTTATAAAATTAATTTCTCAGCCACGTATTATTTCGCATCGCACTGTCAAAACAATTGACACAAACTTCTTAGAAATGATCAGGACAGGTCCACTGTCACTCCCAACACACCACTTCCCAGCCGGCCGATGTGGCCGAGCGGTTCTAGGCGCTGCAGTCTGGAACCGCGCGACCGCTACGGTCGCAGGTTCGAATCCTGCCTCAGGCACGGATGTGTGTGATGTCCTTAGGTTAGTTAGGTTTAAGTAGTTCTAAGTTCTAGGGGACTGATGGCCTCAGAAGTTAAGTCCCGCAGTGCTCAGAGCCATTTGAACAACACTTTCTGGTTGATTTTTCCCGAGATTTATCGTGCTCGTAACGTCTACCTCTTTCCCTTACTTTCCCCCTGCAACCTGTTTACAGCCTTCCATTCCAAGCAGTGGAAATCCGCACCTCTTCATCTCCTCTGGTACCTACTGTACTTGACATCTTGTTTCTATCCGGGACTTCATAGGTTCCCTTGCAGTACTGGTTCGGTAACTAGTTCTCTTCAATGGTTTATCTTCATTTTTATTGAAATAAACACTGGAAAATAAATAACTTACCTATCGAAAGAAAAACGAAAATGGTAATACCAATGGTGGCGTGGGTGACAGTTGTCAAACGGAGCGCACAGTGTGGATAAACCTGTTTTATAATTCCTAACTACAGCCACGTTTAAACAACGATGGTGAAATACTGACTTTTAAAGTGGAACTGGAAGCTACACAAATTCATGTTTGTGTACAACCCGTACAGGCAACAACAATATAAAAAGGAAATCGCTGGGTGACATATATCATTTGCGCGACTACTCAACATTATTCATTAATCTATCAAAACTATCGCTTTCTAGGGTTGTAATATCGTTGAAAGAAAGTACTTTTCACCTATAGGCTTCTCATAAGATCTATACTGGAAAAATCCACTTTAATTAATAAATATTTATTTAGCAACATTACTTCTTTCGCGCCAGAATAACTGTACTTTCTCTACACTATTCGCTGCTGACGTAACCGTCCTTCACATGTCTGGGCACAGTTCCTCACACCATCGTCTAACGCTGTATGGTCAACCGGCTCCTTCAGCCAGCGCGGAGATCGACGAACTCTTACTCCCGAATGTGTGCGTTCTACAGTATCACTTTACTCACTGAATGTTACATGGTATCTACAGACAAGACACAAAATTGTAAAACTGCAAGAACAAAGGAATAAAATGTGGCTTGAACAGAAGCACTGCTCTACAACCACAAGGCAATCGACTTTTTTAACTTCTTTTATGTTTACCTAGGTCGAAACAAAGCCCCGGGAGTAGACAACATTCCATTAGAACTACTGATAGCCTTGGGAGAGACAGCCCTGACAAAACTCTACCATCTGGTGAGCAAGATATATGAGACTTCAAGAGGACTTCAAGAAGAGTATAATAATTCCAGTCCCAAAGAAAGCAGGTGTTGACAGATGTGACAAGTACCGAACTCTCAGTTTAATAAGACACGGCTGCAAAATACTTACGTGGAGTCTTCACAGACGAATGGAAAAACTGGTAGAAGCCGACCTCGGGGAAGATTAGTTTGGATTTCGTAGAAATATTGGAACACGTGAGGCAATACTGACCCTACGACTTATCTTAGAAGATAGATTAAGGAAAGGCAAACCTACGTTTCTAGCATTTGTAGATTTAGAGAAATCTTTTGACAATGTTGACTGAAATACCCTCTTTCAAATTCTGAGGGTGGCAGGGGTAAAATACAGGGAGCGAAAGGCTATTTACAATTTGTACAGAAAGCAGATGGCAGCTATAAGAGTCGAGAGGCATGAAAGGGAAGCAGTGGTTGGGAAGGGAGTGAGACAGGGTTGTAGCCTATCCCCGGTGTTACACAATCTGTATATTGAGCAAACAGTAAAGGAAACAAAAGAAAAATTCGGAATAGGAGTTAAAATCCATGGAGAAGAAATAAAAACTTTGATGTTCGCCGATGACATTGTAATTCTGTCAGAGACAGGAGGACTTGGAAGAGCAGTTGAAAGGAATGGACACTGTCTTAAAAGGAGGATATAAGATGAACAACAACTAAAGCAAAACGAGGATAACGGAATGTAATCGAATTAAGTCGGGTGATGCTGAGGAAATAAGATTCGGAAATGTGACACTTAAAGTAGTAAATGAATTTTGCTATTTGGGGAGCAAAAATGGTGGTCGAAGTAGAGAGGATATAAATTGTAGGCTGGCAATGTCAAGGAAAGCGTTTCTGAAGAAGAAAAATTTGTTAACATCGAGTATAGATTTAAGTGTCAGGAAGTCTTTTCTGAAAGTATTTGTATGGAATGTATCCATGTATGGAAGTGAAACATGGACGATAAATAGTTTAGGAAAGAAGAGTTTAGAAGCTTTCGAAATGTGGTGCTACAGAAGAATGCTGAAGATTAGATGGGTAGATCACATAACTAATGAGGAGGTATTGAATAGAGCCGGCCGCGGTGGTCTCGCGGTTCTAGGCGCTCAGTCCGGAGCCGAGCGCCTGCTACGGTCGTAGGTTCGAATCCTGCCTCGGACATGGATGTGTGTGATGTCCTTAGGTTAGTTAGGTTTAAGTAGCTCTAAGTTCTAGGGGACTGATGACCACAGATGTTAAGTCCCATAGTGCTCAGAGCCTTTTGAACTTTTTTTTTTTTTTAAATAGAATTGGGGAGACGAGAAATTTGACTAGATCACATAACTAATGAGGAGGTATTCAATAGAATTGGGGAGACGAGAAATCTGACTGGGAGAAGGGATCGGTTGGTAGAACATGTTCTGAGGCATCAATGGATCACCAATTTAGTACTGGAGGGGAGTGTGGAGCGTAAAAATCGTAGAGGGAGACGAAGAGATGAATACACTAAGTAGATTCAGAAGGATGTAGGTTGCAGTAGGTACTGGGAGATGAAGAAGCTTGCACAGGATACAGTAGCATCGAGAGCTACATCAAACCAGTCTCTGGACTGAAGACCACAAAACAAGAAGTGAAATTCAGCACTCAAATGTCAATCTACCGAAGCAGTCTACCGAAGCAACTCTCAAAAATTCTCGAGAGAATTGACTTTGAGTTTTCCAAGTGCCTTTAATATCTTAATATAAAGTCAGTTTTTGGAAAGACAGTCTTGCACCATGGTAGAATATTCGCTTGCGACGTTCATGGCTTAGGTTCGACTCCTGACAGTGTTAAGTTCGCAAACAAAGATGCATGTTGCACGAGTGTTTTCGTGAAGCCTAGAACACATGAATTTGAAAAAAAAAAAGATATTTGCAAGTTTATTTTATTAAAATAGTCCTCATTAACAATTTTTTACGAAAGATGTTGCTTAAGAATTTTTATTTGTAATGAAATCTGGATTTTTTTAAATGCTGTGCGTAATTACAAATAAGAAGACGTGCATTTCTCATACAAGTGACAACTAGATATGTGTTAATTAGCATAATATTGATCAATTTTATATTTAAATGACGTAGGTATTCGAACTGAATGAAAAAAACGAAAATAAATATTGACCGAAACAAGACTCGAACCAGTGATAACCAGTCTCGACTGCTACTGATTTTGTTTCCGTCTTTATGTATTTTGTGCTTCATGAAATTCTCGTAAAACGTGCAGCTCCGTTTAAAAATCTGCCTCAGCTGAGAAGCGAGCACAGGGCCCCAAACGCTGTGTGAGCATTGTGCCAAAGCACAATTCCTTTCTGTCAAATGGTGTTACTTCACCCTTCTCTGAAATTACTTTTGCAGTGATAATCAACCAATGATTTCTTTTCTTGAGTATTTTCAGGATACTCCGTGCACATCCTGAACATACTCAACCTAGAATATTATCGTCTCTCGAAAATTTCAAGGTCGATTTTCTCGAGAACTTTTCAGTTGTATTGAAGTGCTTAGGGAAATTTGAGTTCTGAACTCAACGTACCATAAATACAGTTAATTACAAAAATTCGTTGCCGTCTGGTCTCCTTGTCAGTGACGAGGAAGTGAATCTCACCATGTTCTCCTGTCTAAAGTATGTCGCTTCAGGCTGCAGTGTGGCCGTCATAGGACCTGCGTGCTTTCGCTTGATTACTTCAGGTAGTTGCAGTAATGGCAACGGTATATTCTCACTCTCGACCTTGTCAGACAGAACGAATATTCCATCTATCGTGAGGTCGCAGTCAGTGTAAGTGACATTCAACAGTGGAAAGAGGCACTAAAATACTGAGCTAACTCTTCTGTAGTTAGCTCATAGCTGAAGCTACTTGCGTATTCTAATGTAATGCATAAATGTGAGGAATGTCCGAAGCGCAGAATCAAAACAAGAACAGCATGCGAACATCTAATTAAAACAGATTTAATCATGCAAATACTTCCATAAATTACAACGTGTCAAAATACATCAGCAACGTAATAAATCTTATTACAAGTTGCAAGTCGTATTTTTTTGCAGTTGAAAAACTGCCTTCACGACAGGCCTCTTCTCTGTCAGTTACGATTCCCGGAAAAACCCCTGACAGTTTGATTCCAGTACTAGACACTATTTTCGCCTTTTCCGTCAATTGGGCTACAGCTACCATTGCGTCCACAAAAAAGGTAGCGAAGGTAGACACTTTATTACAAGCAACAGACGAGCAAAAATAGTGAGAATTGCTGTAAGCGCAATATAAACGCAATATTAAATGTCGCTAACCAAGAATTTCCTTACTATTTCACGTGAGGAGCCCAGCTATGATACTTTTTACACGCAAAAGTGATTATGAGACCACGAAAATAAGGTGACAAAGTACGAATATAGTCTTGGAAAATATATCCAGAACCACAGAAATCTGAGTTGAGATTGAATTAACTAACAAAACGTTCTTGTGATACAGCACATATTGTTCAGGATGTTCACGGAGTATCTTGAAAATACTCAAGAAAAGAAATCATTGGTTGATTATCACTGCAAAAGTAATTTCAGAGAAGGGTGAAGTAACACAATTTGACAGAAATGAGTTGTGCTGAGTGGTGCACAGGTATTGAAATTATTGGTAGGTAAACATAGTTTACTGTTACGAAATATTATACTATAATGGGATTTGTATTGCTCTGATAAATTTTAACAGAGAACCTATCACAATTCGAATATTTATCACTGAAGTACTGATTATTGCTAGATGCACATCAAAGATTTGTCTTCTTCTATAGGTGTTGTAAGGAATTCTTGGTGAGCTAGCATGTTTTTGTATCGAAAGAGATCCATGTTCATCTGTGCCGTGCTTAAATCTTTTATGATACACACTGCCACAAGAGCATGTTATTTTAAACTGCGGACAAGCGCAGCCAAACTTCCTCATTTTGAAAGAAATACTGCGCATTGGCTGTAGAATATTTTTTATTAAAAGTCACGACTGGTTTCGCGTCACTAGAAGACGCAGGTGATAAAGATTATTTTTAATAGGTCATCGCTGAAAGGTAACTGCCTTAGAATGACTCCCCAACATTCACGTTATGTTGTGAACAAACGGTGTGCTAAATTGGTAGTCTTTATTTAAAACGAAGGGGGTGAAAGAACCGCATCACAAGCAGTTCGTGGTTGAGAGGCAGCGGAAAGGCAGTAATGGCCACAAGATTTTATTTGCTAACGTAAATCAAGGTCAATATTCGTGAAGAGTTTAGTGAGCACATGCGTGTAATGAAGTACAGCATAATTTACCATCTCTTTATTGGGATAATTCAAAGGGAGTTGTCATAAGATTATAAATGAGTGACAAAGACATTTTCCTTTCTGATGTTCAGCTTCTGTAATTTCATTGTTTGTGCGTAACGTCTTTTTTGCATCTGTCTGCAAGCTAATACTATGATAAAGATCTTCTAATAATTCAGAAACCTTTTACTTTAGGAACAAGCCATTTGCGTATTACATCTAGGACCTACGAATGTTGTGCAAAAACAGGCAATTGACAGCTTAGATCTCTTACATTCTGCAGTTTTAATTTCTCTGTCATAATACTCTGTAATATTACTAGGGCGTTTTTAAGAAGACCATACCTTCCCTACGTTGTACTTCGTACGAAAAAGCTCGACGTCATTTACGTGCAGTTTTCTGCATTACACTGCAAGAGAGGTAAGAAACAATGCACCAGGTGAGATACAGATGGTGGTGGTGTTGGTGGTGATGGTGGCGATGGTGCGGACTGATTAATCAGCTAAAAGTTCATAAGCCATGAGTCAGAAAGTACTTAGCGATTGATTAAAGAAATAAACTTACAGCACTGTTGAAGCACCATTCCAACCTCACATAGCTCTACTCTTTCTCCGTATACGTGAGTTACGTCTAACGACATTATTTTCTCAACCCGCCGGACACGTGTTACAGCTCACGGCAGATTTAAACGTCAGCGGCAAGCCCCCACTCGTCCTCAAGTACTTTTATGGCAATTTACAACTCCCCCGCTGTCGTGTATTGATAGCGAGGAACATACACACTTTCTTAACAAATTATTCGCGACGCCGCATGAATTATTCATAGCGTGGGTGAATTTATATCTTTGACATGCTGAGGCAACAGGGACAATCGACGATACACCATTCCCCCACCTCTGACTTATGGCACCTGAATGGATATTAGACGCGCGATCTACACGCGTATTGTTTGTGAGCTGAATTATAAATGTGCGCACCGGGGAACCAGCTTTATATTCCATCTGGCTCGATTTTCTAACGAATTCATCGATTGTGTCGTAACGTAAATATTCTATTAACTGATCCTGTACCCGAAGGCATGCCACCGTGTCTCTCGACGTGAAAGGAATTTCGTATCCAATTAAGAACTCAGCGGCAACGTATACTGCACCACTGAACGCGGCTGGTTCGTTTCGAACTGTATGTAAATTCCAGGGGGTCGATTAAAGCAAGGTAGATGTGTTGTTATGCTTAACATTTGTCTGTGCTAGTCGAAGCTCCAGTCCTTTACCTTATTTAAACACATTTACAAATTTGATGTCCAGAATTATGGTTTAAGTCTGATCAGTATTGCATTAAATCCTCAATGACATTTACGAATTTTATATGTCTGAATTAATGTGTTAAAGGTTTTTCTGTAACACTACTACCTTCATGAACCAATGTCCGCGTCTCAAACACAATCGTACAGCAGCTTCAAGAATGTCAGTTAAGTTTCTAGGCAATTGCGAAGCCGCAGAATACAATAAATAATGATCACAATTTCTTCAAGATTCAAGAATTCTTTTTCATATCTAAAAATTTATTTTTTCATACAGTGCACCCACACCATATGAACTGTTTGTAGAGGGACAGCCACGCTAAAAAAACTGGCACCAAACTGTCGGTTGTCGTAACAAAAATAATCTGAAAATCGCAATTTTTACGCCGTTTGAAAAGAAAGACGATTAGTGGTTCTCACATATGCTACAATATCTTAGATTACGCCAAGCCCCATACGGCATTAGTGGCAAAATCATCCACCAAATCTAAAAATAATAACTCATTCCAGTGATAGGAATAAAAATCGTCTAACAGTTTTGTTAAAAGATCTGTTCTCCCTTCTACCTAATAACACTACCATTTCACTCCAAAAATTAATATGTTTACATGTAGACAAAGTGTCCGGTAAAGAAATCTGTTGGATTCTGTCGATATACTCGGTTGCGTCTGTAAATAGAAATAATGCGAGCGATAGATGTACACAATAAAAGCAATGAACACGTGTGGATGTTTCTTTTTTTAAAAAAATAGGATATCTGTGCTGGATCAGAACTTCCGTGTTTTATTATTTGCACATATACGCTTGATTCTGATATAAACTTTTCTTATTTACAGATGAAGTCCATTCTTCCACGAATAAGTATGTTAATGACATATAACGTTGTTGGGTGGGATATCCTTCAGATGTATACCTAGTTAAGCAGGGAATCTCCAAGAGATATGATGCTGTCCACAGACACAGTTCCGCTCTGACGCCTAATGAACAAAATAAGAGCGTACACCATATCAGACCGACTGTTTGACTGTACTGACGAGTTTCTAACTAAAAGAACACAGCGTATCATTCTCAACGGATCTACATATATACATGTATACTCCGCTAGTCACCAAGCAGTGTCTGACGGAGAGCACAATTCGCGCCAAAGTCGTAATTCCCCCCCCCCCCCCCCCCCCACACCCTCTGGTCCACTCGCGGATCGCGCGAGGGAAAATCGACTGTCTGAACGCCTCAGTACGAACTCTTATTTCCCTTATCTTTGAATCGTGATCATTGCGTGATTTGATGGTTCAAATGGCTCTGAGCACTATGGAACTCAACATCTGTGGTCATAAGTCCCCTAGAACTTAGAACTACTTAAACCTAACTAACCTAAGGACATCACACACATCCATGCCCGAGGCAGGATTCGAACCTGCGACCGTAGCGGTCACGCGGTTCCAGACTGAAGCGCCTTTAACCGCACGGCCACACCGGCCGGCTCGTGATTTGAAAGTTGGTGGTAATAATATATGCTCTACATCATCAGCGAAGATCGGATTTTCGAATTTAGTGAGCAGCCCCTTCCGTTTAGGGCGTCGTCTATCTGCAAGTGTGTCTCACTTCAAACTTTCTGTGAGATTTGTAACTCTCTCGCGATGGCTAAATACACCAGTCACGAATCTTGCCGCTCTTCTTTGGACCTTCTCAATCTCTTGAATCAGACCCAACTGGTAAGGGTCCCATACAGACGAATAATACTCTAAGACTGGATGAACTGACGTATTGTAAGCAATTTCCTTTGTTGAAGGACTGCACCGCTTCACGATTCTACCAATAAACCGCAATCTAGAGTTCGCCTTACCCGTTACTTGTGTAATCTGATCGTACCATTTGAGAACATTTCGAATAGTCACACCCAGATACTTGACGGGTGTTATCGCTTCCAAAAACTGGGCATTTATTTTGTACTCGTACATTAATGGGGATTTTCGCCTTGTTATACGCAGTAGGTTACACTTAACTAATATTGAGAGATAACTGCCAGTCATTACTCCAAGCATTTATTTTCTTCAAATCCTCATTGATTTGTTCACAACTTTCCTGTAGACTACAGCATCATCAGGAAACAGTCTAACGCCGCTGTCAATACCATCAACCAGATCGTTTATGTAAATCACCAAAAGCAGCGGACCTATTACGCTGCCGTGGGGCACACCTGATATTACTCTTGTTTCAGACCTAAAAGTAATTTCGGCCGTACCGCTGCTGTTCCTGATTTACATAAATGATCTAGGTGATAATCTGAGCAGCCCCCTTAGATTGTTTGCAGATGATGCTGTAATCTACCGTCAGTAAAATCATCAGGCGATCAATTCCAATTACAAAATGATCTAGAGAGAATTTCTGTATGGTACGAAAAGTGGTAATTGGTATTAAACAAAGAAAAGTGCGAGGTCATCCACATGGGTAGTAAAAAAAAAATCCGATAAATTTTGGTTATACGATAAATCGCACAAATCTAAGGGCTGTCAGTTCGACTAAATACCTAGGAATTACAATTACGAGCAACTTAAATTGGGAAGACCACATAGATAATATTTTGGGAAAGACGAAACAAAGACTGCGCTTTCTTCGCAGAACAGTTAGAAGATGCGACAAACCCAGTAAAGACACAGTCTACATTACACTTGTCCGCCCTCTACTGGAATATTACTGCGCGGTGTGTGATCCTTACCAGGTAGGGTTGACGGAGGACATCGAAAAAGTGCAAAGAAGGGCAGCCCGTTTCGTGTTATTGCGCAATAGGGGTGAGAGTGTCACTGATATGATACGCGAGTTGGGGTGGCAGTCACTGAAACGAAGGCGGTTTTTCTTAAAAGACATCGTAGTCGCCGTTGACTGTATAAAATATGCATTGTTACTATTGCAATTTCGGCCTTATGGCCATTTTCAACTAACACTGCAGAGTTACATTCCGTCAGAATATAAAACTATCTGACGTGAGTACATGTCGTCGTCAAAATGCAGCCTTTATACAGTCTTTTAAGAAATATTATATGACTGTGAATCCCAACCATGAGAAGTTAATCAAAGGCGGTTTTCTTTGCGGCAAGATCTGTTTACGAAATTTCAATCACCAACTTTCGCTTCCTAATGCGAAAATATTTTGTTGTCACTCACCTACGTATGGAGAAATAATCATCATAATAAAATAAGAGAAATCAGAGGTCTGATGGAAAGTTTGAGGTGTTCCTTTTTCCCACGCGCCATTCGAGAGTGGAATGGTAGAGAAGTAGTATGAAAATGGTTCGATGAGCCCTCTGCCAGGCACTTAAGTGTCAATTGCAGAGTAACCAAGTAGATGTAGATGTAGATGGAGCGCTGTAGCCCACTACTTTTCACAATATACACCAATGACGTAGCAGAAAACATAGGCAGTTCAGTGAGGATTTTCGCGGATGATGCAGTTGTACACAGAGAATTCCCAGAGCTATACAGCCGTAGGGAAACGCAGGAAGACCTGCAGAGGATGGAAGCTTAGTGCAGGGAATGGCAATGGGTCTTCAACAAAAACAGATGTTGCGTATTGCGTATACGTACACAGATAATCCACTGTTGTATGATTTCACTATTGTAGAGTAATCACTGGATGTAATTATTTCCATAAAATATCTAAGAATGTGGAAAAACGACATAAAATCAATGGCACGAAAGGCACAGGCCAGACTGAAATTTTCTGGAAGAATATGCAGCGAAATAGCCCACGAACAAAGAGAGTGCTTACAAAAGCCTCGTTCGTTCAGTGCTTGAACTTTGCTCTGCAGTAAGGCATCCCTACCAGATACGACCGATAGAGGAAAAAATAACCAAAGAAGAGTAGCATCTTTTGTTACAGATTCATCCAGTAAGCTCGAACGCGTGACGGAGATAATTAACCAACTCCAGTGACAGACGCTGCAGGGGAGGCGTTCCGTATCACTCTGTGGTTAACTGTTGAAGTTTCGAGATCGTACGGTCATAGAATAGTCAGTAGATGTAATGCTTCCTACAACGTATATCTCGCAGAAAAACTCTGAAGAAAAAAAAATTAGATATATTCGAGCCCACGCTGAAGCTTACCAACAATTGCTCCTCCCGCGAACCTTTCGTGGCTAGCACAGGAGAAGGGAAAGGGGGGAAGTTTCAGTGTTACATAAAGTACCCTCCACCACACATGAGAAAGTGGTTTGCGGGGCAAAGATGGTAGATGTGGGTGTAGATACAAAAGTTGTATCTGTAGATATTGTCACACTAGCAATAAAAGATTTACATTCTCCAATGCTGTTTAATGGTTCAAACGACTCTGAGCACTATGGGACTTAACTTCTGAGGCCATCAGTCTCCTAGAACTTAGAACTACTTAAAACTAACTAACCTAAGGACATCACACACATCCATGCCCTAGGCAGGATTCGAACCTGCGACCGTAGCGGTCGCGCGGTTCCAGACTGTAGCGCCTAGAACCGCTCGGCCACTCCGGCCGGCGCTGTTTAATGGAGGCTACAGATTTGCTTGAGACAATGTATCTTTATATATTTAGTACTTACAGAAATATATTTGCAAAAGTTTCTGTGCTGCTGTATGTGCATCTTTCATTCGTCATTGAAGTGCAAATGAGGAGTTACAATAGAGTGATTAAAACACAGCGAAACGGAACAGTGCGCACACCATAGATGTGCAACACATGGACACTCAAAATCATTTTTGGTGTATCCACACTGCGGTAGTCCAATATCAAAAACCACAGTGATCACATTTTCCAGAACTTTGCAACGAACTGCTTCGTTCTTCTGTGTTGTAATCAGTTCATTGAAACACAATGTTTCTACTTTGATAACGAGAAAATAATCAATGTGCGAAAAAACACAGCATCTTGTGTTCTTGCGAAATATGACCCTGCGAGCAGTGCACGTGTTAACATACTGGGGGTGGACAAATATGCGGAAACACCGAAAACACGACACCCTACCATGCCCAATACGCTGTAGTAAAACCATTGGTATTCAGAAAAACCTCCAGTTATCTCGGTATGGATAAATACAGGGCCTGTATTAATTTCGAAGAATAATATTGACATCTGGGAACTGTAGTGGCAGAGGAGATGCGACAATTCATCCACTTGCTGGCAAAACCTGCCTCGGAAGATTCGAGTTGTGTGAAGAGGGGCCCTGTCGGAAGACAGTATCAGTTATCAGTATAGGGGAAGAAGAATACGGAGGCCATAGAAAATTGTGATACGGCTGCTGAAATGATCAACAAACCCCCGTAATACTTCTCTCTTACAACGTAAACTCGGCCAGAAGTTGGAAACAGTGTGCAATAAGATCCTTCCAACCAAATGACTTTCCTCAATTGCTCCATAGCCAGGTTTTATGGCTTCAGCCTTACGTTTTTCCCTTAACGGGCATTTGCATCACTGATGAATGGATCTGAAATTCCAGGTCATACCTGGTTGGCAGCCCTGCAGCCAAGCGACTAGCGCGAGGTTTGGTGTTCTCGTAAAGATAAGTTATTTTAGATTATAAAACACATAGATTAGTACTGATTACGTGGTAAATAAGTGTATTAGTGTGCCGTTTAAGTGTACCATTAAAGGTTTCATTTCTCATTACGTAATATAGCAGAAAACGCGAAAAGACCGTACAGTCGTATTTTCTGTTTACGTTCTGCTGCAGCAAATCTATAGAATTTCGTTTAGTTGTTCCTTGCTCTCTCCAGCAATTTAACTTAGCGTACCTCTTCATTATTTAACTAGCATTTCCGGAAAGTAGCGTAAAGTTTAACTTGTTGTTTCAGAAACTTTGCACTTTTGTTTTTGTTTACACACAGTTGCGTATAGGCCAAATTTGTGTAACCATATTTTCGTGTTTATCTGTAATTTAACTGACTTATTCTTAATAAATTATTACGTTTATCATGAGTGAAAAGTGCTTGACTTGCCGTAGAATTGTTAGGTCGGGGCTTTGGTGTGATGGGTGCTGTAGTTTTTTCCATGTGGGTGACTGTAGTGGCGTGGGAATAGGGGAAGTAAATGAGACTCATCAGTGGTTTTGTAGGATTTGTAGTAGAGATAGGAAGATACTGGAACAGGAGGGGAAAATTGCTGCCCTTCAGGCTGAGTTAGACAAGGCCAGGGGAGATCTTGACAGGTTAAGGAGGGAGAAGGGTAAAGAGAGGTGGGAAGTGGCAACAGGCAACAGGAGGAACAGGCCTAGAACTTTGTCTGACAGCTTTATGGTGAATGTGGAAAATAGATTTGACCTGTTGCTTCAGTTAGAAGCTGGTGAGCCTCAAGCAGTTACAGGTGTAGACAGGGCACAACAAACTTTCAGCAGCAAATTGAAAAGTAAGAATGTAGGGAAATCAGTAAAGAGAAAGAAAGTGTTGTTGTTAGGTAGTTCCCATGGAAGAGGTGTTGGCCAACTCTTGCAGGATGAACTAGGATCAGAATACCAGGTCACCAATTTTTTTAAACCTAGTGCTGGTCTGGAGCAGGTGACAGAGGATTTAGGATCACTTTGCAAAGATTTCACTAAGGAAGACACCGTGGTTATAGTGGGTGGGGCAGGTAACAGTATTGACAGAGATCCTGGGTACAGCATAGAGTGTGACCTGGCGAAGATTGCATCAGCATCGAGGCATACCAGTGTTGAGTTTGTATCTGTTCTTGGGCGCCATGACCGACCTCATTTGAACTCTTCTGTCAAGAGAGTTAATTTGGAGCTGGAACGGCTGCTCATGTCGGGTGCGGGGTCACACATTGGTGTGGTTCATGTTGATTCTGTCAGTAGGTGGGATTATACTAGGCATGGCCTTCACCTCAACAGGAAGGGGAAGGGTAAATTGGCTGGGGAAATAGCAGGAAAGTTAAAGGGGGGAGGCACTGTCATGAGTGGTAAAATACCAGTGGTTATAGGATTCAGAAAAGACCCTTTTTTAGGGTAGGGAGGACAGAAAGAAAACAAATTTTAAGAGAGGTTAGAACTGAGACAAACCTTCAGTTTGAGAAAGAAATAAAAAAACATAATTCCAGCTTATTACATCAACATAAACAGCCATTGGTTAAGAATTTTCAACTGTCAGCAGATATTTTAACTCCATCCAATTTTAAGTCAGTCAATGTGAAATGTCAGCTATCTTTATTGCATCAAAATATTCGAGGACTGAGAAATAAAATTAATGAATTAACTATCTGCATAGATGAATTAGAGTCTTCAAACCCAGCTGACATAATCTGCCTCTCTGAACATCATGTGACCACTGGTATAGAACTTTTAAGTGTTACAGGGTTTAGGTTAGCATCTCACTATTGTAGATCAGAAATGGAGAAAGGAGGAGTTGCCACATTCATCAGGAACTGTCATAAATTTAAGAACATAGACATTCATAAATTTTGCCTAGAACAGCATATGGAAGCATGTGCAACAGAATTAGATTTTCACAAAAAATCTTTCATAATATTAAGTGTATATCGAGCACCTGCAGGTAACTTTAATCTGTTTGTAAACCACCTTGAAGCTGTACTGGCCCATTTAACAACCAAAAACAAAGAAATAGTGGTTGCTGGTGATTTCAATGTAGATTTCCTTAAAGACTCTCCCAATAAGAACCTATTTGAGTTAGTAACACTATCATTCAACTTAATTCCCACAGTAAAGTTCCCCACTAGGATAACCACTTGCTCACAAACAGCCATTGATAATATCTTTATAGAAAAGTCAAATGAACAAAATTATATTACAAAACCAATAGTCAATGGCCTCTCAGACCATGACATGCAGTTCCTTCTGTTAAATGTTAATACTGAACAGGATATAAAATCTGTTAAATCTGAGCTCAAAAGGGTAATCAGTAAGCCAAAAATTGATTATTTTAGGACACTCCTCAGAGACATTCACTGGACTGATGTTTACAGTGCTCATGGCATGAATGAAAAATATAACATTTTTGCTAATAAAGTGCTTACCCTATTTGAACACTGCTTTCCCCCAAAACTTACCAAGGTTAGAGCAAAGTCTACAAAGAAGCCATGGATTACTCGAGGAATAGGGGTATCTTGTAAAACAAAAAGAAAACTGTATCTGTCAATCCGAAACATTTCCAATGTTGATGCTATAGCACATTATAAGAAATACTGCAAAATATTAAAGACTGTAATACGGATGTCAAAGCAAATATATTACAAGGAAAAGATAGTCATATCAGATAACAAAATAAAGACAATATGGGATATAGTGAAGGAGGAGACCGGTAGAACCAGACATGAAGAGGAACAAATAGCATTAAGAGTAAATGATGCATTGGTGACAGATGTGTATAGTGTTGCAGAACTTTTTAACAAACATTTTATAACTGTTACTGAAAAGATGGGGTTGTCAGGTTCGGTAGATGCTGCTATGGATTACCTTAGACCAGACATTTCAAGTAACTTCCATGATATGAATTTGACCCTCACTACCCCAACAGAAATAATGTCCATCATAAAATCTTTAAAATCAAAAACATCTAGTGGGTATGATGAAATATCAACAAACTTAATTAAAGAATGTGATTCTGAGCTAAGTAACATATTAAGCTATCTGTGTAACCAGTCGTTTATCAGTGGAATATTTCCCGAATGGCTGAAATATGCTGAAGTTAAGCCACTGTTTAAGAAGGGAGATAAAGAAATAGCATCAAATTTCCGTCCAATTTCACTGTTGCCAGCATTCTCAAAAATTTTCGAAAAAGTAATGTACAGTCGTCTTTATAACCATCTTATCTCAAATAACATACTGTCAAAGTCACAGTTTGGATTTCTAAAAGGTTCTGATATTGAGAAGGCTATCTACACTTACAGTGAAAATGTACTTAATTCATTAGACAAAAAATTGCAGGCAACTGGTATATTTTGTGATGTGTCAAAGGCATTTGACTGTGTAAATCACAATATCCTTTTAAGTAAACTAGAATATTATAGTGTAACAGGAAATGCTGCAAAATGGTTCAAATCTTATATCTCTGGCAGGAAACAAAGGGTGTTATTAGGAAAGAGACATGTATCAAGCTATCAGGCATCATCCAACTGGGAACTAATTACATGTGGGGTCCCACAAGGTTCCATTTTGGGGCCCTTACTTTTTCTTGTGTATATCAATGACCTTTCATCAGTAACATTACCAGATGCCAAGTTTGTTTTGTTTGCTGATGATACAAACATTGCAATAAATAGCAAATCAAGTGTAGTCTTAGAAAGATCAGCCAATAAAATATTTGTAGACATTAATCACTGGTTCCTAGCCAATTCTTTGTCACTAAACTTTGAAAAAACACACTACATGCAGTTCAGAACTTGTAAGGGGTGTCCCAAGAGTATATGTCTAACATATGATGACAAGAAGATAGAAGAAGTGGACGGTGTTAAATTCTTGGGATTACAGCTTGATAATAAATTCAACTGGGAGGAGCACACCACAGAACTGCTGAAGCGTCTTAACAAATCTCTGTTTGCAATGCGAATTTTGTCAGACATAGGGGATATAAAAATGAAAAAGCTGGCATACTATGCTTACTTTCATTCCATAATGTCATATGGGATTATTTTCTGGGGTAATTCATCAAGCCAAGCTAAAGTTTTCCGGGCACAAAAACGTGCAGTAAGAATTATATGTGGTGTGAACTCAAGAACATCCTGCAGAAGCCTGTTTAGGGAACTAGGGATACTAACTACAGCTTCCCAATATATTTATTCCTTAATGAAATTTGTCATTAAAAATATATCACTTTTTCAAACCAACAGCTCAATTCATGGAATCAATACTAGAAATAAGAATAATCTTCACAAGGATTTAAAGTCACTTAGTCTTGTACAAAAAGGTGTGCATTATTCAGGAACACACATTTTCAATAACTTGCCAGCAGCCATAAAAAGCTTAACAACCAATGAAATTCAGTTTAAGAGAAGCCTAAAGGATTTATTGGTGGCCAACTCCTTCTACTCCATTGATGAATTTCTGAGGAAAACCAACTGATTTGTATATAAGTACAACATAACTTCTGCACAATTTCAGTGCAGTAATGTGTTCACTGAAAATTTGTGTGTGTGTGTGTGTGTGTAAGTATAATCTAACTTCTGCACCATTTCAGTGCAGTAATGTGTTCATTGTAAATAAGTATTACAGTAGTTGTATTACATGTTTCTTACCTTATAAACAAATATAAAACTTTTTTATTTTAAATTCAGTGCAATAGTATTTGTAAAATGACTCTTAGTGTTCATTAAAAAATGACGATCATTCCACTTGGGACCTGTGGAATGGTACATTAGCTTATTTGTTTTAGTTTAAATATTTGTCATGTATTGTTGTTTTTCTGACATGTTCCACATCCTGGAGGACCTCCTCACTACGGATCAATTGGAATGAAAGTAAATCTAATCTAATCTAATCTAACCTGAAGTTTACTGGTTATGGAGCTCCCTTCGTGTTGTTTGTGCGCTGACAGGCTATGTGAGTGCGACTTTCAGGTGTGCAGTGGATCTTGCTGCTGTTGTCCTGTTGTTTTTCGCCGCAAGCCTCTTCGATCACCCTCCATCAAGATCACTCAACACACACTTTTATCCACGTTGGGAGTTTGCAGATGATATTTTTCCGCTTGCCCTATATGAGATACAAATCTTCGATACGGTGCCTGTTGAAACACCAGACGCTTCGCCTATTTATGTCGGGGAAGCACCCACCATCATACGAGGGCCAACAATTTGCCCACGTTCGAAGCCACTTAGCTCCAACATAATGAACTCACAGCTACACAATATACTGTTGCGACTACGAGAGGAGCTTTCAACGCGTTGAGGACATCACCGTTCGTGGTCAAATTCAATAGCGCAACCTCCAGGCTCGGTAGTATCTATATTTATGTTCAAGTATGAACTAAAACTAAACTCCGCCGGAAGAGGCAATCAAGGCCCAACGGTACCGACCGGCCGTCTAGTCATCCTCAGCCCACAGGCGTCACTGGATGAGAATATGGAGGGGCATGTGGTCAGCGCAACGCTCTCTCGGCCGTATGTCAGTTTACGAGACCGGAGCCGCTACTTCTCAATCAAGTACCTCCTCAGTTCGCCTCACAAGAGTTGAGTGCACCGTGCTTACCAACGGCGCTCGGCAGACCGGATGGTCACCCATCCAAGTGCTAGCGAGGCCCAGCAGCGCTTAACTTCAGTGATCTGACGGGAACCGGTGTTGCCACTGCGGCAAGGCCGTTGTTCAAGCATGTACTCCTCGTGGTTTTTTTTTCATATTTTTGGCTATCCTCTGTATATTTATTCGAGCAGATTTTTAGCTGGCGACGAATGAATGCCTCATTTATGACTTATGAATTTCTTGTTTATACTTTGTCTCCGATGGCTCGTTAGAGAGTAACGGCTGTACCTCGGAGCTTCCTGGACATCGCGAGAAACCACACTCTAGGCTGCGGCGAGAATCAACACCATCTTGGTGCTGTGCACGGCGTGAGACAGTGCAACGTATTTTCCCACAGAGTTAACCGGAAACGTTTACTGATAAGAGTCGCACATCTCTCTTTGACGTGTGAGAAAGGGAAAAACTTCCACTCTAAATTCAATGATTAACATCCCTGTAGTTATCTATCAACTTTCAGGAAAGAATTGGAGATCCGACCACTGGAATAGAATGTGTTCACCGCTAACAGTTTATTATGCCGCCTCCATCTGGTTACTACCAACTTTCGCCTACAGTAACAAGAACGACACAGAAATACGATTCAGAGTGCATAGGGAAAGAACGACATAAATCATCACTCTCGAATTTGCACTGAAATGAAATGTCGTGTGACTAGGGCCTCCCGTCGGGTAGACCGGTCGCCTTGTGGAAGTCTTTTCAGTTGACGCCACTTCTGCGACTTGCGCGTCGATCGGGATGAGATGATATTAATGAAGACAACACAACACCCAGTCCCTGAGCGGAGAAAATGTCAGATCCAATCCGGAATCGAAGCCGGGGCCCTTCGAATGGCATTCCGTCGTGTTGACCGCTTCTTTTTCATTTTGTTCGTTATTGTTCGTTGTATTTGGTCGTAGCGGACGTCACATGACATCCGTTGAAGTTCTTTGTTGGACCCTTCACTCAGCCCTCTCAGCTATCGAGGCGGACTAAATTTGCACTGAAGCAAGTGAAGTTTATTGATATGAATCATGTAACTCT